>NW_025767316.1:0-670657 GCF_003918875.1 Haliotis rubra
GAAATGTGCCATTGTTTATGTTTGGGATGTCTTTGGATATATTCCCAAAAGGCTGTTAAGATGGCGTTTAGCTACTGCTGTAAATAGAGCTGTTATCAAGAGTTCTAGAAGATATTGTTTGGATCCAATGACAGTGTACATGCCACTACGCCACCATCCTTGGACCCATCTGTAAATAGGATTTATATGTTAATTGATTTATATACTTGTTTATAGTGGCAATTCATTGGTTGCAGTTTTTTCATAAACTTAATTCAATTCTTGAGGTCGACCTGGCCTAATGGTGCCAGGAGGAGAAAAGAAAGGCAGGAGGGAGCTGATGTATTTTGGCTCGTCGCAGCAGCAAGAAAGGAAGGTTTCGCTCTGCCAAGAGGCGGAGTTAAGAGGCTTGTTGCATGCAGGGTCTTCATATAGGGGATTAAAGACACAGTTATATGCAGGGTTTGACTAATTGAATAAAGTTTGTAATATACTGTAAAGTTAATTTACGGCGATTGTCTTAAGGAATAGGCTCATCAGCCTCGGCAGTAGAGAATATCAGCGGGTGAAGTTCTAAAGGAACCAAGACTATAGTCTAAGACCTTGGTGGTGGACCGTCAAGTTTTAATTCCTGTTACTTGAGCTTTCCTAACACAGTCCCAGGCCATATCAAGTTTGGAACGGACCAATGAGCCCACGAATGCCATTGCTTGGAGGTAACCAGTCCCTCCCTTAAGTGGAAATGACAACAAATTAAGTGCTTCAAGCATTTTAGTTTTTAGGGACTTGGTATAGAGGAGAAAGAGATTAGATAAGTCAAGAAAATTAAACCCAAGACTAAGCTTCATATTTTGACTTTGTTGGGGAGAGCTACATTGCAGGGCAGTTCAAGTTATTTATAAGTTTTATATTTTCTACAAAAATGGATACAATTAGTTTTTAGTTTAGAATGTTTAAAGCCGTTATCAAGACACATTTATCAATTTTGTTTTAAACACCAAGCTGTAAGCTGCCGTTCAATAATGCACTTCACCACGACAATAAATATTCGTCATCCACAAAAGTGACCCCATCGATTGAATTATACAGGAGGCTTTGATAAACTGTTGATCTTAACACTAAACAATGTGGGCAAAATACTGTGGACACCACCTGGTCTGTTATGATGGTCAGACAGAGGTAGAACTTCCCACCCGGACTTACAGAAATTGCATTATCAGTTAAAACAGGATATAAGCTAGAGCCAAGAGGCAGCACCAAGTAAGCCAAAGTCATGCAAATCTTTAAAATGCAAAACACTTATGTCATGTCACTGAAGCTTTCTCCTAAATCGAAAAATATTGACTGCATGCTGCTTATTAAATATGGCATTCTTAAATCACTCAAATCAGACTAAATGGTCAATGGTGCACGATTTTTACAAAACACATTGAATATTTGGCAATTAAATTGACTGGACTCTAAATTTTTGAAGTTAATCTGTTATTGACCATACGTTCAGGTTTTGCAAACACAAGGAAATGGGCCTATAATTTGAAGGGATCACAAGTCACGTCAGAGTTTAGGCATAAGACAACAATGGCGCTCACGCCAAGATGAAGAAATTAGAACTGAGAGATGTCAAATGTCATCAACAATATTTAATAGTGTTTCTAAACTTATGGATTCAGTAGAAGATGTTTCAGAGTTGACAAATAGATATTTATCAGCTCCTGTTGCCTCTTAACTGACTTAATTTCAAGAGCAATTATAGGCTCTCATTGGATAGAAAGATTTCATTATAGTATTCCCAGTAGCCAAGATGAAAAGTGGCTGTTCATTCCACCTGAATTGCGGAATTTTTGAATTTCAAGGACTATAGTTTGACGAGGAAAAGAATGTTTTACCAAGTGTTTCACCGAGTTTATTTGCGATGTCAGATTTATCTATTATAGTGGTCCACAATTTTGAGATGATTAGTATACTTGATTTGGTACCCTTACCTTTAATTCTCAGTTATGTTCCATACCTTGGACATCGGCGTCCGTGAATTTATTGCCGAAGCATAATTTTGCCAAGGCTGTATTTTTAGCAAATGTTCGACGTCCTTTAGCGTTTAAAAATTTTAAATTTATCCTAAATTATGCACCATTAGGTGGCGACGGAAATAGTGTTCAGCTTTTTTCCATGCCTTTAAGCTTTGTTTTGCAGTCATTATTAAACCATGGTTTATGTATATGGATTTGTAGAGGATCTGGAATACACTCATCGGCTATTTTGTTTAGTTCATCAGAGAATAATTGCACTGGAATCAAGAGCATCAAAGAAAACAGGCAGGATTTAGTTTGTCAATGAAGATGAACAAATGAGGCTAGTTTCTTTGTTGAAATTCTACATCTTGATGATGGAGCTTAACTTATCAGCAGGTTATTGTTTTAGAATTGTTGGAAAATGGTCGCTACCACACAGGTCCTCATGGACTGACCATTCAAACTCATTTAACCCAGAGTGTGTGAGTGATAAATCAAGCTTGAAGAATATGTGCCTGTGCCAGGATGTAGGTATGTTTCGAAATATCATTAAATATACACAGATCGTTGTTTGAAATAAAATCTTCTAGTAATGTCCCATTTCTGTTAGTATCAGAACTACCCCCAAAGGGATTATGACCGTTCAAGTCACCCATAATGATACATGGCTTGGGGGAGCTGGTCATAAGAGCCTGAAAGATCAGTTTGGTGAAGAGTGGAAGATGGCACATAAAAGGGAAAAGACATAATGTAAAGGCAACGTGTAACTTCAACCTGGCTGCAACAACCTGGAAGTGTTGTATTTAGGGGAAAGGGCTGTGTATAACGCCCTGTCGCACTAAGGTGAAACTCCAGTAGCTCAGGTCGGGAGAGAAAAATTATATGAAGTGATATGTTGCCAAGTATATCAAATTGATCTGTGGTTTTAAGATAGAAGTTTCCTGTAAACAAAATGCCGATGGTGAAATCTTGTATTAGTAGTTGTAAATCATTAAAAATTATTTCGTAGTCTCTACAATTCCACTGAACAATGTTATTTGAGCCAATCATGGAGGATCAATGGGAGAACGTGGATTGAGTGAGGAGTCTACCCCAGGGACTGGGAAAGAGAGTTGAGCCTCCATCTCCAAGGTTCAAATTGATATTGAACCTGTACAGGGGCGACTGAGAGGAAGGCATCTCCGATGTTGGAGGCCTGGTGCCTCTCGATTTTTTCTTTTCCTTTTTCACCATTTTTTGATGATTTGTTGTGCTGTGATGAATTTGTGGCACATTCTGTGGACGGGCTTGCAGGATCTGCTGAAAGAGCAACGATGTGATGATCTCCGTCTGGGATGCCGATGTCCAACGAAACACTAGAGGTGCCCATTTGAGAGGTCTGACTTGCCTCATCTATTGTTGATTGTTCATGAACCCAGGATATTAATGACGTTTGACACGACGTTGATGTCATGGGAGGTCTGAAAGTATTGACACGAGAAGAAACTGCAATTGAATATGTTATTGAATTTGTTGAAACAGTTACCTGCTTTTTAGCTTCGGCATAGAAATATTGTTGGTATGTTTATCCTTTGAATAATTGACTCACGTTCATAGAAGGGCATGATTGTGATAGAGGCCAGTGGTGCCGCTGCAGTTAGCACCAGTGCTATTCGCGGTGCATCCAGAGAGTTCATGTACCACCACAACAGGAACATACAGTGGTGTTTGCGGCAGAACCTGGCCCGATGACCAGAGCATTTGAAACATGGACCGGAGTTGGAACGCATATCCGATGTTAAAAGTACCCAGCTTTTTATACTTTTGGTAGGTAGAGAAAGTAAGCAGTATGCCATTCAACTGACAATTGTGCCATGTGTTCTTTTTCGAAAAACGCTTAACTGCAGTTTTTTGCCTGTTTTTTGGTTGTGACGTGTCATCCCCTCATTCCATATCAGAAAGGCACGGGGCACATCTCTGACTATGCCTCTGCAAATTCAACGTTCTGTGCTTTTGAGCGCAGCAGCAGGTATATTTCACAAATTGTTGGTTTCATGATTTGACGGTTGTTGTTTACGAATTTTTATTTTCGCTAAGTGAGCCATTTCGAAGCCGTGTAACGTCCTTCACGTCCCCACAGACGCATGGGTACCTTGGAGATTGCGAGGGTTCGGTTTTGCTAACAGCGTATCGTCTACAGAGGAGATAACGTAAACCTCGGCCACGATTCAACGGTGTCAGAGAATCCTTCATCCAGAGCGTGAGTTTCATGGGCATACATGTTTAGATGAACCAGATGGAAGAAAGAGCCATATTGTAGGAAGAGTGTTCAGCATCCGCAGCCACACACGTGAGTGTCAGCAGGACGGTGGTACAGCGGAAACCAGCATATACCAGGGTTTGCAGGGATGTTGCTCCAGCAAATAAATACTTGAATAGCTGTCAGATCTAACTTAGAATAAATGGGGCTGGGTTCCATGCGGCACCTTTCCGGGCTTGCGAAATTCAGGGGTCTCCTGTTTTGAATTGGCCCGCAGGCACGCGCTACGGCATGGGACTCTGGGCCAATTTCAATGACATTTATTGATGGCAGTGTTTTTGTGGAATGCAATAAATTGAAATGGCTGTTTCCGAAATAGAATATTTCCATGGGAGGCATGACTGACCAGCCGATTGGACAGACGGGCTGATTCAGCATAATTAGAATGAAGTAAGGTCAGAAGTGGTATTGGGCAAAGGAACACGGTTCCAGGCTCCCAGTGCCCTCAACCACCAGCCTCCCGTCCTCCACCGACTGGGGCGCAGCCCGGCGAGGGTTTGGAGTGGACCAAATATCCCCCGGGTGCAACTTGGGGTTCGAAGGGCGCTTAAGCGTTGCAGCACCTACCAGGAGGTGGCCCTTCCCACAGGTGCCTCTGGGAAAGAATGGTGTCGAAGTTACATATGAATGTGCCGCCTGGCTGCCTGAATATCTGGGTTAGGTTGATCTTCAGTAATCTATGCTTTGTCGTAAAGGAAGCTAACGGGATCAGGTGGTCAGGCTCGTTTGACTTAGTTGACATATATGTCATCGGTTCCCAATTGCGCAGATCAGTGCTCATGCGCGATCACTGGATTGTCTGGTCCAGACTCGTTTGTTACAGGCCGCGCCATAATAGCAGATAATGCTGAGTGTGGCGTAAAACTAAGCAATAGTTTAATATTACTCTTTCAGTAAGTTTTATTTTCCTTGCAGTTGCAGGTGGGTGATCTCGGTATGTTGAAAAAACGGAAAAGGCCAAGATGGAAGCGAAGCGACCAATATGCTTCCGAGCATTAATTGAATTCACGGGTAAAAATTTAGTGGTGCGCTGTTTAAAAAATGTAAATGTTTGCATAGAGATTTTATTGCCAGCTAGGGTAGCATCTTCACAGGATGACAAATCACGAGTAGCGAAAATCCATGTAATGTCGTAAATACAAGTTAACTACGTGGATGATAAATTTTGCACTGTCTAAAATAAACTTGCATATTACACGTTTCTAGAAGTTTAGAAGACATTTACATAGAAATATGAAGTATAAAAAAATATATATATTAATATTGCAGGAGAATCATGACCATGGCACTCAATAGGGTTGCGTTCAGCGTATCCTCGTATACATCGCAAGAGGTTCGGAAAACCTCTCTAAAACTCTAACATTGTTATATTTCAATTTTACCCCTGCTTCATGTCGTATTCACATTTTATCTGTTGTTTCGTGATTATGTTTTACATAAAATTTTGGGCATACCTGAAAATCCTGTTCCTTTGGTTGTGCTGACCTTGCAGTGCAGTTAAATCATGTAAATGCACGCACAATGCTTGGGCTGCTACACAATCTGTATGTGGTGGTAAACCCATCATTTCGGCACAGCAGTTATATCGCAGTCCTGTGTAAAAGTCACACACACTGTAAGATGGCCCCCAATACTGTAACATTGCCTGAAAATTCAAGGTCACCCAAGACCGAACTGTCCTAATTACTGGTATGATGAGAGTTGTATCCCATGGGTTTAACGCACCACTTGAATCACACATAGATTCATCTGTGAGTATTCACACGTCTTCGCTTGGTTCAGTTGGAAGCAATGCTATAAACCAGAGTTTTGGAAACTCAAATGCTTTTCAAAAATTGTTTTTGAATAAAGAAAACCTAATCTCGCTCTATACCTAGGGTAAACAAATGAAATATTTACTTGAGCAGCGATAGCAATGTAGAAATCTGCCAACAGGCACAAAGAGGACGAGACATTCTTCTCAAGAATAAAGACACCTCACTCTGCTCTATGTCCTACCATCTACTCTCTGTCGTGAATCAACTCTGTCCAAGTTACATATAATGCCAACTACGACATGTATATAACTGAAGCACATCCCAGCGTGGGATATACGCTTTCCTTGCTCAGAAGGGACCGTTCAGAAGACATCTGTGTTTGTGATTTTGTCATTGCATAACTGATTGTATAAGACGATGAATCTTCATTTTGACGAGGGCACACAAATTGGAAAGCGCATACACGAAGGATCACCAATACAATCTTCTCCCCGATTGCGATCAAGATCAGCTCTACCTGGACTGTTTCTAAGTTGAACGTTTGATCACTCGTCGTAGACTCAAAAGGTAGAAGTCATTCTATGTGATTATTAGATTATTAGAAGTAGTATCTTCCAACTTAACACCAACAGTTCGTTAGTAAGGCGTTGTTGTTTTTATTTGAATCAAAGGCTGTATTAAATTAATCAGTCATTGTCATCCATATTATTATACCGGAGATATCAAACATTTTGCATGCACAGAATCATATATTCATAACGGAACCTTGATTGCGATACTCATACGCAAATGATACTTTAAGGTTGGTATTCGCGTAATCGAGATAACAAATAATAATAATAATCTAAGGGACAAAGGAAAGTGTATCGGGTACAGTAACTTTTTCTGTATACATAAATGAAAAAATGGTTTAAAGATATTGTTACAACAACAAATGAGTGTTATTGTTGAATGAAGGCAAACTGGAGTTTACAAAGTAGTATTCTGTCCTCATGAAATTGATCGTAATTAACACACACTTTATAAATTTATTTAAAAGTATCAATTTGTTCTTGTGCTACTTTGAGGATATACATTAATGTCATAGCAGTAGCATGGCATGCAAATGTTACATTTGTATGCGTATCATGTTTAACTGTGTGTAAATTGATAAGACCATCAGCTAATTTTGTTTAGAAATGTTGATAGAATGGGAAAAAAGAACACTTTGGAATGATTCAGTCATGTCCAGTCATTACATTTTCCAATAACATTTTTTTGATTTTTGTGTTGTGATATCTTTGATTTATACGATACAAGTTATTTATCCCTTAATTACTGTAACGTGCCTTTACAATTACTTTATGGTCAACTTGTACCCGGATTAACACATCTGAGACATCGTGCATCATCACAACCTTCAAGTAATCAAATGGATTACATTACATCTCATTTAAAGCTTAGAGACCATATACCGATAGATTGTTCTTGGTAAACTAGGAATAAAAGTTGATGCTAGGAAAACACAGAAAATGTTTAAGTAAAGCATGTGTTGTTTTTTTTTTTCTTAATGTTTTAAATAAAACATATGTGGTTTTCTTAAGCTACCTTAACACCACTCCTCTTGTTTTGTTCACCATAATTAAGTTCGTCTACATCAACGAATGATGACCTGAAGAACACATCAACACAAGAATTAAGACCCAAGAACAAAATGAATTCGAGTGAAATCAATGTCTATTCGGCTGACCGGCATTTGCATGTTCCCACGCATTGAGAACATGTTAATTCTGTCCCTTGTGTTTTGGTCAGTCAAGTGTGATATAGTCCAGAATGTGGAGTGAACAATACATCGAGAAATGGGCGGAGATGAAGACAGAACATACGGTCATTGTAGCAACTGTTTCATTACACCCAAACAAAACAGTTAATAATACTTAATTACGCTTAATACGGTTTCCTTACAAAAGCAGGATTAACTCCGGTATTTGTCTTTAACATCGTTGATTGAGGTTCGTTTTAGTTCACATTGTGTGTCAGGTGGTTAATTATCAAATGGATAGAATAACAATTACAGCTCTATCGGGATATAATTTGGAATCAATTAGCACGTGTAGTGTTGTTTCACGTTGAACAAGCGAATCCACTCGTCGATTTGAAAACGTCATGTAAGTAAAATGTATAAAGGCCTGTGTTATTACTTGTTTTCCTCCTCTGTTTAGGGTTACAGAATATCTTTGTCAAGTGGCAGGGGTATCCTATTGAGCAGTCGACCTGGAACCGGATCAGCACATTCCAGCCAGCATCCGACGCTCCGTATGACCAACCCGAGATCTCAGATTGTCAACGAGAGACCCTTTCCCGTGACGCTAGGCAGTCGTTTCAGTCAAGACTGAAGACTCGGGGGCCTAAGTTTTTTCCAGTCCCCTGTCATTTAAACGTGTTTAGGGCCTTATTAAGGACTGACAGAGAGAAACTCTTCTTGGTAGAGAGGCTGAGAACATCTGTGTCTGCCCACCCCTACTGGTGAGTATAACATTGACAAACACGGCGAAGGCACATGTGTTGAGTTTCCGGTCAGGGCCAAAGCCCTGCCTGAGACAAAGGACCAAGTACACCGTGCATGACGGCCGAGTCGCCAAGATAAGCATCCCTGTGGAGACAGTTGTGTTTCAGGCTCGCACACGAGCTTGCACCTTGGACATGATCCATGGTTAAACAATAATCATTCTGATATATGTACAGCGTTTTGGACATTCACCTTGTTGAGTTGTTTGTTTCTTTGTCATTTCAATACTACTTTGAAGCTCTTGAAACATACACAATGTCAGACAACCTGAGTAACTTACAACTGGAGTAGTTCAAGGACACTGTTTCTCTGAAGGGGAACCAAGCCCATGCATATCAACTGAAAATACCTAAGGAAAGATGATAAATTTAAAATGTCTTTTGCTGGAAATGACAAATCTCTTCCTTAAAAGCCTAAACAAAGCTAAAAGAGAAGAGTATAGCAGATTTGACAATGGTTGACATCCTCAACTCTCAACTGCATACAATCAAGATTCACCAGAATGATAGAATCGAAAACAGGCTAGCTACAATGGCACAGCGATAGGCACGTGTGTCGCAAATTGAAGAAAATGAAAGGAGGAAAACAGAAAATCAAATGTGAAAGACATATACACTATGGCCGTGTTTGAAAAGGAGTTGGTGAAATCCTCGGAAATGAATAATGATGAACGTGTGTCACAATCTGACTCAAAGAGAGTGGAAGTGGAAGTTCAGTGTGAGGGAATATGGTGTTCTTTAGCTGAAGACGCCGTAAACATCGCAGTGGATAGTGATGATCTCACCCAGCGACAGTCTAGACGACTCATGCATATTCGAGATAAGTCTGAGAAAACACTGAATTTTTAAAAGAATATGGGTTAACACCCAAACGGCTAACATTGTCGAATGGTAAATGCTGCGGACATCAACATTTCATATAGCAAGTAAGCTCTCAAGCTACCAAAGAGAGCTGCTCCTTAGTTGTTGTGCTGGACAGGTTTGGAGTGAGTTCATCAGCCTATCACGAAATTGCCCAACTGTTTCCAACACTTCCACGATCTCATTCAGTCATTAACATGAAGAATGACATGACATCAACGACAGAAGTGAAGCGAGTTCCAGGGACTGTGCAGGGGGCCATGCTAAGCTTCAAGCATGAGCTGCAGAAGAAAGTGGCACAGAAGCTAAAAGGCGATCCTGATCTGAAGCGCGTCACGGTCAGCTGACAGGCGACGGCACCAAGTGAGCAGGTAACAAACTTTGTTGTTGTGTCGTTTCAGCTGGTGGGCAGTGAAGAGAACAATAGCCTCGTTAACTCTAAGCACATTAGCGATTGTGAACTGTAAAGAGGATTATGGTGCTCTTGAAAGCAAGTCTTTAGCCACTGATGGAAGAGATAAACGATGTAATTAACGCTGGATGTGTAACAGCGGTACCCATGTCATGTCTAGAAACAAAGGGGAGTACTTGTAGTGGTTCAAAGGGATTTATTCGGACAAATGGACGCCCAGATCTGCAACACATACACAATTCAACCATAAATATCATGGCGAAATACATAGGAGCACAAGATAACGATATTACTTTTAAGATTTTACAGTTCATTTCTGTATAATTTACAAATCCCTTAAGATAAAACATATTACGCTTCTATATGCAGATCATGCACATGCAATTGAACAAAATATATTACCTCTGTCTCAGGGATGCAGGCTGGAATGCGTGATTGATGTACAGTGATAAGCCCTGCACAAATAAATATACTATATAAATATGGGATAACAGATATGGTACACTTTCATTAGCATGTACAGAATACATTATACATTCCCAAAATAATATACATACATACATGATACATAGAATAATTCTAACCCGTTTACACATACAAAATGTACATATATATATCAATGAAATACACTTGGCATATACCTCTGTTGAATACACAAGTATGTTGAATTAACCCTACCTTTACAATATAATACACTACTAGCTAAAATACTACATATATATATAACAATGCTTAAAATACATAATAACCAAACCTAAGATGCCAGATACATTAATAAATGAACTTACCCTATATCATCATTGTGCAAAGAATGTGCTCACTATGCAGAAAGGAGAAATATGCTGACTGACCAGCAAAAGTTTGAAGTCGTCACCCACATGACTAAAACAATCATGTGACCCCAGAGAACAATAAAACCCTAATCACAGGCCAAGCATGTGACTGCCTGAGTGACAATACCCATGAACCTATATACAATGAACAGGCTGAACTATCCCAGCTTACCTATGAGTTATTAGATTTATTGCAAGTGCTGAAGTTAACACAAGTATTAAGGAAAGTAAAGTTTAAATATCTAGGCTAGGGTTATTAAATATTTAGGTTTAGGTTATGAATTTACTTCATATAAGTTTACTATGATGATGATTAAAATCTAACAATATACTATTTACCATTATGCTGCTACAGATATATTTCTATTGGTGAACATTCCATTGCGCAACAGATGTTGTGTTTTTGTTCGGATATGAGTTGAGTTGAGTTGAGTTGAGTTTTTACGTCACATCGGCATTTTTCCAGCCATATAGTGACGAGAACAAGTTTGCATTAGTAAATATTGTAAGTACATACTCGGAATGAGTTTTATTTCAAAGACATTTATTGATTACATTGTCATTCAAAAGCAGAAAAAAGTCATAGCATGAAATTTAAAGGCAGGCGGTTTGTTACATTTCATAGTTACAATTTATGGTTGTTTACATTTTCACAGTTACAATTTATGATACAGATCAACTTCCCTCAGGTGGTTCAGTATCAGATGGCGCTCACGCGTGAGAACAGATCTTTTAGGTTTGTTGCATCATAATGTGAGTCCCTTGCAGGCGATAAGTCCACGCATTCAAGCAGAATATATGCTTGACGGTGAACACCCTCATCGCAAAGAGACACACATGGGGGTCCATCCCCATCCGTTTTCAGCAGATAGTCATGTGTAAATCGACTGTGGCCAATACGACATCGTCGTAAAACCACCTCATCGCGTTGTCTTGACTGACAACCCAAGAAAGGTATAACCGATTGTTGGCTTCCAATTTATGGAGTTTGTTTCCTTCCTACTTTGAGTGCCCCACCTGTTTTGCATCAGGGTCTTGAGTATAGCTTTGATAGTGGGGAAGTCACTGTAATGGGATTAGCAGTGGGAGACAGGGGCTTTTCGAGAGCTGCTTTGCTGCAGCATCGGCCTTAGTGGTGTACCTGCTATGCCGACGTGACCCGGCAACCAGCAGAGGACGATGTCATATTGGCCAGCAGAAAGGTCGATTTTACAGTTCTAATATGTCCAGGATGATTGGGCGACTTGAAGTCACGTTTAGAAGTGCTTGAAGGCAGGATAATGAATCTGTAAAACGATGAAGTTTTGGACTGATTTTGCTGTTGAATGTAGGTCAAAGCTGAGAAGATAGCTTTGGCTTCCAGCAGTGTAAATGGAACTGTTGTTGGGGATCCTAGAGGAGACAGTCTTGGCTCCAATGACTGCAGCGCTGGCAACTTGGCAGAAGCATCGTCCTTGGTTCCGTCTGTGAAAATGGATCTGTGAGTGTTATACTTAGAACGTAACTGGTTGTATTCCTGTTGGAACACCAAGGGATTTGTTTCAGACTTTTTGAGTTTAGGTAGAGAGAGGGTAAGATCGACCTGTGGTTTCACCGTTTGCCATGGTGGTGAGGACAGAAGTCGGTATGGTGCAAATGATGTCTAGATCAATTTTAGCTGCAAAGTTATGTGTGGTTTTGATCCTGATTCCCAGTGGTGGAACCAGGCTTGGCAGTTTAGGAAATAAGTTTTCATAGAGCGGGTTGAAAACACAATGGTGTATGCTGGATTGGGCTCATTTGAACGTAATTTAGTGATATACTGCAGTGAGTTTAATGCGGCGTTGTTCAAGGGAAGGTTCAATGGCCTCTGCATATAGACTGTCTACCGGAAAGGTCCTTAAAGCTCCCAGGCAGAGCCCTCAGCCCCTTGGTGGTTGATAGAGTCTAATTTTTCTAAATTGCTTTTGCAGGGTTCCACCCGTGAACAATGGAGCCATAATCTAGTTTACTGCGAACCATGAAAGGTGATCTGTACAAGTGAGTTGAGTTGAGTTGGGCTTTACGTCACATCGGCATTATTCCAGCCATATAGTGACGAGAACAAGTCTACATTAATATACATTGTAAGTACAAAGTGGTTTCGTTTCAAAGACATACATTCATTACGTTGTCATTTTAGAACAGAGAATGTCATAGCATTAAATTGAAAAGCAGGTAAATTCGTTAGTGACATTACACAGTTACATTTTATGATATAGATCAACTTCCCTCAGTTAGTTCAGTATCAGATGAGCGCGAGGTCTGATCCCCTCCCCACTCTGTATTTGAAACTACTTTTAGCAAGTCTAGAGCCTTCAAGCACTTTGTTTTTAAATATTTTTATGTGTGGTAAGAATGTCAGGTGGCGGTCGAATATGAGTCCAAGGAATTTGGCCTCTTCTACTACCTTGATGGGATTTACCATCTAAAGTTAGGTCTGGATCCTTGTGTGGTTTTGTATTTACGACAAAAGTGAATACAATTTGTTTTGATTTTGAAAACTTAGAACCATTTCATTGGCCCATTTTTGGATTTTGTTAGGCCAGAGTTGTAGCCTGCCTTTCTATTGCGATGCATGTTCTTACCCACGACATGAAATATTGAAGCCTCATCCACGAAAAGGACCCATCAACGCAACTGTTCAGAACGTTAGTGAGGCTGTTAATTTTGATGCTAAAAGTGTGACAGACAGGATGCTGCCTTGGGGACGCCCTGATCTTGGTGGAAATAGTCAGACAGTGTGGAACCCACCCGAACTTGAAATTGTTTGTTATTTAAAACCAAGATATGAATTGAGGTAATAAACCCCTCAATCCAAACTCGTGTAAATCTTTTTAGGATACCATGTTTCCATGTTGTATCATATGCTTTTTCTAAGTCGAAAAAGATAGATACTGCATGTTGTTTGTTTGACAATGGAGTTTTGATGAATGATTCAAGGAGACGCACCAGATGGTCAATGGTACTTCGTTTTTCGGAAACCACATTGGAGGTCACTGAGGAGGTTATTGTTCTTCAGGTACCAGATTAATCGATTGTTGACCATGCGCTCCATGGTTTTGCAAACGCAGCTAGTTAGTGATATAGGACGGTAGTTTGAGGGATCAGTATGAGTCGCGGCTGGAGTTTTGGTATAGGGATGATAATGGCATTGTGCCACGAAGGGGAAAGTGTCCGGATGTCCAAAATGTCATCAAATATATTTAGGAGTGTTTGCAGGCCTGTGTCAGGGAGGTGTTTCAGTAGCTGATAATGGATTTCATCAGCTCCCGTCGCAGTATCCTAGGGCAGTACGTAATTCGTTGAGGGGAAAACGTTTCGCTGTAATCCTCCCCATTATCAGAGTTAAAATTCACTGGTTTCTTTTTCTTGTTGGGTTTGATATTTCTGGAACTGAGGGTTATAATTTGATGAGGAGGAGTGGTTTGCCAAAGTTTCGCCGAGTTTGTTTTGCAATTTCAGATTTATTTGTTAGAAGGAGTCACCATCTTTCAGGTGGTGAACTCCTGATTTTGACCCTTGCCCTCGATCTTTTTGAATCATGTTCCACACCTTGGACATGGGTGTGCGGGAGTTGATTTTGGACACATATTTCCTCCATGACCGGCGTTTAGTTTGTTTGAAGGTACGTTTTGCCCTGGCATTTGTCATTTTAACAGCATTCAGGTTATGCACTGTAGGATGTTGTCGGAAATATGTTTCCGCCTTCTTCCTATTTTTCCTAGCTTATTTGCAGTTTGTATCAAACAATGGTTTGCGTATGTGCGGGTTTGCAGAGGACTTAGGAATACTTTTGTCTCCGATGGCATTTAGGACGTCTGAAAATAGTTCCATGGGGTCAGGGACATTCCTGAAGTTGTCCGGCTTAAGTTTTTCTGAACATAGGGTTTGGAATAAAGGCCAATTGGCCAATTAGTAAAATTCCATCTTGTTGATGGTGGTTCATCCGTGGGGTTGATAGGAGTAAGAATTGTTGGGAAGTGGTCGTTTCCACAAAGGTCGTCATGGACCGACCATCTCGAACTGATTTAAAAGATTAGAATCTGTAAGTGATAGATCGAGAGCAGAGTATGTTCCAGTGGCAGGATGGAGGTAGGTGTTTGATCCATCGTTGAAGATGCATACATCATTATTTGAGAGAAACTCTTCAAGTATCTTTCCCTTACTATTTGTATCAGTACTCCCCCATAGGGGGTTATGGCCGTTGAAGTCGCCCATGATTATGCAGGGCTTCGGGAGTTGATCATATAAGTTCTTACGATCTGATAGGCGAACAGTTGAGGTGGGAGGGAGATAGAGGAAATATAGTGTAAACCCTATGTTCAGAGTCATGCGGACAGCAACAGTTTGTAGGTTGGTTTAAAGTGGAACAGGGCTATGAAGGATGCCCTGCCTCACCAGGATAGAAGTGCCTCCTGTAGCCTTTACGCCGGGAGGAGAAAAGGAGTGGTAGGAACTGTACCGACGAATGTCAAATTTATCGGTCCTTTTTAGGTAGGTTTCTTGGAGACAAAACGCAGATGGTTTGAAGTCTTGAATCAATAACTGTAATTCATTGTAATTATTCTTAAGTCCCTCTGCAATTCCATTGGATCATGTTTGTGGAGTCATGGTGCTTCCACTGGTGACATGTCACGTGAACGTGAGAAAGCGTTTGATGAACTCTTATTGGTGTCAGGTGGAGTTGGAGTTACCTCCATATCCAGAGGGCCAAAGGAGTTATGGACCTCGATGGGGACCTCTGAAGGAGAAGTGGCCTTTGGTTTTGTGTTTGGCAGTTCAAGCTTGTTTTAGTCTCTAGCCTCTTTCTTTCCCTTTATCTGCGCAGTTTCTGTTTCTGGTTTTGGCATTTGTTCTGGTGTTTGTGATTCCAGAAGTTTTGACTTTGGCGTTGGAGATGGAGTGGCTGAGATAGGCTGAGTTGTGTCGAGTTCAGTTGGCTGAGAAGACGTGACCCATGTCAGGGTCGGTCTGACATGAGATGGCTGCAGTAGTGATGGTAGGACTGGGGAGACAGCAGCAGAGTAGGTGATGGTTGAAGGGGCTGCAGTTAGACTTGCAACCCTTCTTTGCTTTGGGAAAGGAGATATTTTCTTTGTGTTAAATCTTCAGTATCTCGGATTCGCGTTTCCATACTGGGCAGAACTTGGAAGAGGCCATATGGTTACCACCGCAGTTTGTGCACTTCACTTCCTTAGTACAGTCGTTGCCCTCATGCTTGTCACCACAGCGGTAACAGACAGCAGAGGAACGACAGGACTTGGATCCATGTCCAAACTTTTGGCAGTTGTAGCACCGGAGTGGATTGGGGACATACACCTCCACACCAATGCTACAATAACCAGCTCTAATCGAGTCAGGAATGTTTGCTCGCGCGAACGTGAAGAGATAGGTGTTCGTTGGTTGAACAACACCATCCTTTTTGAAGGTAAATCATTTGACGGATTGCTGAGAGAGTTCCTTGACAATTTGTTCTTCAGTCATGTCAGACAGGCATCGAGCTCTGTCCCGTACAATGCTTCTACACGAATTAAGGGTTTTGTGTGCTGAGACAGCGACCTTGACATTTACAAATTCTTGTATTTTGAGGAGATTCAAGGATTGGTGCTTTTCCGGCACATTCTATTAGGAGAGAGCCAGATCGGAGCTTTGTGACATTGGCAAGCCCTCCGCAGATACCCAACCTTTGGAGATCATGCAAAAGGGTTCAATTACAAAGGTTGCTTGTCACAAGCCTCAATAATCAGGAAGCGTGGCCAGTAGTCAGGGGTCGGGCGTACTCTCGTCAGACGAGGAATTGTCGGTATCCATGTGTCTCTCGCTTTTGAACCGAGGGGTATTGGGAAGCCATGTCGTGGGTAATGGTTCGGCATCCCCTCTCCCCACCCACCGTGGAGTGTCAACAAGGACGATCTTATATTGTAGCCGATCTCCAAGCTGCAAAGACCAGGGAAAAGGGATGTTATACTCCAGCGAATTTGACATGAAATGCTGTAGCTGCCTGCCAGATTAAAGGTCAGGATGGTTCTGTCCATGACAATCAATTGGAGACGCGACGACAGAAATCGGAGGTCAGCATCACCAGATTGGCCCATGAGCCTCGCCTTCTGTGCATGGGTCTGCGAGGCTAATTTGTTTCGTAGAATATTTGTTAACATTTTGAACATGGTCAAAAGTGTTATGTAATACCACGTTTTGTATAGACATTCCATGCACAGGGTTAAGGCGTGACCAGCCGATTGGTAGAATCGGGCCTATTCTACCACCCGTCTAGGCAAAGTTAGGGCTGAAGTGGTGTGTTGGATTAGTGAACACTATTGCCGGTTCCGCAATCCTCAACCACCAGACTCCCTTCCTCCTGCCGACACAGGATGCAAACCCACGGCAAACGGTTTGCCCAATTTGATCGCCTCTTACGACCAGCAATGGGTGTTGTGGACCTATTCGACCCTGGTCCACATCGGGGGCGAAAAGCCATTGGCGTTACCCAGCACCCACCACGGGAGGTTGCTCTTCAAGGGGTGCCTGTTCGGATATGAAAATGATACTGACCATATTGGGCTTAGGAAGAGCAACAGGGAATTATGCATGTCCTTTATGTCTCGTGCACAAGGATAACAGGCGACACATCTTTTCGCGATGGAATATTATTCTCAGAAGAAGAAATGAAAAGGACTCTTCAAACGATCCAGGAACATGCCGACAAAATGATGTATGGCGCCCACCATTACCCACTGTTGGACATTCCAGTCGAGAATTATGTCATTGATGAGCTCCATCTTCTTCAGAGGTAACAGATGTCATTGAGAGAAATCTCATCAATGAGGCAATCAGGCTGGACGAGTGTCTGTCCTTTCAAAAGAAACCCAAGAGACACCTAGACGACCTAATACGTTGTATCTGTAGCTGTGGGGTACCATCCAAGGCGTGGGAGGACAAAGAGTCCAAGCTGCTAAAATGGACAACCCTATCAGGTCGTGACAAGAAAACACTTCTCGTTAAACTACCAGAACAACTTGATGGGATCCTTAGCCCCATGACTGAATCTACAGTATGTACTCTGTGGACACTGTTTAGCGAGAGTACCATGACCTCATCACTTGTGACGATACATCCATATCTGGCCATGTAGTGTTTGAAACTGCCAAGTCTTGGATCGAGACTTTTCTCCTTGGCTCCCTCAATCTGGCGGCTATCAGAGGAGGAATATTACTCCCTACATACACTGTATGGCCTACCACGTTCCCCAACATGATTGACAGATTTGGATCCCTTTAGGCCATTCAGCTGCCAAGTTGTGAGAAAACTAATGATGAAATAAAAGATTCACCAGAGAAAATCTCAGAAATGGGATGCCACAGTTGACGCCCTAACCATTCGGAAGAGAATGGAAGACAGCAGCCATTTAGCTAGAGAAAAGCGGCCTTACTGCAATAGGCGCCTTGAGTATTGGACGGAGGAGGAACTTGCAGAGGCAAGACAGGCCAAAAGGGCTAAGATCGTGAGAGAGATACACGATCAAACGTCAACACAGGTTGATCCTGAGCTAATGCCTCTAGCTGAGTTACGGGACATGTTAAAGTCGCATGGAATTCATTCCAAATCAAAGAATAGAAAGGTTTTGTTGGAAAAAGTCAAAAACGTATTGTAGATTTTTATTAGATAAGTTTAATGTGGTGCACACATATGCGCTTTTTGTCTTACATTGTATTTTCATGTTTAGAAAAGGCATTGGACGTTTATGTGTATGTACGTGTTTGTTGAATCTCAGCTCTGGTTGAAAGATATTTTTGTTACATCCCAAAACACCAATTTACCTATGTTACAGGAATATTAAAATGTAAAGTGCCAGTTTTGTTCTTTGTTATCTATGTAATATACACAGGTACACGCACACTGATATATACACATACATACTGTAAGAACAGAGGTGCAGATGTTCTTCTTAGTTATTGTGGTTAATCACATGCATGGGTGACCTGACCCAATTTCTTTAATAGACCATAGGATTTACCTCCCTTGAAAATGTTTTAATTATTGTATCCATGCTTCATTAATTACCACAAATTACCGCCCTTGAAATGGTCACAATTCTTGCGTATGCCTATACTCAGCCACGGAACAACCACAAGAAAAAAAATGGAGATTTCCAAAAATTTCCAATTTGGAAATATCATCTTTCCAAAAATTTCCAAAATTGGAAAGATGATATTTCCAAGGTTTGGAAATTTTTGGAAATTTAGGAAGGATTTTACCACTACTTCTTTCAGTTTATCCTTTTCCCAAGGATCCCCGTGAGTGTATAGACTGTGTATTCGTCCTCCTAGGAGTGTATTCGTCCTCCTATGCGAGCAACTATAACCAGGGAGACTATAAGACGTTGTAGATTATTCCTGGTATAACTTCTCTCGTCTGCATCCTTGTTGTTCTATGTGTCAAAAATTGACATTAACTGTCATATTTGCCCTGATATGGCTAGCATTTTCCAAAATACAGTTTTAAGTGTATGGTTTACTTATTATCCACAAAAGCGCAAATAGTTTTTGACCTGTCACGGTTTGCATAAACACAAATTACATAGACCTACGTTACATCATTGATTAAATAAAAGTTTACCGGACCCACTGACTGACTGGCCAGGGTTTATTACATGTCATAAAAGTGAACCCTTGCCAGGGAATAATAGGCTTATTGTAGTAGAATTCATTCTTTAATGGTACCCTCTAATTAACACCTGACACAAGGGCTGGACCGTTTGGGTGTTGTTTTAAGACTGTAGGCGAATAGAGAGCAACCCGTTTGGGTTTGTGGTCAGAGACGGTGTTATGCAGTTGGTGTATTCACGAAATATCATGAACTTAATAATAGATAATTGGTTATATTGTTCACACACAGGCGGACTGGGGCAAAAAGAACCCAAATGAATTCCTTCTTAAAAACTTCATACTGTAACTAATTAATTTGGTCATATACAATAAAAGGTGACTAAATGTCGCTATTTTAGATAACGTTAAATAATTTCTAGAGAAATCACTACACAAGTTCATATCACAGGTGATTCCAGAGACAAATAGTTTATCAGATTCTAGTTTATGAAAAGCATTAAATTCCAAACAATTCTCTAATGCTCAGGAATTTTTTACCACTTACATACCATAGTTTGAGATGTCGACTCAGGAAGCCGACCTTTCGATTCTTATAAGGCTCAGGACATTGACAAGGGGTAGGCTTTAAAGTTTGGGTGTTATTTTAGCACATGGCTAATCTCATGTGACGTGTTATTACAAGCTGGTGGTTGATGGAAGTGAACACATCGCACACTGAAGCCGATCGTGTAAAAACATGATCAAAACAATCATATGGTAAACACATTTAAAAGGGCACTGATCCAGAGCAATTTCCGCGCACTGGTTGTTGCTTTTGTTATTGCTTTTCTCCCCTGAACACCCGGATGATATCCCAGTATTTTCGATTGGTTCGTGACCTTTGCTGCGCAACCCGCATGCGCAATTGATCGTATAGGTGTAGATTGATCAACAAAAATAAAATCTTGTTTTACTCGATAATATTTCCATCATTTTGATTATAACAAATGAAAACAGTTTGAAGTTTAATCATCTGCCATGACTGAAAAATAACGAAGTCAATGTATGTGTCAGGGTAGAGACTGCGATCTGGTAGAATCTCCGATCCTACCAGTAGAGATTGCGATCGGAGTCTCTACCATTCCTGCTGGCAGTTCGTCTCGTATTAGTTCGTATTAGTGTTGAAGAATTTTACTTGTTCTGTACTTCTCTCAGGTGATTGCATTAACATAACTACCCTTAATTGGTGCAGCTAGTTATCCCATGTTTGAGAGCGAAACTTCGCGAATCAGTGACCAAGACGCTGTCAAAAATGGGACACTACCTCCACATAAAGGAACAATATGCCATTGATCTGCAGCTGACAAAGAATCCTGTTCCATGTCAAGTGTCTTTTAAAGAACCACTAAACTTTGTTTTTTGTTACTCTTTTAACCATTACATATGAAAGATTTGTGGTTAGTCTTATGCGGAACACCAAATTTATTCTTTAAAAACTTGTGGTTAATTAATACCGAGCGATTAAAAGTGGCCAAAAAGTCGCCTGCTTCCCTCTCGCCCGCCAACGAAACCACAGACAGGTTACGTAACTCTGTCGCCAGAGCACTGCAGTGACGTCATATGAGGAACGATTTTCAGTTAGTTGTATAGAAAATGTGTAGCACGCTCATCATTTTGATGATTTCTCGACATCAACGACGACATGCCGAATCGTTGCTTTGTCGTCAATTGCTCCTAGGGGTCGGGCGATGGTGTCCCCATGCACAGATTTCCACAGGACCCCGCAGTTCGTGCTAAATGGGTTATGTTTGTGAGTGCGAAGCGAGCGTTGTGGAAGCCTGAAACGATATCTTACTTGTGTTCAGATCGCTTCACGGAAGTTAAAGAATCAAAACTACTTACTAGTTGTAGTAAAATATGCATATGATTGATGACCATAAAGATTTTCTATGACACAACTTGTAACATAACGATTTCTTCCTCGGAAGTGAGGTTGTGGTCGAAGTAACAATAATATTGTAAGTAGTATTATATTGACACCCACCTCGCTGCCACAAGAGAAATTGTTATGATATACGCTATGTCATGCAAAATCCTATTGGCCATCAATAAAATACATATTTTACTACCAGTAGAAAGTAGTTTTGATTTTACCATAACTCGGTGAAAACAAACCTAAATACCATTTATCCTCAGACTGGCGGATGTTCCCGACAGGGCGCCGCCATTTTAAAAATAAAAAAATCTGTTAGAATTAAGGAGATTATAGTTTGTTTTCATCAAGTTAGAAAATCAAGACTACTTTCTACTCTTTGTTAAATATGTATTGGAATCATAACCAAACGGATTTTGCATGACACAACTTATAACATAACGATTTCTTCCACGGAAGCGAGGTGGGGTCGAAGTCACAATACTGCGCGATAAATTTCTTGCTACATTCCATGGTTAATGTCCACTCACCAGTATGTAGATACTAGTCAATGTGCGTCTTTATATTTGGTCTTATAATCCTAATTAGTTTATTATCACACTTGTATGCATTTTGAAACTAAATAAAAGCAGACGATCTGCTGATACTTATAGTGAATTTATAACAGAACTGTAATATCTAGACATTTTATAGTTTGCCAATGTGAATCATAATTCGCACACACACCCTAGTGCATGTTGTCTGTCTCATTACACTTCACGGCGAAAACAATGATTCTGTTGAATGCTACGACAACTGAATAAAAACAAAATGCAAATATTAAAATTAAAACAGATTAAAGTTATAGGAACAATATCAGGCCATTACCTTGTTCGAGGAATGTATCCATCAATATCCACAAAACTGTTCCAAATGATGTTTTTTTTAACAGTTTAATATACGAAAAGTGATAAATCTTTTCAGGTATTGGTGTATAGTCTCATTGGTCACCCAAGATAGCACACCTGGCAACTAATTGCATAATGTCCGCCTTTCTTTTAAAACAGTAATTTAGTTAGCCAATAATGGGCAATCAATCAATGTATTGCCGGTTAATCCTTTGAAAGAAGGACGTTGTTTTACGCAGACACCGACACGACAGAGTGTATTCAGTATAGATTAGTAAATCTACATACATAAACACTACCTTTTGACAATTCCGCTGTGTAAGATAAAAGTAATTAATCAATCAGCGTGTTATCGGTTAATCCTTTGATCGATGTTTATAATGTTGAATATTTACTCCAGACACAAGAAATGCCAAATGGGAACCTTTGTCGGGTAATCTAAGTGTGTTACCACTAATTATACCTGTTATAAATTCATTAACTGACCATCAAGTGAATGATGACAAATAACATGTGTAGGTTTATACCACCTAACACGGGTTACAACGAGGGAGTATTAATTGCTGTATTGCATGTGAAAACTTATGGGCCGACACTGTTTTGAGAATACAAACATATTTTTACATGACATGATTAAATATCGAGGTAAAACGACACAGAAATGGGATCAATTTGGATCAGTCATTATACAAATAGGGCCTAACGACACCAATCGATTTTGACAGAATCGTCTATGAAAACAAGTTGTAACTCGGAAACTAGGCAAAGCAGGAGACAAAATTAAATGACAGTAGATTGTGAGAACATATAGCTTTCATTTTCCACAACAATTGTCACGATTTCAGGTTTACACAAGCCTGTAAACACGATAATTTACCCCCTAAAATGTAGATGAATTCTGCATCGGCTCTCAAAGCTATTCCTCATATGACGTCACAGAGGCGCGCCGCTCTGATTGGTTGAAATTTCGTTCGCGGGTGAGAATTGTGCACTGTTGTCAAAAAGGTCGATTTAAGTCAATTAAAGGTCGAAATGAGTAGTTTTAATGACGGGGTTTCATTTATAACGATGCCAGTTAGTGATTTATGTATTTGTACCCCCTAGGGTTTATGTGACCTTTAACAGTCTAATACCCGAAAAAGGGATACATCGATTCAGTTTTCACATTGGTGTATAATCTCATTGGTAAAGGTAATTTAATTAGCCAATAATGAGCATTTAATCCACTTGTGTTTTTCTTGGCTTGGTCATCTCCTCCCCACCCTCCCCACCCACCCGTACCATTGTCTTGCTAATTAACATGGTCTGGTGATCCTCTTACGCCTTAAATAAACAACTTGCCCGACTGGTAAAGAGGAACACCCCATCAACTTACTGGCGGTTAATACATTGAAGGAAAGATGTTGTTTTACACAGGTACAGGGTAAAGGACAGGGTGTAATCAGTATAGATTAGTAAATCTACATACATAAACACTACCTTTTGACAAATCCGCTGTGAAAGAAAAAGTAATTAATCAATCAGCGTGTTATCGGTTAACCCTTTGATCAATGTTTGTTTTGTATCTCAGCTGATAATTCGTCTTGCTGCAGTTCCATGAGCATATTGCATAACATGTAATACATTTGTCACATCAGACCTTAATTCATAATGCTGAGTAGATGTATTTACTCCAGACACAAGAAATGCGAAATGGGAACCTTTGGCGGGTAACTTGATTGGTATTACCATCATACCTGTTATAAATTCATTAACTGACCATCAAGTGAATGATGACAAATAACATGTGTAAGTTTATACCACCAAACACTCAGCTGGTTACAGCAAAGGGGGTAGTAATCGCTGAATTGCATGCAATGTTAATTGCCTGAAAAAAAGTTATGGGCCGACACTGTTTGGAGGATACGAACGGAACTTAACGGAACGCATAAGAAATACATATAAGCACTGGATGTGTACTGAAGTTAAAATTGTATATACCTGAGTACAGTTTCATTTGTCATAAATACAATATGTAATAGACATCATATGTTCACATGGCATGATTAAATATCGAGGTAAAAAAACACAGAAATAAGATCAAATTGGAAAATTGGATCAGTCACTATGCCATCTATGCATTAAAAAATCCGAAAAGCATATACATGTACACTGCTTGTATACTTTATTGCAATCAGACAGGAACTACTGGGGGTATTCTCAAATACATGTAACAACATCTGATGAGCATCCACCCTTCCTAATGTCCCGCTGTTTGGGTTGAAGACATTTTGTCAAGGTGGCCAGAAGCCCAGTCCCTGTGTCCGTCATGGTTGAGGGAGCAGATACCGACAAGCGTGCAGTTTGGTTTGGTAATTAGACTGTTGGCGAGAAACATTAATCGCTCTGGATCAGTTCCCCTCTTATTACATGGGGATATATACATGTAATGAGAAGAAGCATGAAAGTGTACATTCGATTTCGATTAAATAAAATCTGTCCATATAGTCTCCCGTTACCACTCGTGGCTTACGCCTTCTATGTTTTTTTTATGTGTTTTATATTTCAATGTTTATATGCTGAGACTGAAATGAAACACTATCTTTATACATATATTTGGCTCGTTTTCTCATTTGGTGTGCTGTCATTCGCATAATCCGGAATATCCTCTTCTATCAACACGTAGGCCTGTCATTGTCTCTATAATCCAATGTTAATTTGCTAACGGACGGGACATCAACATTTCTCTTAACTCATCTGTTTGGACCAAAGGTCGATAGAGGGGAGTTTCCATGTATATTCTCACGCCGTTATCAAGATAACAGTTACTACAACCAGGTGAACAGAAGTATATATGCATAGTGACTAGCAGCAAATTAACACCAGGTAATTCAGCAACTAGCACATCGTTGGGGCCAACAGGAGAGTAAGATCAACAAGTCTAAATCCACTCCTTTGTCCAAGTGATGGAATCAATGAACATTCAATCAGCTTGTCTATCCTGAACGTTGTACATCGGAATGCCGCTCTATGCAATAAACATGGAGTTGTTATCACATAAGTGGTATGTTTCGTTGTGTATCCCCATACTGTTTACTGCAGTATAAGTGGAAACTGCTTCACTTTGCGAATGACCAATCTTTTGAAGTTGATTTAAGTTCTACTTAAGTAAATTGCTACCTAACAGATTCATCTCAGATTAAAACATCTCATTCCAAAGTCGTGTTTTCTATTTCAGGTTCTAAGAAATACTGCATTTTTACATATTAGACATAAATCTATCGGTACCAGTTTGACGTGTCTGGTCATGAGTTAACTAACATAGTGATTATATATTTTTGACCATTACATGTGTCATTCACACGTCATGTATGCCATTCTAATGTTCTCTGATCCATTTCATCATACAGCATTTATTTCATTCAATGTTTTGAAGCTCATATGAAAACATGAAAAATGTTACTGTTCCAGTTCCTTTTGAAGAATGAAATTATTTTTGTTTTGGAGTGTTCCAACCAATAAAGTCATTATGGTTACAATCGGCCTGATTTTAATTAATACATATCAAGTTAGATGTTATACACGCGTGCATGCACACACACCCACAAAAACATCCGTAATTTGTGAATTCTGTTCGGACGATAAAGACATATCTAATTTGATGAGAATCACTCAATAAATTATCTTCCCTTACTCTGAGAGAAGCATGGCATTATTCATTCATTTTTAATAAATTTATCTGCATAAAAGAAGGTATTATCAAAAATGTGAAACAAACTTCCGTATACTACCATTTCACAAACATTGCGATATTGACCATGGAATAATGTTAAGTTTAGTCTGTTTTCAATGTCATAATATGTGAGGTTCCTCATTCACACATACATACAAACTGACAGCATAAAACAAAACAATATGCAACCAACCCAATGTAATACAATACAATTTTCCCCGCCTGTGCATACCGCACTGTTGACGAATCTCTCAGGTGTGTTAGAGCAATAATCACATCGCTACATGATTAACAAACCTACAGCTCAGCAGATTTTAATAACTTACCTTTTAATCAGAAAAATAAGAGTTATGGATGTCTACTTCTTTATTGAGAATAACACGAAGTTTCGGAGCATATGCTTGCTCCTTCATCAGGTGAAAATCAGGTCACAGTAATGCATTCCACTTCTTAAAGCCCATCAAAGATTTAACTTACTTCCAGAGGCTTCTTTAAGAGGCATAAAAACGTGTTAATTAACAAGGCAGTAGGCCTTGTTAATTGGTGACTATTAACTGCCTTGATTCACTCATCAATCAACAAGGGATTAGGTCCTGGGGCGTGCAAAGAACAATAATTTACCATCACCCACCAGTTATCTCCCTTTGTAGATATATTCCAAAATTGTACATTTTGGGGAATCTCATATTTCTAAAATTGGAAACATTGTTCTTGAATATGTCATGCTTCTTGCATATTTCATGCAATTCGAACAGTAACTGTTTGACTGCGTTTCTACTTTTTAACACATCCTTGCACTTTGCTATTGCTAGAAGACTCTGAAAATTTACTTAGGTAAATAGGTAAATACAGTTTTAGCACACAGCAAATGCTTATATGTATTTCTTATGCAACAATGAAGTTCTGTCCGTATTCTCAAAATAGTGTCGGCCCATAGGTTTTCACATGCAATACAGCAATTAATACTCCCTTGTTGTAACCCGTGTTAGGTGGTATAAACCTACACATGTCATTTGTCATCATTCACTTGATGGTCAGTTAATGAATTTATAACAGGTATAATTGGTGGTAACACCACTTAGATAACCCGACAAATGTTCCCATTTTGCATTTCTTGTGTCTGGAGTAAATACTCAACATTATAAACATCGATCAAACGATTAACCCATACTTTTATCTTACACAGCGGATTTGTCAAAAGGTAGTGTTTGTGTATGTAGATTTACTAATCTATACTGAATACACTCTGTCGTGTCTGTGTCTGCGTAAAACAACTTCCTTTTTCAAAGGATTAACCGCCAAGACATTGATTCTCATTATTGGCTAACTAAATTAATTTTTGTAAAGAATGGCGGACATTATGCAATTAGTTCCCAGGTATGCTATCTTTGGTGACCAATGAGACTATATACCAATGTGAGATACCTGAAACGATATATCACTTTTCGTAAACATGTATTAGACTGTTAAAAGACACATCATTTGGAACTGCTGCAGGTGAATAGTATATCACTCATTTTTGTGGATATTGATGGATACATTCCTTGAACAAAGTAATCGCCTGACATTGTTCTTATAACTCTAATCTGTTTTAATTTTAATAATTGCATTTTGTTTTTCATTTTTCGTAGCATTCCACAGAATCATTGTTTTCGTCGTGAAGTAATGACAACATACACTAGGGCGTGTGCGAATTATGATTTACATTGGCAAACTATAAAATGTCTAGATATTCCAGTTATAAGTATAGGCAGATCGCCTGATTTTTATTTAGTTTCAAAATGCATACAAGTATGATAATAAACTAATTAGGATAATAAGACCAAATATAAAGACGCACGTTGACTAGTATCTACATACTGGTGAGTGGACGTTTACCACGTGAATGTAGCAAGAAATTTATTGGGCAGTATTGTCACTTCCTCGCTTCCGAGAAAGAAATCGTTATGCTTCAAGTTGTGTCATGGGAAATCTTTTTTGGTCATCAATCATATATTTATTGTACTACAACTAGTAGGTTGTTTTGATTCTTTAACTTCCGCGAAGCGATCTGAACATATTTAAGATATCATTCCAAGCTTCCACAACGCTCGCTTCGCACTCACAAACATAACCCATCTAGCACGAACTACGGGGTCCGGTGGAAGTTAGTGCATGGTGACACCATCACTCGACCCCCTAGGAGGGCAACGCAACGATTGATGGCAACGCAACGATTGATGGCAACGCAATGATTCGTTTTGCCTCGAGTAGGTTTCGTTGTTCAGACCATCCTTTAATGTTGGAATATGGGCGAAAAGTAAATATAAAACAACATGAGCGATTCTGCCCTCTGTGTATTGTACTTACCATTGAATCAGAGTACCAATTCTTTATTAAATGTTCATTTTACTGTGATCTGAGAAACAGCCTGCTACAACAATACTACATAAATAATCCATGTGAAACTAAATTTATGAACTTATTATTGTCTTCCAATTCTACAACTGTTAACAATCTTGCTAAGTTTATATTTTTTGCATTGACAAAAAGAGCGAAGTTGTCGAATATAGAGTATAAGGTTAAATAAGACATTGTACATGTAAGCATACAGCTTAATATTATATATGGCGCTGGATTGTATTGTTATCTTCATAATTGTATAACGGGTCGGTGGCCCTTGTACGAAATTAACTCTCACTCACTAGATATAAGCTTACGATGACACATACTTAAACTAAACGTGACAAAATTCACTTTTCACCCAAAACATTGAACGTTTAAAATGTGTTCACCACTGCAATTTCGACTAGTCAAGTCGATTATCCTTTCGTTAACCCCTTAAACAATCATTACTAAAACAACACCAAACATCAAAGACTACCGCCAGTCGCCTTAACGACCCCATGAAAGACTCATGCCGCCCCATGCCACTATTGCAATTAGCCCATGCAGAACAATAATTTACCATCACCCACCAGTTATCTCCCCTTGCGGATATTTCCAAGATTGGAAATTTTTGGAAACATCATCTTTCCAAAATTGGAAAGTCTTGGAAACATCATCTTTCCAAAATTGGAAATGTCTTGGAAACATCATCTTTCCAAGACATTTCCAAGCTTGGAAAGATGGATTTTTTTTCCAGTGAACCCATGTTCAACGTTAATAATATGTCAAACTTCAACGTTGATTCCACGTCGGATATCTACGTCTAAAAAACTTTCATATACAACCTATGTTCAACCTAATTTCGACGTTGAGG
The DNA here is from genome assembly GCF_003918875.1 of Haliotis rubra. Lineage (NCBI taxonomy): Eukaryota > Metazoa > Mollusca > Gastropoda > Lepetellida > Haliotidae > Haliotis > Haliotis rubra. The sequence continues at coordinate 29,077 of NW_025767316.1, forward strand.
ACCAACCTATTCTCAACGTTGAAATGACGTTGATGTGCCCGCTGGGCAGGCGCATTGCTAGGGTATGGTAGATGAAGTGTAAGTGTGAGAGTAGAACATGGCAGAGTAAAGGGATATGCATGAGAGTCTTATTTGTTTCTGTGGCAGGGTGTATGATGTACGGACTGCATGAGTGTCAAGATCAAAGCTTCTGTCGCCGTGTTGTGTCTTCCAGTGTCATGTCAGTTTCAACCACGTGAAATCCGTGTAGTACCGTCGCTCCGACTTACGGCGGACGATTTGTTTCTGTGGCAGGGTGTATGATGTACGGACTGCATGCGTGTCAAGATCAAAGCTTCTGTTGCCTTTTTGTGTCTTCCAGTGTCATGTCAGCTTCAACCACGTGAAATCCGTGTAGTACCGTCGCTCCGACTTACGGCGGACGACAAGCTGATGGTGAAGCGGCCATGGCCATGTTATAAAACTTGGACAGACTGTACACAGGTTTGGTTGCTGGTGACACCGATCTGGATTGGATTGTTCGGCAAGCAGTACAGGACAAGAAATAAACACACAACAGCTGTCCTCTTAAACGGTTATTGTGAAGTGAACTGACAAGTCAAGCAGTTTTGGGGTGAGTGAGTGAGATTCCGATCAACATTCCTACTTCCAACTGATAAATCACCATATATTCATTGATCAGTGCAACTGGTGATGTGACCTCATGCACACGTATGCATTAAAGAGTGTAACGTTCGTTTTGTGCTACCTGCATGAAGACCGCCTCACCTCACCTGCATGGACCCTAGCTGGATTTACACCATCACTTCAGCTGCTGGCGATTGTAGGCAAATTTAGCCACGAGTAAAATTGTGGAAATAATAACCAATACTTGCTGGGGTATGGCGCATTATCCATAACAATTACGGAGTGGGTGGAATGTTGTGTGATCATTTTTTTCTCCAGCCGTTTGGAAAAATTATCAAAATTCATCTCGTCATGATAATCTGCTGATTTGAGCTTTGAGTCAAATACAAGTAAAGCATTTGGTACTAAACCATTTTCGGACCCTTCATGAACAACAATAAGCCGAGGTCCGGTACAACATGGAGGCTCATTTATCACAACCTGACCATATAAACTTTATTTATACAAATTCACGGACTGCACACCGGTCAAAATAATCAAGTTTGTGCTTGGAAATTTTGGGTTTGCGCAACTTGGTTGGACTTATAAAAGTAGGCCCACTCGCACCCCTATCACCTTCCACTTTTTAAAGATGCCTTGGGAAGACAAGTAGCAAGGCTACTTTTAACATAGCGTCTACTTTGGTTGCACACGTCTTTCCCATATAAATAATAACATTGAAAGCTAACTCCCTAGCCTGAGAATGAACAATTTGCCCATGCTTCGCTAACTTGGACATGTTAAATTCATTAAAATCTGCAGACATTCAAACTTTGACTCGTGTCGAGATGGTGTCTTGCTGAACTAAATCGCTCTACGAGACACGTGTTAAATAGAAGCGGTATTGAGTTCACGCCACGGTCAGCATGTATTGCACGTGCTTAATCGCCAGTCTACCTGTAGCAACCAAGTGTATTGTCTAGATTCCCTGCCCCGCCTACTTGTCACAGAGAAACTACTGGCACAGAGTATTCGTCTACATTCCCTGCCCAACCTACTTGTCACAGAGAAACTACTGGTACAGAGTATTTGTCTAGATTCCCTGACCCGCCTACTTGTCACAGAGAAACTACTGGTACAGAGTATTCGTCTACATTCCCTGCCCCGCCTACTTGTCACAGAGGCACCCATGAAAGGCCACCTCCTCGTGGTGGGTGCTGGGTCACGCTAAGCGCCTTTCAACCCCCCGTTGTGGACCCGGGGGTATATTTGGTCCACCAACCCGTTTGCCGTGGGTTGCGCCCCTGTGTCGGTGGAGGACGGGAGTCTGGTGGTTGAGGGCACTGGTTCCAGGAACAGTGTTCCTTTGCCCAACACACCACTTCGGCCCTTACTTCACCTAGACGGGTGGTTGAATGGGCCCGGTTCAACCAATCGGCTGGTCATGTCGAGCCCTGTGCATTACTTGTATTTGCACAAATTATATTTTTAAACTATATGGTGGACTTTAGGTCTCGGCTCTATTAGTTTATATAAGATCACTTGATTTCGAAATATGTCTTGTTCAATTTGCCTAGAGTCTAAATGCCCAGAAGGCGATGGCTCATGGGCCAATCTGGTGGGATTGATCTTTTCAAGATTTTTTCTGCTTGAGTATACCCTCCTAGTATCCTTGGTGTCGTCTGCTGGAGATCCACAGACATGAGGCATCGTCCTTGTTGACACTTCATGGTGGGTGGGGAGCTAGGAGGGTGAATCATATTTATTACTATCATGGCACCCCACTTAAAAACGTTCCCACGAATCTGACGATTCGTTTTCCTCAGAGGATGAGGGTCTTGCAACTCTGACCAGCCCTGACAATTGGCCTCGTTTCCTTGTCATGTGTGCACCTGATGGTGGAACTGTCAAGTTGAATCCTTTTGCTGTCGCAAAAGGCATTGAAGGTTTGGCTGGTACAGTAACAGAAATAAAAAAGCTGCGATCTGGTTCTTTACTCATTGACTGTAAAAAACAGGTACAGTCCCAGATTCTTCTCAAAACCAAATCATTAGCGAATGTTCCTGTGGAGGTGTCCCCTCACAGGACATTAAATAGCAGCAAAGTCATCGTCCGTGATATTGGACGGTGCCTCTCTGATATGGATGAAATTGACATCGTGACAGAACTACGCTCCCAGGGAGTTACTGATGTCAAAAGATTCACTGTTAAAAAGAATAAAAGAAACCCTCAAAACAAATACATATTTATTCACATTTTGTTTACCAGTCCATCCAGATTCGTTGAAAGCAGGTTACTGCAGCTTGAGGGTTGAAAGATTTATTCCTAATCCTTTGAGATGCTATACCTGTCAAAGGTATGGACATGGATCAAAGTCCTGCCGCAACCCCGCTGCTTGTCAGCGATGTGCTGGAACGTGTGCAGATAGCAGTCTCTGTGACAAACCTCCCGTCTGCGTCAACTGCTCTGGCAGTCACCCTTCCTCATCTAAGGAATGTCCTACATGGAAATTGCAATCAACAATTTCAAAAGTGAAACATGAAAGAAATATTTCATTTTTAGAAGCAAAAAAGATTGTTCTTGCTCAAGAACAGTCAGGCCCGACCTATGCCGCCACCGTATCAGCTTCTATTCCGGCCTCCAAACCAAAACATGTTTCCTGTTCTTCAGTAGGTTGCCAGACAGATTACACGTGGGCTAGGACTTCTGCTCCTACCTTATTGTCTGCAGAGCTTCAGTCCAAACCCTCGCAAGTCACATCCTGTTCACAAACCTTGCCTTCATCCATGAGTGTTATTCAATCCCAGGCATCTTCTGAGAAAGTTGTGTTAAGCCCATTTCTGGTGTCCCCCGCCGTGATATTGCTGGAATATTGCTAAAAGCGGCGTAAAACCAAACTCACTCACTCACTCACTCTGAGAAAGTTACATCTGCTTCTCAGAAACAAACATCGAATGCGAAACAAAATGTGAAAAATAAATCAAAACCTAAAAATGACACTTCCAAAAAGAATCTAAGTGACAGAACCTCTAAGGGGTCGAACAATCAGGTCCAACTGTTTAACAAGTTTGGATCTCTTGAGGACATGGATGTGTCCGACCATAGCCATGGTAGGACACATAGCTTGTCACCCTCAAGGAAGATGAGGGGTAGATCTCCCGTTCATCCTCCGAAGAAATGATACCTTCACCTATAATACAATGGAATTGTAGAGGACTTCGCAATAATTTAAACGATTTACAGCTATTAAACCAAGATTTTACACCGTCAGCGTTCTGCATCCAAGAAACGTATCTGAAACAGACAGATAACTTTGACTTACGTCAGTTCAATGCATATCACTATTTTTCACCTCCGGGTGATAGAGCTTCTGGTGGATCATCAATCCTGGTGAGGCAAAATGTTATCCATAGCCCAGTTACACTCACAACCAATCTCCAAGCCGTTGCAGTGCGTCTTACGTTGCACGTTGCACTCACTTTGTGCTCTTTATACCTTCCGCCTTCATCAACTGTTCAACTAACCGATCTACAAGCTCTTTATGATCAGCTACCTAAACCTTGTATAATCATGGGTGATTTAAATGGCCACAACCCACTCTGGGGTGGCACTAATACAAACACCAAAGGTAAATTACTGGAGGATTTTATTTCCAACAACGATTTATGCATTTATAATTACGGTTCAAATACGTATCTTCATCCTGGCACAGGAACATATACAGCTCTTGATTTGTCAGTTACTGACTCCAACCTATTGTGTCAATTTGAATGGTCAGTCCACGACGACCTCTGTGGAAGTGACCATTTCCCAACATTGCTAAAACCTGTGAATCCATCTGACGTTCCTCCATCATCAAGATGGAATTTTAACAAGGCTAACTGGCCTTTATATGAAACTCTCTGTCGTGACAAACTTAGGCCTGAACTTTTTAATGATATTCCTGATGCCATAAAATGTTTTTCGGATGAACTAAATAATATAGCTGACGAGTGTATCCCAAAGTCCTCTGCAATTCCTCATGTACGAAAACCATGGTTTACCAATGATTGCAAACAGGCTAGGAAGGCACGGACAAAAGCCGAGCACTATATCCGTCGCCATCCTATGGTCCACAATTTGGACAAATATAAAATGTTAAACGCCAAAGCACGACGTACTTTCAAGCAAAGTAAACGCTTATCTTGGCGAAACTATATATCAAAAATTAATTCTCGCACACCTATATCCAAGGTGTGGAATATGATCCAGAAAATCAAGGGTAAGGGCTCTAAGTCTAGCATACACCATCTCATAGATGGGAACGAGTTACTTACTAATAAATCTGATATTGCTAATAAACTTGGTGAGACGTTGGCCAAACATTCTTCCTCGGCAAATTATGTACCTGAATTCCAAAAATATCAAAAACAGCAAGAAAAGAAAGCTATTAATTTTAATTCAGATAATGGGGAAGATCAAATGAAACCTTTTCGATACATGAGCTTCATACTGCTCTTGATCAGGCTCACGATACTGCTTCTGGAGCTGATAACATACATTATCAACTCCTGAAGCACTTGCCAGAGTCATGTTTGCAGACACTGTTACATATTTTTGATGATATTTGGACAACTGGAAATTTCCCTTCGTCGTGGCGTGATGCTATCATTGTGCCCATCCCTAAACCTGGACGTGATCATACTGATCCTTCCAATTATAGGCCAATTTCACTCACTAGCTGTGTTTGCAAGACCATGGAACGCATGATAAATAATCGACTTGTTTGGTACCTGGAAACCAATAACTTAATAACAGATATACAATGTGGTTTCCGTAAAAACCGTAGTACCATCGATCATTTAGTGCGTTTAGAATCTTTGTAAAAAATGCCATAATTAATAAACAACATGCAGTGTCAATCTTTTTGATTTAGAAAAAGCATATGACACTACATGGAAACTTTATGGTATTTTAAGAGATTTACACGATTTTTGGATTGAGAGGCCGTTTGCCTCAATTTATATCAAGTTTTTAGCTGACAGGCAATTTCAAGTCCGAGTGGGTTCTACCCTGTCTGATCATTATAATCAGGATCAGGGTGTCCCACAAGGCAGTATTTTGTCTGTCACACTTTTAGTATCAAAATTAACAGTTTATCCAAGGTTTTAAATGATTCAATTGATGGATCACTTTTTGTGGATGATTTTAATATTTCTTGTCGTGGTAAGAATATGCATACTATTGAACGGCAACTGCAGCTGTGTTTAAATAAAATACATAAATGGTGTCTTGAAAACGGTTTTAAATTTTCCAAGTCCAAAACTAATTGTCTACACTTTTGTAGAAAATATAAGCCGCATAAAGACCCGGAACTATCTCTAAATGGCACTCCTATCAAAGTTGTGAAGGAGGCCAAGTTCTTGGGTATTATTTTTGACTCACACTTAACGTTTCTACCACATATTAAAACACTTAAAACTAAATGCCTGAAGGCACTCGATTTGTTAAAAGTTGTTTCCAACTCAAAGTGGGGAGGGGATCAAACTACGCTCCTTCACTTATACCGAGCATTCATACGATCTAAACTTGATTATGGTTCGATCGTATATGGCGGAGCCTGCAAAAGCAACCTTACATTACTTGATTCTGTTCACCACCAAGGTCTAAGACCTTGTCTTGGATCATTTAGAACCTCTCCAGTTGATAGTCTCTATGTTGAGGCAGATGAGCCTTCGCTTTCCCAACGCCGTATTAAATTATCCTTACAATATATTACTAAACTATATTCAAACAAATCTAATCCTGCATTTAATTGTGTCTTCAATCCTCTTTATGAGGATTTGTATAACAAAAAGCCTTCTCTTGTTCCGCCTCTTGGGCACAGAATTAAACCATTCCTTTCTGCTGCCGGCATTGAGCTGGAGAATATATCTCCTTCTCGTCTTCTTTCTTCTCCTCCTTGGCAATTGGTGAGGCCAGAAGTTGACTTAACATTAACCACATTTAAAAAATCAGAAACTAATGATCTACAGTATAAACAAGAATTTAGTCAATTAAGAAATAAATATAATACCTATAAATCCTTATATACAGATGTTCTGCCTTTTTACGCGCCTTCCTAGCTTGTTTGCAGGTATTGTTGAACCATGGTTTACGTATGTGAGGATCTGCAGAGGACTTCGGGATACATTCATCAGCTATTTTGTGAAGTTCTTCAGAGAAAAGTTTTATGGCATCGGGAACATCTGAAAAATAAGCAGGTTTCAGATTGCTAGTGCAAAGAGTTTCAAACAATGTCCAGTTAGCTTTAGTAAAATTCCATCGTGACAACGGTGGAACATCGGATGGTGTCACAGAAATGATTACTTCCACAGAGGTCCTCATGGACTGACCAGTCGAATTCTGTAAGTAAACTAGAATCAACAAGTGATAAATCAAGGCACGAGTATGTGCCAGTGGCAGGATGTAAATACGTGTGAGAACCATCATTAAAAATGCACAAATCATTATTCAAGAAAAAATCTTCAAGTTGTTTACCCTTAGTATTTGTAGCATTAGAACCCCAAATTGGGTTATGGCCATTCAAATCTCCCATGATGACACAGGGCTTAGGAAGCTGGTCATAAAGGGCCTGAAGTTCAGAGTGTTGAAGCGAATGGGATGGTGGTATATACAAAGAACAGAGGGTAAAAACTATATGTAATGTAACCCGCACTGCAACAGCTTGAAGTGGCGTAGTTAGAGGAACAGGACTGTGAATAACGCCCTGTTTCACCAGTACTGAGGATCCACCAGTAGCTTTATCTCCCGGAGGAGAAAAATGATGATATGAGCTGTAATGGCGTAAATCAAATTTATCTGTTGTTTTAAGAAAAGTTTCTTGTAAACAAAATGCTGATGGTGTGTAATCTTGAATTAATAATTGCAGATCATTGAAATTGTTCTGAAGTCCTCTACAGTTCCATTGTATGATGTGACTAGCACTCATGGGGGGTTAACGGAGTAGTAACCTCCATTTCCAGTGGTTCAAAAGAATTATGAACGTTTACAGGTGGTTGCGAAGAAGGTGGTACCTCCAAATGTTGAAGTGTCGTTGTCTTTTTTTCTTCCGTTTTTTTTCTTTTCTTGTTTGCTGAGTAGCAGGTTTTTCAGTTTCAGAAAGTTCTTGAGATTCTGGCTCTGATATCTTTGAGAATGGACTCTCTGTTTGAGAGGCTGACGTAATTGTCTTGTGAGTTGTTGGGGCACTTTCTCTGATGGATATTTGATTTTCATGAACCCAAGAAATTTCAGTCTGGCACATTGTAGAGACTGTAATGATCTTCTTTGCAGGGACAGGAGAAGATGCTACAGCAGAAAAGGTTAAAGTGGTGGGTTTGGAAAATGGATCTGGAACCAACTTTTTTGCTTCAAAATAGGAAAGATTGTTTGTGCATTTCACTTTCAAAATTTGCGACTGATAAACAAAGAAAGGACACGACCGTGACGATGCCAAATGCTCACCATCACAGTTTGCACACTTCATTGCATTGTTGCAATCAGAACTGTCGTGGGCACCACTACAGCGAGAGCATATCATAGTGTGAGTACAAGTCTTGGCACCATGACCAAACTTTTGGCAATTGTAACACCGGAGAGGATTTGGCACATAAACATCCACTCCAATGTTAAAATATCCGGCTTTTATAGATTTTGGAATAGTTGGCAGGTCAAACGTGAAAAGATAAGTGTTTGTTTTTATTACAGTGTCATTTTGTTTCCTTGTGAATCGCTTAACAGCAATTACTCCTTGATTTTGTAATTCGGAAAGAAGTTCTTCCTCGCTCATGTCTGAGAGACAACGAGCACGGTCTCGAATTATTCCACGGCAGGAGTTTAGTGTACTGTGTACTGAGACAACAACCGGGACATTTACAAACTGCTTTAATCCAAGCAGATTGACGGACTGTTGTTTTCGTACACATTCGACAAGAAGTGAGCCAGAGCGAAGTCGGTAACGTTTTTAACTTCTCCACAGGCACCTTTGATACCCATGGATATGGCAAACGGATTCAACTTGAGCGGTGTACCATCAGAAGATGAAATGACAAGAAATCTCGGCCAGTAATCGTTCAGTTCAGGTGCACTTTCGTCATCAGACGATACAGAATCGACATGACGACGCTTGTTTTTCGAAGAACCAGAGAGTTGAGTGAGAGACATGGTGATATAATATTTTTCAGCAAACTTGCTCCCCACCCGCCACCGAGTGTCAACAGAGAACGATGTTGCAGAGGAACCCAGTCTGCATCATCAGGGCTACAAGTTTGCCATACTCCAGCAAATGTAACACGAATAGCTATATTTATCTACCAAAGTGACTGTCCAGCTGGTTCTGCACATAACAGAAATTTGGAGACATATAGAATTCGGAGGTTGACATTAACTAGATTGGCCCATGAGCCACCGCCTTCTGACGTAGGACTCTAGGCAAAACCGTTGAAATATTTCGAAAATGTTAAACCCAAAACACACAAAAATACGATATTAGACTCCAAATATGGAAATGTCCAACACAGGGCATGACATGACCAGCCGATTGATAGAACCGGGCCAGTTCTACCACCGGTCTAGGTGAAGTAAGGGTCAAAGTGGTGTGTTGGGCAAAAGGAACACGGATCCAGGCTCCTATTGCCCTCAACCCTGCAACCCACGGCAAACAACCAGTAATGGGGTGATGTGGACCTATATGCCCCGGGTACACACCAGCAAGCACCACGAGGAGGTTGCTCTACAAGAGTGCCGTATTAAGTATTAATTGATTGATTTATTTAAGTAAACTTATTTGTCCGTCATCCATCTAGATAAGAGAGCGAGATTTGCCTACTAAAATGTATAGACTGCCTACAAGGCGTTATACACTGAATTAATCTCACTAGCTTCATGTTGACTGATGGAAATGTTTGCACGGTTCCAGGAACCTATTGCCCTCAACCACCAGAATCCCGTCCTCCACCGACACAGGGGCGCAACCCACGGCAAACAGGTTGGTGGACCAAATATGCCCCCGGGTCCACAACGGGGGGTTGAAGGGCGCTTAGCGTTACCCAGCACCCACCACGAGGAGGTGGCCCTTCATGGGTGCCTGTCACAGAGAAACTACTGGCACAGAGTATTCGTCTACATTCCCTGCCCTGCCAACTTGTCACAGAGAAACTACTGGCACAGAGTATTCGTCTAGGTTCCCTGCCACGCCTACTTGTCACAGAGAAACTACTGGTACAGAAGTAAGAAAGGTCCTCTCACAAGTGATAAAAAACATTGGGAACTGTATACTTGGAACGTTTTAGGTGGAGCTGGTAATGGTCAACATAGTGCCTAAGTGTGGACGTTTCAAAACTAGAACATCTGCAACCAAACATAACCCTTGTACACAACTGTGAAAACTCTAGACGAACAACGTATATTCCCTAATAATAAATACAGCAGAAACTAACATACTACGCCTGTGATACTCGTATCCATACCAGGAAACTGTGATTAATCAGTTCAGATGTGGTAGTCAGATTGCTAGTCAGCCTGTCCCGAACCTCAAACAATGGCGGCTTTCATCAAATGATCCCATATTACATCTGTTTACGGTACCAACGTCATAATGACGGTACTTTACGGTATTTAGATATTACGGCGGAGCACTGTGAACATATTACAGTGAACTACTGTATATTTAACAGTGAGGGATTATAGTGTATATTGATTAAAACCTTTCTCGTCACTATATGGAATATTGCCAAGGTGACGTTAAACTTTACCTCACTAACTTGGGAGACTGCATGATAGTTTAAGTGAGTGAGTGGGTATGGCTTTACGCCGCTTTTAGCAATATTCCAGCAATATCTCGGCGGGGGACACCAGAAATGGTCTTCACACATTGTACCCGTGTGGGGAATCGAACCCCGGTCTTCGGCGAGACGAGCGAAAGCTTGAACCACTAGGCTACCCCACCGCCCCGTTTGAGTGAGTGAGTTACAATTTAACATCACCTCGGCAATATTTCAGGCAATCCCTATTAAGGCGGTGTTGTTGTTTTTTGTTGCTACTGGTCAAAAGATTAGTTTTATTTGAACTAAAATTTTCTTTTTCATATTGACTTGGTTTGATTCGAGATTAAAACTATGATATATATCGTTTTGTTTTCATGCCGTTTGTTGACAGGTTTTAAGTAAAATCTAACTTGTTCTCCTAGCTTTATGGCTGAAATATTGCCAGTGTGATGTAATGATTTTAACTCACTCACCAATAAATACCATAACATGATACTACAGCTGCACAACGTCCTCAAACTTTTGTCCCAAAAGGGCTGAAATAAAACCGACGCGACGTTCATTATTTACTCACTCACTCACTTTTTAAGGGGGTTATCGCACAAAGTGTTATTTCCTGAAAAATGTCATCAACTTGTATTTACCGACACTTACTCACTGAAGTTTTAGCTACGTAACGCATGTTTGTTTTTTTCTACAATAAATAAATTAGTGTTTATTTGAAAACTATTGAACAAAGTTGTTGTGATCTGAAACTGACGGTTCCCACGACGTGGCAACAGAAAGATGGAAATTTCCGTGTACACCAAAGCTGTGATGGCATTAAACACCCCCGCAATACAATCGCCGAATTGTTCATCAACATATCAAAGCCACATCGGCATCACAGCCACACAGGTTCAGGTACTGTCTGTCCAAGTTTTATAACCTGGCTAAGGGCCGCTTCACAATAGGCTGCTCGTCTACTGTGTGTCGGTGGAACTGTAGTGCACGGACTTCACGTGGTTGAAACTGACACGCCACACGGGACTCGCGTCAGGACGGCAGAAGTTCAGCTCTTTATACTCGGGAAGTCTGTATTTCAAGTTAGTGAGTGAGTTAAACTTTAATGTCCCATCGGCAGTATTTCAGCCATATCGTGACTAAGAATGTTGTAAATTTAGATATGAATAAAATCAGTGAGTGATTGAAAAACGTTGGTAAATATGAATAGTCTGTGTGTGTATTTTAAGACAACCAGTCTCAGAAATGAAAAGTATATTCACGCATGTCCCCTTACTCTGCCATGTATACCTTGTTTTGGTCAATATATGGCTGAAATACTGCTGATGTGACTAGAAATCTTAACTCACTCAGTCGGTACTCCAGCAACCCGTCTGTGTGTACCCAGGTTTTGTAAATTCTAATGACCTTGGAACTTATAATTTAGGTAAGGTGAAATAAAATATTTCAAGTATCAAATATATGTCAGACCTACAATTCCGACATATACATGTTGGTTTTTTATTTAGTTGATTGAGTGCAGTCTGTGTCAGTCGCCTGAACCACATTATTTTCACTTCCCAATTCAACCCTTACTGCAATGCTTAAGCCGAACATACAGCAAGTCTAGATTTCATCAGGTTCATGGTCTGTTATCAGATAACTAACATATCTGGGTGGGTTACTAAATAAACATATCAAACTGCTATCCAGTGTGAGAAATAGTTCCCAAATTTTGCCAGCCAGACGGGCTAACTACGCCTGGAAGTTACTAGCCCACAAAATAATTCACTGGACCGAAACTTTAATGAAGACACGGGTTTCAGCATTAAGCTACTTAAAACATAGAATAATGAGGGTACTTATACTGCCCAATACTCAACACCACAAAGGGGCATGCTCGACGCGCCCAATACTCCACACCACAAAGGGGCATGCTCGAAGCGCCCAATACTCCACACCACAAAGGGGCATGCTCGAAGCGCCCAATACTCCACACCACAAAGGGGCATGCTCGAAGCGCCCAATTCTCCACACCACAAAGGGGCATGCTCAAACGCCAATACTCCACACCAAAGGGGCATGCTCGGCCCAATACTCCACACCACAAAGGGGCATGCTCGACCGCCCAATACTCCACACCACAAGGGGCATGCTCGATGGCCCAATACTCCACACCACAAGGGGCATGCTCCGAAGTGCCCAATACTCAACACCACAAAGGGGCATGGTCGAAGCGCCAATACACCACACCACAAAGGGGCATGCTCGGAGCCCAATACTCCACACCACAAGGGGCATGCTCGAAGTGCCCAATACTTCCACACAAGGGGCATGGTCGGCCCAATACACCACACACCACAAGGGGCATGGTCGGGCCCAATACTCCACACCACAAAGGAGCATGCTCGAAGCCCAATACTCCACACCACAAGGGGCATGCCGAAGCGCCCAATACTCCACACCACAAGGGGCATGCTCGGCGTGCAATACTCCACACCACAAAGGGGCATGCTCGAAGCGCTCAATACTCCACACCACAAAGGGGCATGCTTGAAGCGCCCAATACTCAACACCACAAAGGGGCATGCTCGAAGCGCCCAATACTCCACACCACAAAGGGGCATGCTCGAAGCACCCAATACTCCACACCACAAAGGGGCATGCTCGAAGCGCGCACAAACATTATTAGCCCCGATAACCCAAGCTGCCTGTTATGCACTAGAAGGTAAAAGTCACATCCCACCGGGTACCCATTTTTCTGCTGGGTGAACAGAGGCAATTTTGAACAAACTCGCTTGCGTAAGGTGAGACCACATGTGTCAGGTGTTTCTTTGGGACTGTACAGTGATTTCAAACCCACTATCAAAAGCTATACTCGGGACCTGATGCAAAGAAGGTGGGACACTCAAGTAGGAAGAAACAAACTCCATGAATTGAAGCCAACAATTGGTTATACCTACTTGGGTTATCAGTCAAGACGTGATGAGGTAATTTTACGACGATGTCGTATTGGCAACAGTCGATTTACACATGACTATCTGCTGAAAACGGATGGGGATGGACCCCCCCATGTGTGTCTCTTGCGATGAGGTTCTCACCATCAAGCATATTCTGCTTGAATGCGTGGACTTATCGTCTGCAAGGGACTCACATTATGATGCAACAAACCTAAAAGATCTGTTCTCCTGCGTGAGCGCTTATCTCAAAGTGAACTACCTGAGGGAAGTTGATCTGTACCATAAATTGTAACTGCGAAATGTAACAACCATAAATTGTAACTATGAAATGTGACTAACAAATTGCCTGCCTTTAAATTTGATGCTATGACTTTCTCTGCTTTTAAATGACAATGAAATCAATATATGTCTTCGTAATAAAACTCATTCCGAGTATGTAATTACAATGTTTACTAATGCAAACTTGTTCTCGTCACTATATGGCTGGAATAATGCCGATGTGACGTAAAGCCAAACTCAACTCAACTCAACTTTGGGACTGGACTGAAGTAATATGTACTTAACGTTTAAAAGAAAATGTCTAACTTTTGCAAGATCTGCCTGTAAGATGCTAAAGTTTCTGGGCTCAATTCACCTGAACTGTTTAGGTTGGTCAGGACAGGATCAAACTCATCATCGCTGAACTCGTCCAGGTCCGGTAAAACTGCCGATTGAAAACAAATCCGAAATCCATCGCGTCTGTTGTATTGGCATCCGCCATGTTGGTGGTCAAGCGGAAGTAGTGTAGCCTATTGTATTACATTAGCGGTGATAAAATCAGACACATTTTCAATCGAAATTGATAGTGTCAATTTTTATTAATAGGCCAATCAAATTCGGGAATTTCACGTGGTCATGGTAGAATTCATTATATTGAGATGTTAAAATGTGTAACTTTGTGTAATTATAGATTTGTGTAAACTTGGTCTCGTCGCAATATGGCTGAAACAATGGCAGTGCGACGTTAAATTGTAACTCCAAGCCATATCATTGGTTGAAACTGACACGACACACTGGGAGACACCGCAGGACACCAGAAGCTTTGCTCCTACCACTCACGAAGTGTGTACATATTGCAACCAGCCAGAGAAATGACAACAAATATATGATCGCTGTCGGATGCACCCCGTCCCTCTTTCCCTCTTCCAGTAATACTCTGGCACTGAAGTTTGTGAAGTCTTTTGAAACTTTCAATTGTCATCTTCTACCATAGCCCAGCGATGTTCCAGTTACATTTGGCCACTTCGAGAATTCACACGACGGAGTGTTTCGATGCAACATTTTGATGCGCGCGTAAAATGTGCTTTTTGACATTTCGGTCCGGAGAGATGGTTGACCATGGGACGGGAGAGCGAAGAATTTGTATGGGATTGTGAAAGAGTTAATTAAGTATATATAATCGTTGTCTTACGCACCCCGCCCCTCTTTCTCTTTTATACTCTGGCAGTGAAGTTCGTGAAGGTTTTTGAAACTTTCCGTTCCCACAATCTGCCACAGCTAAGCAATACGCCTGTAGTAGATATGTATTCAGTTTCACATTGTGTTTTTATCCCCCGTAACGAGTTTTGCGGGAGGTATTAAAATGGACTCCGTCCGTGCGTGCGTCCGTGCGTCCGTGCGTCCGTGCACTTTTGTCTGTTCCGGAGCAGAACTCTAAAACCGTTCACTATTTCTTCACCAAACCAGGCACATAGATAGATCTGGTGGTGTACTGGTGCCTTTTGGTAGTTTTGGAATTCTGAATAAAATATTTTTGGCGTTTCCATGGCAACAAGTTTGACTAAAACTGAAATTAGTGGTAGTGTTCTTTTCCGGAGCAGAACTCTAAAACCGTTCAATGTTTCTTCACCAAACTTGGCACATACATATATCTGGTGGTGTACTGGTGCCTTTTAGTAGTTTTGGAATTCTGAATAAAATATTTTAGCATTTCCATGGCAACAAGTTTTACTTTGACTGAAATTGGTGATAGTGCTATTTTCTGGAGCAGAACTATAAAAAACTATCAATACTCTAGTTCCACTTTTCTATATACACACCTAAATATTTGACATAATCATAACTCTTAGACATAATCATGAAGAGTATTGTGCCATTGCGGGGGATATTGATGAATGTTGACATTCCACGTTGATTTTGTATATTAAGTTTGAAAATTTGAGTTAAGTGAATTTAAATTTAAACAAGGGTGGAATATCTGTTACAGCTGTACTTACCAATATATCACAGATATTTTAAGATTGTGTACATCCAGCAAACACTTGCCTAACATATAAGCAGCTCTAAGACTTTGTACAGCACACCATCCCCTACCGCCTGACATATTGAAATTCACTGCATTGCATAAATTCCTTGTCAGTGTTAATCGTCTATATTTGAACAGAATTAATGTTAAGAAACATGGTCCCAAGTATGGTGATCTACCTTCATTTGCTGAATTCATATATAACCCTTTTTTACATTGTATTGTCCAAAAATAGTTTTCTACTTTAAAAAGATATATGCTAGCTACTTTTAACTCATTTTGTGATAATCTAGTACCTTTACTGTCCTTCGTTCACGGGGTTTTATATGTTATGTGTATGTATTATGAATATAGAACCAGTTATAGTCACGATATGGCTGAAATATTGCCGATGTGACTTTAATTTTTAACTCAATCACTCACTAAAGTTTAGAATGTTCTGTATCGGACATAAATGAAGGCTTTACTAAGTAATACGTGTCAGTGTTCTTTATCTAGGTATAACTAAAATCAATGTAAGTGTGATGATTTCAAAATTTGATGTACATATACTCACTCACTATCTCGTTGAGTTCTTCTTAGTCACTGTTGTCTGTGTTGTCAATGCTATAGTGGGGGTAGTAGGCTGCAGGAAGAGATAGGGAGGGTGCAGTAGAGTTCTAGCAAGATGCAAAACAAGAATAATTTATAAAGTCAATATGTTTGTTATTACAAAGAACATTTACGCGAAGAATAAATTGCAATTGTGTTTGTTTTGTTTTCACAAAAATGACGTCATTATCACCATGGTTATTTCCAGGTTTAGGGAAGCCAGAATAACTAGTTTCTTCCAATTGTATCATGTTTTCGTTTGCCCTCGTGTTACATTTGAATTTCCGTTTAATGGATTTTCTCAAATAGATGCCAAAAAAAATCAAACCAAAAAGCAAAACCGCGATGAGTGAGTGAGTGAAGTTTAGTTTTACTCCGGACTCAGCAATATGCCATCTATATGGCGGCAGTCTGTAAATAAACGAGTCTGGACCAGACAATCCAGGGATCAACAGCATGAACATCGATCTGCGCAACTGGGAACCGCATGTGTCAAGCAAGCCAGCGAGCCTGACCAACCGATCCCGTTAGTCACCTGTTACGACAAGCATGGGCTACTGAAGATTCATTCACCAACCTGATTGTTTTTATGGCACATTTGACTTTGTAGTAATAATCAGGAAACATGGTACTGATATCTACTTGAGGGTATTATTTTAATCAACAACCAGAAACTCTTGTCTTACAGATTAGAGGAATCAAAATGTGTAGTAGCCCCATCAGATGAACTTGATTCCAGATGTCTACGTGTTGAACCAATGTGATTATGAGCCCTGGAAAGGAAATGCGTTCAGCAACGCTGCTCCCAACCCGCCATGGAGTGACAAAAATGCCTTATTTTACATTTGATATTGTTCATGCAAACACTTGGGATACGGTTGGTATATTCCTTTGACACAAACGGCAACATTTGTGTAAACAATAATATGTCAGGTTAGGTCTGCCAGTGACTAGGAAATAGGACTCATGTTAAATTTACAGGTCAACATCAACAAATTGGCACATGAGACACCGCCTTCTGGCATAAGATTATGGCTCTGCCTTCGAGATTGCCAAACAACAGCTCCATCTATTCAGCTGAAGTAAACACCCGTTTATCTTCTCTTAAATATATCAGTAAACAGACTACATATAAACAGTACATATGCTCTTCAGTTTCTCTTGAAATATGTTAAATAAACATCTGCAATGATTGAAATCCTTGAGTCACAAAATGATCTTGCTTCTGGACAATATGACATCGTCTTCTGTTGGTTGCCCAGCCATGTTGGGCAAAATCACTTATAACACAATGGCACCCTTGATCTCGTTGACATATGGCTGAAAAAGTGTCGATGTATGATGTTAACTCTCACACTCACACAGCATTGTCGGCAGCTCTCACCTTCTGGCGAAGCTTCTAAAAACACTCTACATACAAATCAATAAACAGTAATATATGTACTTGCAATTAGCTTCTCAGATAACAGGAGCATAGCGGATATGAGTTGTGTTGTATTATAGTATTGTATTGTAGTGGTTCACACTCGTTAATGTTTGATGTTGCGTTCAGGTTCGCCTTAGTAACGCTGGAGAGTTGATAATACCTCGGAAACACAGTGAAGTTGTTCATTTCATCGTGCGATGGCTAATGCAGTGGTGTGTGTTTTGGCAGCTACTTTGTTCGGTGTCACAGGTTTGTTTCTCTTTCATATTTTACAGTATGTTTATTGCAATGGTTAACATCTACCACATGTTTCTGTTCATATAGCTCTTTTTAGCTGTAAATAGAGAACATCAGTGCGGAAGAATGCCCAGTGCTGACTATCCTCAGAAACAATTCCATTTGGCGTGAAAGGAAAAATATCTGCGAAAATAATATGAATGGATCACTGAAAATCTGTGATAACACCAGGTGTTCCCAAAACTATTTCTCAAACAGGTTACGTTTTAATTAAAAATATATTTCCTCCTCTGACCAGCTTCCACCGAAATAGCAGTCAATCCTACAATATGTTGCTGTCCGCACGACTTTGAACCTAGGGTTTACACTCTGTTCATTCTATCTTCCTCCTTCCTCAACTGTACGTCTATCAGATCTTCAGATCTTGGATGATCAACTCCCGACACCCTGCATAATCATGGGAGACTTAAACGGCCATAACCACCTTTGGCGGAGTTCATTTACAAACAACAAGGGAAAGGTCATTAAAGACTTTCTCTCAGATAATGATCTACGCCTTTTCAAAGATGGATCAAACACTTATCTCCATCCTTCCATTCGAACATATTCAGCTCTTCATCTATCATTTACAGATTCGAATCTTTGTGGAAGTGAGCACTTCCCAACAATTATCACTCCTATCCGTGTCTCTTATGACCCGCCTTTAACAAGGTCGAAGTTTACTAAGGCCATTATTCCAAACCCTATGCTCTGAAAAACTTAGACCTGATCCCATGGAACTATTTCCAGACGTCTTAAATGTCTCAGGGTTTTCTTAACGACGGACAGTTTCAAGTGCGGGGGTCATCTACGAAGATAGCCTTGGCCTCAGCAGTGAAAATGGGACTATTGTGGGGAATTCTAGAGGAGACAATTAGTATCTCCTACGTAGGACTTGATATCTCCTACGTAGGAGTTAATATATCCTACGTAGGACTTAGTATCTCCAACGTAGGAGTTAGTATCTCCTAAGTGGGAATCTCCTACGTAGGACTTAGTATCTCCTACGTAGGACTTAATATCTCCTACGTAGGACTTAATATCTCCTACATGGAGTTAATATTTCCTACGTAGGACTTAATATATCCTACGTACGACTTAGTATCTTCTACGAAGGAGTTAATATCTCCTACGTAGGAGTTACTATCTCCTAAGTGGGTATCTCCTACGTAGGACATAGTATCTCCTACGTAGTACTTAATATCTCCTACGTAGGACTTAGTATATCCTACGTAGGACTTAGTATCTCTTACGTAGGAGTTAGTATCTCCTATGTAGGACTTAATATCTCCTACCTAAGACTTAGTATCTCCTACGTAGGACTTAGTATCTCCTATGTAGGACTTAATATTTCCTACCTAGGACTCAGTATCTCCTAAGTGGGTATCTCCTACGTAGGACTTATTAAGTACTACGTACAAGATACTAAGTCCTACGTAGGAGATATTAAGTACTACGTAGAAGATTCTATCTCCTACGTAGGACTTAGTATCTTCTACGTAGGACATAGTATCTCTTACGTAGGAGTTAGTATCTCCTCAGTGGGTATCTCCTACGTGGGACTTAGTATCTCCTACGTAAGACTTAGTATCCTCTACGTAGGACTTAATATCTCGTACGTAGGACTTAGTATCTCCTAAGTATGTAGTATCTCCTATGTAGGACTTAGTATATCCTACGTAGGACTTAGTATCTCTTACGTAGGAGTTAGTATCTCCTACGTAGGAGTTACTATGTCCTACGTAGGAGATACCCACTTAGGAGAAAGTATCTCCTACGTAGTACTTAATATCTCCTACGTAGGACTTAGTATCTTCTACGTAGGACATAGTATCTCCTACGTACGACTTAGTATCTCCTACGTACGACTTAGTATCTCTTACGTAGGAGTTAGTATCTCCTAAGTGGGTATCTGCTACGTAGGACTTAGTATCTCCTACGTAGGACTTAGTATCTCCTACGTAGGACTTAGTATTTTCTACGTAGGACTTCCTATTTCCAACGTAGGACTTAATATCTCCTACGTAGGACTTAATATCCCCTACGTAGGACTTAGTATCTCCTACGTAGGACTTAGTATCTCCTATGTAGGACTTAATATCTCCTACCTAGGACTCAGTAGCTCCTACGAAGGAGTTAGTATCTCCTAAGTGGGTATCAGTATCTCCTACGTAGTACTTAATATCTCCTACGCAGGACTTGGCATCTTCTACGTAGGACATAGTATCTCCTACGTAGGACTCAGGATCTCCTACGTAGGACTTAGTGTCTCTTACGTAGGAGTTAGTATCTCCTAAGTGGGTGTCTCCTACGTAGGACTTAATATCTACTACATGGCGTTAATATTTCCTACTTAGGACTTAATATCTCCTTCGTACGACTTAGTACCTCCTACGTACGTCTTAGAATCTTCTACGTAGGACATAGTATCTCTTACGTAGGAGTTAGTATCTCCTCAGTGGGTATCTCCTACGTAGGACTTAGTATCTCCTACGTAGGACTTAGTATCCTCTACGTAGGACTTAATATCTCCTACGTAGGACTTAATATCCCCTACGTAGGACTTAGTATCTCCTACGTAGAAGTTAGTATCTCCTAAGCGGGTATCTCGTACGTAGGGCTTAGTATCTCCCACGTAGTCCTTAATATTTCCAGTAGGAGATGATCGATATACATTTATATGGATTAATCTGAAATGGTCGACTTAAACGCACACAATCTCCTGTTTCACTGTTTCAGTCACTGTAAGAGTCTACAGTCATTCGTTTCATTCACTATTAGAGTCTACTGTTTCCTTCACTATTGGAGTCAAGTGTTCATCTAATTGTTGCACATTACTGTGTTGGACCGACTGTTATACTTTACTGCCTTGCGTTCAGTTTGCTCTACTATTACGCGTTGTAGTTAGTTCACTGTTATATGTGGCACTTTGTTACACTTTACTATTATGCATTGGATATTTCAGAGGTCGTTGCACATGAATCATAATCTGCGTGTACAGACGTGTCTTAGACTATAGGTGACAATCTATGTGCACATATCCATTTATATTTATACAAATAACTATAATGACAACTCTTTGCTTTTTTGAATTTCGTATTGTTTTACGCCGCACTCAATACTTGTCCAACCTAGTCAAGTCAACCTGTAACCAATTACGAATAAAACCGCAAACGAGCGTTGCGTCCGATCCAACCTAGCCCTATAAAGACAAGCAACAACTTGCGGAGGTCGTGTTATAACCCGAGTTTCATATCACAACCTCACCCCAACCATCCCACCCACCTCTGTGTGTGTGTGTGTGTGTGTGTTTGTGTGTGTGAATAGATGTATGTATCATCGGATTAAACATAACCATGCCCAGACCTCCATAACTGCAATTAGAACAGGGTCCACGTCATCCTAACGTAATACACACACAATAACATTGTACAGTAACACTGCGTGAGTGTAATGAATATTCACTGACTCACATTTCGACTATCTAACGTCCTGCATAGCCAAACATTTCTCAACTTAATAACCATCCTTAAAAAAGATATATTAAGTCCTAAGTAGGAGATATTAAGTCCTACGTAGGAGAAACTAAGTCCTACGTAGGACGTAGTATCTCCTACGTAGGACTTAGTATCTCCTATGTAGGACTTAGTATCTCCTACGTAGGACTTAATATCTCCTACTTAGGACTTAATATATCTTTTTAAGGATGGTTAATATCTCCTACGTAGGACTTAATATCCCCTACGTAGGACTTAGTATCTCCTACGTAGGACTTAGTATCTCCTAAGTGGGTACCAGTATCTCCTACGTAGTACTTAATATCTCCTACGCAGGACTTGGTATCTTCTACGTAGGACATAGTATCTCCTACGTAGGACTTAGTATCTCCTACGTAGGACTTAGTGTCTCTTACGTAGGAGTTAGTATCTCCTAAGTGGGTGTCTCCTACGTAGGACTTAATATCTACTACATGGAGTTAATATTTCCTACTTAGGACTTAATATCTCCTTCGTACGACTTAGTATCTCCTACGTACGACTTAGTATCTTCTACGTAGGACTTAATATCTCCTACGTAGGACTTAATATCCCCTACGTAGGACTTAGTATCTCCTACGTAGGACTTAGTATCTCCTACGTAGGACTTAGTATCTCCTACGTAGGACTTACTATCTCCTACGCAGGACTTAGTATATCCTACATAGCAGTTAGTATCTCCTACGCAGGACTTAGTATATCCTACGTAGGAGTTAGTATCTCCTACGTAGGACTTAGTATCTCCTACGTAGGACTTAATATCTCCTACTTAGGACTTAATATATCTTTTTAAGGATGGTTAATATCTCCTACGTGTACGACTTAGTATCTCCTACGAAGGAGTTAATATCTCCTACGTAGGAGTTACTATCTCCTCAGTGGTATCTCCTGCGTAGGACTTAATATCTCCTACGTGGGACTTAGTATCTTCTACGTAGGACATAGTATCTCCTACGTACGACTTAGTATCTCCTACGCACGACTTAGTATCTCTTACGTAGGAGTTAGTATCTCCTAAGTGGGTATCTGCTACGTAGGACTTAGAACATGTATGTATTTTCACGTGGGACTTCCTATTTCCAACGTGGGACTTAATATCTCCTACGTAGGACTTAATATCCCCTACGTAGGACTTAGTATCTCCTACGTAGGACTTAGTATCTCCTATGTAGGACTTAATATCTCCTACCTAGGACTCAGTAGCTCCTACGAAGGAGTTAGTATCTCCTAAGTGGGTATCAGTATCTCCTACGCAGTACTTAATATCTACTACATGGCGTTAATATTTCCTACTTAGGACTTAATATCTCCTTCTGTACGACTTAGTACCTCCTACGTACGTCTTAGAATCTTCTACGTGGGACATAGTATCTCTTACGTAGGAGTTAGTATCTCCTCAGTGGGTATCTCCTACGTGGGACTTAGTATCTCCTACGTAAGACTTAGTATCCTCTACGTAGGACTTAATATCTCCTACGTAGGACTTAATATCCCCTAATGTGGGACTTAGTATCTCCTACGTAGAAGTTAGTATCTCCTAAGCGGGTATCTCTGTACGTAGGGCTTAGTATCTCCCACGTAGTCCTTAATATTTCCAGTAGGAGATGATCGATATACATTTATATGGATTAATCTGAAATGGTCGACTTAAACGCACACAATCTCCTGTTTCACTGTTTCAGTCACTGTAAGAGTCTACAGTCATTCGTTTCATTCACTATTAGAGTCTACTGTTTCCTTCACTATTGGAGTCAAGTGTTCATCTAATTGTTGCACATTACTGTGTTGGACCGACTGTTATACTTTACTGCCTTGCGTTCAGTTTGCTCTACTATTACGCGTTGTAGTTAGTTCACTGTTATATGTGGCACTTTGTTACACTTTACTATTATGCATTGGATATTTCAGAGGTCGTTGCACATGAATCATAATCTGCGTGTACAGACGTGTCTTAGACTATAGGTGACAATCTATGTGCACATATCCATTTATATTTATACAAATAACTATAATGACAACTCTTTGCTTTTTTTGAATTTCGTATTGTTTTACGCCGCACTCAATACTTGTCCAACCTAGTCAAGTCAACCTGTAACCAATTACGAATAAAACCGCAAACGAGCGTTGCGTCCGATCCAACCTAGCCCTATAAAGACAAGCAACAACTTGCGGAGGTCGTGTTATAACCCGAGTTTCATATCACAACCTCACCCCAACCATCCCACCCACCTCTGTGTGTGTGTGTGTGTGTGTGTGTGTGTTTGTGTGTGTGAATAGATGTATGTATCATCGGATTAAACATAACCATGCCCAGACCTCCATAACTGCAATTAGAACAGGGTCCACGTCATCCTAACGTAATACACACACAATAACATTGTACAGTAACACTGCGTGAGTGTAATGAATATTCACTGACTCACATTTCGACTATCTAACGTCCTGCATAGCCAAACATTTCTCAACTTAATAACCATCCTTAATAAAAAAGATATATTAAGTCCTAAGTAGGAGATATTAAGTCCTACGTAGGAGAAACTAAGTCCTACGTAGGACGTAGTATCTCCTACGTAGGACTTAGTATCTCCTATGTAGGACTTAGTATCTCCTACGTGGGACTTAATATCTCCTACTTAGGACTTAATATATCTTTTAAGGATGGTTAATATCTCCTACGTAGGACTTAATATCCCCTACGTAGGACTTAGTATCTCCTACGTGGGACTTAGTATCTCCTAAGTGGGTACCAGTATCTCCTACGTAGTACTTAATATCTCCTACGCAGGACTTGGTATCTTCTTCTACGTAGGACATAGTATCTCCTACGTGGGACTTTAGTATCTCCTACGTAGGACTTAGTGTCTCTTACGTAGGAGTTAGTATCTCCTAAGTGGGTGTCTCCTACGTGGGACTTAATATCTACTACATGGAGTTAATATTTCCTACTTAGGACTTAATATCTCCTTCGTACGACTTAGTATCTCCTACGTACGACTTAGTATCTTCTACGTAGGACTTAATATCTCCTACGTAGGACTTAATATCCCCTACGTAGGACTTAGTATCTCCTACGTAGGACTTAGTATCTCCTACGTAGGACTTAGTATCTCCTACGTAGGACTTACTATCTCCTACGCAGGACTTAGTATATCCTACATAGCAGTTAGTATCTCCTACGCAGGACTTAGTATATCCTACGTAGGAGTTAGTATCTCCTACGTAGGACTTAGTATCTCCTACGTAGGACTTAATATCTCCTACTTAGGACTTAATATATCTTTTTTAAGGATGGTTAATATCTCCTACGTACGACTTAGTATCTCCTACGAAGGAGTTAATATCTCCTACGTAGGAGTTACTATCTCCTCAGTGGGTATCTCCTGCGTAGGACTTAGTATCTCCTACGTAAGACTTAGTATCCTCTACGTAGGACTTAATATCCCCTACGTAGGACTTAGTATCTTCTACGTAGGACTTAGTATTTCCTACGTATGACTTACTATCTCCTACGCATGACTTAGTATCTCCTACGTAGGACTTAGTATCTCCAACGTAGGAGTTAGTATCTTCTACGTAGGACTTAATATCTCCTACGTAGGACTTAATATCCCCTACGTAGGACTTAGTATCTCCTACGTAGGACTTAGTATCTCCTACGTAGGACTTAGTATCTCCTACGTAGGACTTACTATCTCCTACGCAGGACTTAGTATATCCTACATAGCAGTTAGTATCTCCTACGCAGGACTTAGTATATCCTACGTAGGAGTTAGTATCTCCTACGTAGGACTTAGTATCTCCTACGTAGGACTTAATATCTCCTACTTAGGACTTAATATATCTTTTTTAAGGATGGTTAATATCTCCTACGTACGACTTAGTATCTCCTACGAAGGAGTTAATATCTCCTACGTAGGAGTTACTATCTCCTCAGTGGGTATCTCCTGCGTATGACTTAATATCTCCTACGTAGGACTTAGTATCTTCTACGTAGGACATAGTATCTCCTACGTACGACTTAGTATCTCCTACGTACGACTTAGTATCTCTTACGTAGGAGTTAGTATCTCCTAAGTGGGTATCTGCTACGTAGGACTTAGAACATGTATGTATTTTCTACGTAGGACTTCCTATTTCCAACGTAGGACTTAATATCTCCTACGTAGGACTTAATATCCCCTACGTAGGACTTAGTATCTCCTACGTAGGACTTAGTATCTCCTATGTAGGACTTAATATCTCCTACCTAGGACTCAGTAGCTCCTACGAAGGAGTTAGTATCTCCTAAGTGGGTATCAGTATCTCCTACGTAGTACTTAATATCTACTACATGGCGTTAATATTTCCTACTTAGGACTTAATATCTCCTTCGTACGACTTAGTACCTCCTACGTACGTCTTAGAATCTTCTACGTAGGACATAGTATCTCTTACGTAGGAGTTAGTATCTCCTCAGTGGGTATCTCCTACGTAGGACTTAGTATCTCCTACGTAAGACTTAGTATCCTCTACGTAGGACTTAATATCTCCTACGTAGGACTTAATATCCCCTACGTAGGACTTAGTATCTCCTACGTAGAAGTTAGTATCTCCTAAGCGGGTATCTCGTACGTAGGGCTTAGTATCTCCCACGTAGTCCTTAATATTTCCAGTAGGAGATGATCGATATACATTTATATGGATTAATCTGAAATGGTCGACTTAAACGCACACAATCTCCTGTTTCACTGTTTCAGTCACTGTAAGAGTCTACAGTCATTCGTTTCATTCACTATTAGAGTCTACTGTTTCCTTCACTATTGGAGTCAAGTGTTCATCTAATTGTTGCACATTACTGTGTTGGACCGACTGTTATACTTTACTGCCTTGCGTTCAGTTTGCTCTACTATTACGCGTTGTAGTTAGTTCACTGTTATATGTGGCACTTTGTTACACTTTACTATTATGCATTGGATATTTCAGAGGTCGTTGCACATGAATCATAATCTGCGTGTACAGACGTGTCTTAGACTATAGGTGACAATCTATGTGCACATATCCATTTATATTTATACAAATAACTATAATGACAACTCTTTGCTTTTTTTGAATTTCGTATTGTTTTACGCCGCACTCAATACTTGTCCAACCTAGTCAAGTCAACCTGTAACCAATTACGAATAAAACCGCAAACGAGCGTTGCGTCCGATCCAACCTAGCCCTATAAAGACAAGCAACAACTTGCGGAGGTCGTGTTATAACCCGAGTTTCATATCACAACCTCACCCCAACCATCCCACCCACCTCTGTGTGTGTGTGTGTGTGTGTGTGTGTGTTTGTGTGTGTGAATAGATGTATGTATCATCGGATTAAACATAACCATGCCCAGACCTCCATAACTGCAATTAGAACAGGGTCCACGTCATCCTAACGTAATACACACACAATAACATTGTACAGTAACACTGCGTGAGTGTAATGAATATTCACTGACTCACATTTCGACTATCTAACGTCCTGCATAGCCAAACATTTCTCAACTTAATAACCATCCTTAAAAAAGATATATTAAGTCCTAAGTAGGAGATATTAAGTCCTACGTAGGAGAAACTAAGTCCTACGTAGGACGTAGTATCTCCTACGTAGGACTTAGTATCTCCTATGTAGGACTTAGTATCTCCTACGTAGGACTTAATATCTCCTACTTAGGACTTAATATATCTTTTAAGGATGGTTAATATCTCCTACACGTGGGACTTAATATCCCTACGTGGGACTTAGTATCTCCTACGTGGGACTTAGTATCTCCTAAGTGGGTACCAGTATCTCCTACGTAGTACTTAATATCTCCTACGCAGGACTTGGTATCTTCTACGTAGGACATAGTATCTCCTACGTGGGACTTAGTATCTCCTACGTGGGACTTAGTGTCTCTTACGTAGGAGTTAGTATCTCCTAAGTGGGTGTCTCCTACGTAGGACTTAATATCTACTACATGGAGTTAATATTTCCTACTTAGGACTTAATATCTCCTTCGTACGACTTAGTATCTCCTACGTACGACTTAGTATCTTCTACGTAGGACTTAATATCTCCTACGTAGGACTTAATATCCCCTACGTAGGACTTAGTATCTCCTACGTAGGACTTAGTATCTCCTACGTAGGACTTACTATCTCCTACGCAGGACTTAGTATATCCTACATAGCAGTTAGTATCTCCTACGCAGGACTTAGTATATCCTACGTAGGAGTTAGTATCTCCTACGTAGGACTTAGTATCTCCTACGTAGGACTTAATATCTCCTACTTAGGACTTAATATATCTTTTTTAAGGATGGTTAATATCTCCTACGTACGACTTAGTATCTCCTACGAAGGAGTTAATATCTCCTACGTAGGAGTTACTATCTCCTCAGTGGGTATCTCCTGCGTAGGACTTAGTATCTCCTACGTAAGACTTAGTATCCTCTACGTAGGACTTAATATCCCCTACGTAGGACTTAGTATCTTCTACGTAGGACTTAGTATTTCCTACGTATGACTTACTATCTCCTACGCATGACTTAGTATCTCCTACGTAGGACTTAGTATCTCCAACGTAGGAGTTAGTATCTCCTAAGTGGGAATCTCCTACGTAGGACTTAGTATCTCCTCCGTAGGACTTAGTATATCCTACGTAGGAGTTAGTATCTCCTCCGCAGGAGTTAGTATCTCCTAAGCGGGTATCTCGTACGTAGGGCTTAGTATCTCCCACGTAGTCCTTAATATTTCCAGTAGGAGATGATCGATATACATTTATATGGATTAATCTGAAATGGTCGACTGAAATGGTCGAGATAGTATCTCCTACGTAGGAGATATTAAGTCCTACGTAGGAGATATTAAGTCCTACGTAGGAGATATTAAGTCCTACGTAGGAGATATTAAGTCCTACGTAGGAGATACTAAGTCCTACGTAGCAGATACCCACTTAGGAGATACTGAGCCCCCTAAAAATTTTCAACGTGGCCCTACTACGCTTTTGTAAGGGTAAGATCGACCTGTGGTTTCACCACCTGCCAGGGTGACCAAGACAGGAGTCGATACGGTGCTATGATATTGTAGATATGAGTTGTTGAATTAGAAAACAGGTTGTTACGACGTAAATTGTAATAAAAACGCAAATTGTAATACTTGCAGCAAATTGTAATAAAACTTGACGTAAATTGTAATAATTTTCGTTGCGGTAAAATGTAATAAATATTTACGTAAATTGTAATAACAGTTTTTATCACTCGTAAATACGCGTAAATACGTTCCATACATCAAATAAGCTTGTTAGGGTGATAACTCAAGAAAGAAATGATGGATTTTGTTCAAATTTGGTACCAAGGTATGTTGGCGAGATTCACCCACACAAGTGAAATGGAGTGACCTTGAGATGAGTTTCAAGGTCACAGCAAAAATCTGAGGGTTTTGCCAATATAAAGATTGTTAGCGTGATAACCCAAGAATGAATTGACAAATCTTAAACAAATGACGAAAATAATATTCGTCCTGATATATAATTGATATAAACTGTCCTCTGTATCATGTCTTTTCGCAAATATCTTTTGAGGTTTTGATATGTATAAATATAAATTAGTGTGGGGTGGGGATGGGTTTCTAACGGGTATATCAAATTAAATCAAATCAAATTAGACATTTGTATAGTGCTACATATCCAGAGTCCTGCTCGTGCGCTTAGTCGAATGCTCGTTTGAAGAGGATGGTTTTGAGACACGATCGGAAACTGTTGATATTTTCCGTTTTTCTGACATTATCAGGTAATCAATTCCAGAGTACAGCACCCCGTCTGCTAAATGATATGTCTCCGTATGTTGTAGTTCGGACAAATGGAATAGCCTAGCTGACTAGCAATGAAATGCATCACAAATTGAACTTACAGGAGACAAAATATGCAAGAAACATTTTTGTATGTTTGAGATTGGTAGAGGTCGGCTAGAATCAAACTTAGATATTAAACTGCACAAAAAGGCAATTTGAAACTACAATCGCTTTTTCAAATGACTCCCCCTTCGGTTTACTGAAAGAACTCGAGAAAGAAATGATGGATTTTGTTCAAATTTGGTACCAAGCTTTATTGACGAGATTTACCGACACCACTTGAATTTTGTGACCTTGAGATCATTTTAAAGGTCACAGCGAAGGTGTAACAGTTTTGCACATGCCAAGCTTGGTAGCCGCAAACTCAGGAAAGAATTAATAGATTTTGATCCAATTTTATATGAAGGTATATTGGCGGGAATCCCCCTACACCAATTGAAACAAAATATGCAAAAAACATGTTGTATGTTGGTAAAAGTCAAGCTTAGATATTAAACTGCACAAAAAAGCAATTTTAAACTATAATCGCTTGTTCAAGTGACTCCCCCTTCATGTTTACTGAAAGGGCTTGTTTTGGAGACACTACCCACCCCCTTTCAGTTGACGTCATCATAAGGATTTAACTCATCCTAAAGTTTTCACTTATTCATACATGGTGTCTAGGGTTCAAACTAAATACTGAATGGTCACACAAGTGTCAGCTCTCAATATGTTGTATATCTGGACACAATGTTTTTGAAAATTTAGAATGAGGGTGTCCTCAGTCCCCGTCTAAATGTAAATCAAGCAATCCAAATCTTTGAATGTTGATGATGACAGGAAGTCATCCAATATTATGCTGAACATATTTTATATGATACTATCTGAGGGTATACCATTATCCAAGAGATAGCGCAATAGTGCAGTTGTAAGGCGTCTGCCTATCACGCTGAAGGGCCTGTTTCAGGGGAAACCTAGGTTTTGGTCCCGAGATGGGGCACATTTGCGTAGTATCCTTGGACAAAGATACTTAGATCTACACTAACTCAGTTCACCCAGCTGTAAAATGGGTACCCGTGAGTATGTGCTGGCAATGTGAGTGTTTAGTTCATTGGGCCTAACGGGCAGCATGGCTGTACAGTCCCCAGGGAGTTGAAAAAGTATCGGAAACTACGATAATGTCCTATGATCAGGGATAGTAATGTACGTAGCGCTGTGAGCAGGCAATGTGCCTGGATGTGAGCGCCATACAAGCGGACTATTACTATTACTAGATACCAAATGGGAGATCGTTTTCCATTTTCTGCAAATTTGCAAGAAACATAATACGCCAATGTTGTGATGACTAATATCTCGTTAACCACATTACCCACATGAAATTTTGGATATGACTTTGCTAATGATTCCTCCAAAATAAAATGGAAGCTGTTTTTCAAATATTGGACATCGAGAATATAATTAGTTTGACTACTCTTTCAACGCCCCTCGTAACATACTTAAAAGAAATGAGAACGTCTAAGGAAAAAAGCATTTCGATCTCTGAATACTTCTGAGCTATTTAAATACAAAAAGCAAACGAATAAAGTAAATAATCTGAAAAGAATAGCCAAGGGAAACTTTTAATCTATTTTGATAACTATTTATCACTTCAGTTAACTCAATCAGGTTGTTACTACTTCATCGGGACCCATTCCCCTTCTTGTCACTGATGATTCTGGGATACCTTCAGGTTTTACATATTTGGATAAAGCTCAAACATTCAATGAATGTTTTGTATATATAATGTATAACAAATGTCATTGTAACCAAAAAGGAGGTATCTGATACGACCTTACCAGCAAACAAATCTAGTGGACCTGATGGCATTAACATGAGAGTGTTAAAACGAATTTGTACATCTATAGCTGAACCTCTTTGTTTGTTGTATAATATATCACTGAGTGACTGTATTTCCTACATTGTAAAAAACGGGTAATGTTACTCCTATTTTGAAAGAAGGAAATGCATCCCTCCCAACTAATTACAGACCTATTAGTTTAATATTACCTATCCTTTGGAAAATCCTTGAAAGAATAATGGTAAAGCATGTGCACGACCATTTCCATGATCATAACATTTTAAGTAAATTCCAGTCAGGTTTTACTGCTAGTCATTCTACTACATCTCAACATAGACATTTATCATAATATATGTTCAGTCCTAGATAATCACCACCTTTACTGTATGCTGTTTTGTGATATTTCAAAAGCTTTTTACAGGGCATGGCATAAAGGTTTATTGCACAAATTAGAAAATGATGGTGTTCGTGGAAACGTACTTAGTTGGTTACACTAACTATCTATCTGGTCCCGGTTGTTCAATACTCGGTTATCTTAACCGCGGTTAACTCCTAACGGCCGGTTAAATCCATGTTGTCAGTGGATAGAAAATGTATAAATATTACACACAGAGTTACGCTTAGACGGCTACAATCTTAATGAATCTTTGAATTCCTACAAGACCTATCGCTCACTTTTCACTCCTTAAATTGTCATGACTGTATGGCCAAGTCGTGAAGATGCTATCAATATAATTTATTAATTATTTGCCAAGTCTGTCAAAAAATTGTAAGGTATGAACGCACATTGCAGAATCTTGTAACATCAAACAATATACATGTTGTGTAATTAATACCATGGCTTTTATCTGAAATATGCATTCAATACCAATAGAAACATAATATGTTACTAGCACCACGTACAATTAATCAAACTGTAATCGTACTATAGGCCCCAGGGCCAACACTGCTGAATAAAATCGATCTGTTATCCGACCTTACTTTCGACAAGAATCTCATGAATAATACTGTGCAAAATCGTCATTATCTGAACGCCTTCACAGACGCATATTCCGGAAAGATGTCTTGAAAAACATGAAGCTGCGTCTAATTTATAGATGAACATAATTTCCTCGATACTCATTAATCAGATGAACCTTCATTTAGTTCAATTCACAAGTGACTGCAGAAAATGTATAATTCTTGTTAATGACTTCACGGTCGGAAAACATATATTATTTTTCATAAGTGTATTATAGAACGCTGCAACGATTCGGCACAGAAATACTATTGTGCCATAGTATTCCTTATATGAACCTATCAGTGTATAACATTAGCATTCAGATATTGTTCGAAAATAAGTTAAAAATTCCAAATGTTATCCTGTAATATGACAAGAGATAGTGTTGTGTTCGCTGTGACAAAAAGGTTTCGATATTCAAATATAACATTTTATCAAAGTGACTACGAAGTAGGCCTGCATATCTCTCACAACAGAAATAGATACATAATAATGTTATGTTTATTTTCCTACACATCAGTTGCGAGAGCAATGTTTATGCTAACTAAGTTTTCATCAATTAATACAGCATTTTTAAAAGATAATTTGCTTCAATTAAAACATTCGAAGAATGAAAAAGAAATTAGGCCTTTTGCTGAAATGATTAGTAAAAAAATAATTAAAATTCATTTATGGGAAGGGATGCCAGACGGACATACTAAAACAAAATCGGTTAATTACTTGGAGTATAGACTTTCAAAAATAGCATATTAATTAACAATGATATCAGTTTTTAATAAAATCACTAATAATTCTGAAACGTTGCCGATAAGCCTGGAATCGTGTTCAGATGTTTTCATAAATACACTCACACGAACGCCCACGTGCACTTTGCGCCCTATTGGATAGTGTTTACAAAATCACGTTTCGCGAAGGCCGGTATTGAAACGCCAATTTCATCACTTGTATTTCATATTCACGAATCACTGCATTCTAAGGCTGGGACGGGTACTCGGGTACTCGAATCCGGGTCGGGTACAGCTGGAATCGAGTCCTATTTCTAGGAATCGAGTATCCGGAAAGGGAGAGAGCTCTGTAATGACAAGGGCAGACAATAGCTTGTCTTTTTCATTTTTGACGTAACACACATTTACATCTTTGAGTGAGTGAGTGAGTTTAGTTTTACGCCGCACTCAGCAATATTCCAGCTATATGGCGGCGGTCTGTAAATAATCGAGTCTGGACCAGACAATCCAGTGATCAACAACATGAGCATCGATGTGCGCAATTGGGAACCGATGACATATGTCAACCAAGTCAGCGAGCCTGACCGCCCGATCCCTTTAGTCCCCTCATACGACAAGCATTGGTTACTGACGATCCATATTCTAACCTGGAAATTCACGGGTTTGTACATCATTGGTATTGTCCAATTAATGGAGCATAGTTTTAATGACTGTAATTTATCTGTGCATGACCAGTGAGTAGTTAAGTTACTGTAGCAGCAGGAACAAAACGTTCGTTGTTATAACGAGGAGTGTAAGTAATGGTGTTACTCTCTATATTGGTTAAACCAGGGAGACTTTATAAGAGTAGAGTATCCCTGGTTAAACAGACGTAAATTAAATAGCTTGGGGCCAGTTTTAATGTCTTATTGCCAATTGTTCAAGTTTTCTACAATAATCTCTGTCAAATCGTGATTGAATATTCAGAAAGTTGACCCGAATGTATTTCTTACATTTCCGGGTACTCGATTCCGATTCGGGTACGTACATGCGGGTACTCGATTCCTTGGTTTCCTACTCGTCCCAGCCCTACTGAATTCCTCATACATTTAGAATCTAATTACAACTGGTCTTTTTGGCACCAAGACCAAGTGTCTAGATAAAGTGAAACGAAAGATATTGGGGGTTGAAACAACTGCTGTGCTCGAAAGACAACACCTGGTTGAAATGTAAACAAAGAAAATTTCAGACTTTACACTATGTAGCATTTTCTCAAATTTTCAGACACCCATTTGCAAGGAAAGAGAATAGTAGCAAGAAATAGGAAATTAAAAATAGATAAAATACAGGAACGTGATGTGTTTACACGAAACTGTTAAGTTTCTGTGCTGCGTGACGCCATGACTGACGCAAAATCACGCAGAACGACAACGGTAATAATCGGCATTTCTGGCTTCTTCTCTATCTTAAAATGGAGTGTATTTGGCAATTTCTCTGAGGTGAAGGTCGGTAGAACAAGAGTATATACAATCACCATATCCCGCCGATTACACTTTCAGTATCATAATGTAATCGTTCGGATATTTTTTCATGAAACTAATTTAATTATCTACATGTAGCCTTGTTCAATATCATATCATACGTGGGTATAGGGTGTACGTGTTATATTCTTTGAAAGTGTTTGTTTGAATAATATTTACAGAAGAAATTCACACATTTAGTGTAGTAAAGCATATATAAACCTTTCCACAAGTGTTAAAAGATGAAACGTAGGCATCATGTACTTGTACAACATGTATTTTAGTTCCTATGATGTGCATAGATACAGTTTCGTATGTAACTCTTCGTCAGAATAATTTCCAATATCGAAGTCCAGTCCACGATACACCCTATCCTTTCTTTGCTGAACTGGCATCATGAAAGCAGTGTTAGCAATGAACGCCATTTGCGAGTTAACCACACTGTTAAAAAGTTAGCGGCGGTCCTTAAGTGTGTTAACTTAACGTCACGTTAACAGCCTGTTTAAAGTTAACAGAGTTTTGAACAACAAGATAACCCTCTGTTATTAGGTAACAGTCGGTTAAATGTACTTAACCGCTGGTTAAAAGATAACCGAGTTTTGAACAACCGGGCCCTGATAGACGACAGTGTGTCTCTGTTAATGGAACATTATGAAAAACTAAATGTTACTGCAGGGGTTCCTCAAGGATCTGCCCTTGGTTAATTTGTGTTCCTTGTATATATCAATGATTTACCTGGAAATTGACAAAATATCACAATACTGTTGGCCGATGACGCATCAATCGGTGTTGCGGGAAAATACGTAAAATCCATAGAAGCAACTCTCAACTATTAGCCCAATTGAATAAATGGGCAGGAAAGTGGTGTGGTGTGTTCTAACGGTATATCTAGCATACTTTAAGACATAGAGGGGGTGGTGGTGGTTCTAACGGTTATATCTCAAATACATGTAGAGGCGGTAGGCCTAACGGGTATGAACAACAATAAAAACTTTCATGCATTTATGATCCACATTTTCGAACCTTTTATCAGTCTCTAAAAGGGAGCTGGCAATAGATTTTGATGAACTTCGTCCTTCAACCCTGGAAACCTTTTAATATGGATGATTAATCCTTTGTCATATATTAAAAAAAAGTAGTGAGGTTGTGCTTTATTGTTATAGATTTCTAAAATATATGGACACTATTGCGACGTTGGTAACTGTCATCAGACATTATTTGACGACATTTCTCATGGTTTAAATATAGCCGACTTTATAGAAGATAAATATCAGTTTACAACACAACTGCCTAAATCTTGGTATTTTCGAAATCAGAGAAGGGATATGCCGATATTTAGCTCGTTAACCTAGCATATTATGGTCACGAATATAATTTTCTATTTATGACAAGGTCTTTAATTGCGGAAATTACGCGATAATCTACTTTCCAACAAAGGCAGGCTCCCCGTCATCGTTGTATTTAGAAGGCGGCTTCTTAGAACAACGTGACGTCATAATATTGTTCATGATGTCATGTCAGCATGACAAAGTGATATTTTACCCGGTGCATATCGCATGAAAAACAAATTAACCCCGATAAATTTGCCCTCGTATGTTATAAGCATTGTTATTATCATTCTTTGAGGTTAGGCACCCATGAAGGGCCACCTCCTCGTGGTGGGTGCTGGGTAACGCTAAGCGCGCCCTTCAACCCCCCGTTGTGGACCCGGGGGAATATTTGGTCCACCAACCTGTTGGCCGTGGGTTGCGCCCCTGTGTCGGTGGAGGACGGTAGCCTGGTGGTTGAGGGCAGTAGGGGCCTGGAACCGTGTTCCTATTGCCCAACACACCACTTCGGCCCTTACTTCACCTAGACGGGTGGTTGAATGGGCCCGGTTCAACCAATCGGCTGGTCATGCCAAGCCCTGCGCTTGATTTATGTGCATATACATTTTTTTGAATATATATTATGTTTTGATTGGTCTTGGCTAACGTTTTACGTTATCAAAATTAAATCTGCCTAGAGTCTCATGCCAGAAGGCGGTGGCTCATGGGCCACTTCGGTGATGTTGACCTCCGAAATCTGTATGTTTCCTGTTTCTTGTTATGGGCGAACCAGCCAGACATCTAATTTGGTAAACTTACGCAGCTTTTCGCGTCATATTTGCTGAAGTATACCATCCCTGTATCCCTGGTGTTTGCATGATGGAGATCCGATGCAATTAAACACCGCTCTTTTTTGCACTCCATGGTGGGTGGGGAGCAGGGATGCTGAATCCCATTATTTCCACTATGGCTCAACAAAACCCTGGTTCAAACAGATCTAAACGCCGACATGTTGATTCAGATGAAACTGATCACAATGTATCTTCTGTACTTGATTCATGGCCTCGATTTATTATCATTGAAGCAGCAGACAAGCAGCCACTTAAGCTCAACCCGTTTGCAATTTCTAAAGCCATTTCAGGAATTTGCGGAGAAGTAAAGAACGTGACACGTCTTCGTAGTGGATCGTTGCTTATTGAGTGTTTGCGGAAGCAACAATCTCTTAACCTGTTATCATTGAAAACATTTGTAAACACTGAGGTTGTTGCGTTTGCTCACAAAACGTTAAATACTTGTCGCAGCATTGTTCGTGACAGAGCACGTTGCCTGTCCGACATGTCTAAAGAAGATATTTCAAACGAATTACAAAATCAAGGAGTGACAACAGTCAAACGTTTTACAGTGAAGACCCGGGACGGTGATATCATTCCCTCAAATACTTATCTGTTTACCTTTTCATTGTCTGCCTTACCCAAATCAATAAAAGCTGGTTATGTCAACATCGGAGTGGAGGTGTATGTCCCCAATCCACTCCGATGTTTCAAGTGCCAAAAATTTGGACATGGCTCCAAATCATGCAATCGATCTGCTGTTTGTCAATGCTGTGGAGAGGGACATGAGAACGCAGATTGCTCAGCAGAGATCAAATGTGCAAATTGCAAAGGACAACATCTTGCTTCATCACGGTTATGTCCTGTGTGGCAAAACCAGTATAAAATACTTAAGGTCAAACATGAAAAAAAACATCTCGTTTTATGAAGCAAAAACATTTGTTGAAAACCAGTCACCAATTCCACTCAATAGAACTTTTTCTGCATTGGATTTGACTCTGACAGATGCCAATTTACTAAATGACTTTGACTGGTCTGTCCATGATGACCGATGTGGAAGTGATCATTTCCCTACACTACTTAAAGCTATAAACCCTACTGATGAACCACCTGTGACCAGATGGAATTTTGCCAAAGCAAACTGGCCATTATTTCAAACTCTTTGCTCCAGAACACTGCAGCCTGAAACTTTCAGAAATATTTCAGACCCAATTCAGTTATTCTCAGAGAAATTGAAAAGTATAGCTGATGAAACTATTCCTAAGTCCTCTATGAACCCCACACATACGTAAACCATGGTTTACAGATGATTGCAAACGAGCTAGAAAATGTAGGAAAAAGGCAGAAAAGTATTTCCGGTGACACCCTACAGTTCATAATTTTAATACTGTAAAAATAAACAACGCAAAGGCTAGACGTACATTTAAACAGAGTAAACGTCAGTCCTGGAGACATTATGTATCTAAAATTAATTCACGCACACCAATATCAAAGGTGTGGAACATGATCCAAAGAATTAAGGGCAAAGGTTCCAAATCTACTGTTCATCATCTCAAGGATGGTGACAATATATTAACTGCTAAGTCTGACATTGCCAATAAGCTTGGTGACACTCTCGCCAAACACTCTTCTTCGTCGAATTACGTCCCTGAATTTCAACACTATCAGAAACAACAGGAGAAGAAAAGAATAAATTTTAACTCAGACAATGGCGAAGACTATAATGAATTATTTCCATTACATGAGCTACACACTGCCCTTGCGCAAGCTCATGATACAGCAACAGGAGCTGATAACATACACTATCAGCTCTTGAAGCATTTACCGGAATCATGTTTGGAAACACTTTTAAATACTTTTGACACAATATGGACTTCAGGGAATTTCCCAACTTCCTGGCGTGATGCCATTGTAGTCCCTATTCCCAAACCTGGCAAGGATCATACTGATCCGTTTAATTATAGACCAATCTCTTTAACGAGTTGCGTCTGTAAAACCATGGAAAGAATGGTGAATAATAGATTAACTTGGTATCTTGAAACCAATAACCTGATATCAAATATCCAATGTGGTTTCAGAAAAAATCGTAGTACCATTGATCATTTGGTACGTTTAGAATCCTTTGTCAAAACTGCTATAGTAAATAAACAACATGCTGTATCAATTTTCTTTGATCTTGAGAAAGCTTATGATACAACCTGGAAGCATGGCATTTTGAGGGATTTACATGATTTTGGTTTAAGAGGCCGTTTGGCTCTTTTTATATCACAGTTTTTAAAAGACAAGCAATTTCAAGTCCGAGTGGGTTCAACCCTGTCTGGCCATTATAATCAGGATCAGGGTGTGCCGTAAGGCAGTATTTTGTCTGTCACATTGTTTAGTATAAAGATAAATAGTTTATCAAAAGTTTTAAATGATTCAATTGATGGATCATTATTTGTGGATGATTTTAATATCTCTTGTCGCGGTAAAAATATGCACACTATTGAACGACAACTGCAGTTGTGTTTAAATAAAATAAATTAATGATGTCTTGAAAATGCCTTTAAATTTTCTAAGTCAAAAACTAATTGTATACACTTTTGTAGGAAATATAAGCCTCATAAGGACCCATAACTATTTTTAAATGGTATTCCCATTAAAGTTGTCAAGGAGGCCAAGTTCTTGGGTCTAATTTTCGACTCCCATTTGACTTTCCTTCCACATATCAAATCCCTAAAAACTAAATGCCTGAAGGCACTCGATTTATTGAAAGTCGTGTCTAATTCAAGGTGGAGAGGGGATCAAGCTACGCTCCTGCACCTATACAGATCACTTGTCCGCTCGAAGCTTGATTATGGCTCCATAGTATATGGTGGAGCCTGTAAAAGCAACCTGAAACTCTTAGATTCAGTCCACCATCAAGGTCTGAGACTTTGTCTTTGGTCCTTCAGAACTTCTCCTGTTGACAGTCTTTATGTCGAGGCAGACGAACCTTCTCTTACCCAACGCCGTATAAAATTATCATTACAATATATTACAAAATTATATTCTAATGAGTCTAATCCTCTCTATGAGGATTTGTATAACAAAAAATCTTCTCTTGTTCCGCCTCTTGGGCTCAGAATTAAGCCATTTATTGCTGCTGCCGGCATTGAGCTGGAAAATATAGCTTCTTCCCGTCTTCTTTCTTCTCCTCCTTGGCAATTGGTTAAGCCACAAGTCGACCTAACACTCACTAAATTTAAAAAATCAGAAACTAATGACTTATTATATAAACAAGAATATAATCAATTAAAAAGTACATATAATACATATAAATCCTTATTTACAGATGGGTCCAAAGATGGTGGCGCGGTTGCTTGTGCCACTGTCATTGGGTCCAGAACAATCTCTTCCAGATTACCCAATGACAGTTCAATTTTCACAGCAGAAGCAAACGCAATCCTAACAGCTCTTAAATATATCCATAGACACCCTAAATATAAACAATATATCATATTTTCTGACTCTCTTTCTTGCCTTCAGGCGATTAAAAATATTTCTTGTAAACATCCACTTTTAATAGAAATTATAGAATTATATACTGATCTTGCAACTGGCCAATACGACATCGTCCTCTGTTGATTTCCCAGCCACGTTGGCATTTCTGGGAATACAATGGCCGATTTTGCTGCCAAGGCAGCACTCAACAAATCTGTGACACCACTTTTAATTCCATACTCTGATTATAAAGCCAGCATTAGAACATACATCTGCGATCTGATGCAAAAGAAGTGGGATGCCCAAGTAGGTATTAATAAATTACATGCAATCAAACGAACTATCGGTTACACTTACTTGGGTTGTCAGTCCAGATTTGAAGAGGTCATCATACGACGATGTCGTATTGGCCACACAAGATACACTCATGAATACCTATTGAAATGTGAGGATCCTCCGTTTTGTATCCCTTGTGATGAAAGAATCACGGTCAAGCATGTCCTGCTTGACTGTGTTGAATATTCCATCACAAGGGATAAGTATTTTAATGTCAAAACATTGAAGGATCTCTTTTATAATGTTAATTATCATTTAATAGTTGAATTTTTAAAAGAATTAGATTTGTTAACTGATTTGTACATAGATAAATATTTTATTATTGGTAATTAGGAGATAAACGTACTGTGTTGGGAAATTAGATGAATGTTAGGCAGAATTGATAGTCTCTAGATTAATTTAGAGACTATCAATTCTGCCTAACATTCATCTAATTTTCCAACACAATACGTTTATCTCCATTCTACCATAACCGATTTCAAATCGAACTCCTTCCTTCCGCGGAAGACCATGCGAAATCCGGCATGGTGCGAGAGGCGAATTGAACTCGTCTGTGAAGGGAGTGGAAGGTGCCGTTCGTATTTTTTTAAACATTGCAACATATATAATATTCTGTCCAAAGAAAACTAACTGCTGTTTATTCAATGCGAGAATGTAATACCTAAGAGCTTGGTTTATATAATCCCAACTCCACACGACCGAAAGCAGCCTATTGTTTTGCGTGCTGTGTTACTCTAACCCCCTGGCCACACTAGAATAGAATCGTCTGACCTACTTATTTTTCTTGGAAGTGCAGTCAGTAGAGTTGTTGACAGTTACGCAACAGTTTGAAATGGCGGCCAGCCAGTGTTTACATTTTGAGTGACAGTGGAAAATACTTGACTGACTGTCGAATCTGAACCCTTGCAAAATCGAAGAATAGATCCTTTTCTGATCGACCTACGACCTGTAACTATTCAAAGATTTGTATGACCAGCGAGTGTGGATCATGATTTTACTTACATAGGCTGTAGGTGCCTCCACCCCGGCATGCGACGAAAAAAGTGACAGTCCTGCTTTGCGTACATGCGACTAACTTGGGATTCCTTGGAACATTGTTTTCATCATTTGGGACTGGATTGTGGCCAAACTGTTTTCAAAGTGTACGAACATAGATCACCAGCAGTGACAGCCTTGTGGCGAAGCTGGCAGAGCAGACTTCTGGTGGTTCAATTTTTTAAATGTATTTTTTGAACGATGCAACTGGACATGAAGGAGTGTGAGTGGCATAGATTTTGTGTTTCGCCTGACCGTTATCTTGCGAATTTCCCATTCTTATGATTCTAAACGGAAACAAATATTCCATTTACCAGGTAGGTAAATGTTTAGTAAGGATTTGCTGCACATTTTGTATAGATAGGGATGAAATTTACAAGGCTTTCTGATTTATATGTTAGATATTGTTTGTTTATGTTTGGGACTGTGTATTGTAATTGAGTTTGAATGTTTTTATTATAGAAGGTTATATGATAGTGAGGTTCCCTAAGAATTGTGGAGGAAAAATCATATAATAATTGTATTTTTCGAGTTTTAATAAATGTTTTATCAACATTTCCATCACGTCTGTTGTGTAGATATTAGCCATGTTGGTGGTCAAGCCGATGCGGCAGTGTTGTATACGGCAGTGTTGTATACGTGCGCAGTGAAGCGGTCATGAAATCAGACGAATTTTCAATCCAAAATTGATAGCGTCTAATTTTATTGATTGACCAATCAAAATCGAGCATTTCACGTAGCCATGGTAGAATTTAAATTAGTCACTGAGATTGTTAGTGGCTGTACCCTCAAAGGGGGTTGAAGTATTGTAAAATTATTGTCCTCCCGAGAGGGTACGTAAGTCCCAAAACATTTCAAGTACATTTAAGTATACCAGGTGTTTTAATCGTAGTATTTTTGTCATTTTAATGTATGGCTAATTCTCGGTATAAACGCCAATGGCTGAAGGGATGGTAAAAATCCAGCTCGGGTCCATGCAGGAAGCAAAAGTACTGTAAGTCCCCATGGTCCCTAGTATGGTGATCTACCTTCAGTTGATGGGGATTAATAGCCTGTTTTTTATATTGTATCGTCTTGTATAGTTAAAATGTTTTAGATTTTGTTACTAGTTTTATATCTATATCTGTGATAATCTAGTTATTTTACTGTCCTTCGTTGGCAGAATTTTATAATTTCACTTAACTTGTTGATATATTTGTAACTTGCTTTAGTCACGATATGGCTGAAATATTGCCGATGTGACTTAAAATCTTAACTCACTCACTCACTCTTTGAGGTTAATGCCACCCGTTGATTTCGTTGTTGTATTTTGAGCGGTGAAACTAAATAAATGATTTCTTTGGTCTACCCATAACAATTAAGGTGTCAGCTTCCACTGTATACCTTACAGTGAGTGAGTGAGTGAGTGAGTTAATATTTAACGTCACATCAGCAATATTTCAGACATATCGTGACGAGAACATTTGATATTGAAATGAAATACATGTATATTATAAAAAACACTGCCGACGAAGGACAGCAAAACAACCAGAATATCACCGATATATATGTAAAACTAGTAACTGAATCTAAAACATTTCAACTATAGGGGACAACACAATATAAAAATGGGCTATAGATCGCTAACAACTGAAGGTAGATCACCATACTAAGGACCATGGGGACTTACAGTACATTTGCTTCCTGCATAGACCCCAGCTGGATTTACATCATCCCCTCAGCCGTTAGCAATTGAGATATTCCTAGCCATACATTAAAATTACACATATTCTACGATTAAAAAACGGAAAGTTGAAATTTACCTTGAATGTTTTGGGACTTACGTACCCTCTCAGGAGGACAATAATGTTACAGTACTTCAACTCCCCTCGAGGATACAGCCACTAACAATCTCAGTTACTAATTCAAACTTCCAATCAAAAAATATTTAGCTATTTACAAATCAGTCAACAAGTCTAATTCTTTTAAAAAGTCAACTATCAAATGATAACTAACATTATAAAAAAGATCCTTCAATGTTTTGACATTAAAAAACTTATCCCTTGTGATGGAATATTCAACACAGTCAAGCAGGACATGCTTGACTGTGATTCGTTCTTCACAAGGGATGCAAAACGGAGGATCTTCGCCTTTCAGTAAATATTCGTGAGTATATCTAGTGTGGCGAATGCGACATCGTCGCATAATGACCTCTTCATATCTGGACTGACAACCCAAGTAGGTGTAACCAATGTAGGGTTTTATTTCATGTAATTTATTAATACCTACTTGGTGTCCCACTTCTTCTGCATTAGATCGCGGATGTATGTTCTAATGCTTGCTTTATAATCAGAGTATGGGATAAGAATTGCTGTCACAGATTTGTTAAGGGCTGCC
Source organism: Haliotis rubra (assembly GCF_003918875.1). NCBI lineage: Eukaryota > Metazoa > Mollusca > Gastropoda > Lepetellida > Haliotidae > Haliotis > Haliotis rubra. The sequence goes on from NW_025767316.1 coordinate 72,756, forward strand.
TTGGCAGCAAGATCGGCCATTGTGTTCCCAGAAATGCCAACGTGGCTGGGTAACCAACAAAAGACGATGTCGCATTGGCCAGTAGCAAGCTCATTATACAATTCAATAATTTCTACTCAAAGTGGATGTTTACAAGAAATACTTTTAATAGCCTGAAGACACGAAAGAGAATCGGAAAAGATTATGTACTGTTTATGTTTAGGATGTCGTTGAACATATTTAAGAGCCGTTAATATGGCGTTTGCTTCTGCTGTAAAAATGGAGCTGTTATCTGGTATTCTAGAAGATATTGTTCTGGATCCAATGACAGTGGCACATGACACCGCGCCACCGTCCTTGGACCCATCTGTAAATAAGGATTTGTGTGTATTATATTTAGTTTTTAGTTGATTATATTCTTGTTTATATTGTAATTCATTAGTTTCCGATTTTTTAAACTTTGTCAGAGTTAGGTCAACTTCAGGCCTAACCAGTTGCCAAGGAGGAGAAGAAAGAAGACGGGAAGGAGCTATATTTTCCAGCTTAATGCCGGCAGCAAACAGGAATGGCTTAATTCGGTGCCCAAGAGGCGGAACAAGAGAAGGTTTTTTGTTGTTTAAATCCTCATAGAGGGGGTGAAAGACACAGTTATATGCAGGGTTAGCCTCATTAGAATATAGTTTAGTAATATATTGTAAAGATAATTTTATACGGCATTGTGCAAGAGATGGCTCATCTGCCTCGACGTAGAGACTGTCAACAGGAGAAGTTCGAAAGGACCCAAGACAAAGTCTCAGGCCTTGGTGGTGGACAGAATCTAAAAGTTGTAGGTTGCTTTTGCAGGCTCCACCATATACAATGGAGCCATAATCAAGTTTGGAACGGACCAATGATCGATACAGATGTAAGAGGGTAGCTTGATCCCCTCCCCACTTAGAATTTCAAACGACTTTCATCAAGTCAAGTGCCTTCAGGCATTTAGTTTTAGGGATTTAATATGCGGCAGAAATGTTAGATGGGAGTCAAAAGTTACACCCAAGAACTTGGCCTCCTTAACAACTTTGATGGGAGTGCCATCCAAAGATAGTTCTGGGTCTTTATGAGGTTTGTATTTACGACAGAAATGAATACAATTAGTTTTGGATTTAGAGAATTTAAATCCGTTTTTCAAGACACCATTTATCTATTTTGTTTGAACACAACTGCAGTTGCCGTTCAATAGTATGCATATTTTTCCCACGACAAGAAATATTAAAATCATCCACAAATAATGATCCATCAATTGAATTGTTTAAAACCTTGGATAAACTGTTGATCTTAATACTAAACAGGGTGACAGAAAAAATACTGCCTTGCGGGACACCCTGATCCTGATTATAATGATCAGACAGGGTTGAACCCACTCTGACTTGAAATTGTCTATCATTTAAAAAGTTGGATATAAATTGAGGCAAACGGCCTCGTAATCCAAAATCATGTAAATCTCTTAAAATGCCATATTTCCACGTTGTGTCATATGCCTTCTCAAGATCAAAAAAGATAGACACAGCGTGTTGTTTATTAATTAGAGCGTTTTTAGGTAACGATTCCAAACGCACTAAGTGATCGACAGTACTTCTGTTTTTACGGAAACCACATTGTATATCTGTTATGAGGTTATTTGTTTCCAAGTACCAAACAAGTCGATTATTGATCATTCGTTCCATGGTTTTGCAAACACAGCTAGTTAGTGAAATAGGTCGATAATTGGACGGATCTGTATGATCACGTCCAGGTTTAGGTATTGGGACTACTATAGCATCACACCATGAGGGAGGAAATTTACCTGATGTCCAAATTTCATCAAAAATATTTAAAAGAGTTTCTAGGCAGGGTTCTGGTAAGTGCTTCAGGAGTTGATAATGTATGTTATCTGCACCTGTAGGAGTATCGTGAGCTTGCTCAAGAGCAGTATGAAGTTCATAAATAGAAAATGTTTCATTATAATCTTCCCCATTATCTGAATTGAAATTAATAGGTTTCTTTTCTTGTTGTTTTTGATATTGTTGGAATTTAGGCACATAATTAGTGTTTAGCAAGAGTTTCACCAAGTTTATTCGCAATATCAGATTGATCAGTAAGTAATTGATCTCCATGTTTTAGATGATGGACGCTAGATTTAGTACCTTTACCTTTAATTTTCTGTACTATGTTCCATACTTTGGACATGGGCGTTCGAGAATTTAATTTGGATACATAGTTTTGCCAAGATTGGCGTTTATTCTGTTTAAAGGTACGCCGCGCTTTAGCATTTAAAATTTAAAATTTATTTAAATTATGCACCATAGGGTGGCAACGGAAATAACGTTCTGCTTTTTTCCTTGCCTTCCTAGCTTGTCTGCACTCGTTGTTGAACCAAGGTTTTCGAATATGTGGAATTGCAGAGGACTTTGGTATGCACTCATCAGCTATGATGTTCAATTCATCGGAAAAACATTTGATAGAATCAGGAACGTCAATAAAATGTTCAGGTTTAAGGTTTGCAGCACACAGTGTTTGATATAGAGCCCAATTAGCCTTTTGAAAATTCCGCCGTGATGAGGGAGGAACATCAGATGGAGTTACAGGTTTTAGTATAGTGGGAAAATGGTCACTTCCACAGAGGTCATCATGGACTGACCATTCAAATTCATTTAGTAGCTCTGAATCTGTGACTGACAAGTCGATGGCAGAATAGGTTCCTGTACCAGGGTGTAAATATGTGTGGGAACCATCATTACAAATACATAAATCATTATCTGAACAAAACTCTTCCAGTAGTTTACCTTTAGCGTTTGTAGTTGCACCACCCCAGAGTGGATTGTGGCCATTGAAATCTCCCATGATAATACAAGGTTTCGGCAGCTGGTCAAATAGAGCTTGAAGATCAGTTTTGTGAAACGTTGAAGACGGAGAGATATATACAGAACATAATGTTGACGCAACATGCAAAGTAATTCGCACTGCAACAGCCTGCAGATTAGTAGTTAGTGAAACTGGGCTATGGATAACGTTCTGTTTGACCAGGATGGAAGTTCCTCCCGTAGCCCTGTCACCCGGAGGTGAAAAAAAATGATATGCATTGAAAGAACGCAGGACAAAAGCATCTGTCTGTTTTAAATAGGTCTCCTGCAGACAGAACGCTGATGGTGTTAAGTCCTGGACTAAAAGCTGTAATTCATTGAAATTAGTCCTTAATCCTCTGCAATTCCACTGTATAATATTATTCTGATAACCTATCTTTTAGGGGGATAAATTGGGGATCTACCCCGCACTTTTCTGGTGGGCGACAAGCTGTGTGCCCTAGAACGGACGTTTTCGGACACGTCCATATCCTCAAGAGATCCATATTATTTGTACAATTGAATTTTATTTTCTGACCCTTTGGGGGCTCTGCCACTAAGTTTTTTCAATGAATCTAGCTTTCTATTTTAGGATTTAGTGAGACCTTGTTGAGACCTTGTTGACGTCTGTGAAGATGGTTCATGATCATGGGATGTCTCTGATTGTATATGAGATGTACCAGGCTGTAACTCTACTGTTTGAGTAGAGGTAGTAGGTTGTGACTCACCTGTTTGAGTAGAGGTAGTAGGTGACAAAATGGTAGGGGAATCCGTTTTCACCCAAGTCAAGGTTGTCTGACAGCATGAGGAGACTGTAACGACTCTAGGTTTTGTTTCAGGCATTTTTCTGGCAATGGAAGAATAACTTTCAGTTTGTTCTGAGCTTAAGACTTGTCTTTTTGCATCTGCAAAGCTGATGTTTTGTGTGAACTTAAGTTTGTTAATTGTCATTTGTTGTCTCCAAACAGGACAGTCTTTAGAATAAGAAGGGTGATTCCCTGAGCAGCTAGTGCATCTTTTAACAGTACTATCACAATCTTCTGTTGTGTGTGTCTTTTCACCACAGTGAGCACACACAACAGACAATGTGCAAGAATTCACACCATGGCCGAACTTTTGGCATTTGAAGCACCTGAGAGGATTCGGAATGTATGTTTCAACAGTCAGATTACAATAGCCTGCCTTAAGTGATCTTGGAGCTGAAGGTAGAGAAAAGGAAAACAGATAAGTATTGGTGTTGAAGGTTTCATTATTTCTACGAGCAGAAAAACGTTTGACATAGATACAACCCTGATCTCTCATCTCAGAGACGATATCCAATTCTGACATGTCAACGAGTAATCGGTCACGGTCTCTCACGATACCCTTACTCGTGTTGAGTGTTTTGTGGGCCGTGATGGTCACTGGAATGCCAACAAAGTTCTTGGTGTTCAACAGGTTGTTTGACTGTTGCTTTCTGGCACACTCAATTAACAGTGCACCAGAGCGTAATCTTTTGATATTCTTCACATCCCCAGCAATGCCTTGGATACCCTTGGACACGGCAAAAGGGTTTAACTTCAACGGTGTGTGATCTTCAGTCTCAACAACTAGAAAACGTGGCCAGTAATCGATAGGTTTGGGCAGTCCGAGGTCAGTATCAGTAGGATCTGTTTCGAGTTGACGCTTTGTCTTTTTTGGGGGGGGGGTTTCGTAAGCCATAGTTATTGTATAGAATTCATCATCCGGGCTCCCCACCAACCACGGAGTATCACAAGGACAATGCTAAAAACAAGTGGGCCTCCAACTTGCAGCACCAAGGATACCCGGATGATATACTCCAGCAGAAAAATTAAAGATAAATGATTCCACCAGATTGGCCCATGAGCCACCGCCTTCTGGGCATACTACTCTAGGCAAATACATACATGAAATTGTGCAGTTGAAATTCAAAAATTCAAAGTTCAAAAATTGCCTAGACTTAAATATATCACATAATAATTCCCAAATTTTGTGCAACATTTTACAGTTGTAGCACAGGGCTTGACGTGACCAGCCGATGGATAGAACCGGGCCAGTTCTACCACCCGTCTAGGTGAAGTAAGGGGCGAAGTGGTGTGTTGGGCAAAGGAACACTGTTCCTGGAACCAGTGCCCTCAACCACCAGCCTCCCGTCTTCCACGACACAGGGGCGCAACCCACGGCAAACGGGTTGATGGACCAAATATCCCCCCGGGTCAACAACGGGGTTGAAGGGCGCTTAGCGTGACCCAGCACCCACCACGAGGAGGTGGCCCTTCATGGGTGCCATATACCTTACAGAAAGAAGTTTTGAGTTTACTTTGACAACGAGCACATCTGATCGATTCCTTGAAGGAAATGATGCAATTCAATATCATTTCTACATTTCATTTTAAATGCATTAATCAAATAAACAAATGAGGAGACAGATTGACTGCTATGTGGCAAGGAATAACCAGGCGCCAGCGATTTATGATATCCTTAGCAAATGTAACTTAAAATTCCCTCTCATAAAAATACAATAATATGTAGTAATATGATGAAGAAAATAATACGAACCAGGTTAATCTATGACAACGCAATATATGAATGTATGATCGAAACATAAATCATAATAAATTACATATGATTAAAACATTAAATTAACTTCAAATATGTCATTGCGTCAACATTGAAAATAATTGGAAAACGAAGAAAAAGAAACGTACATTTCAAAGCGTAAACAAATAATATCCTGTTATTTTGGGATATGCTATGAAGAACTTCAAAATGTAATAGAAATATAATTAAATTATTGAAAGCTATTGCTCGTAAAATATGTACTTGCGTCAACACCATAATGAAAAACAATTAACTTTCATTTTCGAAACAAACACAAATAATCTCTGGCTTTTTTAAGACGTGTCACGAATAATTTCACAGCTGGTAGAATTAACATGAAATTATAGAAACCATATGCTAACAAAAATTTGAAAATTAGTAATGACAAAGCGTTTGTCACAAACATATAGCTATTACCCCCGCCACATGTCGATATCTGAATGTAGCAATTATCCTCTGTCCTACCCTGGAAATTATGTAAACGTTACCGAAACTGTCATCTGATGCCTTGATACAAAATGCGAACAATTTCCATCCATTAGTCTTGCAGATATCCAAGAATACTCGCTGTGACCTTGAAAATAATCCGAAGGTCACTGAATTCGACTGGTGTTAGACGATACTCCCAACGCATCTTGGTACTACCTTTAAGCAAAACATATTAATTCTGTCTTGTATTTTCGCACTAAAAAGTTAGACATGTGCAAAACACTTTTCACTGTGAACTTAACATGAGCACAAGTTTCCCAATCAATTGGTTTTGGGGGAATCCCGCCAATACACCTTGATATAAAATTGGATCAAAATCTATTAATACTTTCCTGAGGTCGCGGCTACCAAGCTTGGCATGTGCTAAAACTGTTACACCTTCGCTGTAACCTTTAAAATGACCTCAATGTCACACAATTCAAGTGGTGTCGGTAAATCTCGTCAATATACCTTGGTACCAAATTTGAACAAAATCCATTATTTCTTTCTTGAGTTATCGCCCTAACAAGCTTATTTGATGTATGAAATGCAACGAAAAACAAACACCCGCGTATTTACGAGTGATTAAAACTGTTATTACAATTTACGTAAATATTTATTACATTTTACGTCAATTTTTATTACAATTTACGTTTTTATTACAATTTACGTGAAGTTTATTACAATTTGCTGCAAGTATTTCAATTTGCGTATTTATTTCAATTTACGTCGTAACACACCCCTATCAAAGTCGTGAAAGAAGCCAAGTTTCTGGGTGTTATTTTTGATCAACATCTGACCTTTTTACCTCATATAAAATACTTAAAAACTAAATGCCTGAAGGCACTTGACATATTAAAGGTTGTATCCAATCCAGAGTGGGGAGGAGATCAGAAAACCCTCCTCCAACTATACAGGGCGCTTATCCGATCTAAACTTGATTACGGCTCCATCATTTATGGTAGGGCTTGTAAAAGCAGTTTAAAATTACTAGACTGTATTCATCATCAAGGCATCAGGCTTTGCCTTGGAGCATTTAGAACTTCGCCGATCCATAGTTTATATCCGGAGGCTGATGAGCCCTCACTTAAACAACGTCGCATTCACTAAGCTTTGCAGTATATCACTAAATTACGTTCTGTGGAATCCTATCCAGCGTATGATTGTGTTTTCCACCCTCTTTATAAAGAACTGTACACAAAGAATCTTTCTCTTGTCCCACCCCTTGGAATACGTATACAAAGTGATGTTTCTGCAGCTAACATTAATCTGGACAATATAGCCCCTACTTAACTTCTGTCTTCCCCACCATGGCAGCTTGTAAAACCAGAAGTGGATTTTAACATTAACTAAACAAACAAAATCAGAAACAAATCAACTTATGTATCAGCAAGAATAAAAACCCCTAAGAAACACGTATGATACTTACAAAGCTACATTTACAGACGGATCCAAGGATAGCGGTGCTGTTGCCAGTGCCACTGTCATTGGATCCAGGATTCTCTCATCCAGAATACCTGCTCACTGTTCCATTTTTACTGCGGAAGCATATGCCATTTTAATAGCTTTAAAATATTTAAAAAGCCAATCCCAGTCTAACCAGTATATAATATTTTCTGATTGCCTTTCGTGTTTTCAAGCCATAAATAACATGGCATATGAACATCCACTTATAACTGCAATTATTGAATAGCATAATGAACTTTGCAGATGTACAAATGAATATTTATTGAAAGGGGCAGATCCTCCGTTTTGTATCCCTTGTGATGAGACAATCACGGTCAAGCACATTTTGCTTGACTGTGTGGAATTTTCTCTCATAAGGGATACATATTACAAAGTTTCACATCTAAAGGGTCTTTTTAACACAATCAATTCTCATTTAAATAAAAAAAAATAAGATTGTCCAGTAGTTTTTGAATGGATATGTTTTAACTGAGGTTGATGTCATCAAAAACTGTTATTATATTGCTCTTTATTGGGGTTGAAGTATCGTAAAAAGATTGTCCCCTTATGATTGCATAATAGTATTATAGTACATTGCAAACAACCAGAATTCTATTGCTTCAATTGTATTGTTTTAATGTCTGGCTAGCATTGTTTATAACTACCAGTGGCTGAAGTGACGGTGTAAATCCTGCTGAGGATTCATGCAGGAAGGTGGCCTAGCTTTGGTTGTTGGTGGTCCATAGCCCGTGTTTTAATGTTAACATATGTCACATCGAGTTGCATTTTTAGAATTGGAAATGATTAGTTTTTATACTTGCATTCTGTGATCCGTTGCTAACGTTTTACTGTCCTTCGTGACAGATATTTATCATAAACTAACTTTGTTCTCGTCACTATATGGCTGAAATATTGCCAGTGTGACGATAAATTTTAACTCTCTCACTCACTCAACCCTGTCTGACCATTATATTCAGGATCAGGGTGTCCCACAAGGCAGTATTTTGTCTGTTACGCTATTTAGTATTAAAATAAATAGTTTATCAGTGAGTGAGTTAATATTTAACGTCACATCGGCAATATCTCAGCCATATCGTGACGAGAAATAGTTTATCAACGGTTTTAAATTATTCAATTGATTGATCCCTTTTCGTGGATGATTTTAGTGGTAAAAATATGCGAACTATTGAGAGACAGTTATTGTCTCAACAAAATTCATACATGGTGTCTGGAAAACGGGTTTAAATTTTCTAAATCTAAAACCAATTGTATACATTTAGAAAATACAAACCTCATAAAGACCCTGAATTATCTTTAAATGTCACACCCATCAAAGTTGTGAAGGAAGCTAAGTTCCTTGGTCTCACCTTTGACTCCCATTTAACTTTTCTGCCGCATATTAAATATCTAAAAGCCAAATGTTTGAAGGCACTCGACTTGCTGAAAGTCGTTTCCAATTCTAAGTTAGAGGGGACCAAACTACCCTCCTTCACTTATATAGATCACTGGTCCGATCGAAACTTCATTATGGCTCCATCGTTTATGGTGGAGCCTGTAAAAGCAATTTGTAACTACTTGATTCTGTCCATCATCAAGGTCTACGACTTTGTCTTGGATCTTTCCGAACTTCTACTATTGACAGTCTTTACGTCGAGGCTGATGAACCATCCTTAAAACATCGACGTATCAAATTATCGTTACAATATATCACAAAGCTATATTCCAATGAGTCCAATCCTGCCCACGTGTGTTTTTAATCCTCTGTACCAGGATCTGTATAACAAAAGGTCTTCTCTTATTCCGCCTCTGGGACTAAGAGTCAATACTTTCCTTTCTGATGCTGGCATTAAGCTAGAGAATATATCTCCTTCCCGTCTTCCTCCTTCTACGCCTTGGCAATTGGTAAGGCCAGAAGTTGACCTTACACTGACAACTTTAAAAAAAATCAGAAACTAATGAATTACAATATAAACAATAATTTAATCAATTAAAAAGTAAATATAATCATACAAATTCTTATTTACAGATGGATCCAAGGATGGTGGTGCTGTTGCTTGTGCCACTGTCATTGGATCCAGAACAATATCTACAAGATTACCGGATCACAGCTCAATGTTCACAGCCGAAGCAAATACCATATTAACAGCTCTTAAATATATAAAAACACACCCTAATTGTAAACAATGTATCCTTTTTTCGGACTCTCTTTCGTTCCTTCAGGCTATTAAAAAATCTTTCTTACAAACATCCGCTCTTAATTGAAATCGTTGAACTATACAATGATCTTGCTACTGGCCAATACGACATCGTCTTTTGTTGGTTACCCAGCCACGTTGGCATTTCTGGGAACACAATGGCTGATATTGCTGCTAAGGCAGCACTCAACAAATCTGTGACACGTCTTCTTATTCCATACTCTGATTGCAAAGCTCTGATTAGATCTTATATCCGTGATCTGATGCAGAAGAAGTGGGACACCCAAGTAGGTATTAATAAATTACATGGAATAAAACCCTATATTAGTTATACCTACGTGGGTTGGATATGAAACCTATCATAGTGACTGAGTGAGTTAGTATTTAACGTCACATCGGCAATATTTCAGACATATCGTGACGAGAACATTTGACATTAAGAAATAGAATATATATATAGATATTATAAAAACTTGCCGACGAAGGACAGTAAAAATACTAGACAATCACAGATATGAATATAAAACTAGCAAACAAAGCTAAAATATTCCAATTAAAGAAGACAATACAATGTAAAAATGGGCTATAGATCGCCAACAACTGAAGGTAGATCACCATACTCGGAGCCATGGGGACTTATATTACTTTTGCTACCTGCATGGACCCTAGCTGGATTTACACCATCCGTTCAGCTGTTGGCGTTTATACCGAGAATTAGCCATACATTAAAATGACAAAAATACTACGATTAAAACACCTGGTATACTTAAATGCACTTGAAATGTTTTGGGACTTACGTACCCTCTCAGGAGGACAATAATTTTACGCTACTTCAACCCCCTTTGAGGCTACAGCCACCAACAATCTAAGTTACTAATCAAATCTACCAATAATTAAAATACAGATATGTACACAGCATATTATTCAAAATTCATTCATTAAGTCAATTTCTTTTAAAAAACCAATAATTAAATGAGAATTAACAGTAGTAAAAAGATCCTTAACTGTTTTCACATTGAAGTATTTATCCCTTATGATGGAGAATTCAACACAGTCAAGCAGGACATGCTTGACCGTGGTTCTCTCATCACAAGGGATACAAAACGGAGGATCCTCACCTTTCAATAGGTACGCATGCGTGTATCTAGTGTGGCCAATACGACATCGTCGCATGATGACCTCTTCAAATCTGGACTGACAACCAAAGTAGGTATAACCAATATAGGGTTTTATTTCATGTAATTTATTAATACCTACTTGGGTGTCCCACTTCTTCTGCATCAGATCACGGATGTAAGTTCTAATGCCAGCCTTATAATCAGAATATGGAATAAGACGTGGTGTCACAGATTTGTTGAGTGCAGCCTTGGCAACAAGATCAGCCATTGTGTTCCCAGAAATGCCAACGTGGCTTGGCAACCAACAGAAGACGATGTCGCATTGGCCAGTAGCAAGTTCATTATATAATTCGATTATTTCAATTAAAAGTGGATGTTTGCAAGATAGATTTTTAATAGCCTGAAGGCAAGAAAGAGAGTCAGAAAATATTATATATTGTTTATGTTTAGGATGTCTTTGAATATATTTGAGAGCTGTTAAGATAGCGTTTGCTTCTGCGGTAAATATAGAACTGTTATCAGGTATTCTAGAAGATATTGTTCTGGATCCAATGACAGTGGCACATGCCACTGCGCCACAAATCCTTGGACCCATCCGTAAATAAGGTTTTGTATGTATTGTATTTATTTCGTAGTTGACTAAATTCTTGCTTATACTGTAAGTCATTTGTTTCTGATTTTTTAAATGTAGTTAATGTTAGGTCAACGTGTGGCTTAACCAATTGCCAAGGAGGAGAAGAAAGAAGACGGGAAGGAGATATATTCTCCAACTCAATGCCGGCAGCAGAAATATATTGTTGGATTCGTATCCCAAGAGGTGGAACAAGGGCAGTTTTTTTATTGTACAAATCCTCATAAAGAGGGTGAAAAACGCAGTTGTGAGCAGGATTGGATTCATTAGAAGATAACTTTGTGACATATTGTAAAGACAATTTCATACGGCGAAGTGTTAAAGATGGCTCATCGGCCTCAACATAGAGACTTGTCAACGGGAGAGGTTCTAAAGGATCCAAGACAAAGTCTTAGACCTTGGTGGTGGACAGAATCTAATAGATTTAAGTTACTTTTGCAGGCTCCACCATACACGATCGAACCATAATCAAGTTTGGAACGAATTAGTGCTCTGTACAAGTGAAGGAGGGTCGACTGATCACCTCCCCACTTAGCATTGGAGACGACTTTTAATATATCTAATGCCTTCAGACATTTTGCCTTAAGATATTTAATATGAGGTAAAAACGTAAGATGATGATCAAATATGATACCCAAAAATTTAGCCTCCTTCACTACTTTAATGGGAGTACCCGATAGATGTAAATATGGGTCCTTGTGTGGTTTATATTTACGACAGAAATGGATGCAGTTAGTTTTAGATTTAGAAAACTCAAAGCCATTTCGTTCGGACCAATCTTTAATTTTATTGAGACAGAGCTGCAACTGTCTCTCAATCGTGTGCATATTTTTACCCCGACATGAGACATTAAAATCATCAACAAATAATGACCCATCAACAGAGTCATTTAACACTTTCGATAAACTATTTATTTTGATACTGAACAACGTTACAGATAATATGCTACCTTGCGGGACACCTTGATCTTGTTCATACAATTCATACAATTCAGACAAGGTGGAACCCACACGTACCTGGAAATGTCGATCTGTGATATGAAATTAGGCAAACGGCCTCTCAGACCCATTTCATGAAGATCTTTCAAAATGCCATGTTTCCAGGTGGTATCATAAGCTGAAACCTATCATAAGGTGCTATATCAGAGATATCATGCAAAAGCAGTGGGACACCCAAGAAGGTATCAATAAATTACATGCAATAAAACCAAATATCGGTTACACCTACTTGGGCTGTCAGTCCAGATTTGAAGAGGTCTTCATACGACGATGTCGCATAGGCCACACACGATATACTCATGTCTATCTATTGAAAGGTGAGGATCCTCCGTTTTGTATCCCTTGTGATGAGACAGTCACGGTCAAGCATATCCTGCTTGACTGTGTTGAATTCTCCATCATAAGGGATAAATATTTCAGTATCAAAACCACTTGTTTTGAGCATTGTCCTTGTGATACTCCGTGGTGGGTGGGGAGCTCGGATGATGAAACTTCTACACTAACTATGGAATACAAAACCCCCCTAAAACGAAACAAGCGTCAACTTGACAACGATGATGATGACGAACGTCCTTCCAATTCAATTGACTATTGGCCACGATTTCTAGTTATCGAGACTGTAGACAAGGCTCCACTCAAGCTGAACCCTTTTGCAATTTCCAAGGGTGTACATGGCATTGCAGGTGAGGTTAAAAACATTAAACGCTTGCGTTCAGGCTCTCTGCTGGTTGAATGCAGTAGAAAACAGCAAGCAATTAACCTGATGTCGACGGAATTATTTGTTGGAATTCCAGTTTCTATCACTGCCCACAGAACTCTGAACACTAGTAAAGGCATAATCAGAGACAGAGATCGACTGTTGGCTGATATGTCAGAACTAGATATTGTTTCTGAGATGAAGGATCAGGGTGTGACATATGTTAAAAGATTCACAACCCGCAGAAACAACGAATCAATCCAAACAAATACTTATCTGTTCTCATTCTCATCTCCAAATCCTCCGAAGTCTGTCAAAGCAGGTTACTGCAATATTTCAGTTGCCATCTACATTCCAAATCCTTTGAGATGTTTTAGATGTCAAAAATATGGGCACGGAGGTTAATACTTGTACAAAGCCCATACATGTGTGCCCACTGTAGTGAGACTACTCATGTCACAGAAGACTGCACCAGTGACCTTAAAAAGTGTACAAATTGTTCAGGAAATCATTCTTCTTTCTCCAAAGACTGTCCAATCTGGAAGAAACAAATGGCAATCAATAAAATTAAATTCACCCAGAACATCAGCTTTGCTGATGCCAAAAAACTTGTGGACTCTGCAGCACCGACTGAATCATATGCATCAGTCGTCAGAACACATTCTGAAAACATGTCAAAAGTAACCACCTCGTCGATACATTGCCAAACAGATTTGACATGGGTTAAAACTACTAATGCTCAGTTTGTTGCACCTGAACAGTCTACTCAGACCTCGACATCTTCTATCAACACTCACTCACTCACTAAAGGTCCATCAGAGCCCTGCAGTCAGATTTCATCTGTATCCGGAGAACAATCTTTGTCTCAGTCAACTCAAAAGTCTCAAGCAAAAACAAGCTCGAAGAATACTGTTCAAAGTAAAACCGACTCAAGAACAGAATCTTCAAAAAAGAGTGGCAGACCCCCGAAGGGTTCAGATAATCCAGTCAAATGGTACAATAAATATGGATCGCTTGAGGACATGGAAGTGTCAGAAAACTTCCATCCCAGGGAACATAGCTTGTCGCCCTCGAAAAAGGTGAGGGGTAGATCCCCTATTAACCCACCCAAAAGATAGTTTGTTCTACCAACATCGTGCAGTGGAACTGTAGAGGACTGCGAACTAATTTGCATGAAATTCAGCTATTAATCCAAGATATAACACCATCGGTATTTTGTCTGCAGGAAACATACCTGAAACAGACAGACAATTTTACCTTACGTCAGTTTAAAGCCTATCATTGTTTTACTCCTCCGGGTGATCGAGCCAGTGGAGGATCTTCTATCCTTGTGCGACAAGATATTATTCACAGCCCTGTTACACTCAAAACTAATCTTCAAACTGTAGCAATACGGCTCACTCTGGGTGTTGCTTTTACTTTATGTTCTCTATATATCCCCCCTTCGTCAGCACTTCAACAGGCTGATCTTCAGTCTCTCTATGATCAACTACCGAAGCCCTGTATTATCATGGGCGACTTCAATGGCCACAACCCACTCTGGGGCAGTAATAACACCAATACTAAAGGTAAAATACTGGAAGATTTTATCTGCAATAATGACCTATGTATATACAATGATGATTCAAGCACTTACCTGCATCCTGCAACCGGAACATATTCTTCTCTAGATCTGTCTCTTGCAGACTCTGACCTCCTAAATGAATTTGGTTGGTCTGTCCATAGTGACCTCTGTGGAAGTGACCACTTCCCAACTATTCTTTCAGAAATAACTCCATCTGATTCTCCATCATATACACGATGGAATTTTTCGAAGGCTGACTGGCCTTTATTTCAAACTATATGTAAATCGAAATTACGACGTGAATGCTTCAGTGACGTACCTGATCCCATTCAGATTTTTGCTGACGTTTTAAAGGAAATAGCTGATAAGTGTATACCGAAATCCTCTACAACTCCACACGTACGGAAACCATGGTTTAATACAGACTGTAGACAAGCCAGAAAAGCGAGGAAAAAGGCAGAGCGTTATTTCCGCCATCATCCAACTGTCCATAACTTAAATAAATTTAAAATACTCAATGCAAAGGCGCGTCGTACCTTTAAACAAAACAAACGACAATCTTGGAGAAATTATGTCTCCAAAATCAATTCGCGCACGCCAATGTCTAAGGTTTGGAACATGGTTCAGCGAATAAAAGGCAAAGGTTCAAATTCAGCTGTACACCATCTTAAAGATGGTGATAACTTGATAACTGATAAATCTGACATTGCAAATAAAATTGGAGAAACCCTTGCCAAAAATTCATCATCGGCAAATTATGTCCCTGAGTTTCAGAGATATCAGAAACAAAAGGAAAAAACCAAACTTAATTTCGAATCAAATAACGGTGAAGATTATAATGAAGTGTTTTCATTACATGAGCTACATACTGCTCTTGAGCAAGCTCATGACACTGCAGCGGGTGATGACAACATACATTACCAGCTACTGAAACACTTACCGGAACCATGTCTGATGACACTTTTAGATATATTTGACCAAATATGGACGTCTGGAGAATTTCCTCCTTCATGGCGTAATGCCATTGTAGTCCCAATACCAAAACCTGGCAAGGATCATACAGATCCGTCAAATTACAGACCGATCTCTTTAACTAGCTGTGTTTGTAAAACCATGGAACGTATGGTGAATAATAGATTAACTTGGTATCTTGAAACCAATAACCTTATAACCAATATTCAATGTGGTTTCAGGAAAAATCGTAGTACCATTGATCATTTGGTACGCTTGGAATCCTTTGTTAAGAATGCTATAATAAGTAAACAACATGCTGTATCAATTTTCTTTGATCTTGAGAAAGCTTATGATACGACCTGGAAGCATGGCATTTTGAGGGATTTACATGACTTTGGTTTGAGAGGCCGTTTGCCTCTTTTTATATCACGGTTTTTGAAAGACAGACATTTTCAAGTCCGAGTGGGTTCAGCCCTGTCTGATCATTACAATCAGGATCAGGGTGTCCCGCAAGGCAGTATTTTGTCTGTCACTTTATTTAGTATCAAGATTAACAGTTTATCCAAGGTTTTAAACGATTCCATTGATTGATCACTTTTTGTGGATGATTTTAACATTTCTTGTCGTGGTAAAAATATGCATACTATTGAACGGCAATTACAGTTGTGTTTAAATAAAATAAATAAATGGTGTCTTGAAAATGGTTTTAAATTTTCCAAATCCAAAACTAATTGTCTACACTTTTGTAGAAAATATAAACCGCATAAAGATCCAGAACTATCTTTAAATGGCACTCCCATCAAAGTTGTTAAGGAGGCCAAATTCTTGGGTCTAATCTTCGACTCCCATTTAACCTTTTTGCCGCATATTAAATCACTTAAAGCCAAATGCCTGAAGGCACTTGATTTGTTGAAAGTTGTTTCCAACTCAAAGTGGGGAGGGGATCAAGCTACCCTGCTCCACCTATATCGATCATTGGTCCGCTCGAAGCTTGATTATGGCTCCATCGTATATGGTGGAGCCTGCAAAAGCAATTTAAAACTTCTTGATTCTGTCCACCACCAAGGCCTAAGACTAACCTCTCCTATTGATAGTCTATATGTTGAAGCAGATGAACCCTCTCTTACACAACGTCGTATCAAATTATCTTTACAATACATTACTAAACTATATTCTAATGAGGCTAACCCTGCATTTAACTGTGTTTTCAATCCCCTATATGAGGATTTATACAACAAAAAGCCTTCTCTTGTTCCGCCTCTTGGGCACAGAATTAAACCATTCCTTTCTGCTGCCGGCATTGAGCTGGAAAATATAGCTCCTTCCCGTCTTCTTTCTTCTCCTCCTTGGCAACTGGTGAGGCCTGAAGTTGACCTAACTCTGACAAAGTTTAAGAAATCTGACACTAATGAATTACAATATAAACAAGAATATAATCAATTAAAAAATAAATATAATACTTACAAATCCCTATTTACAGATGGATCCAAGGATGGTGGCGCGGTGGCATGTGCCACTGTCATTGGATCCCGAACAATTTCTTCTCGACTACCAAATAACAGCTCTATTTTCACAGCTGAAGCTAACGCCATATTAACAGCTCTTAAATATATTAATAAACATCGTAAATATAAGCAATACATCATCTTTTCCGATTCTCTTTCTTGTCTTCAGGCTATTAACAATCTTTCTTGTAAGCATCCACTTTTATTAGAAATTATTGAATTGTATAATGAGCTTGCTACTGGCCAATGCGACATCGTCCTCTGTTGGTTACCCAGCCACGTTGGCATTTCTGGGAATACAATGGCTGATCTTGCTGCTAAGGCAGCACTCACCAAATCTGTGACACCACTTCTGATCCCATACTCTGATTACAAAGCTAACATTAGAACTTACATCCATGATCTGATGCAAAAAAAGTGGGACGCCCAGGTAGGTATCAATAAATTACATGCAATAAAACCTTACATTAGTTACACCTACTTGGGTTGTCAGTCCAGATTTGAAGAGGTCATCATACGACGATGTCGTATTGGCCATACAAGGTATACTCATGAGTACCTATTGAAAGGTGAGGATCCTCCGTTTTGTATCCCTTGTGATGAGAGAATCACGGTCAAGCATGTCCTGCTTGACTGTATTGAATATTCCATCAAAAGGGATAACTATTTCAAATCACGAACGATGAAGGATCTTTTTTAATAATATCAGTTCTCATTTAGTTATTGCATTTTTAAAAGAATTAGATTTGTTGAATGAATTGTAAATAGATAAATATTTTAAAATTGGTAGTTTAGTTGAGCAGCTGAGATTGTTAGTGGCTGTATCCTCACAGGGGGTTGAAGCATTGTAAAATTATTGTCCTCCTGTGGGGGTACATAAGTCCCAAAACATTCAAGCTAAATTTAAACTTACCATTAGTTTTAATCGTAGAATATGTGTTCTTTTAACTTATGGCTAATTTGTCTAAACTTGCTGACGGTTGAAGGGATGGTGTAAATCCAGCTAGGGTCCATGCAGGAAGCAAATGTACTGTAAGTCCCCATGGTCCCTAGTATGGTGATCTACCTTCAGTAGTTAGCAATCTACAGCCTGTTTTTATATTGTATTGTCATTTCTAGTTCCAATATTTTAGATTTAATTGCTAGTTTTAAATGGATATCTGTGATACACTAGTTGTTTTACTGTTCTTCGTCAACAGGTTTTTTAATTTCTAACTTTATTCATCTTTAATATAATTATAAAATGTTCTCGTCACGATATGGCTGAAATATTGCCGATGTGACGATAAATATTAACTCACTCACTCAGTATCAAAACAGTAAAGGACCTTTTTAAAAATGTTAATTATCATTTAATCATAGATTTTTTAAAAGAGATAGATTTGTTAAATGAATTTTGATATATGTTTTATAAATAGATAAAGTTTTATAATTGGTAGTTAAGATAATCAACTTCAGTTGTCAGTTGCTGTACTCTCGAAAGGGGTTGAAGTATTGTAAAATTATTGTCCTCCTGAGAGGGTACGTAAGTCCGAACACATATACGGTAAATTTAAATTTGCCCAGAATATGTGCACTTTTAATTTATGGCTAGATTTGTCTTCAATCACCAATGGCTGAAGGGATGGTGTAAATCCAGCTAGGGTCCATGCATGTAGCAAAGGTACTGT
This sequence comes from Haliotis rubra, assembly GCF_003918875.1. Classification (NCBI taxonomy): domain Eukaryota; kingdom Metazoa; phylum Mollusca; class Gastropoda; order Lepetellida; family Haliotidae; genus Haliotis; species Haliotis rubra. Next base: position 91,443 of record NW_025767316.1, read on the forward strand.
AAGTCCCCATGGACCCTGGTATGGTGATCTTCCTTCAGTTGTTGGTGATCTATAGCCCTTATTTTATTCTGTATTGTCTATAGTGATTAAATTGTACGTTAGCGTAATAGTTTTAAATTCATATAGCTGTGATGTTCTATTATTTTTACTGTCCTTCGATGACAGGTATTTATGTTCTAACCTTATTGATTTTCATATTGATATAAACTAGATTGTTCTCGTCACGATATGGCTGAATATTGCCGATGTAACGCTAAATAATAACTCACTCATTAATTTTATGCTAAAAAGTGTGACAGACAGGGTGCTGCCTTGAGGGACGCCCTGGTCTCTGTGGACATAGCCAGATATTGTGGAACCCACCCGTACTTTGTCTGTCGTTTAAAAACTGAGATATGAAATGAGGTAGTCTACCCCTACCTACATGTTTCCACGTTGTATCAGATACAATATGTTGTTTGTTGACAATGGAATTTTTGATAAATGATTCCAGAAACACCAGATGTCAATGGTACTTCGGTTTTTTCGGAAAACATATTGGAGGTCAGGTATAGGGATATTAATGGCATTGTGCCACGGAGGAGGAAAGTTGCCCGTTGTCCAAATGTCATGAAATATATTTAGTAGTGTTTCCAAACATGAATCAAGGAGATGTTTCAGAAGCTGATAATGAATTTCATCAGTTCCTGCCGCAGTGTCGTGAGCCTGCCAGAGGTCAGTACGTAATTCATGGAGAGAAAACGTTTCATTGTAATCCTCGCCATTATCAGAGTTGAAATTGACGGATTTTCCTTGCTTGTTGGGTTTGATATTTCTGGAACTGAGAATCATAATTTGATGATGTGGATTGTTTGCGAAACGTTTCGCCAACTTTGCTTGCACTTTCAAATGTATTCGTTAAAAGACAGTCACCATCTTTGAGATGGCGAACACCAGATTTTGATCCTTTGCCCTGAATCTGTTGAATCATGTTCCACCCTTGACATGGGTGTGCGGGAGTTGATTTTGGACACATATCTCCTCCATGACCGGCGTTTAGTTTGCTTACACGTACGGCATTTGTCATTTAAACATCATTCAGGTTATGCACAGTGGGATGTTGTCGGAAGTATTTTTCCGCCTTCTTCCTATTTTTCCTAGCTTGTTTGCAGTTTGTATCAAACCATGGTTTGCGTATGTGCAGAGGAAGTAGAAAGGTAGAGTTAACATAGCGTAAATGTCCAGAGTGATGCGGACAGCAAGAGTTTGTAGGTTGGTGTTAAGTGGAACAGGGATATGGAGGATGCCCTTCTTTACCAGGATAGAAGTGCCTCCTGTAGCTCTGACACCGGGAGGAGAAAAAGAGTGGTAGGATGTGAAATTCATCAGTCCTTTTTAGGTATGTTTCTTGGACACAAAACGCTGATGGCTTAAAGTCTGGAATCAATAACTGTAGCGAATTTGTGAATTCATGGTGCTTCCACCGGTGATATGCCACGTGAATGTGAGGAAGCGTTTGAATTACTCCTATTGGTGTCAGGTGGAGATGAGTTGTGTTGAGTTGGAGTGACCTCCATATCCAGGGGACCAAAGGAGTTATGGACCTCGACGGGAACCTCTGAAGGAGAGGTGGCCTTTGGTTTTTGGTTTGACAGTTGCTCATGGTACCTTTTTCTCTGTAGATTCTGTTGAACCACACTGTCCTTCTTGATAGTGAATAGCTTCACAGCTGAAACAGATTGCTGGAAGAGATCCTGGACACTCTGTACCTCAGTCATGTCAGACAGGTATCGATCTCAGTGACGGACAATACCTCTGCACGTGTTCATTGTTTTGTGCACTGAGACAGCCACCTTGGCATTGACCAATTCTTGTATTTTGAGCAGATTCAAGGATTGCTGGCACCCGTGAAGAGCCACCTCTTCGTGGTGGGTGCTGGGTAACGCTAAGCGCTCTTCAACCCCCCGCCCCGTTGTGGACCCGGGGGTATATTTGGTCCACCGACCCGTTTGCCGTGGGTTGCGCCCCTGTGTCGGTGGAGGAAGGGATTCTGATGGTTGGTGGCATAGGAACCAGGAACAGTGTTCCTATTGCCGAACACACCACTTCGGCCCTAACTTCACCTAGACGGGTGGTTGAATGGGCCCAGTTCAACCAATCGGCTGGTCACACCAAGCCCTCAGCATTACATTATGTAATGTTGCACAACATTTTGATAATTGTAACCTACTATTTTTAAGTCTTGGCGAATTTTAGAACTTTAGAATTTCAAATACACACTTTCATGTTTTTGCCTAGAGTCGTATGCCCAGAAGGCGGTGGTTCATGGGCCAATCAGGTGGAATACTTACTTTTGTATTATTCTGCTTGTGTATATCATCCGGGTATCCTTGGTGCTGCAGGCTGGAAACCCGCCTGTTTTTAGCATTGTCCTTGTGATACTCCGTGGAGGGTGGGGAGCTCGGATGATGAAACAATATAAAGTTACCATGGCTTACGAAACCCCCCTCAAAAAAACCCAAAACGTCCTCTTGATACTACTGATCCTGATGTTAACGACCAAAGACCACATCCATTGACTACTGGCCACGTTTTATTGTAATTGAGACCATTGACAATACTCCATTAAAACTAAACCCTTTTGCCGTATCAAAAGGCATACAAGGCATTGCAGGCGATGTCAGAAACGTTTAACATATACGGTCAGGCTCTTTACTTGTGGAATGCAGTAAGAGGCAACAGGCTACCAACTCCTGTCAACTAAAACCTTTGTCGGCATTCCCGTATCAGTCTCAGCCCACCAAACGCTTAACACCAGCAAGGGCGACTTTTTGCTGATATGATGGAAATTGATATTGCCTCCGAGATGAAGGACCAAGGTGTGATATTTGTCAAACGTTTCACTACCCGACAAAAACAACCAGATCCAACAAACTAACACCTATTTGTTTTCATTTTCAAATCCAACTGCTCCTAAATCAATAAAGGCTGGTTACTTTCACATCAAAGTGGAAACGTATATTCCGAATCAACTGAGATGTTTCAAGTGCCAAAAGTGAGTGAGTGAGTGAGTGAGTTAAGATTTAAAGTCACATCGGCAATATTTCAGCCAGATCGTGACTAAAACTAGTTCTAAATTTGTAATACAGACATATTATATATAAAACCCTGTCAACGAAGTACAGTAAAAATACTAGATAATCACAGCTATCAATATAAAACTAGCGAACAAAGCTAAAACATTCCAATTAAAGAAGACAATACAATGTAAAAATGGGCTATAGATCGCCAAGAACTGAAGGTAGATCACCATACTAGGGACCATGGGGACTTACAGTACATTTGCTTCCTGCATGGACTCTAGCTGGATTTACACCATCCCTTCAGCCGTCAGCAAGTTTAGACAAATTAGCCATAAGTTAAAATAACACATATTCTACGATTAAAACTAATGGTATGTTTAAATTTAGTTTGAATGTTTTGGGACTTACGTACCCCCACAGGAGGACAATAATTTTACAGTGCTTCAACCCCCTGTGAGGACACAGCCACTAACAATCTCAGCTGCTCAATTAAACTACCAATTCTAAAATATTTATCTATTTACAATTCATTCAACAAATCTAATCCTTTTAAAAATGCAATAACTAAATGAGGACTGATATTATTAAAAAGATCCTTCATCGTTCGTGATTTGAAATAGATATCCCTTGTGATGGAGTACTCAACACAGTCAAGCAAGACATGCTTGACCGTGATTCGTTCATCACAAGGGATACAAAACGGAGGATCTTCACCTTTTAATAGGTACTCATGCGTATATCTTGTGTGGCCAATACGACATCGTCGTATGATGACCTCTTCAAATCTGGACTGACAACCCAAGTAAGTGTAACCGATATAGGGTTTTATTTCATGTAATTTATTGATACCTACATGGGTGTCCCACTTCTTTTGCATCAGATCACGGATATAAGATCTGATAGCAGCTTTGCAATTAGAGTATGGGATCAGAAGTGGTGTCACAGATTTGTTGAGTGCTGCCTTAGCAGCAATATCAGCCATTGTGTTCCCAGAAATGCCAACGTGGCTGGGTAACCAACAAAAGACGATATCGCATTGGCCAGTAGCAAGTTCATTATACAATTCAATAATTTCTAATAAAAGTGGATGTTTGCAAGAAAGATTATTAATAGCCTGAAGACACGAAAGAGAATCTGAAAAGATGATATAATGTTTATATTTACGGTGTTTATTAATATATTTAAGAGCTGTTAGTGTTGCGTTTGCTTCTACTGTGAAAATTGAACTGTCATTGGGTAATCTGGAAGATATTGTTTTGGACCCAATAACAGTGGCACAAGCAACCGCGCCACCATCCTTGGACCCATCTGTAAATAAGGATTTATATGTATTATGTTTACTTTTTAATTGTTTATATTCTTGTTTATATTGTAATTCATTAGTTTCTGCTTTCTTAAACTTAGTCAGTGTGAGGTCGACCTGTGGCCTAACCAATTGCCAAGGAGGAGAAGAAAGAAGACGGGAAGGAGCTATATTTTCTAGCTCAATGCCGGCAGCAGAAATGAAGGGCTTAATTCTGTGCCCAAGAGGCGGAACAAGAGAAGGTTTTTTTTGTTGTATAAATCCTCATAGATGGGATTGAAAACACAGTTAAATGCAGGGTTAGACTCGCTAGAATATAGTTTAGTAATGTATTGTAAAGATAATTGTATACGACGTTGTGTAAGAGAAGGCTCATCTGCTTCAACATATAGACTATCAATAGGAGAGGTTCTAAAGGACCCAAGACAAAGTCTTAGGCCTTGGTGGTGGACAGAGTCAAGTAGTTTTAGGTTGCTTTTGTAGGCTCCACCATATACGATGGAGCCATAATCAAGCTTCGAGCGGACCAGTGACCTATAGAGGTGGAGGAGGGTAGTTTGGTCCCCTCCCCAATTTGAATTAGAAACGACTTTCAATAAATCAAGTCCCTTCAGGCATTTAGTTTTTAGGGATTTAATATGCGGAAGAAAGGTTAAATGGGAGTCGAAAATCAGACCCAAAAAACTTGGCCTCTTTTACAACCTTGATGGGAATGCCATTTAAAAACAGTTCTGGGTCTTTATGTGGTTTATATTTACGGCAGAAATGTATGCAATTAGTTTTTGATTTAGAGAATTTAAAGCCGTTTTCAGGACACCATTTATTTATTTTGTTTAAACACAAATGTAGTTGCCGTTCAATAGTATGCATATTCTTACCGCGACAAGAAATGTTAAAATCATCCACAAAAAGTGATCCGTCGATTGAATCATTTAAAACCTTGGATAAACTGTTGATCTTAATACTAAACAATGTTACAGACAAAATACTGCCTTGTGGGACACCCTGATCCTGATTGTAATGGTCAGACAGGGTTGAACCCACTCGGACTTGAAATTGCCTGGCTTTTAAAAACTTTGATATAAAAAGAGGTAATCGACCCCTTAATCCAAAATCATGTAAATCCTTTAAAATGCCATGCTTCCAGGTGGTATCGTATGCTTTCTCGAGGTCAAAGAATATCGATACTGCATGTTGTTTATTAACGATTGCATTTTTAACAAAGGATTCTAATCGTACCACATGATCAATGGTACTTCGATTTTTCCTGAAACCACATTGAATATTTGTAATAAGGTTATTGGTTTCAAGATACCAAGTTAATCTATTATTCACCATACGTTCCATGGTTTTACAGACACAGCTAGTTAGAGATATCGGTCTGTAATTAGACGGATCTGTATGATCCTTGCCGGGTTTTGGTATTGGGACTACAATGGCATTACGCCATGAAGGAGGAAATTCCCCAGACGTCCATATTTGGTCAAATATATCTAAAAGTGTCATCAGACATGGTTCAGGTAAGTGTTTCAGTAGCTGATAATGTATATTGTCATCACCTGCTGCAGTGTCATGAGCTTGCTCAAGAGCAGTATGTAGCTCATGTAATGAAAACACTTCATTAAAATCTTCACCGTTATGTGATTCAAAATTAAGTTTTGTCTTTTCCTGTTGTTTCTGATATCTCTGAAACTCAGGGACATAGTTTGCCGATGGAGAATTTTTGGCAAGGGTTTCGCCAATTTTATTTGCAATTTTAGACTTGTCAGTAATTAAATTATCACCATCTTTAAGATGATGAACAGCAGATTTTGAACCTTTGCCTTTTATTCTCTGAATCATGTTCCACACCTTAGACATGGGTGTGCGTGAATTTATTTTGGAGACATATTTCCTCCAAGATTGTCGTTTGTTTTGTTTGAAGGTACGACGGGCCTTCGCATTGAGTATTTTAAATTTATTTAAATCATGGACAGTTGGATGATGGCGGAAATAATGTTCTGCCTTTTTCCTTGCTTTTCTGGCTTGTCTGCAGTCTGTATTAAACCATGGTTTCAGTACGTGTGGAGTTGTAGAGGATTTCGGTATACACTCATCAGCTATTTCCTTTAAAACGTAAGCAAAAATCTAAATGGGATCAGGTACGTCACTGAAAAATTCAGGTCGTAATTTCGATTTACATATAGTTTGAAATAAGGTCCAGTTAGCCTTCGAAAAGTTCCATCTTGTATATGATGGAGAATCAGATGGAGTTATTTCTGAAATAATAGTTGGGAAGTGATCACTTCCACAGAGGTCACTATGGACAGACCAATCAAATTCATTTAGGAGGTTAGAGTCTGCAAGAGATAGATCTAGAGAAGAATAGGTTCCGGTTGCAGGATGCAGATAGGTGCTTGAATCATCATTGTATATACATAGATCATTATTGGAGATAAAATCTTCCAGTATTTTACCTTTAGTATTAGTGTTATTACTACCCCATAGCGGGTTGTGACCATTTAGGTCACCCATAATAACACAGGGCTTCGGGAGTTGGTCATAGAGTGACTGTAGATCAGTCTGCTGAAGTGCCCATGAAGGCAGAATATATACAGAGCATAATGTAAATGCTACACCCAGAGTATGTCGCACTGCAACAGCTTGGAGGTTAGTTTTAAGTGTAACAGGACTGTGAATAACACCCTGCCGTACAAGTATAGAAGATCCTCCAGTGGCCCTATCACCAAGAGGAGAAAAATAATGATAGGCTGTAAACTGGCGTAAAGTAAAATCATCCGTCTGTTTAAGATACGTTTCTTGCAGACAGAATGCTGATGGTGTTAGATCCTGGACTAATAGCTGTAGTTCATTCAAATTAGTCCTTAGACCTCTACAATTCCACTGCACAATATCAGTAAAATGACCTATCTTTTAGGTGGATTGATAGGGGATCTACCCCTAACTTTCTTCGAGGGCGACGAGCTATGTGCCCTGGGGTAGGAGTTTTCGGACACTTCCATGTCCTCAAGTGATCCGTATTTATTGAATATGTTGATTGGATTTTCTGACCCCTTTGGGGGTCTGCCACTTTTTTTCGCTGTGTTTGTTCTTGGTTTATGAGAACTTTGAACAGTGTTCTTTGAATTTGTTTTCGATCGAGTTGGTTGGGCTGACTGAGATGATGAGGTTTCCCCGGATAAAGATGAATCCTGACTAGATGACTGTGATGGAACTTCAGACAGGATGTCCACGGTATTTCCAGAGGTCAAAGTCTGAGAAGACTGTTTAGGTGTGAGTGACTGAGGTTTGGTGTTTTTTACCCACGTCAAGTCTGTTTGACAATGTATTGAACAGGTGGGTACTGATAAGGTGTTTACCTTTGGGTCTGTGTCCGAAGATGATCTTGCAACTGATGCATACGAACCACATGGTGCTGTTGTTGATTCAACAATTTTTTTTGCATCAGCGAAGCTAATATTTTGGGTAAATTTGATTTTAGAAATTTCCATTTGTTTTTCCCAAATTGGGCAGTCTTTTGAGAAGGAAGAATGACTTCCTGTACAGTTTGTGCACTTCTTTTGGGTACTATTACAGTCTTCTGTAACATGTGTAGTCTCACTGCAGTGAGCACACGTTATTGGTTTTGTACAGGTGTTAACACCATGGCCATATTTTTGACATCTAAAACATCTCAAAGGATTTGGGATATAGATGCCAACTGACATATTGCAGTAACCTGCCTTGACTGACTTTGGAGGATTTGGGTAAGAGAATGAAAAGAGGTATGTGTTGGTTTGAATGGTTTCGATGTTTCTGCGGGTCGTAAACCGTTTCACATATATTACTCCCTGGTCTTTCATTTCAGAAACAATGTCTAATTCAGACATATGAGCCAACAGTGGATCTTTGTCTCTGATTATACCTTTACTGGTATTTAGTGTTCTATGGGCAGAGACTATAACAGGAACTCCAACAAACATATCCGTAGATAGCAGGTTGGTCGCTTGCTGTTTTCTGCTACATTCAATCAAAAGTGATCCTGAACCCAAGCGTTTGATGTTTCGTACCTCTCCTGCTATTCCGTTGACACCTTTAGAAATCGCAAAAGGATTAAGTTTCAAGGGAGACTTATCCGGAGTTTCCATAATCAAAAATCGTGGCCAATAATCAACAGAATTACAAGGTCGCTGTTCCTCATCAATGTCGAGTGGACGTTTTGTCTTTTTTGAGGGTGTTTGGTACTCCATGTTTAGTTTATATTAGTTCATCATCCGAGCTCCCCACCCACCATGGAGTGTCGTAAAGACGGTGCTAATAACAAGTGGATCTCCGACTTGCAGCACCAGGGATACCCGGATGATATACTCCAGCAGAAAATTAAAATTAATTAGTCTACGAGATTGGCCCATGAGCCACCGCCTTCTGGCACAGGCATCTAGGCAAATTTTCGCAAATTTGAAAATCCATGTATCAGTATCAAATATTTATATATACAAAACAGATCATGTCAAATATTACGTTCAATTACAACCAAGCCAAAAAATGATAGAGCAATGAAATTGAGTGCTCAGGGCTCGGCATGACCAGCCGATTGGTTGAACCGGGCCCATTCAACCACCCGTCTAGGTGAAGTAAGGGTCGAAGTGGTATACTGGGCAAAGGAACGCTGTTCCTGGAACCCTTGCCCTCAACCACCAGAATCCCGTCCTCCACCGACACAGGGGCGCAACCCACGGCAAACGGGTTGGTGGACCTAATATACCCCCGGGTCCACAACGGGGGGTTGAAGGGCGCTTAGCATTACCAAGCACCCACCACGAGGAGGTGGCCCTTCATGGGTGCCTCAAGTGCCAAAAGTATGGTCATGGTGTAAACACCTGCACATTGTCTGTTGTGTGTGCTCACTGCGGTGAGAAGACCCACACAACAGAAGATTGTGACAGTAATTACAAAAAAATGCACCAATTGTTCTGGAAACCATTCCTCTTTCTCTAAAGAGTGTCCGATTTGGAAGCACCAGATGGAAATAAGCAGGATCAAATTTGCTCAAAATATTAGCTTTGCCGAAGCGAAAAAACTTGTTCCAAGATGGGACCCACAAGCAACATATGCATCAAAAACCAAAACACCATCTGAGCTATCCACTAAAGAATCTAAATCTTCTCCAGGTTCCCAAACAAACTTGACTTGGGTGAACTCCGATTCTCCACCGATTTTCTCACCCGAAATATCCAATCAGACTGCTGAGCCACTTCCTGGCATGTCACAAAGTCAATCAGGGTCAGCTTCTGATCATGATTCATCATCACAGCGGCCCACAAGGTCTCAATCGTTGTCTAATGTACAGCAAAATCCTCGAGGAAAAAATAAACCTATGCCTGATTATTCAAAAAAAAAAATAAAACTTTATAACAAATATGGATCACTTGAGGACATGGACGTGTCCGAAAACGTCCATTCTAGGGCACAAAGCTTGTCGCCCTCCAAAACAGTGCGGAGTAGATCCCCAATAAATGCCCCTAGAAGATAGTTTATTCCAATAACATCGTACAGTGGAATTGCAGAGGACTACGGCAAAATTACAATGAGTTACAGTTATTAGTCCAGGATTGTATGCCATCAGCATTTTGTCTGCAAGAGACTTATTTAAAGCAGACAGATCCTTTTGAGTGAGTGAGTTAAAATTTAAAGTCACATCGGCAATATTTCAGCCATATCGTGACTAAAACTAGTTCTAAATTTATAATACATACAGATAATATATAAAACCCTGTCAACGAAGGAGTGTAAAACAACTAGAATATCACAGATATGTATGTAAAACTAGTAATTAAATCTAAAACGTTTTAACTATGGGGGTAAACAATACAGTAAAAAAATGGGCTATAAATCGCCAATAACTGAAGGTAGATCACCATACCAGGGACCAGATCCTTTTGACCTACGTCATTTCAATGCTTATCATTATTTCTCACCTCCAGGTAACAGGGCCACTGGAGGAACATCAATCCTAGTCAAACAGACTGTTATCCATAGCCCTATTACACTTACTTCTAATCTTTAAGGCCCCGTGAAGATCCGGGGTAGAATAGGTCTTCAGCAACCCATGTGCTTGCCATAAAAGGCGACTATGCTTGTCGTAAGAGGCGACTAACGGGATCGGGTGGTCAGGCTCGCTGACTTGGTTGACAGATGTCATCGGTTCCCGATTGCGCAGATCGATGCCCATGCTGTTGATCAGTGGATTGTCTGGTCCAGACTCGATTATATACAGACCACCGCCATATAGCTGGGATATTGCTGAGTGCGGCGTAAAACTAAACTCACACACTCTAATCTTCAAGCAGTTGCAGTGCGACTCACTTTACACGTTGCAATTACATTATGCTCTTTGTATATCTCACCGTCCTCAGTCATTCAGAAGACTGATCCTCATACTCTGTATGACCAACTACCTAAACCCTGTATTATTATGGGGGGCCTTAAATGGCCACAACCCACTTTGGGGTGGTACAACTACTAATGCTAAAGGTAAACTGTTAGAAGACTTCTGTTCAGATAATGATTTATGCATATACAATGACGGTTCCAACACCTATTTACATCCTGGCACTGGAACGTATTCGGCGCTTGATTTATCAATAATGGACTCAAACCTACTGAATGAATTTGACTGGTCAGTTCACTATGACCTCTGTGGAAGTGACCATTTTCCTACAATTCTAACATCCGTGAACCCATCTGATATTACCCCATCTTCAAGATGGAATTTTAAAAAGGCTCACTGGCCTTTGTATTAAGCTCTGTGTTCTAACAGACGTAAACCTGAACTTTATATAGAAAGTCCTGATCCTATAACAGATTTCTCTGATGAACTAATAAACATTGCTGATGAGTGTATCCCCAAATCCTCTGCAATTCCACACATACGAAAACCATGGTTCAACAATGAGTGCAAACAGGCTAGGAAGGCACGGAAGAAAGCTGAGAATTATTTCCTATGGTCCATAATTTGAATACATTTAAAATTTTAAATGCTAAGGCACGGCGTACCTTCAAGCAAAGTAAACGTCAATCCTGGCGAAATTATGTATCAAAAATAAATGCACGAACGCCGATATCAAAGTATGGAATATGATCCAGAAAATAAAAAGTAAGGGTTCTAAATCTAGCATTAAGCATCTTAAAGATGGAGACGAATTATTAAAGGTCACATGCAACGTAAAACACAACTTTGCAGATTCTGATACCTTTCGGTATGGACTTACCGAAACAAAGCGTCAAAAATGCAAATTCAACTTATAAAGTTGAAAAATAACGCGATGAAAAAAAACGCGCGAAATCGGAGTTCAAACGTTTCACCAATTTTCCCCAGACTTTTCTGGGGAATACGGGTCTCAACAGCTGGCTGCGCTCATAGCACGTGCGCAGTGAAATAGGTTCGCGCAACTTGGAAGCGGGCTGTCTGGTGAATACTCTGTGAAGGCTTTGGTGTGAGCTAGTTTCCTAATGTTTTGTTGATATCTCACAGGCGCGAGCTTTTTGTATGTTATGACAGTAAATAAACTGTTTATATAATTTCATTTGTCTATTTCACCACACGTTCTTCTTACCGAGTCACTTTCTCAGTTCGATACTTAAAAGCATTATTTAGAGTTGACACGATTTCTAACTGTGATATAGATATGTCGCTGTCACAGACAAAACTCAGTGTCTTGTTTTATTGACACCAGTGTGTCTGCCTGCCTGTCTGCTAATGACAATATTCAATACACAACTGCGATCACTGACCACATGCAATTTGAACTTAACACCAATCAGGCTATACACCATAAACAAAACGCATTGATTTATGGCCCGAGTTCGGTCTCTGTCACATTATGTAATTACACAGACAGGCAGGTGTGATACTTGAACACATGACATGTTATGATGTCTGTTGATTGCAAAATGTTATACACAAAAAATGAGCATGTATTTACAAAACCCAACTTTCTATATATACACACACAATGACCCGTGAAGGCGGCATCTGCTAATGAACCAGCCGTTACATTTGAGTGCACACCCACCCGCTCTGACTGGGTTTGGTATCCCGGCTGCTTCGTTTCGAGGGAGGTAACCCAAGTACAAAATATTGCACTTTTGATTTGCGATTATACGCTTATAATTTTGTTTATTTGTTTTTTCATAATCAGCAATGCATATTATGTGTCATGAAGAAGTGATAATTGTGTTTAAATTATGTTTGATTTTTTTGGTTGCATGTGACCTTTAACTAGTCAGTCTGATATTGCAAATAAAGTTGGAGAAACTTTGGCCAAACACTCTTCCTCATCGAATTATTTACTTCAATTCCAAAATTATAAAAAACAACAGGAAAAGAAAACTATTAATTTCAATTCAGATAATGGGGAAGATTACAATGAACTATTTTCTATTCATGAGCTTCATACTGCTCTTGACCAGGCTCATGATACTACTACGGGGGCTGATAAATTTTCCGTCTTCATGGCGCGATGCTATTATTGTTCCCATCCCTAAACCTGGACGTGACCATATTAATTTTCAGTCGGACAATGGTGAAGATTACAATGAAATATTTTCACTTCATGAGCTGCAAAAAGCCCTTGGCCAGGCCCATGATACTGCAACAGGTGATGATAATATTCATTATCAGCTCCTGAAACATTTACCTCAGTCATGTCTCGAGGCACTTTTAGACATATTTGATCAGATTTGGTTTTCTGGTAACTTTCCTTCATCTTGGCACAATTCCATTGTTGTCCCTATACCTAAACCTGGACGAGATCATTCTGACCCGTCACATTATCGACCGATATCATTAACTAGCTGTGTTTGCAAGACCATGGAACGCATGATAAATAATCGACTTGTTTGGTACTTGGAAACCAATAACCTTATAACGGATATTCAATGTGGTTTCAGGAAAAACAGAAGTACTATCGATCATTTAGTGCGTTTAGAATCCTTTGTTAAAAATGCCATTACTCAAAAACAACATGCAGTGTCGATTTTTTTCGATTTAGAAAAGCATATGACACTTCTTGGAAACATGGGATTTTAAAAGATTGACACGATTTTGGATTGCAAGGCCGTTTGCCTCAATTCATATCCAAGTTTTTAACTGACAGGCAATTTCAAGTTCGCGTGGGTTCTACCCTGTCTGATCATTACAATCAGGGTCAGGGTGTTCCACAAGGCAGCATTTTGTCTGTCACACCTTTTAGTATCAAGATAAATAGTTTGTCAAAGTTTCAAATGATTCAATCGAAGGGTCGCTGTTTGTGGATGATTTTAATATTTCTTGTCATGGCAAAAATAAATACTATTGAACGGAAGCTGCAATTGTGTTTAAACAAAATAAATAGATGGTGTCTTGAAAACGGCTTTAAATTCAAGTCAAAATTAAGTCAAAAACTAATTGTAAACACTTCTGTAGAAAATATAAACCACATAAGGACCCAGAACTAAATTTAAATGGCACTCCAATCAAAGTTGTCAAGGAGGCCAAGTTCTTGGGTCTAATTTTCGACTCCCATTTAACTTTTCTGCCTCATATTAAATCCCCTTAAAAATAAATGCCTGAAGGCACTGGATTTATTGAAAGTAGTTTCTAATTCAAAGTGGGGAAGGGATCATACTACCCTCCTCCACCTATATAGATCACTAGTCCGCTCCAAATATGATTATGGCTCCATCGTATATGGTGAAGCCTGCAACAGCAACCTAAAACTATTAGATTCTATTCACCACCAAGGCCTAGGACTTTGTCTTGGGTCTTTTAGAACTTCCCCTGTTGACAGTCTCTATGTTGAGGCAGATGAGCCATTACTGAACCAACGTCGTATAAAATTATCCTTACATTATATAACAAAACTCTATTCTAAAGAGTCTAATCCTCTTTATGAGGATCTGAACAATAAAAAGTCTTCTCTTGTTCCACCTCTAGGACTAAGAGTCAGACCTTTCCTTTCCGCTGCTGGCATTGAGCTAGAAAATATATATCCTTCCCGTCTTCTTTCTTCTCCTCCTTGGCAATTAGTGAGGCCACAAGTTGACCTAACACTGACAACTTTTAAAAAATCAGAAACTAATGAATTACAATATAAACAAGAATATAATCAATTACATAGTAAATATAATACATACAAATCCTTATTTACAGATGGGTCCAGAGATGGTGGCGCGGTGGCTTGTGCCACTGTCATTGGATCCAGAACAACTTCTTCTCGACTACCAAATAACAGCTCTATTTTCACAGCAGAAGCTAATGCCATATTAACAGCTCTTAAATATATTAATAAACACCGTAAATATAAACAATATATAATATTTTCAAATTCTCCTTCGTGTCTATAGGCTATTAAATATCTTTCTTGTAAACATCCACTTTTATTAGAAATTATTGAATTGTATAAGGAGCTTGCTTCTGGCCAGTGGGCCATCGTCTTTTGTTGGTTACCCAACCACGTTGGCATTTCTGGGAACACAATGGCTCATCTTACTGCCAAGGCAGCACTAAAATAAATCTCTGACACCACTTCTTATTCCATATTCTGATTACAAAGCTGACATTTGAACTTACAACCGTTATCTGATGCAGAAGAAGTGGGACACCCAAGTCGGTATTAAAAAACTACATGAAATAAAACCTTATATTGGTTGCACTCACTTGGTTCAGTCCAGATTTGAGGAAGTCATTATGCGACGATGTCGCATTGGCCATACAAGGTATACTCACAAATAATTGTTGAAAGGTGAAGATCCTCCGTTTTGTATCCCTTGTGATGAGAGAGTCACAGTCAAGCATCTCGAATTCCCCATCATAAGGGATAAATATTTCAATGTTAAAACTGTTAAGGATCTTATTAACACTGTTCATGCTCTTTTAATTCTTGTTTCTTTAAAAGAAATTGATTTCATTAATGATTTTTTATTAATATGTTCTGTAAATAGATGTATTTTAATGATTGGTATTTTAGATTGTTAACTGCAATTGTTAGTGGCTTTACCCTCTAAGGCGGTTAAAGTACCATAACATTATTGTCCTTCTGAGAGGGTATGTAAGTCCCAAAACTTTCAAAGTAAAATATAAATTATCACATTTTAAACGTAGTATTTTTGTTATTTTAACTGTTGGCTAAAATTTCCTACAATCGCCAGCGGCGGAAGGGATGGTGTAAATCCAGCTAGGATCCATGCAGGTAGCAAAAGTAATGTAAGTCCCCATGACTCCTAGTATGGTGATCTACCTTCAGTTGTTGGCGATCTATAACCCATTTTTATATTGTGTTGTCCCCTATAGTTAAAATGATTTAGATTCAGTTACTAGTTTTACATACATATCTGTGATACTCTAGCTGGTTACTGTACTTTGTCGGCAGGTTTTAAAATCTCTCTATATATTTTATTTCAAATATCAAATGTTCTCGTCACCATATGGCTGAGATATTGGCGATGTGACGTTAAATAATAACTCACTCACTCAAGGATTGCTGTCTCCGAGCAAATTCTATGACGGGTGAACCGGATCTGAGCTTGGTGAAATTAGAGATACCTTTTGAGATTGCAAATGGGTTACTTGTCACATGCTACAATGATTAAGAAGCGTTGCCAATAGTCATGTTGAAAAAACATACTCTCATCACACGAGGATTTGTCGAAGTCCATGTGTCTTCGTTTTGAACCAGGGTGTTGGGAAGCCATATCGTAAGGAATATGGTTCGGCATCCCTTCTCCCTACCCACCATGGAGTGTCAACAGGGGCGATCTTATACTGCAGCGGATCTCCAGCCTGCAAAGACCGAGGGTAAAGGGATGCTATACTCCAGCAAAGTTGACACGATCAAAGGTGAGGATGGTTCAGCCATGACAATCAATTGGAGACGTACAGAAATCGGAGGTCAGTATCACCAGATTGGCCCATGAGCAACCACCTTGTGTGCATAGAGATCGAAACTGATTTTCGTTTGGACAGAATTCACACTCTGATACAATTTAAAAACAAAATGGTATAGTATTTTTCAAGCACAGCACATGGCGTGACCAGCCGATTGTACCAATCGGGCCTATTCTACCCCCGCCTAGGCAAAGTTAGGGTCGAAGTGGTGTGTTGGATTAAGGAGTGAGTGAGTGAGTTTATAGTTAACGTCACATCGGCAATATTTCAGCCATATCGTGACGAGAACATTTTACATTGAAATTGATTATGTGTATATTATGCAACCTTGCATCGAAGGACAGTAAAACAACTAGAATATCACAATTAGATTTTAAACTAGTGTGGAATGTTAAAACTTATAACACTATTAGGACAATACAAGATAAAAACAGGCAATAGATCGCCAACAACTGAAGGTAGATCACCATACTAGGAACCATGCGCACTTACATTACTTTTGCTACCTGCATGGACCCTAGTTGGATTTACACCATACCTTCAGCCGCTGGCGATTGTAGGAAAATTTAGCCGGCAGTTAAAAAAACAAAGATACTACGTTTAAAATATGGTGAATTACATTTTACTTTGAAAGTTTTGGGACTTACGTACCCTCTCATGAGGACAATAATTTTACGCTACTTCAACCCCAACCCCCTTTGAGGGTACAGCCACTAACAATCTCAGTTACTAATCTAAACTACGAACAATAAAATATTTAGCTATTTACAGATCAGTCAACAAATCTAATTCTTTTAAAAAGTCAACTATTAAATGATAATTAACATTATAAAAAAGATCCTTCAATGTTTTGACATTGAAATACTTATCCCTTGTGATGGCATTGTTGGATTAAGGAACGCTATTGTCGGTTTGTTATCCTCAACCTCCAGACTCCCTTCCTCTGCTGACACAGGGACGCAACCCACAGCAAACAGGTTGCCCAATTCGGTCGCCTTGTACCATCAGCAATGGGGTGCTGTGGACTTATTCACTCCCTGGTCTACATTGGGGCGAGGGGCCATTAGCATTATAGATCAAATTTAGCTGCAGATATGTGTGGCTGAATTCTGATTCCGAGTGGTAGAACCAAGCTTGGCAGATTAGCAAACAGGTTTTCCTAAAGCCAAAATCATACTGATCCCTTACATTACTGCCTTATATCATTAACTGGCTGTGTTTGAAAAACCATGGAGCGCATGGTCAGCAGTGTGTAAATCTATTACCTGGAGACCAATAACCTCCTTAGTGAAATCCAATGTGGTTTCTGAAAAAGAAAAGTACCATTGGTGCGTCTGGAGTCATTTATCAAAATTCCATTGCCAACAAACAACACACTGCATCTTTGATTTTCGACTAGGGTATTTTAAAAGATTTGCCTGATCTTGTATGACTGAGGGGCAGATTGCTATAGTGCACATCTTTTAACTCATTAAGCCCGAGAGACACTTCACTGCTCAACACCTGGAACCCCTTGCTGATTGCCCGGCTCACGGTGGCGAGACTAATTATTGCTATTCACACCTGATTTCTAGTAATACAAACAAGTTCTGATTGTTTAACTGTGTTGTTAATATCTACGTGGAAAGAAACAGGTGTGAATACATATCATATATTGCAACATTGTATGTAAGTTTCTCTCATGGATGTTTGGCGGTTTGCACATTAATATTTTATCAACATATGTATGTATTGCTTGTATGTAAGAGATGAGACATACATAAACAAATTCTCTCTCTCATATCAATATTACAAAACATATATGACAGACTGTAAAGAAGAATTTACTTATAATCTTCCACGAAAGTAGCGTTTGTGCCGATACATTGCTAGTGTATACTGAATATTTTAAAGTAAGTAATAAAAGTCTGTGACTAACATAGAGCAGATTCATAGTTTGTCACTTTGTTTCATCTAGATCTAACGCCGACAACATACGTTAGCATATGAACATTCATACACAAATTGAATAATACATATTCCTTGTATAGACGTGAAACAAAGAGTCACGTGATGGGACTTGATCACATTTCCCGAATAGAACGTTTGGTATCTCAACTGTTAAATATAGTGGCTGATCATTTGTTACCTATGACCAATCGTATCATGAGATACCTGTCACAGAGGAAGGTGCAGGTGATGGGACGTGGATGAAATTTCTGAAAACACGTTTGGTCACTCAACAGCTTGGATGGAGATTGCTTATTGGCTATATCGTTGACCAATCAATATGCTGGGTTCCGGTTGTATCAACTCTAGCTATCATGTAACAGTTTGTTTATTGTAAACATACATAATCGTGACGATGTATGAAATATACACATAAGACACATATGAGTAGATAGACGCTTTAGCGAGTTCGTTTGGCCTCAGAGATCAAACACACATTTGTTAGTGTTTTCCCGATAAGTAAAACAATAACGATATAAATCCAACCATTGAGTAGAGATAGTATTATTTTCATATTTTTTTAGCAACACAACTAGTACATAAAACATAATGGTTTGCTGTACAGGAAAATATAATTTGCACCTTGGAACGAATGAATATCCAAACTAAAGTACGTGTATTATAGAATTCAAAAAGTGACACGATACTGCATTAATATATTGTATAAATTGCATTTGAATCCCCCTAAATATAAATGAAGATGGGCGTGCCTATATTTATACTGAATGCAAACGAGGTTCATTAGATTACATATGTGCGTGTAGGCAGAAACATTACAGAGAGGGGCGTGACTCCAAAGAAGAGCAGCTTGTCCAATGATATAACAGCGCATCTGTTTATTTTACACTTGTCACGGGACAAACCTTTCAACAAGGGCGTAACTACATATGCATTCTACCGGAGGCTGTTATTTCAAGGTCGAAAGAGGTGTTAAATTATCTCATTACTGTAATCTGATTGATTGATTATACGCATGTGTATCAATACCGTAACTGATATACTGTCTTGCTTTTATTGGCGAATGATCAATAAAAGTCCTTAATACACGTGATGATTGTACCGGATCAGATAATTACAGAGTGAGTGAGTTATTATTTAACGTCACATCGGCAATATTTCAGCCATATCGTGACGAGAACATATGTGACATTGAAATGGAATATATGTATATTATAAAAACCTGTCGACGAAGGACAGTAAAACAACTAGAATATGACAATTACAACTAAAACTACTGTGGAAAGTTAAAACTGGTAGCACTATTTGGACAATACAATATAAAAACATGCTATAAATCTCCAACAACTGAAGGTAGATCACCATACTAGGGACCGTGGAAATAAATACAGAGATCAAATACAAAGTTTTTGCACAATGCTCATTTAAATTGCATGGGAAACTGACCATTCAAATCAACCTGAAACTTTCAACAGCTTGAACAAGAAGAGTCATCAGAACATGACAACAAAATCGGCCGCCATCAATTTGGAAGAACGAATCATCTGGCAGTTACTTAAAGTGCAACTTAAATTTCCCATGGAAATCATAAAAAATGTAAACATGTGCAAATACCAAAGGCACTACTTCAAGATCTGTTTGATATATCTACCAAGTTTTGTAGAAATATATTGAATGCTTTTTTTAGTTATGCTCCGGACACGAAGCCCACCCCTCCCTTTAAGACTAAGTCCAAAACGTTTCCATGGAAACCGAGAAAAATTAAAATGACAAAACGTTGTAAATAGCAAACGGCACCACCTTAGGTTCTGTTTAATACGACCAATTTTTGCTGAAAAATATAGAACGGTTTTTGAGTTATGCTCAAGAAACAAAATGAATACAGATGGACGGACGGACTGACAGACGGACAAGGCGTCGAATATATTTCCCCCGGCATGTAATGTCCGTTTTATGCATTACTACTAAATGCTTGAAATACCTTTGTATGGTCTACATGTAATAGCTTATGATATTACTTCTGTCTATGTCTAAGAATTGTTTGAATTACCAACTGTGTTTTGTAACAAATGCGGTTAAAGATCCCAGTGTAATAACACTGACATGTATATATTCTATTGTGTTTGAATTCTTTGTATATCCTTGAAATTTCGTATATTGTTTTGTATTTATTAGGTAGTTGAAGAAAATGTAATCTTCAGTAACCTCTAAACCATTACATCTAATTCAACCAATGTGCATAAAAAGTATTTTAGTATCCATTCCAAATGAAGAGTACCGGGCACTTACCTCTGTAAAAACATGTCATAATGCCCTTTCTCGCCGACATGTGTTCATTTACCAAACACTGTATAAGCCTATGATAATGATTAGCAATTGCTATCAAAACATAATCTGATTACACTAAAGGTAGCATCTCTTGTAAGAAATGCTAATCTTTGTTCATTACTACTAATTTGGGGCTAATTAATTGTCGCACGTATGTGTCTCTCGACGTTAATGAGTAAAACAACAGACAATTTCATGTAAAAGTGGCGTCCACACTGTCTGGTTATTTCCATCAATGTCCCGCAAGGCATGTTAGACGTAATGTAAACAACCACATTCTCCTTGTCCAGGTGTGGATCTACCAAACCTTGCGTTGAACAAGCCCACAGACCAGATCTCAACAGCCAGTAGCCGTACATCTGACCGGGCTGTTGACGGAGTAAAGCACACCGATGTCCATGCCGGAAGTTGTACTCACACCAATGCTACCTGTCTATCGTCCAAACAGTGGTGGCAGGTAGATCTTCAACAGATCATCTTGTTCCTAACGGTGTCGGTTACCAACAGGGGAGACTGTTGCCGTAAGTAATTTAAAAAAAAGTGTTTTCAGCAGAACTTTAAGCTGTAATACCATATGAAACTGAGTGTATCTTATTCTTTAGGCTTCGTCATTATACCGACTCTACCAAATCACCATATTCATTGTTCAACAAACTTTACTTTCTTGAGAGCATACATTCACAGTTTGGAACTAGAAACAATTAACTAAGATCCGGAGACTGTATATATTTATGTTTAACTCACTGTAGTCAACATTTGGGAATATTGGGACGTAGGAAGTCATTCGTCGGTTGCAAATTTGGAATGACCAGTTTACATTCAGGTGCTACGAATACACGACACATTTCTGAGTCGTGATAATTTATGTATGATGGGGACAAGTGGTCAGCCTTCCACTTTTTGTGGAGGCTGTGGTGGGTCAGATCGTTGACTTTTTGTTCTGGCAATTATCTCACTCTTGTTAATCAACCCCAATACCCGTTAGGATCGGCTCTTTAATGGGTAAGTGTAAATCCCCCAGCTAACACACGATGTTTTGGAGAGGTTGTACATTGGTAACGTCAGAATACAACTTTCATAACATCGGTATTATGTCATTTTATAACGTTATATCACAACGTTACTTGAACATTACATGTGCACAAAGAAAAAAGTTAAGCACCCCCTGATATTTTTTTCTCCCATTATTTGAAATAATGACGCAAGGTAAAATTATGGGAAAAGCAGAGTTTGCGCGAGATAATAAAACCAGTGATGCGAGATAATCGCGCTCGTGGCGCTTGTGACATGCACGTGCAACATGATACCCCCGAGGAACACACAAAGCAGCATGGCCCAGGTGTATTTGTGGGTATTTACCGTTGGCTGAAACGGCCATTCAAGCATATTCATTGAACATGACACGGAGACGATGGTCAATCGACACCAGGAATCAGATTATTGGTATGCATACCCCAGGAATGTCCTTTTAGGCGATTGGACGAAATCTGGGCTACCATTACACCGTTGTTAGCCGTTTAATCCGGAAACATGCGCAGACCAGAAGTGCAATGGACCGTCCAAGGTCTGGAAGACCTCCTGTAACTGCACCGCGTGAGGACTGACAAATGATACGACATGCACGCCGAGAACCCTTCAGTACAAGTCATCAGCTGAAAAGACTGTGGTTACCCAATCGACCCATCAGTACCAGAACAGTCGGAGGAAATCGTCTCCAAACGACAGGGTTGAAGGCCAGAAGATCCACTGAAGGTCCCTTGTTGAACCTGCACGTTTGGCATGGTGCTTAGCCAGACCATACTGGAATCTCAGGATCTGGAGGAAATCCATTGGTCGGAGGAAAGCCACTCCTTACTGCATGTTACTGATGGACGTACACGTGTTTGGAGGCATAAGGACACAGCTTATACCCCCAGGAACATTCTGCCAACTGTTGCCTATGGAGGAGGATCTGTCATGGTGTGGGGATGCCTCTCTCACGATTGCAAGTTGGAGTTGGTCACCATCAGGGGAGCTCGATACATACGGGATGTATAAAGCCAGTTGTCGTCCCTCATTTCGATAACCATCCTCTTGCTACACGACCTCAGTACATGGACGACAACGCCAAGCCTCATCAATCACATGCCCTAGTGGATTACATCAGGACCAATGCAGTGACAACTTTACCCTAGCCAGCCTTAAGCCCAGATCCGAACCCTCTGGAGTATGTGTGGGAAATTATAGGGCGGCGAATCCAGGCACGGAACCCTCCAGTACAGAATTTACATCATGTGGAGGCAGAGCTGCATCCAGAGTGGTTGTCATTGACCTGAGAACAGATCCAACGTCTGACTGGAAGCATGAGTCGTAGTGTGGAATGCGTCATCCGGGTACCTGGCGGGTCCAACCTGTACTGATTAGTCTCACTGAACACAAACACCATTATCTTCAAGGAACATTTTTATGTGACAATATCATTGTCAACACCATTTCATTGACTTGCAGCTCCATAGTTTTGGGGGTTTTCTTTCCGGGTAAAACCAGTACCTGTGATAACATGTTGCGTTTCTGTCTTGGTAGATGGTTGTTCTACCAGATGACATTTGAATGTCCATGCATTTAGGGCCATTACAGGCCTAACATGTTTTTCCTTTTGCCATTGGCATTGTGAACAAACCGGTGTGTGTGTGTGTGTGTGCGTGCGAGCGTGCGTGCGTGTGCGCGCGCGCGCGCGTGTGTGTGTTGACTTTTTCTGTGTGTATATACACGTTGTGAAGACGTTGTGCATTGACTATGGGACAGAGTTATGTTTCCTTGTTTCTGAAGCTCCAGCACACAATCATAAGAACAAGAGCGTACATGGAAATATTAATAATGTCTGCAGTAACAAGACCATAGTGCATTATTTACCTATCATATAGAACGGCTGTAAGTTCAAAATCCAAAACAAATTATATTCACTTTTGTCGTACATACAAATCACCCAAGGATTCAGACCTATCTTTAGATGGGACCCCATCAAGGCAGTAGAAGAGGACAAATCCCTTGGACTCATACACTTCCTTCACTTGACATTCTCACCACACATAAAATATTTGTAAACAAAGTGCTTGAAGGCCCTGTGACTTGCTTAATGTCGTTTCAAATACAGAGTGGGGAGAGGATCAAAGTACCCTCCTTCACTTGTACAGATCATTGGTTCGCTCTAAATTAGATTATGTCTCCATTGTCTATGGTGGATCCTACAAAAGCAATTTAGAAAAACAATAGATTTTATCCACCACCAAGGCCTAAGGCTCTGCCTGGGATCTTTTATGACCTTTCAGGTAGAGAGTCTATATGCGGATTCTAATAAACCTTCCCTTGACAAACGCGGATTGGTATAACCAATTGTTGGTTTCATTTCGTGAAGTTTGTTTCTTCCTAGTTGGGAGTCCCACCTGTTTTGGAGGTCTTGAGTATAAATTTGGATAGTGGGTTTGAAGTCACTATACCGGGTGAGAAGTGAGGAAAACGGCTTGTCAATGCGTGATTTTAAATTCTGGCTTAACTTGCCAGAGAGGATATCGGAAATGCAGATATGGTTCATACAGGTAGCAAAAGTACTGTAAGTGCCCATGGTCCGTAGTATGGTGTTCTACCTTAGCTACTGTCGAACTATAGCCAGATTTTACATTTCCTGTTTTCCTATACTTCTATCAGGTAGTTATATTATATATGTGCTATTCTACTTATTATACTGTCCATCGATGACAGGCTTCCTATTTTTTATGTTCAATTTCTGGTCACATAATGGCTGCAATATTGCCCTTGTGACGAAATTTTCTAACTCACTCACTCATTCAATATCGGGTGTACTTGCCTCGTTCATTCATTCTGTTGAGATGATTTTCAATATGCATTTACCTCACGTTTGTATAAGAATTTAGGCTACATCACTATAACATATTTCGTTTTTTTTACCCAGACACCAGGTTAACCAACTTCAGTGTGGAGGTCCATATTAGTGACCCAAGGACCAGCACTGACTCTGGCCTCCAACTCTGCTACTGGCATGAAGGCACAGTAGGCAAAGGTCGGACGGTAGACATGGACTGTGCCGTCAACACTATTGGACGTTACGTGAGAATAGTCCAGTACTGCTTCGGTGACAATCCTCTAACTTTGTGTGAAGTTGAGGTGAGGGGAGCTCCTTTACACAACACATGTGGAGGTAAGAACATCTAAGTGAACTCCAATGTTGAGGAAAGCACAGTCTCTTCCAAACAAAAAGAGAAACGTAAGCCATTTTAGAAAAAAAAAAATATTGCATTAGTTTAAGAGCAGTTATTTCATGTAATGTCAATGACAGACAGGTGAAAATCCAGACGGCTATAGACAATGAGTCTGCCAGCACAACATTTTTCAACGTTTTTCTGTTTATTTGAATCCTCCACATGGCGTCAACGTCAATACTTTGTATTGCCACCATTGGCAGCAATCACTGCTCCGTACCTTCTCCGCAAAGACCGGGTAAGTTGACGGAAATGCTCTTGCGGGATTCTCACCAATTGCAATGAGATGGCCATTGTGGACGTGTCTGAGGCGTGTTTTGACGTTGACGTACACGTCGATCGAGTTCACCCCATGTGTTCTATCCGGTTTGCATCTGGAAGGCCATGGCAAGACATTGGCCTTAGAATTGACAAGGAAGTGGACGGTGACGGCTGCTCTATGTGAAGTAGTATTGTCATGCTGGAGCAACTCCCTCTGTCGGTCCATAATTGGAATCATGTGACATGCAAAGACTCTGCGATGTACCGAGTTTCTGTCAAGTTCCCCTGAACCACCACAAAATTAGAACTTTGAGAGCAGCATATTGCACCACTCACCACGACACTCCCTCCGCAGAATATGTCCACCTGTCGAAGGCAGTTAGGAGTGAAACGTTCATTTCTCCTCCTGTATCTCATCTCGCCAGTGAAGAAGTAAAAATGATTCATTACTGAACTAGACTCGCCTCCAGTTTATCAGATTCCAGTTCCGGACTCGCAAGCGATTGCCGAAGGAAGTCTCTCAAAACAGGCTTGACAAAACGTGTTCCTGGTCGAATTTCCACTTCATGCAATCGAATACCCACAGTTTGGTTATTCTCTGAATTTGTCTACAGGAAACGACCCTAAAGCTTAAGGCGAGATATGGTGCTCTGATAAACGTTGAAATGTCGGGCAACTGCAGACTGCGACTCCCCACCTTCTAGCCGGCATAATGGTGATGTTTTGATTGGCGGCACTTAGTAGGGGTGAAACGGTATATCGCGGTATAAGTTGAACAGTGGTAGGTTCGGTGTACCATACTGCAATCCAAATAATCAGTATTTTCGGTGGTCTTACCGTAATTTTATTAACCTTTTAAAATCGTTTACAAAACGTCTAGAAATTGAATCATTTTATCAATATCTATGCATTTCATTGCTGAAATTAAGTTTAAGATCGCCTCAAGCCGTCTATTTACAAAGTCAGCAAGACAGCAAATACAGATACCAGATCAATAGCTGGGTTCTGTTTCTTTTTCAGTAATTTCAAATCAGACAGACAGCGGAACATCGTAAAAACTTTTAAAAGACAACTTTATCATAAAGACATACCATCAGCCGAGTACTTACCATGCTTGCTGTGATGCAACACTCACGTTACAAAGCGAGAGTAAACATGCCATCCGAAAATCTATGGTGTAAAATCTCATAATAAAACTATCCACCTCGATTTTATTTGATTAAATTTACTCCCATATTCATTCACAGAAAATCTGTTTACAGTAACTTCAGAGAAAACGTGTGTGGAATGGCATCACATCATTCTATACTAGTACCACTTCCGCTTACCATGTTCAGGAGGATCTGCTTTTCACGCCTACCGCGACAGCTCCAATTTCACATTATTCTCAGCAATCACGAACTGATCACCGCCTCCATCATCCATGGACCCCTAGACCAGCGTTAATAACTCATGTTTCAGAAATATTTGTCAACATTTTGTTTTACAATCAAAGTGTCATGCTCGGTGGGAAGTCACCGGTGACTAGTCAAACTGTCTCATACGTAAAATGTATCCAGCCACATAAGTGGTGAGCCAATGTTAATTTTTATTTTAAATATGTTCGTAGAAAACATGCATAATACAAATACGAAATACATACTTATTATCTCTGTTATAATAACTGCTTGCGATATAAAT
The DNA here is from genome assembly GCF_003918875.1 of Haliotis rubra. Classification (NCBI taxonomy): domain Eukaryota; kingdom Metazoa; phylum Mollusca; class Gastropoda; order Lepetellida; family Haliotidae; genus Haliotis; species Haliotis rubra. The sequence continues at coordinate 118,185 of NW_025767316.1, forward strand.
TATTCTGGTGGTCGAGTAATTTTACTGTCCTTCGTTGACAAGGTTTTATATATTATATGTATGTATAATGAGATTAGAACTAGTCACGATATGGCTGAAATACTGCCGATGTGACTTTAAATCTTAACTCACTCACTCATTTTGGTGGTGGAATAAATTCTTTGATGTTATATTTTGAGTTCGTTTTTAACTGAATCACCGGTAGATTGGAGCAAAACATTTGTACACAGCTGATTGTTATTTCTGGCTTTGTTGAATAACAGGTAGGATATGGGGAAGGAAAATTGAATTGTCATAAGTTGTGATGTTTGATTGCAGGTTTCCTATACACATGTCTGTTTACATTTGCAAAGTTTGTTTCTTCACCTCCCACGATATCATATAGATTTGACTGGGCAAAATATACTAAGTAGTTCTGTTATGTCCATGGAAAATATCCACTTCCTCACATTCACGCGGACGATCACCAATTGAGGCACCATGACTCAATTGTCCACTATAATTCAATGGAATTGCAGAGGACTCAAACATAATTTCAACGAGATTCAATTACTAACACAGGATTTTCAACCGTCAGCTATATGTCTCCAAGAGACATATCTAAAACATACCGATAACTTTATTCTGAGACGGTATAGTGATTATCACTCTTTCTCTCCTCCAGGAGACAAAGCAACTGGAGGTGCTTCCATTTTGGTACGGCAAGGGATAATACACAGCCCTGTTCCTCTTAGTACAAATCTTCAAACTGTTGCTGTTCGCATCACCCTGCATATTGCATTGACTCTGTGCAGTTTATACATTCCTCCCTCTACTGATATTAGACAGTCGGATCTTAAAAACCTATATGACCAGCTTCCGAAGCCATGTATCATCATGCGCGATCTGAACGGTCACAACCCACTTTGGGGAAGTGACCATACTAATACAAAAGGTAAAATCCTTGAGGAATTCATTTCCGATAATAATTTATGTATTTTTAATGATGACTCAGCCACATATTTACATCCAGCTACGGGAACATATTCTTCCCTGGATCTATCACTCGCCGATTCCAACGTATATAATGAATTTGAATGGGGGGTACATGATGACCTATGTGGGAGTGATCACTTCCCCACCATTCTCAAAGCGGTCAACCCTGGTGATGATCCACCTTTATCACGACGGAATTTTGCCAGGGCTAACTGGTCATTGTATCAGACACTATGTACTGATCACTTAAAACATGACATTTTTGCGAACAGCGAAGATCCTATACAGTTATTTTCAGATATACTGAACAACATTGCTGACAAAACTGTACCAAAGTCCTCTGCAATTCCACACCTTCGTAAGCCATGGTTCAATAATGACTGTAAACAGGCCAGAAAGTGTAGGAAGAAAGCTGAAAAGTATTTTCGCCGACATCCTACTGTCCATAATCTAGACAAAGTTAAAATTTTAAATGCTAAGGCTAGACGTGCTTTTAAACAAAATAAGCGTCAGTCTTGGCGAACTTATGTTTCTAAAATAAATTCACGCACACCTATGTCAAAGGTGTGGAACATGATTCAGAGAAGAAAGGGCAAAGGTTCTAAATCTACTGTTCACCATCTGAAGGATGGTGATAATTTATTAACTGATAAAACTGATATTGCCAATAAACTTGGTGAAACTCTCGCCAAGCACTCATCTTCATCCAATTATGTCCCTGAGTTTCATAACTTTCAGAAACAACAGGAGAAGAAAAGGTTACATTTTAACTCAGACAATGGTGAAGATTATAATGAATTATTTTCAATACATGAGCTACATACCGCCCTTGAGCAAGCTCATGATACAGCAACAGGGGCTGACGATATCCACTATCAGCTCCTGAAGCATTTGCCCGAACCATGTTTGGAAACATTGCTAAATATTTTTCATTCAATATGGACTTCAGGGAATTTCCCAACTTCATGGCGTAATGCCATTGTCGTCCCCATTCCAAAACCCGGCCGGGATCATACTGATCCATCAAATTACAGACCAATCTCTTTAACGAGTTGTGTCTGTAAAACCATGGAACGAATGGTAAATAATAGACTGTCATGGTATCTTTAAACCAATAATCTCATCACAAATATTCAATGTGGTTTCAGGAAAAATCGTAGTACCATTGATCATTTGGTACGTTTAGAATCCTTTGTCAAAAATGCAATAGTAAATAAACAACATGCAGTATCGCTATTCTTTGATCTCGAGAAAGCGTACGATACCACCTGGAAGCATGGCATTTTAAAGGATTTACATGATTTTGGTTTAAGGGGTCGTTTACCTCTTTTTATATCACAGTTTTTAAAAGACAGGCAATTTCAAGTCCGAGTGGGTTCAACCCTGTCTGACCATTACAATCAGGATCAGGGTGTCCCACAAGGCAGTATTTTGTCTGTCACTTTATTTAGCATTAAGATCAACTGTTTATCCAAGGTTTTAAACGATTCCATTGATGGATCACTTTTTGAGGATGATTTTAATATTTCTTGTCGCGGTAAGAATATGCATACTATTGAACGGCAACTACAGTTGTGTTTAAATAAAATACATAAATGGTGTCTTGAAAACGGCTTTAAATTTTCTAAATCAAAAACTAATTGCATACACTTCTGCCGAAAATATAAACCACATAAAGACTGTTTTTAAATGGCACTCCCATCAAGGTTGTAAAAGAGGCCAAGTTCTTAGGTCTCATTTTCGACTCCCATTTAACTTTTCTTCCGCATATCAAATCTCTCAAAACTAAATGCCTGAAGGGACTTGATTTATTGAAAGTCGTTTCTAATTCAAATTGGGGAGGGGACCAAACTACCCTCCTCCACCTCTATAGGTCACTGGTCCGCTCGAAGCTTGATTATGGCTCCATCGTATATGGTGGAGCCTGCAAAAGCAACCTAAAACTCTTAGATTCTGTCCACCATCAAGGTCTGACACTTTGTCTTGGGTCCTTCAGAACATCTCCTGTTGACAGTCTCTACGTCGAGGCAGATGAGCCTTCTCTTACCCAACGCCGTATTAAATTATCATTACAGTATATTACGAAGCTATATTCTATCGAGTCTAATCCTGCGTTTCACTGCATCTTCACTCCTCTTTATGAGGATTTGTATAACAAAAAGCCTTCTCTAGTTCCGCCTCTTGGGCACAGAATTAAACCATTCCTTTCTGCTGCCGGCATTGAGCTGGAGAATATATCTCCTTCTCGTCTTCTTTCTTCTCCTCCTTGGCAATTGGTGAGGCCAGACGTTGACTTAACATTAACCACATTTAAAAAATCCGAAACTAATGATTTACAGTATAAACAAGAATTTAGTCAATTAAGAAATAAATATAATAACTATAAATCCTTATATACAGATGGATCCAAGGATGGTGGCGCGGTTGCTTGTGCCACTGTCATTGGGTCCAAAACAATATCTTCCAGATTACCCAATGACAGTTCCATTTTCACAGCAGAAGCAAACGCAATACTAACAGCTCTTAAATATATTAATAAACACCGTAAATATAAACAATATATCATCTTTTCAGATTCTCTTTCGTGTCTTCAGGCTATTAAAAATCTTTCTTGCAAACATCCACTTTTATTAGAAATTATTGAATTGTATAATGAGCTTGCTACTGGCCAATGCGACATCGTCTTTTGTTGGTTACCCAGCCACGTTGGCATTTCTGGGAACACGATGGCTGATATTGCTGCTAAGGCTGCACTCAACAAATCTGTGACAACACTTCTGCTCCCATACTCTGATTACAAAGCTTGCATTAGATCTTACATCCGTGATCTGATGCAAAAGAAGTGGGACACCCAAGTAGGTATCAATAAATTACATGCAATAAAACCCTATATCGGTTACACTTACTTGGGTTGTCAGTCCAGATTTGAAGAGGTCATGATACGACGATGTCGTATTGGCCACACAAGATATACGCATGAGTACCTATTGAAAGGTGAGGATCCTCCGTTTTGTATCCCTTGTGATGAACGAATCACGGTCAAGCATGTCTTGCTTGACTGTGTGGAATATTCCATCACAAGGGATATCTATTTCAAAGTAAAAACTATGCAGGATCTTTTTAGTCATATAAGTTCTCATTTAATTATTGCCTTTTTAAAAAAAATAGACTTGCTAACTGATTTGTAAATAGATATATATTTTATTATTGGTAGTTTAAATTAGTAACTGATGTTGTTAGTGGCTGTACCCTCAAAGGGGGTTGAAGTAGCGTAAAATTATTGTCCTCCTGAGAGGGCAGGTTTTTAATCGTAGAATATGTGTACTTTTAATTTATGGCTAGGTTTCTCTTCTGTCGCCAGTGGCTGAAGGGATGGTGTAAATCCAGCTAGGGTCCATGCAGGAAGCAAATGTACTGTAAGTCCCCATGGTCCCTAGTATGGTGATCTAATTTCAGTTGTTGGCGATCAATAGCCTGTTTTTATATTGTATCATCTTGTATAGTTCAAATGTTTTAGATTTAGTTACTAGTTTTATATCTATATCTGTGATAATCTAGTTATTTTACTGTCCTTCGTCGGCAGAATTTTCTAATTTCACTTAAATTGTTGATATATTTATAACTTGCTTTAGTCACGATATGGCTGAAATATTGCCGATGTGACTTAAAATCTTAACTCACTCACTCCCTCACTCCATGGAAAATACGAAAAAAAACCAACGAACATTTAAGGACCAATACAAAAGAGAAAGCAACCAAAACATATTTGTTTCACAAAGGAGAATTACATTTCCGAGTGAATTTTGAAAGATATTTTGAATGACTGAATAAAACAAAATTCTGGAATGTGCCAACATTGAGTATCAGTGCTTCCCAAGGACTGTGGAAGGTCTCTAAATGTTTAACAGACTGAAACGAGAGATAGACAATTGTGTAGAACAGTGACAATGATCAGTGATACAAACTGCAGCTGGCTTATGATTACTGTGTTGTGGTAATTTGTTTAATGTATTTATCTGTAATGTATCGACAACAGAGTGACATTCGGCTAGATCTGATTTGAGTATCGTGTTATTAAAACATGGACATTTCTGGGACACAGTGGTGAGTTCACGGCAGTAGATGTTGATGTAATGTTAGAGATTTTTAATCATACTTGTCTAATTGCTATTTTGCTGCACAGCTTTGAGCTTCTAGGTTCAAGTGATACTTTAGTTCTTCTGTCTAGTCGTGAGTGAGTGCGTGAGTTATTATTTAACGTCACATCGGCAATATTTCAGCCATATCGTGACGAGAACATAATTGACATTGAAATGGAATATATTATTTAAACCTGTCGACGAAGGAGAGTAAAACAACTAGAATATCACAATTATAACTAAAACTAGTATGGACATTTTAAAACTAATTACACTATTTGGACAATACAACATAAAAACTGGCTATAGATCGCCAACAGCTGAAGGTAGATCACCGTACTAGGGATGTCTAGTCGTGAAATGACAGTTTTGTTCATTCAAAATAGCAAAGATTATGACTATTATTTGCAAGTTATTAAACAATGTAAGGTTTGGCTATTATTATCATTTGTTGGTTTTATGATCATATCACATATAACAAAACGAGACGGACAGAACCGAAGGCCTTGTACTGCAATACGTCCCGTACCGTGGTAAGAGCGTAACTAAGTGAAAAAAACCTAGTTCATCGTGAAGAAGTTAAGATTCCTAAGTAGAAAGAAACAAGCCACAAACACACAAATTGGTAGAGATAGATGTTGATGGGCTTTTAAGTGTATATCTTAAACTTTATTTATTACTTTTAGAATTTACATCACTTGATATGTTCCAGATTCATCTGTCGTGTTCAGTCGTCACACTGCAATGGCAAGGCAGCCTCACTACATCATCGCCAGCTATGAAAACATCGGGAAATTCGAGTGTGCCAGCAGGTGTCTCAGAAAGGCTTCCTGCAACGCCTTAAACTTCGGGTTACCGTCCATGGGCGTGGTCAGATGCGAGATGCTGGCCGTGGCACATGACCCTGTCAGTGATGCATCCTGGAATGTGTATACGATCAAAAGAGTTCAGTGTCCTTCAGACTGAATGTGTATACGATCAACAATGTTCAGTGTCCTTCAGACTGAACGATTTGAATATGAAAAGTGTTTTTTTAAATAATGATGTTTTCTTAAAGTAACTCTTACGATCTAATTACTCTACTGTCCATCATGAAAAAGTGTATTTGTAACATTGCTTTAATAAGTGTTATATGACATATATTGTATGATACAGGTCAACTATCCACAGGTAGTTTACAATGAGATGCTCGCTCACGCAGGAAAACAGATCTTTCAGATTTGTTGCATCATAATGTGAATGCCTTGCAGTCGAAAAGTCCATGCTTGAAGGTGAACATTTCAGATAGTCGTGACCAACCAGCAGAGGACGATGTCGCATTGGCCAGTAGAAAGATCTAAAATGTCTAGGACGAACGGGTGACTTGAATTAACATCTTGAAGTGCCTGAAGGCAAGATAGTGAAGTTTTTGGAATCATTCTGCTGTTTGATATAGGTCAAAGCTGTGAAGATAGCTTTGCCTTCAGCAGTGAAAATGGAACAGGACAGGACAGGAATTCTTGAGGAGACAATCTTGGATCCAATGACTCTGACACTGGCAACTTGGCAATCATCCTTGGATTCGTCTGTGAAAATGGATCTATGGGTGTTATACTTGGAACATAAATGGTTGTATTCCTGTTGACACACCAAAGGATTTGTTTCTCACTGTTTGAGTTTGGTGAGGGTAAGACTGACCTGTGGTTTCACTATCTGCCAGGGTGGCAAGGTGCTATGTTATTGAGATCAGTGTTAGCTGCAGATATGCGTGGTCCAATTCTGATACTAGTGGTGGAACCAGGCTTGGCAGATTAGGAAATAGGTTTTCATAGAGAGGGTTTTACAAGTGTATGCAGGATTGGACTTATTTCAACGTAATTTAGTGATATACTGCACTGAAAGTTTAATACTGCGTTGTTCAAGGGCAGGTTCGTTAGCCTCCTCATACAGACTGTCTGCCGGAGAGACAGACAGAGCCTAAGGCCTGGGTGGTCGACAGAATCCAATTGTACTAAATTGCTTTTGCAGGTTCCATCGTAGACAATTGTGCCATAATATAATTTAGAGCGAACCTATGATGTGTACAAATGAAGGAGGGAAGTCTGATCCCATTCCCACTCTGTATTTGAAACGACATTTAGCGAATCAAGAGCCTTCAAGCACTTTGTTTTCAAATATTTTATGTGGGGTAAGAATGTCAAGTGACAGTCTAATATGAGTCCCAGGAATTTGGCCTCTTCTTCTACTGTGGTGGGAGTACCATCTAAAGATAGGTCTGGATCCTTGTGTTGTTTCTAGTTACGACTAAAGTGAATACAATTTGTGTTGGATTTTGTCATTTTTAGCCACCTTCATTCGCCATTTTTTTGATTTTGTTATGACCGAGTTGTAGGTGCCTTTCTATTGCGTGCATATTCTTACCACGGCATGAAATATTGAAATCGTCCACGAAAAGGGACCCATCAAAACAACTGTTCAAGACGTTAGTGATGGTGTTAATTTTGAAGCTATACAGTGTGACAGACAGGAAGCTACCTTGATGGACGCCCTGGTCTTGGTGGACATAGTCAAATAATGTGGACCCCGACCGTGCTTGCAATTGTCTGAGATACGAACCGAGGTAATCTGTCTTCAATCCGAATCCATGAAAATCCCTAAAGATAGCTGATACCATGTTTCCACGTTGTGTCATATGCCTTTTTAAGTCGAAAAAGATAGATGCAGTATGTTTATTGTTGACAATGGAATTTTTTATAAATTTTGATAAAATGGTACTTTGGTACTTTTGGAAATCACATTGGAGCTCACTAGGGATGTTATTGGTCTCCAAGTTCCAGATTAATCGATTGTTGACCATGCGCTCGATGGTTTTACAAACACAGCTATTTACTGATATAGGGTGGTAATTTGTAGGATACGTATGATCCCGGCCAGGTTTTAGTATAGGGGTGATAATGGGATTATGCCACGAAGGAGGAAAGTTTCCGTTTGTCTAAATGAAGGTGTCAATGGTGGGAACAAGCAAAGGCAACCCCTAAACTAGACATCATTGTGTTAAGATGTGTTAAAATATTCAAAAATTTAAACATATTTCTCAAAAACTTTCTTGTTTTATACACTGGAGAAAATTAGTTTGACTCCCGACAGTGATACAGTTACGTTATGTTTTAATATATAAATCATATTTCATTCCCCACACAATACACACTTTAAAATGTGTTCACTTGGTGACCTACTGGAAACCGGTGTCAGAAGTCAGAACTCACTGTCTGGGGATATAGCTTATTGAAAAGATAATTCTTCAAAAAGTAACCATCAAAGGACAAACAAGATTCAATGTAGTACAAAGCAATTGTTTTCTAAATGTGATTTGCTCTATGTTGTCTGTAACTACATTATTCCTACTTCTTCTTTAAGTCACCCCTACTTTACCTGTTGGTATCTACTCAACGTTGTATTCTTTATATGTTCAGCATGTAAATGTTTAATGTGTATTGACACTGTGAATATATACTGAGGGAAATGAATAAGGGAACGCCTACTTGGTGAAAAGGCGGTGTTGTTCCAAATGTTTAAGGAACAATTTAGCCATAATGGATTGAAAACATTGCCCCCAAACGCATCCTCATGGGTCATTGTTCACGCGCAGTTTAAGCACGAGGACTATAAAAGCGTGGGAACAATTTTAACACTACAGAGCCACGACTGAGCAAGTCACTCAGGACCTTAAACTCATGCCACATCGATACCATGTCTCTTAATAAGAAATGGCCGGCAATCAGGAGCATCAACGGTGGGAGATCAATTTGTCAGACAGCAAGAGACTGTAACTAGTCAAAAAGTGTGATATCGCGACTGTGGAACTTATGCCACCAGACAGGCGACGTTAAGATAAGACGTGGTCGTGGTCGTGGTCGTGGACGTGGTCGTGGTCCCAATAAAAAAAAAACGTTCGCACGTGACGATCGTCATATACTGTTCATTTCCTTGTGAAACCGGTTCAATTCAGCTTCGAAAATAAACACTGGTTTCAGAGCAACAACACAGTTACGAATAAGCAATCGTACAGTTAGCAATCGACTCAAATCAGCCGGCTTAAAATCACGTAAACAAGTTATGGGCATTCAGGTTTCTGCAGAACACAGACGTCGGAAATGAGATTGGGCTAAGCAGGATTCGTGTGAGATATTTGCGACATTGGCTCTATACCATGTTCAGCAATGAGTCACGCTTCAATTTGGACTTTGCAGATGGTCGTATCCGTGTGTGGTGACGTCTCCATGAACGTCATCACCAATGTACTGTAAAACAGCATGGTCGATATGGGGGTGGATCAGTGATGGTGTTGGGTGGGATCACCTACGATCGGAGAACTGATCTAGTGCGATTAGATGAAAGGAAAACAGGTGTGCGATACAGAGATGAAATGCTGCAGCTAGTAGTTATTCCCAGCGTAGGACAGGTGGGAATTTCGAGTTCTAGCACGACAATGGCAGTCCATATACTGCTCGCGTATGCAGGAATTTTCTGGCGCAAAACAACATCAGAGTTCTACCGTGGCCATCGAAGTCCAGATCTAACCTCCCTTGAACACCTTTGGGGGCGTTTTTGGACGTCGTGTCAGATCCCGCACTGTACAGCCTCAGAGAAGTGGCGCCATGTTCCTAGCTCTCCAAGAGGAGTGGCAGGTTATTCACCTAGCTGTAATCCGGAATTTGATCGAAAGTGTCCCAATGCAGTGATCTGGGGGACACACCGGATACTGACAATTCAATTGTAGTGTGCGAGACCTTGTGTGCGATACACATGCGTTCCCTTATTCAATTTCATCGGTTTTTATATTATTGTTCTTATCGTGAGTAGTAAAATATAAGCTTATGTATGACCCGCCATTAGTCAACATGGTATTAGATAACGTTAGTTAAGTAATCATCCTATGATAATTAATCATTGCTATAACATACATCTAACTGACGATGGCAAGGCTTGTGTCTTGTTTAAACAGGTATTCTATGTATCCGTGTCTCAGCTTACGTATTTAAAAGGACGTATTCATTTTACTGTGTGTTATAACGGTTGTCTTCTAAAAGTATATAATGCATTATCCATGTTTATGCACCACATATATATTGCTCTAGCTGTAAACTTTTCAGTTTGAACGTATTATATTTGTATCTCCATTAATAAACTTGTAACGCAAAACCTGTTGTCCATCATCTGTATCTACATTGGTCTATTTATTCTTTAAGGAACAGTTGGCATGAGACGAGCACTTTCTGAAAAGTGCACTACTTCAGAACCTCATTAACAAATAGGAGCGGTGGGTTGGCCTAGTGGTCAAGGCATTCTCTCGTCACCCCAATGCCCCTGTTCGATGCCCCATATAGTCACAATGTGGGGGTTCTCCTCACGATATGGCTGAAATATTGCCGAGCTGACGGTAAATAATAACACACTCACTCAAGCACTCACTCACAATGTGTGAAGCCCATTTCTGGTGTCCCTCGCCGTGATATTGCTGTAATATTGCTAAAAACGGCGAAAACTCACTCACACACTCATTAAAGGTCAAATGCAACGTAAAACACAGCTTTGCAGATTCTGATACCTGTTGGTATGGATTTACAGATACAAATCATAAACAATGCAAATTCAAAAATAACGCGATGAAAAATAACCGTGAAACTGGAGTTCAAACGATTCACTAAATTCACTCCAGAGCTTGGGGTGAAAAGTGGTTTCAACAGCTGTGCTGCGCTGTGCTGGGCTGCGCTCATAGCACATACGCAGTGAAATAGGCTAGCGCAGCTTGGAAGCGGGATGTCTGGATTATAAGGTCGTGAGCAGGAGTAGTCTAATCAACACAAATAGTAAATAATCCACTCATTACATAAAATAACCTTGTTAGGATCTAGATCTACTCAGCTATGTGTCAACCAGTGAGGCGTTCGATATTTCAAGACGGAAAACCTTCGCTGGAAGTGAATACTCGGTGAAGGTTTTGATGTGAGCTATTTTTCTAATGTATAATAATGTTTTTTAACGCCGTATCAAAGTATCATTACAGTATATTACCAAACTGGATACTCGGTTATCTTAACCGCCGGTTAACTCCTAACGGCCGGTTAAGGATTTACCCGGCCGTTATGTAACCGAACGTAAAATATGCATTGATCAAAACATGGTTAGTCATGCCGTTAGCTAACGTCGCCGTCAAAGTTTAAGAGTGTGGTTAACGTCACTGGTAAGCTTCCATATATCCCATAATTCCGTTATTATTAGAAGCATGCTGTCCGTGGATAGAAAATGTATAAATATTACACACAGAGTGTTAATGAATCTTTGAATTCCCACAAGACCCATCGCTCACTTTTTACTCTTTAAATTGTCATGACTGTATGGCCAAGTCACGAAGGTGCTATCAATATCATTTAATAATTATTTGCCAAGTCTGTCAAAAATTGTACTGTATGAACACGCATGGCCAAATCTTTTAACATCACACAATATAGATGTTGTGAAATTAATACCATAGCTTTTATCTGAAATATGCACTCAATGCCAATAGAAACTTAATATGTTACTAGCACCACGTGCAAGTAATCAAACTGTAATTGTATTACAGGCCCCAGGGCCAACACTGCTGAATAGAATCGATCTGTTTTCCGACCTTACTGTTGACAGGAATCTCATGAATATCGTCATTATCAGAACGCCTTCACAGACGCATATTCCGGAAAGATGTCTTGAAAAACATGAAGCTGCGTCTAATTTATAGATGAACATAATTTCCTCGATACTCATTAAACAGATGAACCTTCATTTAGTTCAATTCAGAAGTGACTGCAGAAAATGCATAATTCTTTTTAATGACTTCACGGTCGGAAAACATGTATTATATTTCATAAGTGTATTATAGAACGCTGTAGTGGATGAACATAATTTCCTCGTTACTCATTAATCAGGTGAACCTCCATTTAATGCACAGATAGTTCTTTTCAAATTCTTCAAGGACGGTAAACATGTATTATAGAACGCTGCAACGATTCGGCAGATAAATACTATTGTGCCATTGTATTCCTTTTATGAACCTATCAGTGTATAACATTAGCATTCAGATATTGTTATAAAATAAGTTAAAAATTCCAAATATGATCCTGTATTATGACAAGAGATAGTGTTGTGTTCGCTGTGACAAAAAGGTTTCGATATTCAAATATAACATTTAATCAAAGTGACTACGAAGAAGGCCTGCATATCACTCCCAACAGAAATAGATACATACTAATGTTTTGTTTATTTTCCTACACATCAGTTGCAAGAGCAATATGCTAACTAATTTTTCGTAAATTTATATAGCATTTTTAGAAGATGATTTGCTTCAAATTAAAGATTCGAAGAATGAAAAAGAAATTAGGCTTATTGCTGAAATGATTACTAAAAATATAATTAAAATCCATCTATGGGAAGGGATGCCAGACGGACATATCCAAACAATATCGGATAATTACTTGGAGTATAGACATTCAAAAATAGCATATTAATTAACAATGATATCAGTTTTTCATAAAATCACTAATAATTCTGAAACGTTGCCGAAAAAACCTGGAATCGTGTTCAGATGTTTTCATAAATACACTCACACGAACGCCCAAGTGCACTTTGCGTCCTACTGGATAGTATTTACAAAATCACAGTTTCACGAAGGCCGGTATTGAAACGCAAATTACATCACTTATATTTCATATTTAGCGGCGACAAATGAATCACTGAATTCTAAGGCTGGGACGGGTACTGGGTTAATCGAATCCTGGTCGGGTACAAGCTGGAATCGAGTCCTGTTTCGAGGAATCGAGTATCCGGAAAGAGAGAGGGCTCTTTAATGACAAGGGCAAACAATAGCTTGCTTTTTTCATTTTTAACGTAACACACATTTACATCATTGAGTGAGTGAATGAGTGAGTTTAGTTTTACGCCGCACTCAGCAATATTCCAGCTATATGGCGGCGGTCTGTAAATAATCGAGTCTGGACCAGACAATCCAGTGATCAACAGCATGAGCAGCGATCTGCGCAATTGGGAACCGATGACATATGACAACCAAGTCAGCGAGTCTGACCACCTGATCCCGTTAGTCGCCTCTTACGACAAGCATGGGTTACTGAAAATCAATATTCTAACCCCGAAATTTACGGGTTTTTACATCATTGGTATTGTCCGATTAATGGAGCATAGTTTTAATGACTGTAATTTATCTGTGCATGAGCAGTGAGTAGTTAAGTTACAGTAGCAGCAGGAACGAAACGTTCGTTGTTATAACGAGGAATGTAAGTAATGGTGTTACTCTCTATATTGGTTAAACAGACGTAAATAAAATAGCTTGAGGTCGATTTTAATGTCTTTCTCCCAACTGTTCAGGTTTTCTATAATAATCTCAAATCGTGATTGTATATTCAGAAAGTTGACCGGAATGTATTTCTTACATTTCCGGGTACTCGATTCCGATTCAGGTACGTACATGCGGGTACTCGATTCCATGTTTTCCTACTCGTCCCAGCCCTACTCCATTTCTCATACATTTTAGAATCTAATTACAACTGGTCTTTGTCACCAAGACCAAGTGTCTAGATAAAGTGAAACGAAAGATATTGGGGGTGGAAACAAATGCTGTGCTCGAGAGACAACACCTGTTTGAAATGTAAACAAAGTTGAGTTGAGTTGAGTTGGGTTTTGCATCACATCGGCATTATTCAAGCCACATAGTGACGAGAACAAGTTTGCATTAATAAACATTGTAAGTATATACTCGGAATGAGTTTTATTTCAAAAACATATATTCATTACATTGTCATTTAAAAGCAGAAAAGTCATGGCATCAGATTTAAAGGCTGGCAATTTGTTAATCACATTTCACAGTTACAATTTATGATAGTAACATTTCACAGTTACAATTTATGATACAGATCAACTTCCCTCAGGTAGTTCACTATCAGATGAGCGCTCACGCGGGAGAACAGATCTTTTAGGTTAGTTGCATCATAATGTGAGTCCCTTGCAGACGATAAGTCCACGCATTCAAGCAGAATATGCTTGATGGTGAAAACCTCATCGCAAGAGACACACATGGGGGTTCCATCCCCATCCGTTTTCAGCAGATAGTCATGAGTAAACCGACTGTGGCCAATACGACATCGTCTTACAATAACCTCATCACGTCTTGACTGACAACCCAAGTAGGTATAACCAATTGTTGGTTTCAATTCATACAGTTTATTTCTTCCTACTTGAGTGTCCCATCGTTTTTGCATGAGGTCCCGAGTATAGCTTTTGATAGTGGGTTTGAAATCACTGTACGGGATCAGCAGTGGAGATAAGGGCTTGTCAAGAGCTGCTTTTGCTGCAGAATCGGCTTTTGTGTTACCTGCTATGCCGACGTGACCCGGCAACCAGCAGAGGACGATGTCACATTGGCCAGTAGAGAGGTCGTTGTAAAGTTCCAAAATGTCCAGAATGATTGGGTGACTTGAAGTAACATTTTGAAGTGCTTGAAGGCAAGAAAATGAATCTGTGAAAACAATGCAGTTTTTGGAATGATTCTGCTGTTTAATATAGGTCAAAGCTGAAAAGATAGCTTTGGCCTCGGCAGTGAAAATGGAACTGTTCTCGGGAATCCTAGAGGAGACAGTCTTAGATCCAATGACTGTAGCACTGGCGACTTGGCCCTCATTCTTGGATCCGTCTGTGAAAATGGATCTATGGGTGTCATACTTGGAACGTAACTGGATGTATTCCTGCTGGAACACCAAGGGATTTGTTTCAGACTTTTTGAATTTAGTGAGGGTAAGATCGACCTGTGGTTTCCAAGTACCAGATTAATCGATTGTTGACCATGCGCTCCATGTTTTTTTCAAACACAGCTAGTTAGTGATATAGGACAGTAGTTTGAGGAATCGGTATGATCCTGGCCAGGTTTTGGTATAGGGATGATAATGGCGTTGTGCCACGAAGGAGGAAAGTTGCCGGTTGTCCAAATGTCATCAAATATATTGAGTAGAGTTTCCAAACTTGAATCAGGAATGTGTTTCAGAAGCTGTACATGAATATCATCAGCTGCTGCTGTAGTGTCCTGAGCCTGCCCCATGGCAGTATGTAGTTCATGGAAAGAAAAGGTTTCATTGTAATCCTCACCATTATCAGAGTTAAAATTGACTGGTTTCCTTTCTTGTTGGGTTTGGTATTTCTGAAACTTGGGGTTATAGTTTGACGAGGAGGAGTGGTTTGCCAAAACTTCGCCACGGTTTGCGTATGTGCGGGTTTGCAGAGGACTTAGGAATGGTTTCGTCTCCAGTAGTATTTAAGATATCAGAAAATAGTTCAATGGCATCAGGAACATTCCTGAAGTTGTCGGGTATAAGCAGAGAGTTTGGAATAATGGCCAATTGGCCTTAGTAAATTTCCATCTTGTTGAAGGTGGTTCATCCGCGGGAGTAACAGGAGTAAGAATTGTTGGGAAGTGGTCGCTTCCACAAAGGTCATCATGGACCGACCATTCAAACTCGTTTAAGAGATTAGAATCTGTAAGTGATAGATCAAGTGCAGAGTATGTTCCAGTGGCAGGATGGAGATGAGTGTTTGATCCATCGTTGAAGATGCAGAGATCATTATTGGAGAGAAAATCTTCAAGGACCTTTCCCTTATTATTTGTATCAGTACTGCCCCCATAGAGGGTTATGGCCGTTCAGGTCGCCCATGATTATGCAGGGCTTGGGAGTTGATTATACAAGTTCTGAATATCTGATAGGTGGACAGTTGAGGAGGGAGGAAGATAGAGTGAACATAGTGTAAACCCTATGTTCAGAGTCATGCGGACAGCAACAGTTTGTAGGTTGGTGTTAAGTGGAACGGGGCTATGGAGGATGCCCTGCCTCACCAGGATAGAAGTGCCTCCTGTAGCTTTTACACCGGGAGGAGAAAAAGAATGGTAGAAACTGTACCGACGGATGTCAAATTTATCAGTCCTTTTTAGGTAGGTTTCTTGGAGACAAAACGCGGATGGTTTGAAGTCTTGAATCAATAACTGTAATTCGTTATAATTATACTTAAGTCCTCTGCAATTCCATTGAATCATGTTTTGTGGATTCATGGTGCTTCCACTGGTGCTTCCACTGGAGAAAGCGTTTGATGAAGTCGTATTGGTGTCAGGTGGAGATGAAGTTACCTCCATATTCAGAGGGCCAAAGGAGTTATGGACCTCAACGGGTGACCTCTGAAGGAGAGGTGGCCTTTGGTTTTGTGTTTGGCAGTTACTCAAGCTGCTTTAGTCTCAATAGCCTCTTTTTTCCCTTGTTTTGCGCGCAGTTTCTGTTTCTGGTTTTGGCATTTGTTCTGGTGTTTGTTATTCAGAAGTTTTGGGTCAAATGATCTCGTCACGATATGGCTGAAATATTGCCGATGTGACGTTAAATAATAACTCACTCACTCAGACGTTTTGAGTTTTGGCTTTGGAGATGGAGTAGCTGAGATGGGCTGAGTTGTGTTGAGTTGAGTTGGCTGAGAAGACATGACCCATATCAGGTTGGTCTGACATGAGATAGTTGCAGTAGTGATAGAAGGACGGGAGACATCAGAAGAGTAGGTGATTGCAGAGGAACGACAGGATTTGGATCCATGTCCATGTTTGGCAGTTGTAGCACCGGAGTTGATTGGGGACATACACCTCCACACCAATGCTACAATAACCAATGTAAACAAAGACAATTCAGACTTTAGAGTGTGTAGCATTTTCTAAAATTTTCAGACACCCATTTGCATGGAAAGAGCATAGTAGCAAGAGATAGGAAATTAAAAATGGATACAATACAGGAATGTGATGTGTTTACACGAAACTGTTAAGTTTCTGTGCTGCGTGACGCCATGACTGACGCAAAATCACGTAGAACCACAACGGTAATAATCAACATTTCTGGCTTCTTCTCTTTCTTAAAATGGGAGTGTATTTGGCAATCCTTCTTGTAAAAATCCTTCTTGTAAACATCCACTTTTATTAGAAATTATTGAATACTGGCCAATGCGACATCGTCTTTTCTTGGCTACCAAGTCACGTTGGCATTTCTGGGAACACAATGGCCGATCTTGCTGCTAAGGCAGCATTCAATAAATGTGTGACACCACTTCTTATTCCATGTTCTGATTACAAAACTATCATTAGAACCTACATCCGTGATCAGATGCAAAAGAAGTGGGACACCCAAGTAGGTATTAACAAGTTACATGAAATAAAACCCTATATTGGTTACAACTACTTGGGCTACCAGTCATCATGCGACGATGTCGCCTTGGCCACACCAGGTAAACTCATGAATATTTGTTAAAAGGCAAATATCCTCTGTTTTGCATCCCTTCTGATGAAATAATCACGGCCAAGCATGTCCTGATTGACTGCATTGATTTTTCCATCACAAGGGATAAATATTTTAATGTTAAAACAATTAAGGGTCTTTTTTATAATGTTAATTAACATTTAATAATTATTTTTTTAAAGGAAATAGAAACATTTCATAAATTTTGAATAATATGTTTTGTAAATAGATAAATGGTATTTTAAACATGGTAGTATGAATTAGCAACTGCGATTGTTAGTGGCTGTATCCTCAAAGGGGGTTAAAATATCGTAAAATTATTGTCCTCCTAAGAGGGTACGTAAGTCCCAAACACATTCAAATACAATTTCGCACAACCATACTTTTTAATCTTAGTATTTCTGTTATTTGAACTTTCGACTAAGTCTTCCTACATCGCCAGCAGCTGAAGGGATGGTGTAAATCCAGCTAGGGTCCATGCAGGTAGCAAAAGTAATGTAAGTCCCCATGGGCCTTAGTATGGTGATCTACCTTCAGTTGTTGGCGATCTATAGCCCATTTTTACATTGTATTGTCTTCTTTGATTGGAATATTTTAGCTTTGTTCGCTAGTTTTATATTGATATCTGTGATTATCTAGTATTTTTACTGTCCTTCGTCGGCAGGTTTCTATAGTATCTATATATATATTCTATTTCTTAATGTCAAATGTTCTCGTCACGATATGGCTGAAATATTGCCGATGTGACGTTAAATACTAACTCACTCACTCACTCACTCAAAGGGGGTTAAAATATCATAAAATTATTGTCCTCCTAAGAGGGTACGTAAGTCCCAAACACATTCAAATACAATTTCGCACAACCATACTTTTTAATCTTAGTATTTCTGTTATTTGAACTTTCGACTAAGTCTTCCTACATCGCCAGCGGCTGAAGGGATGGTGGAAATCCAGCTATGGTCCATACAGGTAGCAAAAGTAACGTAAGTCCCCGTGGTTCCTAGTATGGTGATCTACCTTCAGTTGTTGGCGATGTATAGCCCGTGTTATATATTGTATTGTTACTTTAATTACAATCTTTTAGTTTGACATGCTAGATTTGTGTTCATATATGTGATATTCTAGTATTTTTACTGTCCATCGTCGACAGGTTTTACTCTCCAAAATGTTTTCAAAATTGTATAAATTGGTTTCGTCACGATATAGCTGTGATATTCCAAAATGTTTTCAAAATTGTATAAATTGGTTTCGTCACGATATAGCTGTGATATTGCCAATGTGACGTTAAATATTAACACACTCACCCACTCTTCTTACCAAGTCACTTTCTCAGTTCAATACTTAAAAGCAATGTCATTGTTTAGCGTTGACAAGACTTCTAACTGTGATATAGATATGTCGTTGTCACAGACAAAACTCAATGTCTGTTTTAATGACACCTATGTGTCTGTCTGCTAATGACAATATTCAATTCACAACTTCGATCACTGACCACATGCATTTGAACTTAACACATATCAGGCTATACACCATAAGCAAAAAGCATTGATTTATGGCCCGAGTTCGGTCTCTGTCACACTATGTAATTACACAGACAGGCAGGTGTGATACTTGTACACATGACATGTTATGATGTCTGTTGAATGCAAAATGTTATACACAATAAATGAGCATGTATTTGCAAAACCCAACATCTCTATATACACACACACACAATGAGCCGTGAGGGCATCGGCAAATAAAACCAACCGTTACACTTGAGTGCACACCCACCAGCTCTGGTCCCTATAGCAATATATAATACTCATATGATATCATATCTATATATATATATAATAGCCACATAAAAAAATTCTGCATTGTCAAAATATTATCCCAGTTGATAAGTACGATAACAATGTCAAAGGTACATATAAACTTTAATGGAGGAATCATGAGACCATAACAAGTCGGGAGAAGTTCGATTGGAAAGTCAATCACAATGACGTCACGAGTCCACAAGCGGGACAGGGGTCAAACGACCATGTCACAAGCTCAATAACGGGTATGTCAACCATCGGCATTGTGAACAGCAGTGCATCCACGACGCATAGAGCCTATCAAACGTGCAAGGAAGTCTCTCTCAAGTTCTGTTGCAAGGTCAAGAACGTTATCTGGCGGATGAGGAAGACGGCGTAGACGTCGATCCATCTCGTCCCAAACATGCTCTATCTGGGAGAGATCCGGTGAATTTGCAGGCTAAGGCAGTAAGTCAACATTGTGGTGTTGCAAGAAATCCATAGCAACCCTTGCCGTATGAGGGCGGGCATTGTCCTGTTGGAATGTTAACCCAGGGCCATGACGTTGCAGAAAAGGAATTGCCACAGGTCGAAGAATCTGATCCCTGTAGCCCACACCAGTTAAGTTGCCCTGAACAATCACCAAAGGAGTTCTTTGGCGTGCTGTTATTCCACATCAAATCATCACGGAACCATCACCAAAGCGATTCCTCTCCAAGACACAGGCCTGTGCATAACGTTCTCCCACGCGTTTATAGGCACGTTGACGTCCATCACTATGGGAAATGTTAAACCTGGACTCATCTGTAAAAACAACATTTCTCCACCAAAACAAGGGTCTGCGGATATGATTTCGGCACCAGATTCGGCGAGCTTGTCGATGACGTTGTGTCAGGATAGGCCGTATGGCGGGACGTCGTGGTCTAATCCCGTGATGACGTACACGTTGTCGAACTGTGTTGGGGTGGATACGGCGAAGTCCTGGGATGGTTCGGGCAGTCATCACTGCAGTCTGAAACCTGTGGCGAAGATGGGTCACCCTTATCCATCTGTCCTGTCTTGGCGTTGTTACACGTGGACGTCCAGAACGTAGCCGATTGATGACGTCATTTGTGTTCTAGTAGCTGCTCACCAGTCCATAATGGTGTTCAGGTGGCAGTGGAAATGTGCAGCCACTTGTCGTTGAGACATTTCCCCACGGCACATCCCAATGACCTCATGACATTGTGCAGACGTCAGCCTGGGATGCTATGCGTTTCAATAGCCGTTGAATTTTTGGAACGATCGCAAGGGCAGGGGTTGAGCTTTCCAAAGTGACAGTATTGTGTGGCATTCATTTGCTCTGTTTCTCTTTCCCTGAATGCACGTGCAACAACGTATTGCACGTCTCAAGGACAAACCCACTGACGTCACAGAACGTGGCACGTGCATGCATGTTGGATACATGTCACTAATCTCTGAGTTTAAATCCTTATGTGTCTACACAGGTTTGATAAATTTAGATTTTAAATTTTTGTATGCACAGTTTCTGTATGTGCCTAGTAGATATGTTTACAATGTAATTACCCGTGAAGGGCTAGAATGATCTGGATTATAACCGATCTTCAGTAACCCATGCTTGTCGTAAGAGGCGACTAACGGGATCGGGTGGTCAAGCTCGCTGATTTGGTTAACGAATGTCATCGGTTCCCAATTGCGCAGATCGATGCTCAAACTGTTGATCACTGGATTGTCAGGTCCAGACTCGATTATTTACAGACCGTCGTATAGCTGGAATTCGGCTGAGTGCGGCGTAAAACTCACTCACTCAATTACAATGTAATCACAGATAGATATATTCATGTCAATAGTCAGTTAAATTTAGTGCCTAATCATCTTAATACATGCATATTAACTTGTAATTGTGAGGAAAGGTGAGGTGAAATTGGGTTTTACGTCATACTTGAGAATATTTCGCTCATATGACGACGTGCATGCGTGTGTATGTGTATGTGCGGCTGCTTGTACTAGCCCAGACTGAAGCTGGTTTTATAGTGCTAGCCCACTGAGATACCATGCCGCAGTGAAGCATGAATACCCCACTCAGACACATTATACTGACTCCGAGCCGACCAGTCCTTGTTGTACCCATTAATGCCGAGAGTCAGGCAGGGACCAACAAGTACCATATTTTTAACGTCTTTTGGTATGACTCTGTCGGGGATGGAACCCGCGACCTTCCGCTCTCCGGGCGGACGCTCTAACCACCACACCACGGAGGCGGTCAACTTGTAATTGTAGATATACCAATGTAAAGTGTTTTAATTTCGCCAAAGAAGCTCCTGCACAAAGAGAAGTATTACAACATTAGCCATTTACTTGAATTAATTTGTACAGATACTTTTATTCTACGAAAATGTATGCTTTTAGCATGTATTGTACATGGACCGATGGCCTACTCACCGAAATAAAAGATGAATAAGAATGTATATACTTTTTGCAGCATATGGCCTATGGTCCGTAAATGATGTTGTGACAGACCGGGTTCCACATTATTATTGTGATGTTCTGATTTTAGTTGTACATGAAAACTTGCTTTGCCATGTAGTTGTGTGTACTTATGGTCTTGTGTAAACTTGGTCTCGTCGCTATATGGCTGTCCAAGTTTTATAAACTGGCTAAGGCTGCTTCACCATCAGCTTGTCGTCCGCCGTAAGTCGGAGCGACGGTAGTGCACGGACTTCACGAGGTTGAAACTGACACGACACATGGGAGACACAACGAGAGGACAGAAGCTTTGCTCTTATCACTCACAAAGTGTCTCCATATTACAACCGGCCAGAGAAACGAACCAAATACATGATCACTGTCGGATGCGCCTCGCCCCTCGTTTTCTCTGCCAGTAATAATCTGGCACTGAGCTTCGATCTACACAATTGGGATACGATGACATAATTATGTCAACCAAGTTTGCGAACCTGACCACCCGATACCGTTTGTCGCCTCTTAAATATCAAAGCAGAAAAAATCATGAGAGTAGGGGTAACGAGCCACGCCTCGGATGAGCCACACTACCCCGTCCATTCACCTGCATCTTCCTACTGCCATGGGTTGATGAGATCACACTACCCCGTCCATTCAGCTGTCTCTTCCTACTGCCGTGGGTTGATGGGATCACAGTACCCCTTCCATTCAGCTGTCTCTTCCTACTGCCATGGGTTCATGGGATCACAGTACCCCTTCCATTCAGCTGCCTCTTCCTACTGCCATGGGTTGATGGGATCACACTACCCTGTCCATTCACCTGCATTTCCTACTGCCATGGGTTGATGGGATCACACTACCGTTCCATTCACCTGCCTCTTCCTACTGCCATGGGTTCATAGGATCAAACTACCCCGTCCGTTTAGTTGCCTCATCCTACTGCCGTAGGGTGATGGGATTACACTACCCCGTCCATTCAGCTGCCTCGTCCTACTGCCATGGGTTGATGGGATCACATTACCCCGTCCATTCAGCTGTCTCTTCCTACTGCCATGGGTTGATCGGATCACACTACCCCGTCCATTTGGTTGCCTCTTCCTACTGCCGTAGGATGATGGGATTACACTACCCCGTCCATTCAGCTGTCTCTTCCTACTGCCGTGGGTTGATTGGATCACACTACCCCTTCCATTCACCTGTCTCTTCCTACGGCCATGGGGTGATGAGATCACACTACCCCATCCATTCAGCTGTTTTACTACTGCCGTAAGGTGATGGGATTACACTACCCCGTCGATTCAGCTGTCTCTTCCTACTGGCATGGGTTGATGGGATCACACTGCTCCGTCCATTCAGCTTCCTCCTCTACTGCCATGGGTTGATGGGATCACACTACCCAATCCATTCAGCTGCCTCGTCCTACTGCCATGGGTTGATGGGATCACACAACCCTGTCGATTCACCTGTCTCTTCCTACTGCCATGGCTTCATGGGATCACACTACACAATCCATTCAGCTGCCTCGTCCTACTGCCATGGGTTGATGGGATCACACTACCCAAACCATTCACCTGTCTCTTCCTACTGCCATGGGTTGATGGGATCACACTGCCTCGTCCATTTAGCTGTCTCTTCCTACTGCCATGGCTTGATGGGATCACACTACCCCGTCCAGTCAGCTGCCTCTTCCTACTTCCATGGGTTGATGGGATCACACTACCCCGTCCATTCAGCTGCCTCTTCCTACTTCCATGGGTTGATGGGATCACAGTACCCCTTCCATTCAGCTGTCTCTTCCTACTGCCATGGGTTGATGGGATCACACTGCCTCGTCCATTTAGCTGTCTCTTCCTACTGCCATGGCTTGATGGGATCACACTACCCCGTCCAGTCAGCTGCCTCTTCCTACTGCCATGGGTTGAAGGGATCACACTACCCCGTCCATTCAGCTGCCTCTTCCTACTGCCATGGGTTCATGGGATCACAGTACCCCTTCCATTCAGCTGTCTCTTCCTACTGCCATGGATTGATGGGATCACACTACCCCGTCCATTCACCTGCATTTCCTACTGCCATGGGTTCATGGGATCACAGTACCCCTTCCATTCAGCTGTCTCTTCCTACTGCCATGGGTTGATGGGATCACACTGCCTCGTCCATTTAGGTGTCTCTTCCTACTGCCATGGCTTGATGGGATCACACTACCCCGTCCAGTCAGCTGCCTCTTCCTACTGCCATGGGTTAATGGGATCACACTACCCCGTCCATTCAGCTGCCTCTTCCTACTGCCATGGGTTCATGGGATCACAGTACCCCTTCCATTCAGCTGTCTCTTCCTACTGCCATGGGTTGATGGGATCACACTACCCCGTCGATTCACCTGCATTTCCTACTGCCATGGGTTGATGGGATCACACTACCGTTCCATTCAGCTGCCTCTTCCTACTGCCATGGGTTGATAGGATCACACTACCCCGTCCGTTTAGTTGCCTCATCCTACTGCCGTAGGGTGATGGGATTACACTACCCCGTCCATTCAGCTGCCTCGTCCTACTGCCATGGGCTGATGGGATCACACTACCCCGTCCATTCAGCTGTCTCTTCCTACTGCCATGGGTTGATGGGATCACACTACACCATCCATTCAGTTGCCTCTTCCTACTGCCGTAGGGTGATGGGATCACACTACCCCGTCCATTTGGTTGCCTCTTCCTACTGCAACGGGTTGATCGGATCACACTGCCTGGTCCATTTAGCTGTCTCTTCCTACTGCCATGGCTGAAGGGATGGTGTAAATCCAGCTAGGGTCCATGCAGGTAGCAAAAGTAATGTAAGCCCCCATGGGCCTTAGTATGGTGATCTACCTTCAGTTGTTGGCGATCTATAGCCCATTTTTAGATTGTGTTGTCCCCTATGGTAAAATGTTTTAGATTTAATTACTAGTTTTACACATATATATCTGTGATACTCTAGTTGCTTTACTGTCCTTCGACGACAGGTTTTATAATATATACATATTCCATTACAATGTAAACTGTTCTCGTCACGATATGGCTGAAATATTGCCGATGAGACGTTAAATATTAACTCACTCACTCACTCCTACTGCCATGGCTTGATGGGATCACACTACCCCGTCCATTCAGCTGTCTCTTCCTACTGCCATGGGTTGATGGGATCACACTACACCATCCATTCAGTTGCCTCTTCCTACTGCCGTAGGGTGATGGGATCACACTACCCCGTTCATTCAGCTGTCTCTCCCTACTGCCGTAGGTTGATGGGATCACACTACCCCGTCCATTCAGCTGTCTCTTCCTACTGCCATGGGTTGATGGGATCACACTGTCTCGTCCATTTAGCTGTCTCTTCCTACTGCCATAGGTTGATAGGATCACACTACCCCGTCCAGTCAGCTGCCTCTGCCTACTTCCATGGGTTGATGGGATCACACTACCCCGTCCATTCAGTTGCCTCTTCCTACTGCCGTAGGGTGATGCGATCACACTACCCCGTCCATTTAGTTGCCTCTTCCTACTGCCGTAGCATGATGGGATTACACTACCCCGTCCATTCAGCTGCCTCTTCCTACTGCCATGGCTTGATGCGATCACACTACCCCGTCCATTCAGCTGCCTCTTCCTACTGCCATGGGTTGATGGGATCACACTACCCAGTCCATTCAGCTGTCTCTTCCTACTGCCATGGGTTGATGGGATCACACTGCCACGTCCATTTAGCTGTCTCTTCCTACTGCCATGGGTTGATGGGATCACACTACCCAGTCCATTCAGCTGTCTCTTCCTACTGCCATGGGTTGATGGGATCACACTGCCACGTCCATTTAGCTGTCTCTTCCTACTGCCATGGGTTGATGGGATCACACTACTCAAACCATTCACCTGTCTCTTCCTACTGCCATAGGTTGATAGGATCACACTACCCCGTCCAGTCAGCTGCCTCTGCCTACTTCCATGGGTTGATGGGATCACACTACCCCGTCCATTCAGTTGCCTCTTCCTACTGCCGTAGGGTGATGCGATCACACTACCCCGTCCATTTAGTTGCCTCTTCCTACTGCCGTAGCATGATGGGATTACACTACCCCGTCCATTCAGCTGCCTCTTCCTACTGCCATGGCTTGATGCGATCACACTACCCCGTCCATTCAGCTGCCTCTTCCTACTGCCATGGGTTGATGGGATCACACTACCCAGTCCATTCAGCTGTCTCTTCCTACTGCCATGGGTTGATGGGATCACACTGCCACGTCCATTTAGCTGTCTCTTCCTACTGCCATGGGTTGATGGGATCACACTACTCAAACCATTCACCTGTCTCTTCCTACTGCCATGGGTTGATGGGATCCCACTACCCCGTCCATTCAGCTGTCTCTTCCTACTGCCATGGGTTGATGGGATCACACTGCCTCGTCCATTTAGCTGTCTCTTCCTACTGCCATGGCTTGATGGGATCACACTGCCACGTCCATTTAGCTGTCTCGTCCTACTTCCATGGGTTGATGGGATCACACTACCCAAACCATTCACCTGTCTCTTCCTACTGCCATGGGTTGATGGGATCACACTACCCCGTCCATTCAGCTGTCTCTTCCTACTGCCATGGGTTGATGGGATCACACTACCCCTTCCATTCAGCTGTCTCTTCCTACCTGCCATGGGTTGATGGGATTGACCCCTTCCATTCACACTTCCTCCTCCTGCCATGGCCATGTCACTACTCCCCTTCCATTCAGCTGTCTCTTCCTACTGCCATGGGTTGATGGGATCACACTACCCCTTCCATTCAGCTGTCTCTTCCTACTGCCATGGGTTGATGGGATCACACTACCCCTTCCATTCAGCTGTCTCTTCCTACTGCCATGGGTTGATGGGATCACACTACCCCGTCCATTCAGCTGTCTCTTCCTACTGCCATGGCTCATGGGATCACACTACCCCGTCCTGTCTCTTCCCACTGCCATGGGTTGATGGGATCACACTACCCCGTCCATTCAGCTGCCTCTTCCTACTGCCATGGGTTGATGGGATCACACTACCCCGTCCATTCAGCTGCCTCTTCCTACTGCCATGGGTTCATGGGATCACACTACCCCGTCCATTCAGCTGTCTCTCTTCCTACTGCCATGGGTTGATGGGATCACACTACCCCCCGTCCATTCACCTGCATTTCCTACTGCCATGGGTTCATGGGATCACAGTACCCCTTCCATTCAGCTGCTCTTCCTACTGCCATGGGTTGATGGGATCACACTACCCCGTCCATTCAGCTGTCTCTTCCTACTGCCATGGGTTGATGGGATCACACTACCCCGTCCAGTCAGCTGCCTCTTCCTACTGCCATGGGTTGATGGGATCACACTACCCCGTCCATTCAGCTGTCTCTTCCTACTGCCATGGGTTGATGGGGATCACATTCAGCTGTCTCTTCCTACCATGGGTTGTGGGATGGGATCACCCCGTCCTCTCAGCTGCCTCTTCCTACTGCCATGGGTTGATGGGATCACACTACCCCGTCCATTCAGCTGTCTCTTCCTACTGCCATGGGTTGATGGGATCACACTACCCAGTCCATTCAGCTGCCTCCTCTACTTCCATGGGTTGATGGGATCACACTACCCAATCCATTCAGCTGCCTCGTCCTACTGCCATGGGATGATGGGATCACACTACCCTGTCCATTCAGCTGTCTCTTCCTACTGCCATGGGTTTATGGGATCACATTACCCCATCCATTCAGCTGTCTCTCTTCCTACTGCCATGAGTTGATGGGATCACACTACCCTTCCATTCAGCTGCCTCTTCCCTACTGCCATGGGTTGATGGGATCACATTACCACTACCCTGTCCATTCACCTGCCACTTCCTACTGCCGTGGGTGCCATGATGGGATCACACACTTCCCCTTCCATTCAGCTGCCTCTTCCTACTGCCATGGGTTGATAGGATCACACTACCCTCGTCCATTTTAGCTTCCTCATCCTACTGCCGTAGGGTGATGGGATCACACTACCCCGTCCTTTCAGTTGCCTCTTCCTATTGCCGTAGCGTGATGGGATTACACTTCCCCGTCCATTCAAGTGTATCTTCCTACTGCCATTGGTAGATAGGATCACACTACCCCATCCATTCACCTGTCCCTTCCTACGGCCATGGGGTGATGGGATCACACTACCCAATCCATTCAGCTTCCTCCTCTACTGCCATGGGTTGATGGGATCACACTACCCAATCCATTCAGCTGGCTAGTCCTACTGCCATGGGTTGATGGGATCCCACTACCCAATCCATTCAGCTGTCTCTTCCTACTGCCATGGGTTGATGGGATCACACTGCCTCGTCCATTTAGCTGTCTCTTCCTACTGCCATGGCTTGATGGGATCACACTACCCCGTCCAGTCAGCTGCCTCTTCCTACTGCCATGGGTTGATGGGATCACACTACCCCGTCCATTCTGCTGTCTCTTCCTACTGCCATGGGTTGATGGGATCACACTACCCAATCCATTCAGCTGGCTCGTCCTACTGCCATGGGTTGATGGGATCACACTACCCTGTCCATTCAGCTGTCTCTTCCTACTGCCATGGCTTTATGGCATCACATTACCGCGTCCATCAGCTGTCTCTTCCTACTGCCATGGGTTGATGGGATCACACTACCCCTTCCATTCAGCTGCCTCTTCCTACCGCCATGGGTTGATGGGATCACACTACCCCGTCCATTCAGCTGCCTCTTCCTACTGCCATGGGTTGATAGGATCTCACTACCCCGTCCATTTAGTTTCCTTATCCTACTGCCGTAGGGTGATGGGGTCACACTACCCCGTCCTTTCAGTTGCCTCTTCCTACTGCCGTAGGGTGATGGGATTACACTACCCCGTCCATTCAGCTGTCTCTTCCTACTGCCGTGGGATGATCGGATCACACTACCCCATCCTTTCAGGTGTATCTTCCTACTGCCGTGGGTTGATTGGATCAGACTACCCCATCCATTCACCTGTCCGTTCCTACGGCTATGGGGTGATGGGATCACATTACCCCATCCATTCAGCTGCCTCTTCCTACTGCCGTGGGTTGATGGGATCACACTACCCCTTCCATTCACCTGCCTCTTCCTACTGCCATGGGTTGATGGGATCACACTACCCCGTCCATTCAGCTGTCTCTTCCTACTGCCATGGGTTGATGGGATCACACTGCCTCGTCCATTTAGCTGTCTCTTCCTACTGCCATGGCTTGATGGGATCACACTACCCCGTCCAGTCAGCTGCCTCTTCCTACTGCCATGGGTTGATGGGATCAAACTACCCCGTCCATTCAGCTGCCTCTTCCTACTGCCATGGGTTCATGGGATCACAGTACCCCTTCCATTCAGCTGTCTCTTCCTACTGCCGTTGGTTGGTGGGATCACACTACCCCGTCCATTCACCTGCATTTCCTACTGCCATTGGTTAATGGGATCACACTACCGTTCCATTCAGCTGCCTCTTCCTACTGCCATGGGTTGGATAGGATCACACTACCCCGTCCGTTTAGTTGCCTCATCCTACTGCCGTAGGGTGATGGGATTACACTACCCCGTCCATTCAGCTGCCTCTTCCTACTGCCATGGGTTGATGGGATGACACTACGCCGTCGATTCAGCTGCCTCTTCCTACTGCCATGGGTTGATGGGATCACAGTACACCGTCCATTCAGTTGCCTCTTCCTACTGCCGTAGGGTGATCGGATCACACTACCCCGTCCATTTGGTTGCCTCTTCCTACTGCCGTAGGATGATGAAATTACACTACCCCGTCCATTCAGCTGTCTCTTCCTACTGCCTTGGGTTGATTGGATCACACTACCCCATCCATTCACCTGTCCCTTCCTACGGCCATGGGGTGATGAGATCACACTACCCCATCCATTCAGCTGTCTCTTCCTACTGCCGTGGGTTGATGGGATCACACTACCCCTTCCATTCAGCTGCATTTTCCTACTGCCGTGGGTTGATGGGATCCCACTACCCCGTCCATTCAGCTGTCTCTTCCTACTGCCATGGGTTGATGGGATCACACTGCCTCGTCCATTTAGCTGTCTCTTCCTACTGCCATGGCTTGATGGGATCACACTACCCCGTCCAGTCAGCCGCCTCTTCCTACTGCCATGGGTTGATGGGATCACACTACCCCGTCCATTCTGCTGTCTCTTCCTACTGCCATGGGTTGATGGGATCACACTACCCGGTCCATTCAGCTGCCTCTTCCTACTGCCATGGGTTGATGGGATCACACTACCCAATCCATTCAGCTGTCTCTCCCTACTGCCGTTGGTTGGTGGGATCACACTACCCCGTCCATTCAGCTTTCTCTTCCTACTGCCATGGGTTGATTGGATCACACTGCCTCGTCTATTTAGCTGTCTCTTCCTACTGCTATCGATTGATAGAATCACACTACCCCGTCCAGTCAGCTGCCTCTTCCTACTGCCATGGGTTGATGGGATCACACTACCCCGTCCATTCAGCTGTCTCTTCCTACTGCCATGGGTTGATGGGATAACACTACCCTGTCCATTCAGCTGCCTCTTCCTACTGCCATGGGTTGATGGGATCACACTACCCAATCCATTCAGCTGTCTCTTCCTACTGCCGTTGGTTGATGGGATCACACTACCCCATCCATTCAGCTGTCTCCTCCTACTGCCGTGGGTTGATGGGATCACACTACCCCGTCCATTCAGCTGTCTTACTACTGCCGTTAGGTGATGGGATTACACTACCCCGTCGATTCAGCTGTCTCTTCCTACTGCCATGGCTTTATGGGATCAGATTACCCCATCCATCAGCTGTCTCTTCCTACTGCCATGGGTTGATGGGATCACACTACCCCTTCCATTTAGCTGCCTCTTCCTACTGCCATGGGTTGATGGGATCACACTACCCCGTCCATTCAGCTGCCTCTTCCTACTGCCATGGGTTGATGGGATCACACTACCCCATCCATTCAGCTGTCTCTTCCTACTGCCGTGGGTTGATGGGATCACACTACCCCGTCCATTCAGCTGTCTTACTACTGCCGTAAGGTGATGGGATTACACTACCCCGTCGATTCAGCTGTCTCTTCCTACTGCCATGGGTTGATGGGATCACACTACCCCATCCATTCAGCTGCCTCGTCCTACTGCCATGGGTTGATGGGATCACACTACCCTGTCCATTCAGCTGTCTCGTCCTACTGCCATGGCTTTATGCGATCACATTACCCCATCCATCAGCTGTCTCTTCCTACTGCCATGGGTTCATGGGATCACACTACCCCTTCCATTCAGCTGCCTCTTCCTACTGCCATGGGTTGATGGGATCACACTACCCCTTCCATTCACCTGCCACTTCCTACTGCCGTGGGTTGATGGGATCACACTACCCTTCCATTCAGCTGCCTCTTCCTACTGCCATGGGTTGATAAGATCACACTACCCCGTCCATTTAGTTTCCTCATCCTACTGCCGTAGGGTGATGGGATCACACTACCCCGTCCTTTCAGTTGCCTCTTCCTACTGCCGTGGGTTGATTGGATCACACTACCCCATCCATTCAGCTGTATCTTCCTACTGCCATTGGTAGATAGGATCACACTACCCTATCCATTCACCTGTCCCTTCCTACGGCCATGGGGTGATGGGATCACACTACCCAATCCATTTAGCTGCCTCTTCCTACTGCCATGGGTTGATGGGATCACACTACCCTGTCTATTCAGCTGTCTCTTCCTACTGCCATGGCTTTATGGGATCACACT
Source organism: Haliotis rubra (assembly GCF_003918875.1). NCBI lineage: Eukaryota > Metazoa > Mollusca > Gastropoda > Lepetellida > Haliotidae > Haliotis > Haliotis rubra. Next base: position 149,679 of record NW_025767316.1, read on the forward strand.
ATCCCGTCCATTCAGCTGTCTCTTCCTACTGCCATGGGTTGATGGGATCACACTGCCTCGTCCATTTAGCTGTCTCTTCCTACTGCCATGGCTTGATGGGATCACACTACCCCGTCCAGTCAGCTGCCTCTTCCTACTGCCATGGGTTGATGGGATCACACTATCCCGTCCATTCTGCTGTCTCTTCCTACTGCCATGGGTTGATGGGATCACACTACCCCTTCCATTCAGCTGCCTCTTCCTACTGCTATTGGTTGATGGGATCACACTACCCCGTCCATTCACCTGCCTCATCCTAATGCCGTGGGTTGATTGGATCACACTACCCTTCCATTCAGCTGCCTCTTCCTACTGCCATAGGTTGATAGGATCACACTACCCCGTCCATTTAGTTTCCACATCCTACTGCCGTAGGGTGATGGGATCACACTACCCCGTCCTTTCAGGTGCCTCTTCCTACTGCCGTAGGGTGATGGGATTACACTACCCCGTCCATTCAGCTGTCTCTTCCTACTGCCGTGGGTTGATGGGATCACACTACCCTTCCATTCAGCTGCCTCTTCCTACTGCCATGGGTTGATAAGATCACACTACCCCGTCCATTTAGTTTCCTCATCCTACTGCCGTAGGGTGATGGGATCACACTACCCCGTCCTTTCAGTTGCCTCTTCCTACTGCCGTGGGTTGATTGGATCACACTACCCCATCCATTCAGCTGTATCTTCCTACTGCCATTGGTAGATAGGATCACACTACCCTATCCATTCACCTGTCCCTTCCTACGGCCATGGGGTGATGGGATCACACTACCCAATCCATTTAGCTGCCTCTTCCTACTGCCATGGGTTGATGGGATCACACTACCCTGTCTATTCAGCTGTCTCTTCCTACTGCCATGGCTTTATGGGATCACACTATCCCGTCCATTCAGCTGTCTCTTCCTACTGCCATGGGTTGATGGGATCACACTGCCTCGTCCATTTAGCTGTCTCTTCCTACTGCCATGGCTTGATGGGATCACACTTACCCGTCCAGTCAGCTGCCTCTTCCTACTGCCATGGGTTGATGGGATCACACTACCCCGTCCATTCTGCTGTCTCTTCCTACTGCCATGGGTTGATGGGATCACACTACCCCTTCCATTCAGCTGCCTCTTCCTACTGCTATTGGTTGATGGGATCACACTACCCCGTCCATTCACCTGCCTCATCCTAATGCCGTGGGTTGATTGGATCACACTACCCTTCCATTCAGCTGCCTCTTCCTACTGCCATAGGTTGATAGGATCACACTACCCCGTCCATTTAGTTTCCTCATCCTACTGCCGTAGGGTGATGGGATCACACTACCCCGTCCTTTCAGGTGCCTCTTCCTACTGCCGTAGGGTGATGGGATTACACTACCCCGTCCATTCAGCTGTCTCTTCCTACTGCCGTGGGTTGATCGGATCACACTACCCCATCCATTCAGGTGTATCTTCCTACTGCCATTGGTAGATAGGATCACACTACCCCATCCATTCACCTGTCCCTTCCTACGGCCATGGGGTGATGGGATCACACTACCCAATCCATTTAGCTGCCTCGTCCTACTGCCATGGGTTGATGGGATCACATTACCCCATCCATTCAGCTGCCTCTTCCTACTGCCGTAGGGTGATTGGATCACACTACCCCGTCCATTTAGTTGCCTCTTCCTACTGCCGTGGGTTCATGGGATCACACTTCCCCGTCCATTCTGTTGCCTCTTCCTGCTGCCGTAGGGTGATTGGATCACACTACCCCGTCCATTTAGTTGCCTCTTCCTACTGCCGTAGGATGACGGGATTACACTACCCCGTCAATTCAGCTGTCTCTTCCTACTGCCGTGGGTTCATGGGATCACACTTCCCCGTCCATTCACCTGCCTCTTCCTACTGCCATGGGTAGATAGGATCACACTACCCCATCCATTCACCTGTCCCTTCCTACTGTCATGGGACGATGGGATCACACTACCCGATCCATTCTGCTGCCTCTTCCTACTGCATGGGCACCCGTGAAGAGCCACCTCCTCGTGGTAGGTGCTGGGTAACGCTAAGCGCCCTTCAACCCCCCGTTGTGGACCAGGGGGTATATTTGGTCCACCAACCCGTTTGCCGTGGATTGCGCCCCTGTGTCGGTGGAGGAAGGGATTCTGGTGGTTGAGGGCACTGGTTCCAGGAACAGTGTTCCTTTGCCCAACACACCACTTCGGCCCTGACTTCACCTAGACGGGTGGTAGAACTGGCCCGGTTCCATCAATCGGCTGGTCATGTCGAGCCCTGTGCTACAACTGTAAAATGTTGCACAGAATTTGAGAAATATTAGGTGATATTTTTCAAGTCTTGGCAATTTTTGAACTTTGAATTTTTGAATTTCAATTAAACAATTTCATGTATGTTTTTGCCTAGAGTCGTATGCCCAGAAGGCGGTGGGTCATGGGCCAATCTGGTGGAATGATTAATCTTTTAATTTTTCTGCTGGAGTATGTCATCCGGGTATCCTTGTGTCTGCAAGTTGGAGATACGCTTGTTTTTAGCATTGTCTTTGTGATACACCGTTGTGGGTGGGGAGCTCGGATGATGAACCATTTAACATTAACCATGGCTTACGAAACCCCACTTAAGAAAACGAAACGTCCACTAGACATTGATCGTGACGATGATGAACACAGACCGACACAATCAATTGATTACTGGCCACGCTTTATAGTGATCGAAACTCATGATAAGACGCCACTGAAGTTGAACCCTTTTGCGGTATCAAAGACTATTCAAGGCATTGCAGGTGATGTCAAAAACGTTAAACGCTTGCGTTCAGGAGCTCTTCTCATTGAATGCGGTAAATGACAGCAAGCTATAAACCTGATGTCAACATAATTGTTTGTTTGTCCAGAGTATGGAACATGATTCAAAGAATTAAAGGCAAAGGTTCAAAATCTGCTGTTCACCATCTTAAAGATGGTGATAATTTAATTACTGACAAGTCTAAGACTGGAAATAAAATTGACGAAACTCTTGCCAAAAATTCTTCATCGGCAAATTATGTCCCTGAGTTTCAGAGATATCAGAAGCAACAGGAAAAGACAAAACTTAATTTCGAATCAAATAACAGTGAAGATTATAACGAAGTGTTTTCATTACATGAGCTACATACTGCTCTTGAGCAAGCTCATGACACTGCAGCGGGTGATGATAATATTCATTACAAGCTACTGAAACACTTACCTGAACCATGTCTGATGACACTTTTAGATATATTTGACAAAATATGGACGTCTGGCGAATTTCCTCCTTCGTGTCGTAATGCCATTGTAGTCCCAATACCAAAACCCAGCAGGGACCATACAGATCCGTCGAACTACAGACCGATATCTCTAGCTAGCTGTGTCTGTAAAACCATGGAACGTATGGTGAATAAATGATTACTTTGGTATCTTGAAACCAATAACCTTATAACAAATATTGAATGTGGTTTCAGGAAAAATCGTAGTACCATTGATCATTTGGTACGTTTAGAATCCTTTGTTAAAAATGCTATAGTAAATAAACAACATGCTGTATCAATTTTCTTTGATCTTGAGAAAGCTTATGATACGACCTGGAAGCATGGCATTTCGAAGAATTTACATGACTTTGGTTTGAGAGGCCGTTTACCTCCTTTTATATCACAGTTTTTAAAAGACAGGCAATTTCAAGTCCGTTTTAAATGATTCCATTGATGGATCATTATTTGTGGATGATTTCAATATTTCTTGTCGTGGTAAAAATATGCATACTATTGAACGGCAACTGCAGTTGTGTTTAAACAAAATAATTGAATGGTGTCTTAAAAAACGGCTTTTAATTTTCTAAATATAGAACTAATTGTATACATTTTTGTAGAAAATATAAGCCTCATAAGGACCCATAACTCTCTTTACCCTACAGCGTTCTTATATTTGAAAATTTTCCGGACTCCGGAGAAAGGGACAACTAGGTGTGCGAGAAAGGATGGAGACGGCACAGCACAGGCTAATGAATCAATAACTTTGTGGGCACTTGTGCACGTGCTTCTCTAACACCTGGCTGTCCCTTTCTCTGCACTCCTCCCTCGTAACAAATAGTGAACTGTGTCAAAATGTTAATGAGAGTTTCTTAAAGAATTTTTTTTGTTGAATATAAGAACGCTGTTGGGTATTAGTAAATGATAAACATGTGTACTATTTATATTTATGTGGCAATTTTGTACAATGATAAAATTTGCGATTCATCGGTCCGTTTCTGACTCAAACGGACTATAGTTTTAGTTGTGATTGTGATTGTGATATTCTAGTTGTTTTACTGTCCTTCGTCGACAGGTTTTTACATTATACATCTATTCCATTTCAATGTCACGTATGTTCTCGTCACGATATGGCTGAAATATTGCCGATGTGACGTTAAATAATAACTCACTCACTCACTCATTGTGTGATTGTGAACAGCATCAACGCCAAAACGTTGCAAATTTAAACTTTTTCCGTTGTTTTAGAGCGTTTGGAAAAATATTCGCCAAAACGTCACCAAGAAAACGTGCAAAGCAAAATGCACGCGCAAGTCAACGGAAAAGCTATCCTTTTTACAAAAGGAAACGTATTTATTTTTGTCATTCGCTTTTGCCTTGAGAAGAGAAAATCATCATACCACGAATGAGTGCCGCCAATCAAAACATCACCATAGGCAGCCTTGAAGCTGGAGACGCAGTCTGAAGGACAAAGAGTGAGTGAGGGGACAGTTGTTGAAACATCACCATAGGCTGCCTTGAAGCTGGAGACGCAGTCTGAAGTTTCAACGTTCATTAGAGCACCATATCTCGCCTTTGGGGTTGTTTCCTGTAAACATATTCAGCCCAAGATCGCCCGAGTGAGGGAGTTAGTTAAAATTTAACGTCACCTCGGCAATATTTCAGCCATATAGTGATTGTGATTGTGTTGTGATTGTGTTGTGATCCAACAGTGATTGTGTTGATCGTGTTTTTAGCCCAGCACGATTATTCAACTTTGAAACCTTTTTTAAAATTGTTTAAATCGTGATGAGGTCGTGTCGATCGAGGAGTCATTGTATAGGCACCGTGTGGTGTTCTTGTAGTGATTGTGTTGATCAGGCTTCAATGTTCTGGACACGACTCCACAGCGAACACAACACGAGCAGGAAGTTTCTCGTGTTGCAATCGTACTGCTATCGTGCTCCTGTTAATTTTAATATGAGATGTGAACACGTTTGCTACTCGCTGTGTACAGGAAGTAAACACGAATGTGCACGATGACTACACGATCGAAGTACGATTAAAGCACGATAGGCGGACTGAAGGGGTACACAAAGCCCACAGTCTAGACTACCTTCATCGTTTTTACAGTGAAATATTTGTCCCTTGTGATGACGGGACATGCATGAGTATCTTATTTGTATCTCTGGCAGGTTGTATGATGTTGCATGCAAAGCTTCTGCCGTCCGGGTGTCGTGTCAGTTTCAACCACGCGAAGTCCGTGCAGTACCGTCGCTCCGACTTACGGCGGACGACAAGCTGATGGTGAAGCGGCCATAGCCACGTTATAAAACTTGGACAGACTGTACACAGGTGCGGTGGCCCGTGAGGCTTGTGATACCGACAAGCAGAACACGAACTGATTGCCGGAGTAGTGAGTGTGTGGGTTAAAATTCAAAGTCATATCGGCAGCGTTTCAGCCATATCGTGACCATGAGATATGTATGTCAAATAAAAATCATAAATATAAAAATCTGTCAACCAAGTACAGCAAAATAATCACGGATCTAACCTTAAAACTGATATGTAATCTTGAAACAGCAATTTGTGTTCACGGACTTGATTTGTGTTTGTCGCATCCCATGGCCAGTTTTACCAGGTTGTGATTCACTGGGGTGTCTGGTCCTGACTCTATTGTTTAAGAAGCAGCGCCCGCTGGAATACTGCATCTGTAATTGGCACCTAGCGCGTGAGTGTGTAAAATAGACGCCCAGTGACAGCAGAACGTTGCGGATGTGTGACAAGTGTCAGTTGGCTACTGAGATGTTATGCTTTGCGTTGTGTTTTTAGAATTGGTCTCTTGGCGTGGTCAGTACATCTTGTCTGCAGGTTCTGTGTGAGTGATTCCTGACAGGTTTTCCCAACTTAACTCAATTAAAGTCACAACAAAAGAGTATTATGTTTCCATTCTTGTATATTGGAAATAGATGGATGAGAAAGTTAGATCTAGTCAAATATTCAGAACAAACAATCCTACGTATTTCTCCCCCTCCCTACCTACCTAAACCCTACTCAAAATACAGTTAACTTTTGTTTACGTCCACCCCTTATGCCTACTCCCGAAAATAACGAGACAAAACCTACTTATTCCTATGCTATTTCTCCCCCTCCCCAAGATATCACTAAATCAACACGACATTCCCTGAACACACTAAACAATAAGTGGAAACTTATTTTGGTCTTGAATACAAGACTCGAGGTCAAAGACAACTTACCCGATGCGGGTATCGGACGACTGACGATTCCCTTCTTCTTCTTCGGTTAGATGCTTTGGAGGTCGCCTTTGCCTGCTGGCATGTCGGCAGACTTATCCCGTCTTCGGATGCGTGGGGTGTCCCTCCTTGGGACTCGTGGTGGAGGCTGTTGTGTCCCTCCTTGGGATGCTTGGGCCGGATCAGGGTGTCCTTCCTTGGGACGCCTGGGCTGGACTGGGTGTCTCTCTTGTGTTGACCCTCGTTGGGACGTATGGATGTATATGTACGTGTGCGTGAGTATATATACGTTTGTTTCTTGTTGTTTTGGGTTGTTGCTTTTTTTTTTTTTTTGGGGGATATTTGGGAGTAGACATGGCTACTCCCCCTGCTTTTTACCCTGGGGAGTGGACACGCCTGGGGGATATTTGGGAGTAGACATGGCTACTCCCCTGCTTTTACCCTGGGGAGTGGACACCCCCTGTACTCACCCTGGGGAGTAGTCTTTCCCATATCTTAAACCGAGTACTACTCAGATTATAATCCCACATCGGGGGCCGTTTGCAGCATCTTCAACAGATTAAGATGCACCAGTCACCTTTAAACAAAGGACCCCAAAGCTTAAGGTGATTGCTACTCGGAGCATGATGACAACAGAAGTTGTCGATATCAACTTGCACACATAAAAGATTTATACATCCGCAATGTTTTGCTAATCAGCAACCGTATTACGTTATTAACACATTACAAAGGTCTAGCAAGAGGGGGCGGTGGGGTAGCCTAGTGGTTAAAGCGTTGGCTCGTCACGCCAAAGACCCGGGTTCGAATCCCCACATGGTTACAATGTGTGAAGACCATTTCTGGTGTCCCCCGCCTTGATGTTGCTCGAGTATTGCTAAAAGCGGCGTAAAACCAATATCAGTCAGTCAGTCTAGCAAGAAGCTAACTGCCGCAGCAAGTGAAAACATAAAAGCGTGTGTTCTATTCATTCATTTTATTTCACTTTAAATTGTAGTACGTCGTGCCATCTTAGCCATGTTCAAATAATGAAGCATGTTGTCACCCACACACCAACGTTGAAGTGTGCCACGGCCGATTTCAGTGTTGGAAAATGTTTTTTGGTTTTTGTCCTCGAAACACTTTATCACAGTCTATCACAGACGTGTATTGACCAATTTCTCTATCCATATGGAAGGGTTTCCAATGGCGATCCATTTTCGTCGTGCAGAAAGAGTCTCTTTGTGTAGTCCAACCTGTATCTTTTGGCAGTGTTGACAGACATCAGTTAGTTGCCCTGATTGAAACCCTGGCGTACGATATGGTTAGGGTTGTCCTCACTTATTGAGTCAGTCTGTCAGCCGCATATGAGTGCTTTCACACTGTCAAAGTTGATATGCTGGCTTGCACGATAGTTGAGTGTGAACCCCCTAACTTTACACACTGTCCTTGTGCCGTCTTCTTTAGGTCGTGTCAGTTTGTAGGCATAGTTCTTTGCGTCACCTGACAAGAAAGTTGATATGCTGTTTCCATACACTTCATCTGGCAGGTCTCCCAAAGTATCTCCCAAAGTATCTCCCAACGACGGATTCCAAGCATCAGGCTTGTGGACATAAATGATGCTGTCCGTGTCAAAATACAGCACCCTCCGTTCAAGCGGCATCAAGTAGCTGTAAAAAAGCAACATAAAGATATACTGTAAATACTTTTATAAGATATTCATATAATGTCTCAAATTTTCCATATTGAAGTTATTTAGTTAAATTCTAACTTTTCTATTTAATCTAATACCTTACCTGTATAAATTGAGCCGTGCTTGTGCTGTAGCCCAGGCGGCAATGACGACATTGGAGGCAGGATGCGATGAGTGGAAATCTGTCCTTGGTTCCGTGGAGACGAACAGCATGTTTTCGTTGACGATGAAGACATATTTGACTTCATGCCTCTCGACTCTCAACATGGCAAAGAAAGCTGAACGTTCTGTGATATAGCTGGCTTTTCCAAACCCTAATCTTGCCCAAAACTTGCCCCAGTGATTGTTCAGACATCCTGTTGCCAATGTCCGCAGTCCGGGGATTTTCCTGATTTGGGTTTGGTCGAGTTTGACCCCTTCTTTCTGGAAAATCTTCTCTACATAATTTTGAGTATCAGTACACCTACATGTTCTGCATAGAGGGAACATGAGTTTCCCTCCAGCTCTGTGTGGCAATAACGGATGGTAGAGTTGTGAGGGAGGAAGAATGCGACACTGGATGAGTCCTTCTAGCTGATTAAATTGTGACACAGGGGGATTATCCACAACCGATCGGTGACCTAACGCGAATATTCCATACTTGCAAATGTATGGATATAGGGAACACACATCTTCATATTTAATTGTTTCATCTTCTTTGGCAGATTAATACAATTTTGTGGCATTTGTTCTTCCCCCAAAGAAACGTCATGAGGGTCTAAAGGATTTTACCTAAGTTCAAAGCCGGTGAGGATTCTTTCAATTCTGGATTTGCTTTCTCACTGTTTTTTTTAATTCACATTCCAATATCTGGACAATGTTCTCCATGAGTTTTTTGGTAAACCTCTCTCATGGTTGTACCCTGGGTAGGATGTGCTTCACACCTTGCAGCCCTGTACTTTGTTCAGCCGTGCCAAAACACAGCCCATGAATTCAAATACAGTCTTGCTTTCCCTGCCGTATCCATCAACGCTGTACCGGGATCCATCCAAACACTGGAACGTAGCTTCCCCTCCACTGCGTCATGCTCTATTTAGCGATTTTGGTCTTGATGCATTAACCATCTTAACCACTGGTGACACTGTATTGAGTAGCGCCTCTCCGGTTTGTATTCATGTAGCGGTATGATGGCAATGGTTTCTGGCTCCAGGTAGTTTTTCCTCAACACGAGCATACACGCCATAGGAAGGGTTGTTGATCCATGTTGTTTTGGCTGATGAATACGTCATGGAAAGCAGCACATCCTCTCCTCATCTCTCTCCGTTTTTGTACTTACTGGAGGTGGAGGTGTCAGCATCTCTGAAGGGTCTGCTGATTGTGTGGCTTGCACAACCGAAGATGGACTGGCCAGTGGCAGGTGGTTCCAAAGTTCTTGAAGTGGATCCTGACCATTTCATGTCTAACATTGATGTCAAGATTCTCCAATGAATTAGGCAGGCCAGGTTCTCCAAGGACAGGTTGATGGCGTCTAGTGGTAGTGGCCAACCTTTCATTTGGCACAGCTGGGAAATGTGCCCGAAGCAGCTCCCTCTGAGAGGTATATCTTTAGGAACAAGGCTATTCCTTAGGACGAACTGATGTAATCCCTGCTCCCAAGATTTGTTGAGCAAGATCTTCTACTGCTGCTATATAGCCTGTTTTTATATTGTATTGTCATCTATAGTTAAACTGTTTTAGATTTGATTGCTAGTTTTAAATTCAAATCTGTGATAATCTAGTTATTTTACTGTCCTTCGTTGACGGGTTTTTATAGTTTACCATTCCTTACTATGCATTAAATTAATTGTTCGCATCACGAAATGGCTGAAATATTGCCGATGTGACGTTAAAATTTAACTCACTCACTCACTCACTCACTCTACTGCTGCTATCACGTGGGATGCTGTTTCTGCAGAGGCCTGTACTGAGTCCCGAAGACAGTGTGGCAGATGAGCTCAGTAGACATGATGGCGTAATGTTCTCGACCACATTCCACAAGACTTGATAGGGCAGATAGATCCTCAGCCTCGAGGGTGGCTGCTCTGGAATCGAGCGGCTCCTTTGTTGGTTACTGAAACATTCATCCCTTGGGTACCTGTCCTGACCAATCTGGCGGGAGAGGATGATTTGGGGCGCTGTTGCTCCCGCCTCGGCGAGGGACGTCGCTACTGCCTTCTGAGGACCTGTCTCCTCGGAGAGGAACGTCTCTCTCGTCTCGAGAACTCTCTCTCTGGTGCTGCCAAGGCAGCACTCAACAAATCTGTGACACCACTTCTTATTCCATACTCTGATTATAAAGCTGGCATTAGAACTTACATCCGTGATCTGATGCAGAAGAAGTGGGACACCCAAGTAGGTATTAATAAGTTACATGCAATAAAACCCTATATTGGTTACGCCTACTTGGGTTGTCAGTCCAGATTTGAAGAGGTCATTATGCGACGATGTCGCATTGGCCATACCAGATATACTCATGAATATTTATTGAAAGGCGAAGATCCCTTCGTTTTGTATCCCTTGTGATGAAAGGATCACAGTCAAGCATGTCTTGCTTGACTGCATTGAATATTCCATCACAAGGGATAAGTATTTTAATGTCAAAACATTGAAGGATCTTTTTAATAATGTTAGTTCTCATTTAGTTATTGCCTTTTTAAAAGAATTAGATGTGTTAACAGATTTGTAAATAGCTAAATATTTTATGATTGGAAGTTTGAATTAGTAACATAGATTGTTAGTGGCTGTATCATCGAGGGGGGTTAAAGTACTGTAAAATTATTGTCCTCCTGAGAGGGTACGTAAGTCCCAAAACATTCAAAGTCAATTTGAACTTTCCGTTTTTTAATCGTAGAATATTTGTTATTTTAATGTATGGCTAGATATGTCTTAATTGCTAACGGCTGAGGGGATGATATAAATACAGCTAGGGCCCATGCAGGAAGCAAATGTACTGTAAGTCCCCATGGTCCCTAGTATGGTGATCTACCTTCAGTTGTTAGCGATCTATAGCCCATTTTTAGATTGTGTTGTCCCCTATGGTTAAAATGTTTTAGATTCAATTACTAGTTTTACATATATATATCTGTGATACTCTAGTTGCTTTACTGTCCTTCGATGACAGGTTTTATAATATATACATATTCCATTACAATGTAAAATGTTCTCGTCACGATATGGCTGAAATATTGCCGATGTGACGTTAAATATTAACTCACTCACTCACTCACTCTCTCTCTGGTGAATGACGGTGCTCCTGCCTTCTGGGGATTTGTCTCCTCGGTGACGAACGTCTCTCCCATCTCGAGAGCTCTCTCTCTGGCGAATGAAGTTGCCTTTTCCAGAACGAATAACAATAGACGGACATATGTTGGAGCGGAGATCTCGGCAGGCCTCCTGGAAGATGTACGTACTTGAAGAGGTATATCCCAACGGGTGACCGGGAGGTATACAACTGATGCCACTTGTCTATGGTCAGGGCTTGGACAACGTCGTTTCCGGGTTGATGAGACATTAGGCTGGTGACTCAGTTTCAAAGTCTGGGTCTAGGCTAACTGTCCCCCGGACAACTGTCCCCTGGCTATCTGCCCCCCGTCCATTGTGTCCCCAGGACAACTGCCCCCTGGGTTAATTGCCCCCTGGACAACTGTCCCCCCATCATATAAAAAAAACTAAAAGTAATAATTTTAAATGTTTAGTTTATAGCACTATGTAATACAACACATTATATCAATCTTCAGATTCACTTAGATGTATACAAGACGCGAAATACCGATGTTTACTGGACGTGAAGTGTCAATGTTACCGCACGCGAAGTGGCCAAACAAACATTCAAACAAAATGAAGTTCAACTATATACAATTTATACAAACACACATGACAATCAACCCAAAATAAATTAACACCCAAAGAGACAATGCATTGATTATATCAACATGCAAATTCATTTCGTCCAAGTGAGTTCCATCATTTTGTCTATTGCACTGGGAATGTTAATGTCAAATATCACAAGTATCACAGCGCACTAATGTACCCACTTATCACAGGTCCTTGCAGAAATAATCGAGAAAACAGAAGAATCAAGGACTACATCACATGTGGCAAATACCACATTGCAGCTAAAGTTCTGTCGGAAATGCTAGAAAAATTCTTTTTAGCCTTAATACTTTGATAAAGGTGATAAATGTATTATGTTGTCAATATATCAACTCGCCTAAAGTGTACCTAATTTTTAATTCAATCTATTTAACTTTCCCATGCATTTAAAGGGCAGTTTACAGGAGAGAATATGGTATCAAAACAACAAAGATTTTTTAAGAGTTCAACAACAGAAATCTGAAATAGTCTTTACATTTATGCTAATAATAGAGGTGGTGTAAAAATATGAAACAACGTTTTTCTTTAACAAATAAATGTTGAATGTTTGTGTTTACTTAATTATCGTTTCTTTATTGAAGAAATATTAATATAAATGTTAAGTCTTGATAAAAAAGTTTCCCCTCATGCATGCACATCTTTATCACAGCGTCCACTATGGCCAACTATTTGCAGTCAATTGTTGCAAAGGTTTATAAGTATTTTGTGCTTGAAAAAGACAGAGGTAAACCTTTCATTAGTTTAGAAAGGGTTTATTACAGAACTTGTAGAGCTGTTGGTATGTCTTGCAAACAAGTTTACAATATTGTACACAAATCAGACAAGACAGAGACAGTCTCAAAAGCAAAACCGGGACGTAAAACAATCATTGACAACTTTGACAAGGGAGTACTTAGACGGGAGGTCTATAAACTTTATGAGAATAAGAATATATATATTCTAAAGAAGCTACACCAGTGACTTCGTTAAATCTTTGGCCAATGTTCACAACTAGAATAAATTGACCGAATTACATCCATATTTTTGCAATGAAATATACTGTTGACATGCAAAACATTTATTAAAACGTTGCACATTTCTACAATCAATCGATAAAATAACACAAGTGATAGGAATCGTTCCAATGTACAGTAATTTGTATGCTTTTTTTTTACAACAAACACACATACTCAAATGATCCCTTACATAACCAATACGTATACTATACGTACACATATTCAACATTTTGAAGAAAACTCTATTGAGATGACCCCTTCTCGAGCGTGTGCTCAGGTGTCAATTTCACCTGTCGATACTGTGCATGCTGATGACGTTACACAGGCAGTTAATGTTTGTATCAAATAACGTGCCACTACCCATTATTTTTTTTGGTATTTTCATCAGTAAAACACATTTTAGGGCATGTCTCAAAATGTATTCCCTCGGTCTACAATAGGTAGATGTTTCTTAAAGTGATATTTGTTATATATGTAACTGTAATACATCTGAATTTTAAATATAAGTCAAAAAGCATTTTTCTAGCATTTACGACGGTACTTTAGCAAAGAAAAGGCGTGTGGTATATCACAGCATGGCATGTTGACTATCACAGATGAATTAAAACGTCAAATGGAATTCACCAGCCAAATTTTGGCTGTATTGGACATCATGAAGACAAGCGTCGTCCCTGTTCGGGCGCTAAATGAGACCGTGGTCCAGGGATGTAATGTATTCGAGTCTCTGGACCGCGCTGCATATACAACAGTTAACCACAGCCAACACGAATATAGTTTATTGCGGATGGTGAGATGACCGTGTGTACCTGCATATAAGGGAGAATGTCTCTCAGTGGGGACAGGCATACACACTCTCTCACATTTAACAACATTTATTAACAATACAGTTTGGCCAACCATAAATATATATAGTAACATTACATTAATATCACAAGCATTACATCAGTGAACAGTATGTCACTGTAACAAGTACATGTGCTACATATGATATAATGAAAAAAATGTCCATGATATGGATTTTGTAAATTCTAATGACCTTGAGACTTATACTTCAGTCAAGGTGAAATGAAATATTCCAAGTATGGTCTTATATAAGCCACCCCAAACCACCCCGTTTAACTGGACATTACCCAATGTCTAAAGCTTAATACCTATTCCGTTTCCTACTTCTACTTTTCCCCCAACCCGACCTAACACGAATATAAAGAACAAAGCATCCCCCTACATAAAACCTAACATTCCACTCTGTAAACGGGGAGGGAATGATCCTGAAACAGGACCTCGGGACAGAGATATTACCTGATGCTCGGATGACCGAAAGCTAGACACTGAATCCAGAGAGCCAGGTCACTTACATAGCACTCTAGAATGACCTCTGACACGCCAATCAGAGCCTACCCAACATGTTTAGCACCAACCACGTGGCCTACCCAATGTATCTAGCGCTACGATGGTGGTAACCCCAGTCAAGAAGTTGTGCCGTAGTAGAGCAAGTGAAACAATGTGCTACAAGACTATCTGGTAGACAGTTTTTCTATATGTGGTAAGTATAGTTTGAATATCCCGTTATAAAGCCCCTACCCCCATGCTTACGCTATAATTTAACCCAGTTTTCCTACAAAACCTTGTCCTGGTAACAGGAACTGGAGATTTTCTTTCATCTTCCCCCATACTTGAAATACTGTCATTTAACTCCTCCTGTAAGGAAGCGTCACTGGTAGAAGTACCTGCAGTCTGGATGGTCCAGTCTTTTGGTGCAGACGTACCCTCATAGGGTTTAAGATGATCCACATGAATGGTGACCACTGGTTTGTGTTCTTGTTTCTGGATGGAATATGTCCATTCCGAAAGTTTATCTACCACCATATCTGGCCCATCCCAGCCTAGCCCCAACTTCTGATTTGCTTTTGGAGGATACCATCGCCAAACAAATGTTCCTACTTCAAAAGACCTAGCCTTCAGATTTTTATCATAATTTCTCTTCTGATTGTTAGCAGCAAGGCCTAACTGACTATTGGCGAATTCACAAATTCTCTGGAAAGTATTCTTAAGCCACTGTACATATTCTACTGGGCAGTCCCTAGCAACAGATAGAGGCGGATCACCAGCCATGAGATCAATGGGTACACTGGCTTCTCTACCTAACATCATCAGATTCGGGGAGCAATGTGTACTCTTATGCTCTGTAGCCATGTATGCCATGAGTAAATACAGGGGGTGATCATCCCAGTCTAAGGGTTCCTGGTGGACATAGATGGATAACATTTGTCGATGTGTTTGATTAAACCGTTCAACAAGTCCATCTGACTGGGGACGATAGGGAGTAGTTCTACTCTTGTCAACACCTAATAAGTTACAGACTTCCCTGAATAAAATGGACTCGAATTCACGGCCCTGATCAGTGTGAATTTGGCTTGGACAACCAAATCTACAAATAAATAGTGTTACTAATTTGTCTGCAACTGTTTGAGCCGTATGATCAGGTATTGGATAAGCCTCCTTCCATTTTGTAAAGTAATCTCCTAACACCATTATGTATTCGTTCCCATGACGACTCCTCGGCAAAGGACCCACAATGTCTATGGCTATACATTGCATAGGAGATTGGACCTGAAACTGACGTAACCGTGTTTTGCCCCGTCCTGGACCAGGTGTACAGCATGCACAAAAATCACAAGCCTTGCACAACCTTTTAATGTCCTTAGACATACCTGGCCAATAGATTCTGAGCTTAACAGCCTTAAGTGTTCTATCACGACCAAAATGTCCTGCAGTATGGTCAGCGTGAAGATGCTAGTACGGACAAGTAGGGCAGCAACCAACTGCTCTCGTGGACTAAAGAACTCTGACTCTACTTTCCTAAAAGACCATTCCTAAGAACTAAGGAATTCCACTGACCAACTAATGTCCTAGCCTCCGAACACAAAGCCTGAACTTCCGACCTAGATGGCTGGTCATGATTGTTCCTAAGAAACTCCAGTACTGGTCGTTTCCCTGGATCAGCTTTCTGATTCTCTAAGAGCTCATCTCTAGTCCACACTGGTAACCAGTTGGTCTGAAAGCTATCAGTACTATCAGAAGTATCAAAACTGTCTTCTCCAACAACTGACACAACATACTTTGGTTTTGGTGATTCCAAAACTACTTCCACGGATGAAACTGTATCTTTCCCTGTCTGAACTTCTTGTTTACTACTGATATGTCCCAAGGGGAAAGTAAACTGTTGACAGTTATTGACCCCAAGGTTTGTGAAACAATCTGGACACTCCTGAAAATGACACTTCCTTAATGGCTTACGAGACAGCGCATCCGTATTTTGATGCTTCGGACCTGGACAATACTCGATGTCAAAGGAATAAGTTTCTATCACGCTTCGCCACCTAGCTAGCATACCCTCAGGATCCTTGAAATTCTTTAGCCAGATCAAGGGTGCATGATCAGTACGGAACAAGAAATTCCTGCCCAAAAAAAATGACGAAACATACGAAGAAAAATGACTACAGCTAGTAACTCGCGTTTTGCAGTACAATAATTCCTCTAAAGTTTTACTTGCATATGAAATGACCTTTTCCTCTCAATTCTGTAATTGTGACAAGACTGCTCCTACACCAAGAGCACTAGCATCCGTATGCAGAATAAACATTCCATCATCCTTACACAAAATGCCGATAGTAACCCAATAAGCCCAAGAAACTACTCACATCAGTCCGGTTTACCGGTCTTGGCCATGTTTGTACTGATTCAGCTTTTTCTGGATTACACTGAATACCAGCTGAGGAAACTATATGACCTAGAAATGTGACCCTTGTCTGAAAAACAGAACATTTTGAAGGTTTTAACTTCAAATTAGCCACTCGGAATTGCAACAATACCAGACGGAGATTATCCAGGGCTGACTCAAAACTAGGACCAAAGACCATGACGCCATCCAGATAACAGAAACATTTTTTCCATTTCAGTTTCCCTAACACGTGATCCATCAATCTCTCAAACGTAGCGGGGGCGTTGGTGAGACCAAAAGGCATGACGTTAAAGTGATGCAGGCCTAAATGAGTGGAAAAAGCTGTTTTGTGTTTATCTCTAAGGTCCATCTTAACCTGCCAATATCCGCTAGCTAAATCCAGAGTACAAAACCACTGTGCTCCACTTAGAGTCTCAAGTGTCTCATCTATCCTGGGTAGAGGGTATGCATCCCGAATACTAACCAAATTCAACTTGAGGAAATCTATACAAAATCTACACGACCGGTCTTTCTTGGTGACTAGACATATAGGAGCAGACCAGGGCTATCATTTGGTTCAATAATACTCTGTGTTAACATCTTTTCTACCTCCTGCTCGACTATCCTTTTCCTTGCCAAAGGAACCCTACGAGCTGGCAACTTGATAGGTTTGGCCCCATCCGTGTCTATCTTGTGAGTTGTTACATCTGTTTGCCCTAAGAGCCCATCTTTTCCCACAGAAACATCCTGAAACTCTGTAACCAGTTTCTCTACACTCACAAACGACAACTCATCAGAGCACCCGTCAACCATAGCTCTAAGGTGTGAAGGCAACTCCCGAGAATTAGTATCATTTGCCTTATCCTGCTCAAGTTCAATGATCTGGTGAGCTAAGAGTGTCTGCTATTGAGGAATCTTGTAATGTAACCCCTTTATCGCTCATGTTCACTACTGACACCACTATCTCGTCAGAGGTAGCCTGAACCAAAGTCCTTGCAACAAAAAGACCCTTTTTCCGCCAGTAAGTGTTGGGTCCAACCAAACCTGAACTAGAATGGAGAAGATTATCCAGTTAACACTTAATCAGCTTCTCAGAATTCTCAGGAATGAAAACTTTGTCAGTCACTCTAATCCTAGCACAGTTAGATGTTCCCAGTTTCCCAGTTACGAGACAGGTCGGGGATAATCTGGAAACGAGCTATAATAGGTAGATCGAGCTATAGTAGTCCAAACGAGCTTTAGGCCGATAGATTGATCGAGCTATAATAGCAGATACATGGAAGAGGCCCTTTAAGAACAACTTTCTGCACCGCTGTCATGGCATTGCTCCACTCGACTGGAATTGTCTAACCCATATTTGAAGCTACTTGCACCACAAACCCAAGCATTTTTTTTATATGTGAGCTACTAAACTACCTAACCCAATGGACATTTACACTTGGGAGACAAAATAACATCCCTGAAAACTGAAAATATATATCCGAAACTTGGAGTCCCACCTCGCGAACCAATCTCCTACCCAGAGTTCCATGTGGCCAGCCAGCATAGTACCTCTGCCACAGGCCATTCACCATCCATTCAATCTAATGTACATATGTCTTAACTCTTTTATTTTTGACGAGCCTTAACATCTTATTAAACATCTTTGATAGAATGGCTTAGTTTCACTGAGAAAATATCCTAAAACATGTAACACTATTTCGATTTGCGTAGCGATCCTTTATTTACGCAGGTTGTACTGCTCTAAGCCGACGGAGAGCAAACGATGCAACCAGTCTGACATCTAAATATGTTCTGTCATAAATGTTTCTCTCGCAGTTGTGGAAGAAATATATGTAACAATGTAAAACATTGTAAAGAGCACGCCGAAAAGCTTGCGTAAGGCCAGTATCTTCTTATTATGAAGGGGCGGTGGGGTAGCCTAATGGTTAAAGCGTTGGCTCGTCACGCCGAAGACCCGGGTTCGAAGCCCCACATGGGTACAATGTGTGAAGTCCATTTCTGGTGTTCCCCGCCGTGATGTTGCTGGAATATTGCTAAAAGCGGCGTAAAACCAAACTCAGTCAGTCAGTCAGTCTTATTATGAATATGAGCGTTTGTTTACAGACAAGAGAAAAGTCCGGTCACGTGATATGCAAATGAGCCCGTGGCAGTTATGTTATGCTAAGTCATTGCTGTGCCAGAGTGTGCTCGCGAACGGCTGAACTTGACGATTGCATGACTTCCGGTTTGCAAATTGTACACGTTACACATGTATTTTTTTGTTTTTCACTACCGTTACACGAAAGCAATCCAAGTGGGGGCCACATCTACCTGTCGCCTGAATTCTGAATCAGTTTGCTGTCTGTTCTGTGTGTGTTATGGAATATGTTTGTGGATTTTGTCGTGTTTGGTGTTTGTTCATTGCAACCTTGTATCAATGGTTGCCATTGGTCACATTCCCATGCACCCATGCCCAGGATTGGTAATTGAACGGTCTCGAATGCACTAAAATACGGGGGAACCACTCACGATGGAAGCCCAAGGAACCAGCGTTGAACAAATTGAGGTAAGCTACAACTGATGCAGGGAAACCCCTTCACAACATTGGGTAAAAATGAGGTTTCTTAAATCATAGAAACGTCAGATGCACACGTGTGAAATGACATATTGACAAGAAAAAGTATTATTGACAAGAAGACTTATTGCTGATGAAAGTACATAATGTTGAAAACTGTAGATTGACATATTTACCCACTGTCCCTATGACAAGTGCAGAAATGTAGAAGAAAATCCTTATGGAACACAAATATTATTGATAACTATGAGTGAGTGACTGACTGAAAAGTCATATTGTCAATGTTTCACACATAAGGTGAGTAAGTGGTACATTGCTAGTAATTGTGTATAATACTTTGCAAAACGTGTAAACAAAGGACAGAAAATAAACTAAAATATCAGTTATCAATGGAAAAGTAGTATTCACATCGCAAACATGTGAATCATAGAGGACAGTACATGATGGGGAGATCACCATACCAGGGCTCATGGGGACTTACAGTACATTTACTTTCCATTGCTGCTACAAAGTCAATAACATGTATATACAACAAGTTGCTATGTATAATATAAGATAATTCTGTACAATTGAGAACATGTAGTGCCTGACAAACTATGTACATCTGGCTGTCTGGGTGCAGCATTAGTGCCCGGGTGCATCATCTGAAATAATAAGCACATGATATGTAAGTGGTGAGGACAACAGCATCAGTAATATATAACATTAATGATATAATGGTGATACTTTGAGGAAGCCAAAGTTTATCAGTTTCGGAAGAAGCAAATAAATCCTGGCGGAAATGAAGAGGGGAAAAAAACGTGAAAAAACATCACACCGGTCAGGTGTCAACCAGTTACATAGTCGACGCCAAGGCAAGGGCCAGCTGTCTAAGTGTCCACAAACGAACAATCACGAAGAAGGTAATAATCCAGTTCTTTATAATTGCATGAAATAAAACTATTTACCATAATCACTGACCTGCATGTTCTTTAGATTCCTCCTGCTCCAACACCTCTGTCAAAGTATCACCAGCCCTCTGGAGGAAAGTCAGGATCACTCCCTTGGTCCCAGTCCTGGCGTCCTTCATTAACGCCTATCGCAGGGAACCGGCAATGTCGTCTTCACCTGTATCGTCGATTCGGCCAATGGTGTCCTCTAACAGACCACACGAAAGGTCAATTTGGCACAGCGTAGTGAGAAAGGCCATCAGCACTGGATTGACATGCTGAAGCCATAGGGAAGCCTCATGTGTTTGCAACAGGTTGGTATCTTGATAGTCCTGGCAAACGTTTTGACTATGGTCAAGTACATCTTGTGAAATGCGTTCCCCTATAGCTTCAGCAATCAATTTTACGACAGCACTGCAATTGACCCTATTTCTTATTGCTGCAGCAATGTCTGTAGCAGATTTATTTGTAAATGAATTGTTGGCTTACAATCTGTCTGTTATCACAGCTATTCTGCACCTATTTCCACGCTAAATGCCTATCACAGACTTACCTTTTCAGTTCTATGAGTGAGTGAGTTATTATTTAACGTCACATCGGCAATATTTCAGCCATATCGTGACGGACCAGTTCTCTGATATTTATTCCACAGGCATATATATGTGTCAACAGTATCAACGGCAAGGCATGAATGCAAATTCAATCAATTACATGAATTATGTTCTGTATATTTACCTCACCGTTCATACACGGCATTGACAATACAAAGTGACCACTTGTTTGGACAATGCAATGTTTTTATAGCACCTTCACACCATGGACAACCAATCCTGGGTATGGATGCATGGGGCTGTGGGATTGTGACCAATGACAACCATTGATGCACATTTGCAGTGAACAAACACCAAACAACAACAAAATCCACAAACATTTTCCATCACACACACAGCCCAGACATCAAATGACAACACATTCGCTAAAACACACAGTGTGACAATTGTTATTGCAAACTACACAACTGATCCAGTATTCGCGCGACAGGTCGATGTGCCCCCACTGGGCTTGCATAGTATTTTTGTTTATTCGTGTCACGGTAGTGGAAAACCAAAAATACACTCCCAACGAGTGCTATTTCCAAACCGGAAGTCATGCAATCGTCAAGTTCAGCCGTTCGCGAAGTGGGCTCCAAGTTTCGGGGTATATTTTCTGTTTGTTTGTGTGTTATTTTGTCTCCCAAGTGTAAATGTCCATAGGGTTAGGTAGTTTAGCAGCTCATATATCACAAACGCTCGGGTTTGTGGTGCCAGTGGCTTCACATATGGGTCAAACGATTCCAGTCGTGTGCAGCAATGCCATGACCGCGGTGCGGAAAGTTGTCCTTAAAGGGCCTCTTCCATGTATGTGCTATTATAGCTCGATCGACCTATAGGCATATAGCTCGTTTGAACTATTATAGCTCCATCTAACTATGATAGGTCGTTTTGCGGTTCTCCCCGACCTGATTACTGAGTATTATATCCAAGTTATCTAATATTGCAGCATAGCCTATTTACATGTGATATTATTCTGTACTTTGCTTTCAAATATTTGGGTTTTTTCATCGATACCTGTTCAGACGACATATCTATCAACCAAAGCACGAGCGTACATCACACTATATCCGTACACTGTGAACCGATGTCACGGTCTCTGTCGCAGGTCCATAGAAGGAGGTAACTTACTTTAACCTCTTCGTTCTTTGAAGCAAGTGGTCCTAGGAATATGAGCTCCACATGATGTTTGAGACAGCACCATTCCTCGCCGGGGTTCTGTGCCTCCCAGTTCACGGTTGGATTAGCCAAACTCGACATATCCATTAGAACGTCGTATATCCCACTTCTGACACCATGTAGTATCCCTTGGGTTTCTTTATACAAGTTCGTCCAGAAGGTGGTCTTATTAAATCCAGGGAATGAGAAACGAACAGCAATATCATGCCGACATCTTTATTCCCGCTCACGATACACATCTCGGTAAAAGTTCCGTCCGTAACCCCCGCTTGAAATGATAGGCAGCTAGCTGTATTTGATGGAGAATTGAAATGTACAGGGTAAGTAATATTTTCAAGTAGAAAACTATTGATATATCAATACAGAATATTTGGAACGAAATGAGTATCGAACCTGTGATTGCACCACGGAAGTGGAAGAAGCCAAGTGTGAAAGCTCTCAACAGCGCTCTATAATGTCTCGTGAACGTATCCTAGATCACTGATTCCTCTATATGCAGCCCACTCGTCTGATATGATTGTACTCCCCTTCTGTATGTGCCTCTCAATTAGTGGGAGCAATGTCTGGGCATCGCGGTGCTCCACAGGGACTAGGAAGAAATCACGGGTTTCTCTGCAAATCCCCCCCAAACACCCAAGTTCCCTCCACGATTATATTTGGGATGACCGAATTTGGCCTCGTCAATCTCAACGGTGCAATTAGCACCGGATTCCTCTGTCGCAGCAATGCAGACCTCTCTGCAATAATTATAATAATCGCAAATTGTTTCTCTACTGGTGCCTTTACCTTCAGCCGGAATTGTAGTCTCTTCCACACAGAGGGTATAGGGGATTTTTTTTGCAAAGCAAAACAGTATCAGTAAAGTTTTCCTAATGCTTAAATTGCTAGCCTCAAACCACGTTCCCTTTCTTAAAGGGACACAATTGCGACCACTTTTTTTGCATTTGTTTTTGTTGCATTGAAAACGGTACTGGGGATACGTATGAGATTTGGCACAAATTTTTGGGAGTTTGGTTATGGGATCAGAACAGTGACGACATTTACCAGATGTGGGTAACAGTCCTTTAGTCGGACAATATTTAATTGCCGAGGGTTCCGAACCTAACTTTTGGCACAAAGAAAAGAAATTTTCGCCACTAGAATTACTACCACTCTCATCCTGGAGTGTGGAAGTGCTCGGAACATCAGTTACGAAATCCAATTTATCCACAAGGGTTGGGTCTAAGAATAAATCATCACTATCCGAGGATGGAAAAGTCTCCCTGTGCTTTGTTTGTCACTATCAAATAGATCGCGGGATTGATCGATCTTCCTCTTGTTAGACATAGTCCTGCACACCAATAATGTGCTCACACTGCTCAATTCAATTTAAATAAGTGATGGAAAAAGCAACACATCCTGTGGGAAACGAAACTTACAAGCCATGCAGCATATGAAACAGACAATAGTCACGCTTAAATCGGGATCAATTGACAGTGTCATGGATGACTGGTTTCAGTTTGGTTAAATGTTTAATATGACAAGCACACAAGCTATAATGAACAACAGCAAAGAACTCATTAATGTATTCACATTTTAATGCGATGCTCACATGATCACGGCAATAACACACGCTTATATGAAATCGACAATAAGTTTTTATTATGTCAGTCTCATTCATAAGTAACACATAAGCTCAAAACGATCATATTCACTTCAGCCGTCATCGTCCTCTGTAGCACAGAGGTAACACCAGTGGACTATCAAGTCAGCGGCACGGGTTCGATTCCAGCCTTAGTTAGTTATGTTCATTTGCATCATAGAATGTTTCATTTGCACATTATAATTAGTTGATAGTTAATACTATATATTCTCTCTCCCAGTTTCCGGAAGCAGCAGAGCATGAAGAAGGGATGTAGTGCGGGAGGTGAGGTTGGATGTGATTGAGTAGGATAAGAAAATAGACGCTAGCAACTAAACCTTTTATAAAATCTTTTTATGCCCCAAAACTTCTGAATCCCCTTTAAACGCTTAAAACCCCCCAAAAATAAATAAGCGCCCCTTTTCAGAAATTAATATTTATTCTTAAGCATAGGTAGGGGATAAAAAAAAAGGGCGGAAATCTTTCCCAAATGGGGACTGTAGGCAGAACGGTGTGTGACGTCTCGCAATCAATTCGTGTACAGCTTGTCAAACTTTCCAATCCACATCGGTATCACAGCCTCACAGGCCACCGCACCTGTGTACAGTCTGTCCAAGTTTTATAACCTGGATAAGGCTGCTTCACCACCAGCTTGTCGGCCGCCGTAAGTCGGAGCAACGGTATTGCACGGACTTCACGTGATTGAAACTGACACTGGGAGAGCAGACGCTTTGCTCTTTACTACGAAGGCCCAGAGGGGTCAAAATGTTTTTTGAACTTTCTTTTTTTTAAAATTTATAATAACCACTTTTGTTCTGGTAATTATCACTCCTCGACACATCAGGACTGTTGTATCTTTGCTCCTGACGTATACCGATGCATGTCCCCACAGTATCTCTATCAGCAATACTCTGACCTTGAAATTTGGGTTTTTGATATTCACGTCTGTTGTTCAACGCCACACTCAGCAATATTGAAACTCTATAGCGGATAAATATATGTATTTAGACTTATTGTGATTTTTTTTCTTATTGACAAATCACAATGACTTTGGAAATTCTGTTGTCTTTAAATTTTGGCATTATTATAGAAAACTATTCAAACTAGGGCCAAATTTATGACAAACCTGCAATTTGGTTCAGTTTTAAGCATCGAAGTTCATGTGAGAGGAATCCTCGGGGACTCGAACTCGAAATGGGTCACCATAACAGCCTTTTATCCTTACATCCTCTGTATCGAGGAAAATAAAATCTTCAATATAACTTGTTGCAAGTTCCAGGACTACAAATACCAATTGCGCTTTTAATGGCTTTCAGTATATGTGTTATGAATTGAGAAATACTTTTAGTCACGACATGGCTGAAATATTGCCGATGTGACTTAACTCACTCACTCATCACGTTCTCATTTAATTATACTAACTGAAAACCTCCTCATAAACAAATCATCGAGAAACGTTTTTACAAAACAAAGCGGTATGACATATATAAAGCCAAACAATGGTAAATATTATCAAGAAAATTTATTTCATGGAACTGACACCAGGTCACCACGACCCAGCACGTGCAGTCAGTGAGTTTGCCACTGAGGAAGCGTCTCCTGGGTGACGCAGCACGTACAACGTTTGGTGTGAGACGCTCGCCTCCACCAGTGTCGAAATAAGATCTCAGTGATAGGCCTTATTTTGGAAAATAATGTCGAGTAAAACGTAAACGCTTTCAAAAAATGAAAACGTTCATTTTTCAAAAGGAATACTAATTTTGATAAGGCTGAATATCGCCGATGTTCAAAGGTGAGTGAGTGAGTGAATATTTAACGTCACGTCGGCAATATCTCAGCAATACCGTGACGAAAACAATTTTGAAGAATAAAATCTGTCGACGATGGACAGTAAAGATATTATAGTATAATAGATGTGAATATAAAACTAGCATGTAAAACTAAAACAGTATAAAACACGGGTTACAGATCACCAACAACTGTAGGTAGATCACCATACTAGGAACCGTGGACCGATGTTCCAAAGAATATAAGAAATGTTTGAATAAACATATAAAGAAAGATACAAATGAATTGATCAGCCCCATAAAGAAAGCTAGAAAATACCAACAACAAGTAACAAATGTAATAATTATGAGAATTTCCAGGCTGCAGTGGTAGAGTTGGTCAGAAGAAGATGATTTGTTCATGTCTGTAATGAGTAAGTGCTGTTATTATAATATATATTATTTATAGATAATGTAGGTTATTTATAAATTCCAATATTTTAAACCTATCCTATCTCACCATTAGCAGTTCTCTCTCTGCTTCGACACTGAGTGGAACGAATGTAAACTTCTCCCTGAGGGCCTCTCTTGTCCATACACCCGTGTTCTCCAAACTGCCCTCCTTTCAGGACAGGTCCCTAGTCCCTCACGAAGTGTGCAGCATGCTCCCTTACCAACCCACGTGACTACCTCTGAGTGGTCAGTCTACTTCTTGACGCACGGCAGAGTGGACGTGTTCTATCTTTTAGTTTGTGTTGTGTTTCGTATCATGGGGAAACCTGATCCTCCCACTTAACAGCGTAAATTTTGCGTTCAATGTAAGAAGATATGTTCTACTTGGGACCCACACATTTCGTGTGTTGATTGTGTGGGTCAATGTTCCTGTGAGAAACGTTATGATAAATGCTCTGGCTTATCTATTGAGGACCTCAAGGCACATAAACGGGTCTGTACACGTAGGCTTGCAGATAGGGCTAGAAATACTTCTTCTGGCCACCACCCTTCCTCTACTAAGAAGGCTGGATCGCCCCACACTCGCGGCTCGTCGTTCTAAATCCTCGCCCTCCGGAGTTGATGATTTTATCGACGTTTCGTCTGATTCGAACTTTTCTGAAGATGTGCGAAAGCTCTTTGGGACGCTTCCCACAGCTTGATCGGCGTCACAGAACCGTTCTGGGGTGGTGGCAAGTTGAGAAATTTGGCGAACCCCAGGTTTGAACGACCTCCTCAGACCTTTGATCCACACTTTTGGTTCGTCTCGGCCCATGACTACAGTCAGTTCGATTCACCATTCTGATTTCACCGTTTCTCCCGGTCACTCTAGACGGCCCCTCCCTTTCGATCTTACACGTCGGAGCGGTCTAGTGCTCCTAGTCGTTCGAGGTCTACTCGTGATTCTCCTTCCTAGATCGATGCTGTTCTCCTTGTTAACCCCAGCAAACCGATTTTCATCGTCGTTGTTTTTAACGATCAAGGGGTGGCTAGACTATATCAAATTGCCAATAGCTGAAGGGATGGTGTAAATCCAGCTAGGGTCCATGCAGGAAGCAAAGGTACTGTAAGTCCCCATGGTCCCTAGTATGGTGATCTACCTTCAGCTGTTCGCTGACAGGTTTTTATAATTTACCTATAATTACTATGAATATATAACTTGATATAGTCACAATGTGGCTGAAATACTGCCTATGCGACTTAAAATATTGAGACATGCTCTAAAATGTGTTTTTACTGATGAAAATACCAAAACCTTAGAAAAATAAGGGGTAGTGGGACGTTATTTGATACAAACATTAACTGCCTGGGTTGCGTCATCAGCATGCGCAGTATCGACAGGTGAAATTGACACCTGAGCACACGCTCGGGCGAGGGGTCATCTTAATAGATGTTTTCTTCAAAATGTTGAATATGTGTACGTATAGTATACGTATTGGTTATGTAAGGGATCATTTGAGTATGTGTGTTTGTTGTGAAATAAACATACGACCTACTGTACATTGGAAAGAATCCTATCACTTGTGTTATCTTATCGATTGATTGTAGAAATGTGCAACGTTTTAATAAATGTTTTGCATATCAACAGCATATTTCATTGCAAAAATATGAATGTAATTCGGTCAGTTGAATCTAGTTGTGAACATTGGCCAAAGATTTAACGAAGTCACAGGGGTAGCTTCTTTAGACTAAATATATTCTTCTATCCCGGGCTGGTTAAAGCGTTTGGGGGGATATTGTCTCTTCAAACACAAAAGTCCATCAGTGGGTCCACAACACTTTATTCGTCAGCTAAGTAAGTAATTACATGATAGTGCAGCAACGGCCAGGCAGTATCACAGAGGCGATCGTCAGCCCACCTCCTAGCCGCTGTCCGAGGGTCAAGTCCCGTTACACTTAAGAATTCATTGTCTATATACTAGACTGACTGTCAGGCTGCCCTGTATCGTATTACGATACATGTATGGTCAACCTGCAGTATCCAGCATGCACCTCATCCACAATGTTAAACTTCCGTGGCCAGCCGGCCATACTCTAAGGTTCATTAGGGTTAATTACATGCAGGCAGCTGACCTGTACATGGCTGTGCTGATGGTCATGATAATAAGCTGCTGATATTTCATGTATATTGTTAGCACTGTGATTTAGATTTAGATAACACAACTTTAACTTAACTCAGAGAATATACAAACATGTCTATATTTCCCGATAAAACCCATACCCCATCAAAGTGCCTACGACATACGCCCTTTCTGAGAAAAAGGACGTGTCCCACGTCCTTATAGGCATTGTGAATGAGGTAGCGATTAAGTTACAAAATACATTAGATACATTATACGTCACCTATACGAAAAGTTATGATATTGTTTCAAATTGCCAAATAACATCACAGGTTAGCTGATGTGACAATAATTACACAAATTCATCAGTAGTAGGGATAAGCTCTAAAATACCGACATTGTTAAAAAGACACCCTGATAATCGCAAAATTGAAAACATGATTTCAACTGAGGTTTGCTGACAGGAATATCGACATAAGAATGACAACATTTGTGTAAAGATTTGTATAGGACATATAAAGATTTGTGTCGTGGAACCATTTTTCTGTTTTTCTTTAAAACAATAACATAAATGACAGAATAATTAGTAGCGCTGTATTACAAATACATTCAAGAAATTCAGGTGAAAGATTGCATGTTTCGGCGCACATTTTATCCTATGCATGGACAACAAATTCCTAAATATAAGTCAAGCTTCCATACAATATAAACATGAAACTCTTCTTATATTTGAAGGCACACACATACACACACACACTCTCACACACATCTCAACAGTTTGTCAATTCTCTTTCCCTCACACACTCTCTCTCACACACACGCGCACGCACACGTTCTCACACTATTCATATCATACTTATTTTATCACCCACACTCACTCACACACCTCAACATTTTGTTACTTCTAGGAATAAAATAAGAGTCAATTTGCTCTTTCCCTCACACACTCTCTCTCACACACACATGCGCACTTTCTCACACTATTCATAGCATACTTATTTTAACACACACACTCACTCTCTCTCTCGTCTGTTCTATCTCGACATCAACACTCTTTCCCATTCTTTCTCGCTCTCTTTCTCTCTCTGTCACTCTCGCTCGCGCACACACACGTTCCCATGTACTCACGTCACACCATTCAAATCAAACTTAAACTCTCCTTGCATTTTAACACACACAAACGGTCTCTCGCCTGTCCCTGTCTCTGTCACACATACACATACACACTCTTGCGCGCGCAATTCTTCTCTCTCGTGTTCTATCTAAAATAGCAGTCAACAACAGCCCCTCACTCACTCTCACGTGCGCGCGCGCGCGCGCACACACACACACACACACACACGCACTCACGTTCTCATCTACACTCGTCACACCATTCAAAATGCATGTTCAAGTCCTATTAACATCATATCAACAACTCAATTAGATATACAATGTATATCAAAAACATCAAATTTTCAGCTTATGGGCACAACACTACCATGAAAAGCAAAGCATGGCAAATCAATCTCAGACATATTTCAAACACATCTTTCAACACCAAACATTAATCAAACAACGGCCCATGAATACATACATATATGCTTCAGTACATATTAGAAAAGGGTGGCCAGGAGGACAGACAATTACTTTGATGGAACATAGAAACACAGGTGGATGCTACGATAGAGAGCATACAGAACAGGGACATGAAACGGAACACATTTACAAAGAAGGTAATAAGCGGTGTCGGAAATAAGTTGAGGGGGTGGAGCCGACACTCTTGGGGACTGAGATGGTATAACCCACAGTGGATGCACTTGAATGGGTGTCTGTGGGCATGATACACGGGGTGGGATGGGAGGTGGTGGGACGGGGAAAACTGGGTGATGGCAGAGGGAAGGAGGGGTTGGGGAATGCATTGCTGGGGGAGGGTTGAAAGTCATTAGTGGGCTTCTGCTGCCCTTCATGTAGTCTGTCCAGCTTAACTTTAATGGATGAGATGAGAGACATGATTCCCCCCACACCAGACATTTGGTATGTGTCCTCTGCTACCTGGGCACTTTCTATCATATCGGACAAAGTGTCATGGCGTCTGGTGGCAATAAATTGAACGATATGAGGAAGGCAATTTCTGAAAATGAGGTCTTTTATGAATTGGTCATCGTTACATTTCAAAAGGAATGCCTCATGCCGAATTGATTGAAGAAATAATCGAAAGTCCTCATGCTGTTTTTGTTTCCTGTCGATAAGGGCATTTGTACGATTTATAATTTGGATAGATGTGGGGCCATACCATTTGAGAAAAGATTGTTTGAGTTTGGGCCATGTCATATTGTCTTTACAGGGAAGTCCTTCATACCAAATCAGCGCAGATTCCGATAAATATAGGGGGAAAACGTTAATGATTTCTTCATCAGCGAAATTTTGAATATTAACAAATTTCTGGAATCTGCTTAGCCAGGAAGATGCAGAGCGGGGATCATGTCCATCAAACAGTGGCATTGGGAGGGTTGTGCAGCAGACACGGGGTGGGGGATGGCCAGCAGGACGTTCTACGGGCGGGGAGGAACATTGAAGGGGAGAGCAACAACGGTTATCACAGTGGGGATTGTGAATTCGACATGGGTGATTACCGGGACTAGAGGTGGTAGGCTGAGGGGAGGCTGATGGAGAGACTGAGCTAGTGGAGGTAGTTGTACGTTTAGACTTTCGGAGGACCCTCCAGGGAAAGCAGGATGGACTGGAGGACCCGTCGTCAGATTTAGTAGATTTAAACGAAAAGAGAGGCATTGTACTTTAAAGAATGAACTAAATGGTATAAACACTCACCCTGTAGGATACAATCGTGGAAAACACAGAACAATTACAAATTCACAGAACAAAGCACAGTCCACTAAAAGTCACAATGTCAATAACACATGGTAGATGAGGTGACCTCTTCGTCTTGGAATCAGTCTTTGAGTTTCTTTACACAGACACAGGATATGGAAGAAGGGGGACGTCGTGCACGGTGGAGCGTCAACGGACCAGTTCTTGTTTTTACACCGGTGTTCCATGAAACACTATCACTTTTTTGTAGTTGTAAACGATGGATCTCCGAAGCGTCCAAAATGCAAATTGTTACAAGCTGGGTGGCTGGCTGTTCTCGTAGACTTAGCCTGATGGTGGTGCCTGTTTGACTTCAGTTGTGATGTGGACCCAGGATGGATGAATCTCGACAGATATTTGCTGAAAAACTTCTTGCAGAGAGGTTCAGGGATCTTGTCTCCACCAATATATCCCGGGCTGGTTACAGCGTTTGGGGGGATATTGTCTCTTCAAACACAAAAGTCCATCAGTGGGTCCACAACACTTTATTCGTCAGCTAAGTAAGTAATTACATGATAGTGCAGCAACGGCCAGGCAGTATCACAGAGGCGATCGTCAGCCCACCTCCTAGCCGCTGTCCGAGGGTCAAGTCCCGTTACACTTAAGAATTCATTGTCTATATACTAGACTGACTGTCAGGCTGCCCTGTATCGTATTACGATACATGTATGGTCAACCTGCAGTATCCAGCATGCACCTCATCCACAATGTTAAACTTCCGTGGCCAGCCGGCCATACTCTAAGGTTCATTAGGGTTAATTACATGCAGGCAGCTGACCTGTACATGGCTGTGCTGATGGTCATGATAATAAGCTGCTGATATTGCATGTATATTGTTAGCACTGTGATTTAGATTTAGATAACACAACTTTAACTTAACTCAGAGAATATACAAACATGTCTATATTTCCCGATAAAACCCATACCCCATCAAAGTGCCTACGACATAGACTCAGACTAAAGACATAATATATTGCACACCTTAGTTCATCTACACACAAATACATGACACATGAAACTTTGTTAGTATGTACTTGTTTCTTTGGTCGTGGTAAGTGTAATTCCATGTTTGTTTGTATGTAATGTATTTGTATTATAATTTGAAAACATTGTAATTATGTTGATGTGCGTATGTGAAAGTTACAACCGTATATACAGCCTCGAATAATGAACAACAATGTACCAAAAACCTATAAGCCATCAATAATTTGACATGAAATTAGATATAATACCCAAGATATCATTTAGTTCGGTTATATGTACTATATCTATATTCAAGTATGAAAGTTAGACGGCTGAAAGATTAGCGCAGTTTTGTGTCTCGTCCGGGTGTTATATTTAAGAGTAGTACAGTGATGAGGTGAAGAAAAATAATAATGATGAAGTTATCGCCATGGTAAATGTTAATGTTTTGTAGTGTTTTTGTGTGTTACTGACAAGGCTGCGCTAAGAAAGGCGAATGAATGCTAATGATTTGTTTTAAGCACAATGTGAATGCCGAGCGTGGTTGGGTGGATGCAAGAGTGACGTGAGTGAGTGTACTTTCATTAAGAGGGTGTGTTTTGTTAAAACACAAGTGATGACTGATATACTACATAGGTCACATAAACACTAAAAACAAAACAGGTTCAACATTTGGCATTTTCCTCGCTAGCGGTACCCAATAGTTGTAAAACCAGCATTAACAGATAAATCTTTATATATATATTTATTTGAAAGACTGTATATCTTGGCTGTTTATGTATGTAAGTCAACGTCCTTCGTGTTTTATATATTATTAATGAAAAAAAAGTGGTCCACGGCAAAACATTGTACATTACATTAAATCTGATTATAAATCCATGTCCATTTCTAATAATGTCTGCTTTACCATTAGATTATGTTTATGTATGATTCATTTTGAAGTGGTATATCGGCAAACCATGGTGCCTCATTCACAATCCTCAATAAGGACGTGAGGACACACGTCCTTTGTCACGATAGGATCGTATATCACATGCAGTATACAGTATATCAAGTGCAATATACTGTATACCACATACACTATACTGTGTGCCACGCGCAGTGTGCGCCGGGCGAATTCCCGGCTGGGTCGTAACACCGATAGTCTCCCCCTCTCCCCTTAGCTAACACCGCATGGGGGATGTAACGAGGTCACAGGTCAGGCATGTACTGGTCAGCTGTTTGGCCGCTGGCCTGATAATGGGTGCATGATTTAAACATACTCTTGAAATTCTGAGACTGTGGCTTTCTGCTATGGTCTTATTAGGTCAAGAGTAGGATGATCCAGATGACCACTGCACGAGAGGCATGTGGGTTGTGGACGAGGTTCCACATGGTCTTGCCATAATACCATTTTAGGAAGACAGATTATCAGATCTGAGATATAGTCGAATTAATGAGCGTTGGTTAGTTAGTTTGGGAACTGGGAGCTGAGCACTAAGCTCCTAGTTAAACACAGCTCACAATAAAACGTTGTGGACCCGCAGACGGACTTGTGTTGTCACTTTGAGGAATATCCGCCAACACACAACAACAACCAACACCTACAACAACATAGTAGTAGACAGTCTGAAACGTCTACGGACTGGTCCTGCTACGGCGGATATATTGGTGGAGACAAGATCTTCGGTACCTCCAAGCACCAAGCACAAAAAAGAAGAAGTTATAACAAGACAAAGTCATATCCGCCGTAGCAGGACCAGTCCGTAGACGTTTCAGACTGTCTACTACTATGTTGTTGTAGGTGTTGGTTGTTGTTGTGTGTTGGCGGATATTCCTCAAAGTGACAACACAAGTCCGTCTGCGGGTCCACAACGTTTTATTGTGAGCTGTGTTTAACTAGGAGCTTAGTGCTCAGCTCCCAGTTCCCAAACTAACTAACCAACGCTCATTAATTCGACTATATCTCAGATCTGATAATCTGTCTTCCTAAAATGGTATTATGGCAAGACCATGTGGAACCTCGTCCACAACCCACATGCCTCTCGTGCAGTGGTCATCTGGGATCATCCTACTCTTGACCTAATAAGACCATAGCAGAAAGCCACAGTCTCAGAATTTCAAGAGTATGTTTAAATCATGCACCCATTATCAGGCCAGCGGCCAAACAGCTGACCAGTACATGCCTGACCTGTGACCTCGTTACATCCCCCATGCGGTGTTAGCTAAGGGGAGAGGGGGGAGACTATCGGTGTTACGACCCAGCCGGGAATTCGCCCGGCGCACACTGCGCGTGGCACACAGTATAGTGTATGTGGTATACAGTATATTGCACTTGATATACTGTATACTGCATGTGATATACGATCCTATCGTGACAAAGGACGTGTCCTCACGTCCTTATTGAGGATTGTGAATGAGGTACCATGGTTTGCCGATATACCACTTCAAAATGAATCATACATAAACATAATCTAATGGTAAAGCAGACATTATTAGAGTGAGTGAGTGAGTTAAGATTTAACGTCACATCGGCAATATTTCAGCCATATCGTGACGAGAACATTTGATATTGAAAAAGAATATATATATATATAAAGATATTATAAAAACCTGCCGCCAAAGGACAGTAAAGCAACTAGAGTATCACAGATATATATGTAAAACTAGTAATTGAATCTAAAACATAGTAATTATAGGGGACAACACAATATAAAAATGGGCTATAGATCGCCAACAACTGAAGGTAGATCACCATACTAGGGGCCATGGGGACTTACATTACTTTTGCTACCTGCATGGACCCTAGCTGGATTTACACCATCCCTTTAGCTGTTGGCGTTTATACCGAGAATTAGCCATACATTAAAATGACAAAAATACTACGATTAAAATACCTGGTATACTTAAATTTACTTGAAATGTTTTGGGACTTACGTACCCTCTCAGGAGGACAATAATTTTACAATACTTCAACCCCCTTTGAGGGTACAGCCACTAACAATCTAAGTTATTGATCAAGTCTACCAATAATTAAAATACAAATATGTACACAGCATATTATTCAAAATTCATTCATTAAGTCAATTTCTTTTAAAAAACCAAGAATTAAATGAGAATTAACAGTAGTAAAAAGATCCTTAACTGTTTTCACATTGAAGTATTTATCCCTTATGATAGAGAATTCAACACAGTCAAGCAGGACATGCTTGACCGTGGTTCTCTCATCACAAGGGATGCAAAACGGAGGATCCTCACCTTTCAATAGGTACGCATGCGTGTATCTAGTGTGGCCAATACGACATCGTCGCATGATGACCTCTTCAAATCTGGACTGACAACCCAAGTAGGTATAACCAATATAGGGTTTTATTTCATGTAATTTATTGATACCTACCTGGGTGTCCCACTTCTTTTGCATCAGATCACGGATGTAAGTTCTAATAGCAGCTTTGTAATCAGAGTATGGGATCAGAAGTGGCGTCACAGATTTGTTGAGTGCTGCCTTAGCAGCAAGATCAGCCATTGTGTTCCCAGAAATGCCAACGTGGCTGGGTAACCAACAAAAGACGATGTCGCATTGGCCAGTAGCAAGCTCATTATGCAATTCAATAATTTGTAATAAAAGCGGATGTTTACAAGAATGACTTTTAATAGCCTGAAGACACGAAAGAGAATCGGAAAATATGATATATTGTTTATATTTACGGTGTTTATTAATATATTTAAGAGCTGTTAATATGGCGTTAGCTTCTGCTGTGAAAATAGAGCTGTTATCTGGTAGTCGAGAAGATATTGTTCGGGATCCAATGACAGTGGCACAAGCAACCGCGCCACCATCCTTGGACCCATCTGTAAATAAGGATTTATATGTATTATATTTACTTTTTAATTGATTAAATTCTTGTTTATATTGTAATTCGTTAGTTTCTGATTTCTTAAACTTTGTCAGCGTTAGGTCAACTTGTGGTCTCACCAATTGCCAAGGAGGAGAAGAAAGAAGACGGGAAGGAGATATATTCTCCAACTCAATGCCAGCAGCAGAAATGAATTGTTGGATTCTTATCCCAAGAGGTGGAACAAGTGAAGGTTTTTTATTATACAAATCCTCATAAAAAGGATTAAAAATGCAAGTGTGAGCAGGATTGGAGTCATTAGAATATAACTTTGTGATATATTGTAGGGACAATTTGATACGGCGAAGTTTTAAAGATGGCTCATCGGCCTCAACGTAGAGACTGTCAATGGGAGAGGTTCTGAAAGACCCAAGACAAAGTCTTAGACCTTGGTGATGTATAGAATCAAGTAGTTTGAGGTTGCTTTTACAGGCCCCACCATATACGATAGAGCGTAATCAAGTTTCGATCGGACCAGTGATCTATACAAATGAAGGAGGGTAGTTTGGTCCCCTCCCCACCTTGAACTGGAAACGACTTTCAGCAAGTCGAGTGCCTTCAGGCATTTGGCTTTTAGATATTTGATATGGGGCAGAAAAGTTAAATGCGAGTCAAAGATGAGACCAAGGAATTTAGCTTCCTTGACAACTTTGATGGGTGTGCCATTTAATGATAATTCAGGATCTTTATGGGGTTTGTATTTCCTACAAAAATGTATACAATTGGTTTTGGATTTCGAAAATTTAAACCCGTTTTCCAGACACCATTTATGAATTTTGTTGAGACAAAGTTGTAATTGTCTCTCAATAGTTCTCATATTTTTACCACGGCAAGAAATATTAAAATCATCCACGAAAAGGGATCCGTCGATTGAATCACTTAAAACCTTTGAAAGACTATTTATTTTAATACTAAATAGCGTGACAGACAAGATACTGCCCTGTGGGACACCTTGATCCTGATTGTAATGATCAGACAGGGTTGAACCCACTCGGACTTGAAATTGCCTGTTAGTTAAAAACTTCGATATAAAAAGAGGCAAACGACCTCGCAAACCAAAATCATGTAAATCCTTTAAAATTCCATGCTTCCAAGTAGTATCATATGCTTTCTCAAGATCAAAGAATATAGATACTGCATGTTGTTTGGTGATAATAGCATTTTTTACAAAGGATTCTAAACGTACTAAATGATCAATAGTACTTCTATTCTTCCGAAAACCACACTGAATGTTTGTAATGAGGTTATTGGTTTCGAGATACCAAATTAATCTGTTATTTACCATTCGTTCCATGGTTTTACAGACGCAGCTGGTTAAAGAAATTGGTCTGTAATTTGATGGATCTGTATGATCCCGGCCAGGTTTTGGTATTGGCACTACAATTGCATTACGCCAGGAAGAAGGAAAAAGACCAGACGTCCATATTTTGTCAAATATATCTAAAAGTGTCTCCAGACATGGTTCAGGCAAGTGTTTCAGAAGCTGATAATGAATAGTGTCATCACCCGCTGCAGTATCATGAGCTTGGTCAAGAGCAGCGTGGAGCTCATGTAATGAAAACACTTCATTGTAGTCTTCACCGTTATTGGAATCAAAATTAACTTTAGTCTTTTCCTGTTGTTTCTGATATCTCTGAAATTCAGGGACATAATTTGCCGATGAAGAATGTTTGGCAAGAGTTTCGCCAATTTTATTTGCAATTTCAGATTTGTTAGTTACTACTTTGTCACCATCTTTAAGATGGTGAACAGCAGATTTTGAGCCTTTGCCTTTTATTCGCTGTACCATGTTCCACACCTTAGACATTGGCGTGCGTGAATTAATTTTTGAGACATAGTTTCTCCAAGATTGGCGCTTGTTTTGCTTATACGTACGTCGTGCCTTGGCACTAGAAATTTTAACATTGTTAAAGTTGTGAACAGTGGGATGTCTGCGAAAATATTTTTCTGCTTTCTTCCTACGTTTTCTTGCTTGTTTGCATTCGTCAGTAAACCATGGTTTACGAATATGAGGAGTTGCAGAGGACTTAGGAATTGTTTGATCAGCAATATTTTTCAGTTGTGTTGAAAACAGCTGGATGGGATCTGGTACATTATTGAAGTGGTCAGGTGTTAATTGTTCAACACATAATTGTTCATATACAGGCCAATTTGCCTTCGTGAAATTCCATCGTGATGAAGGTGGATTATCATCTGGTTTTATAGCTGTCAGGACAGTAGGGAAGTGATCGCTTCCACAAAGGTCATCATGTACAGACCATTGAAATTCATTGTAAATGTTCGACTCTGTGAGGGCTAGATCAAGTGTAGAATACGTTCCAGTGGCTGGATGCAAATAAGTGTTGGAATCATCATTAAAAACACATAAATTATTATCAGAAAGAAACTCTTCAATAACTTTCCCTTTATTGTTTGTATTTGTACTACCCCATAAAGGGTTGTGCCCGTTCAAGTCGCCCATGATGATGCAGGGCTTTGGGAGCTGATCATACAAACTTTGAAGTTCAGATTGTCGAAGAACTGATGACGGTGGTACATATAAAGAGCACAACGTAAGAGCAATGTGCAAAGTAAGTCGGATAGCAACAGCTTGAAGATTAGTATTCAGCTGAACGGCGCTATGAATCATGTCCTGTCTGACCAGGATACTAGATCCTCCAGTCGCTTTGTCCCCCTGAGGAGAAAATGAATGGTAACAACTGTATTGTCGTAAGTTAAAAACATCAGTTTGTTTAAGATATGTCTCCTGGAGACACAGTGTTGACGGTTTAAAGTCCTGTATCAACAAAAGAATTTCATTATAATTCTTTCTAAGTCCTCTGCAATTCCATTGTATTAGCGTATCAGTCATTTAGTATGTGTTATTGGAGAAATCTCCCCGACCCTTTTCTTAGGAGAATGGCTCCGTGAACGGGTAGTCAGATGAGGTGACACTTCCATGTCATCTAAAAGGTCGAATCTGTTTAAAAGGGACACAGGGTCTCTTTGTCCTTTAGGAAGACGGTCACCTTTGTTTTGCTTTTTTGAGTAATTGACATCTGCATTCTTCTTTTTGACAACTGGTGTAGGTGCTGTTTGAGTTTCAGCGGATCGTGATATTTTTGGTGAGGAAGAAGAAACAGAAGGAAGATCACAAATGTTCATTGGCGTCTGTGCATTCAGCCAGGTCAAGTCTGTTTGACAGTCAATAGATTTAGTGGAAGGTCGCGTCACCGCAGCATAAGTTGACTTACCTCTCAAAAGAGTGTTGCAGGATGTTGTACCTGAAGCTGCCAACTTCCTTGCTTCTGAAAAGCTTATATTCTTTTCAGTTTTGATGCGTTGGACAGTCATTTCGAATTGCCACACCGGACACTCTTTAGATGAAGACATGTGAGAGCAGGAACAATTTACACACTTCAGTTCAGAGGAACAACTGCTGCTATCATGATCTTTACCAGCACAACGATAACAAGAAGCGTGATTTTTACAAGTGTTCTGCCCATGGCCAAATTTCTGACAGTTAAAACATCTCAGAGGATTTGGAACATACATGTCAATTTTCATGGAGAAACATCCTACTTTAATTGATTGAGGTAAACAGGGTACATCAAACGTAAGCAAGTACGTATTCGAGGGTGAATACATACCATCCTTCTTAAAACTGAAACGTTTAGCCTCGACCACTCCTTGCATACGTAACTGACTAACAATGTCATCAGTTGACAGATCAGTAAGACTCCTATCTCGGTCTCGGATGATTCCTTTGCTAAAATTTAGTGTCTTGTGAGCATAGCATTTTACAGGGATATTTGCAAATGATTTTGCTTCTAGTAGATTAGCCGCTTGCTCCCTCTTTAGACATTCTATGAGAATTGAACCCGATCTAGTTTTGGTAACATTTTTGACAGTCCCGGCAATTCCTTGAATTGCTTTTTCTAGTAGAAAGGGAGAACAGGAAGTTAACTTTTTCTCACTTGATTCGGCAACAATGAATCGAGGCCATGTGTTACGCTCGGAATAACATAGTCTGGTAATGGTATCATCCTCATCGTCAGTATCATCAATGTGATAACGTTTTTGCTTTTTTGGGGTTTTGGTTTGCCATGGTAATATATTTGTGTTTCACCCTCCTGGATCCCCACCCACCACGGAGTGTCAACAAGGACGATGCCTAATGCCTGTGGGCCTCCAACAGGCGGCACCAAGGATACCAAGAGGGTATACTCAAGCAGTAGCATTACAGATAATGTACCACAAGATTGGCCCATGAGCCATCGCCTTCTGGGCATAAACTCTAGGCAATTTATAAAATCAACTAATTTTGAAATTACGTTCAGCTTGTTAAACAAACTGGGCCAAGACCTAAATTGAAACGACAATTTCGGAATTCAACAATTATATTCAGATACAAAATAATACACAGGGCTTGGCATGACCAGCCGATTGGTTGAACCGGGCCCATTCAACCACCCGTCTAGGTGAAGTCAGGGCCGAAGTGGTGTGTTGGGCAAAGGAACACTGTTCCTGGAACCAGTGCCCTCAACCACCAGAATCCCTTCCTCCACCGACACAGGGGCGCAACCCACGGCAAACGGGTTGGTGGACCATATATCCCCCCGGGTCCACAACGGGGGTGAAGGGCGCTTAGCGTGACCCAGCACCCACCACGAGGAGGTGGCCCTTCATGGGTGCCAGACATTATTAGAAATGGACATGGATTTATAATCAGATTTAATGTAATGTACAATGTTTTGCCGTGGACCACTTTTTTTTCATTAATAATATATAAAACACGAAGGACGTTGACTTACATACATAAACAGCCAAGATATACAGTCTTTCAAATAAATATATATATAAAGATTTATCTGTTAATGCTGGTTTTACAACTATTGGGTACCGCTAGCGAGGAAAATGCCAAATGTTGAACCTGTTTTGTTTTTAGTGTTTATGTGACCTATGTAGTATATCAGTCATCACTTGTGTTTTAACAAAACACACCCTCTTAATGAAAGTACACTCACTCACGTCACTCTTGCATCCACCCAACCACGCTCGGCATTCACATTGTGCTTAAAACAAATCATTAGCATTCATTCGCCTTTCTTAGCGCAGCCTTGTCAGTAACACACAAAACACTACAAAACATTAACATTTACCATGGCGATAACTTCATCATTATTATTTTTCTTCACCTCATCACTGTACTACTCTTAAATATAACACCCGGACGAGACACAAAACTGCGCTAATCTTTCAGCCGTCTAACTTTCATACTTGAATATAGATATAGTACATATAACCGAACTAAATGATATCTTGGGTATTATATCTAATTTCATGTCAAATTATTGATGGCTTATAGGTTTTTGGTACATTGTTGTTCATTATTCGAGGCTGTATATACGGTTGTAACTTTCACATACGCACATCAACATAATTACAATGTTTTCAAATTATAATACAAATACATTACATACAAACAAACATGGAATTACACTTACCACGACCAAAGAAACAAGTACATACTAACAAAGTTTCATGTGTCATGTATTTGTGTGTAGATGAACTAAGGTGTGCAATATATTATGTCTTTAGTCTGAGTCTTTTCTTTGGTTAATTTACTTATTGCCTACTTTCGTACTCAAGTTATATTTTGATGGGCGCAACGCTGACCATTAGAAAAAGGAATTTGTTTGTAGCTTGATTAAAAATATGTGTATCTCTCTTGCTCACAAACGTCTTTCTCCATTCATTCTTTCTCTCTTCTTTGCTCTCTCCCTTCTCCATCCTCTCACACGGAGTAACCGCCATTATATATACAACGTACATTGCGAATAACATATCATATTATACTTGGGCAAATCAATATCAATATCACAACTATAATTCACAGAGGAGGATATCGTACATACGGCCAGTCATAATAATCGTTCAAATCACCTTGCACTCGTTCCCATTCATTTACTAACATTCAAACTCAAAAGAGATAACATGAATGTAATACACGATCGTGCGATAAGTCTCTCCAAAAGAAATCTAAACTTCATTTGCATAAAAATCATCAAGGAATAACAGCTCAGGTATGGAAACATATCTTTAAGGTGATACAATCAACTCTAATTAATATTAATGTACCGAGGCGGTGAACGGAGGTGATGCATTGTGTATATGTGAGATGTTAAAAGAAGGTGGTTAACTGTGTACAATAATTGTGAAGTATGTCCATATGCACAATAGCAAAAGAAAATGCAATATGGATGTGACGCAGGGCTGGCGTGTATTGGATGTGGGTGGAGGTGGGGTCGGTTGGCGTTCCGCAGGCGCTCTTGAAGAGCAGGAGTTAAATTCTGATGCTATCGGGCTGTATGGGTAGCCCCATGGGTCATAAAGAACATCCATGCTTAATGCAAACAAAAATGGTAACAGAAAAGATTTCTTACCAACAGTGTTCCAAAGAATTAAATAACAAACACACTGTTTGAAAACAAATGTCACTATTGTCCTGAGAAGTGTTCCGGTAGGTTATTCTGCTACCCACAGTAAGGCAGTGTAGCAGAGAGTTCTAAAAGTTCAGGTAATGACGTAGTCGTCGAACCCTGTAACAGAGTTGTTGCTGATCCGTTCCGAAGTTATTTGTGAAAACTGTACACAGGGGCTTGGTGCAGGCCGAAGTAGCTTTCGGATTTTCCGTTCCCCTTCCAGTTTGTTTGGTATACGTTCGGGTTTCCAGGTCCAACAAACGGCAATGGGGGTGGTCATGTGATGATCACTAGGGTAATCACAATGGCTTCGATGACGGATGATAATGATGAAAATACAATGACGAGCACAGATCACACAGAATACCTTGAGAATGCCTTGTTGCGTGTTGTTGTGGCTGTTGTTCTTTGTTGACACTGTTGTTGCTGTTGTTGTGGGCCCCAGACGAAGACTTTGTCTTGTTATAACTTCTTCTTTTTTGTGCTTGGTGCTTGGAGGTACCGAAGATCTTGTCT
Organism: Haliotis rubra; assembly: GCF_003918875.1. NCBI lineage: Eukaryota > Metazoa > Mollusca > Gastropoda > Lepetellida > Haliotidae > Haliotis > Haliotis rubra. Next base: position 192,334 of record NW_025767316.1, read on the forward strand.
CCACCAATATATCCGCCGTAGCAGGACCAGTCCGTAGACGTTTCAGGCTGTCTACTACTATGTTGTTGTAGGTGTTGGTTGTTGTTGTGTGTTGGCGGATATTCCTCAAAGTGACAACACAAGTCCGTCTGCGGGTCCACAACGTTTTATTGTGAGCTGTGTTTAACTAGGAGCTTAGTGCTCAGCTCCCAGTTCCCAAACTAACTAACCAACGCTCATTAATTCGACTATATCTCAGATCTGATAATCTGTCTTCCTAAAATGGTATTATGGCAAGACCATGTGGAACCTCGTCCACAACCCACATGCCTCTCGTGCAGTGGTCATCTGGATCATCCTACTCTTGACCTAATAAGACCATAGCAGAAAGCCACAGTCTCAGAATTTCAAGAGTATGTTTAAATCATGCACCCATTATCAGGCCAGCGGCCAAACAGCTGACCAGTACATGCCTGACCTGTGACCTCGTTACATCCCCCATGCGGTGTTAGCTAAGGGGAGAGGGGGAGACTATCGGTGTTACGACCCAGCCGGGAATTCGCCCGGCGCACACTGCGCGTGGCACACAGTATAGTGTATGTGGTATACAGTATATTGCACTTGATATACTGTATACTGCATGTGATACTTCTTCTCCTAAAGTTTGTAGACCGCCCGTCTAAGTTAACCCTTGTCAAATTTGTCAAGGGTGGTTTTACGTCCCGGTTTTGCTTTTGAGACGGTCCCTGTCTTGTCTGATTTGTTTACAATAATGTGTAATTGGCGCCTAGCGCGTGAGTGTGTAAAATAGACGCCCAGTGACAGCAGAACGTTGCATATATGAGACAAATGTCGGTGGGCTACTGAGATGATATGCTTTGCGTTGTGTTTTTAGAATTGGTCTCTTGGCGTGGTCAGTACATCTTGTCTGCGGGTTCTGTATGAGTAATTCCTGACAGGTCTTCCCAACTTCAACTCCCAGTCACAACAAAAGAGTACCATTCTTGTTTATTGGAAAAATAAATGAATGAGAAAGTTAGATCAAGGCCAATCTTCAGAACAAACAATCCTACGTATTTCTCACCTCCCCAACCTACCTAAATCCTACTCAACATACAATAAACTGCTGATTATGTCCACCTGTTATGCCCACTCCTGAAAATAACAAGATAAAACCTACTTATTCTTATGCTATTCCTCCTCTTCCCCATCACTAAATCAACACGACATTCCCTAGAAACAATAAACAATAAGTGGAAACTTAATCTGGTCTTGATACAAGACTCTCAGTCGCAGAGAACTTACCCGATGTAGGTATCCGACGACTGACGATTCCGTATCGTATCGTATTTTAGGATTTTACGTTGGCTTCTGGCGGATGCCAATTTCGCCGACGGGGTAGGTGGGAGCTAAAGTAATAATTAATATGTTTATAATAGGGGATAAACCACAATACCCAAGAAAATGTAAATGGTGGGGCATTAACCTAGGTCGAATTTGTAATAAAAACGTTTATAAATATAGAAAAGAAATACAAATAATAAAAATAACTAGGATTGCCTCCTGGGCAATACTGACGGTTTCAGACTTACCCATACACTCCCCGTGTCTACCTTTTTTAACTGTTTCTTTGGACACCATTATTATGCCCTGAGCTTAATCCGGGCAAACAGCTATTAGCATCATCCAGCACCCACCGCGATGAGCTTGCTCTTCACGGGTGCCCTCAAACAATGCAAAGGGATTGCGCAATATATACAGATGAGACAAGATAAGATAGTATTTTATTTAAATGTCACATTATAAACATTGCTAAAAAATGTCACACGTGATATTTACAAGAACAAGAAGTTTATGAGTACTCTGGGCACATGGCCTATTGTACAGAAACAGAATACAACTGGGTCACGTGTGGAACCTGGTATTAAATACAGTTTTTAGATATACACGTTTCATTTGTCAGCCCTGAAAAGGGCTAGAGAGCGTATGTTGTCAAACTCATGGTGTGTTTTAAATCTTCCATCAAGTCAGAATCACTCTGTTCTGAGCTGGTGTCTGTGATGTCCAATTGAGCGATGTTGAATCTGAGCTCTATAATTTTCTCAGCCTTTTCAAAGGCATACTCGGTGAAGGCATTCTGAATGCCTTCCACTGTTGCCATTCGGAGCCTTAGGTTATATCTAAAGGAGTGATGGTTTGCTCGACGTGCCTGCTCGTAGCGAGTCTCCAAACCCTCCAGCTTGTTATTGAGAAGGACCACTTGTTCGCAGGCACTTTTAAACTTCATCTCAGTTTCGTACAGACGAGTGTTGAGGTCAAAGAGAGCAGTTTCCATTCGATGCTTGTAAGATCTGTTAGAATGATGGCCAGAAGAAAGTGTTCGCGGCCTTATATTACAGCACTTGACACCAAGTTGCCAAGCATAATACCCATCTCCCTGACACGGCCATTATCTCAGTTGTATATTCAGTCATGTGATTCAAGGGGCAATGAGAGGCAGACGCTCCTACTGATTACTGTAACCACAGAGGCTGTAAGCCCATCGTATCATGGCAGCCCACCCCAAAATCCCGCACGCACAGGTGGTATCCTCTTTTGCCAGTCGGGCAAGTTGTTTATTTAAAGAGTAAGAGGATTATGAGGCTTGGTTGACTGGTTTCGTTTGTTTAACTAATCACCCACGCCTGGTGGGTTGGTGGGGGATGACGGAGGAGATGACCAAGCCAAGAAAGACACATGTGATGTTTGTTCTGTTATTACATTGCTGTTCTGCATACATCTGCATGTTCTCCATACATCTCCATGTTCTCCATACAGAGAGAAGAGGATCGCGGGCGGTATCAAAGTTAAGCCGGCACAGTACCAGTGTCACACAGAGCAAGAACATACTTTTGATGCTGAACATGGGTGGTATTGGTGTAAAGTATTCATATTAACATTGCAGAGTGGAGTTTATGTGAAAGGAGATATTAATGCTAAATGTTGTCACTTGAAACTAATGAATGCAAGTTGAGTTGAGTTGGGTTTTACGTCACTTCGGCATCATCTTAGCCATATAGTGACAAGATCAACACATATATATTCAGCAAACTATTTTTGCTGAATTTTGCAGAAAACATCATGGCACTAAATTCAAAAAGAAGGCAATTTGTCATTCACAGTAGGTAGTTAGAATTTATGCAGTAATAAATGCAATCGCTATGTTAAACTACTTAGAAGATCTATCTCGGAAAATGCAAACACGAATGTATTTTAAATGAGAACAAACTGAGTTGATATATAGAGAATACTACACGAGGTCTCATTACATACGAATTATACGAAACGAGTGTCCTTCCTATGGTATCTGACCGAGCGAAAGCGAGGTCGAATAACTATAGGAAGATCACGAGTTTCGTATAATTCGTATGTAATGAGACCGAGTGTAATATTTTATTTATTACCACGTCTTACATGCATTTAAATTGACAAAATAGCGTATTTTTGTTATGTTTTTGGTTTCAAACCGAAACCGGTTTCATAAAGAGGTTGCGGAAGAGTTTTGTACTGTAGTACAATATTTGCATGACGTCACACTAATGACGTCACTGCCATGGTAACCGACGTCACGATGCATGTCAGTTGTCATCGCCTCGTACAGCCTCCTACAGTAAACTACTCCGTTGCACCTCGTTTCTTGGTTTCCAGTTGCTTCATTCGGCTAACATCACTGGTGGAAACATTGCGTTTATGTTTTTCGACGGATATAACGTCTCAGTTCGACTCACAATTAAACAGCGACACGGCAACGTTCGCAATGTTTACATTCCCACAATGCCTTTAAGTTGTAGAATGAATGAATTCACGTGTTTGTTATGAATGAAAAAATAGTGACGTCAGAATGTGACCTAATTGAAGTCATCGGTTATCCAATCAAATCGTTAGAATTTCAGGTCAAGTCGTTACGACACAGGTCAACGCGATACGACACTCGTGTGACGTACGAGATTAATATGCAACTACCCATACGTTGACCACGTGGGTAATAAACAGATATATACCACAAGAGAATGTGAATATTATCATTTCAAACAACTGAAAAGTATCAATTTTCTAAACTATTTAGAAGATCTGCCTACAGAAAATCTAGCTGGAATGCAACTTCCAACTGAAGACGCTAATCTGACAAAATATACAGATATATACGACATGAGATATCAATTCAGGGTAAATGTTGTTTGAAATTGACTAACAGCATCAATTTCCTACACTACTTACATCTACCTACAGATAAAACAAACAAGAACGCATAATCCAACAGAAGAAACTAATTTGGCAAAATATACAGATATATACTACAGGAGACATTCGTTAGCGTTAAATGTTATTTGAAATTGACGAACAGCATCAATTTCCTACACTACTTAAAACATCTACTTTCAGGAAAACAAACAGGAATGCATCTGCAAACAGACGACACTAATCATTTAAGATATACAGAATTGTCTGATGGGCATTTAGAGTGAGTGAGTTAGAAGTTAACGTCACCTCGGCAATATTTCAGCCATATAGTGAAGAGACATGGTTTACATAAACGATAAATTTACGTTGCTAAATAATCAGTCATGGAAGAAATCATCTGGAGAAGAGATGGTAGTAGCGGTTGTAGTTGTGGACGTGGACGTGGAGGTGGAAGTGGAAGTGGAGGTTTGAGTCACAGCAGTAGTGAGTGGCTGGGAGATGTCCTCGATTGACATGGCAAGCAGAGCCATGTCATCAGCCTCGTCTGATTTTTTTTTCTCAAGTTGCTCCCTGAGATAGGACTGTGTCCTCTCCAGGTTAATAAGTCTCTGCGAAGGAATGTCGTTTCTGGCCTGCATGCTACCAACTTGATTTTGAATGGTGGCCATTTCTTTCTCAAACTGCTGTTTGAAATTTGCAACATCTGTACAGCACAGCACCTCTGCAGATGGTGGTGCGCTCCATCGTGGTTGTGCTGCGAAAACTTGTACAGCGCAGCACTCATGGACGTGTCCATGTTGTCAAGGAAACCTGATATGTTCGACTTGACATGTTGGAGCATTTGCGGCAGTCTAGGCGTGCTTGGAGGCAGAGACGTTGGGGATGTTTTGAGAACTTTAGGGGGAGTAAAAGAAGGAGCTTGTGAAGATCTTTTAGTTGGTGTGTTTTGAGAGGGCCATGTTGTAACTATTCTTGCAACAGAGAAAAAAATGACAGACTAGTGAAGTAACAGTAGAAAATGATAACACTCGAATCTCACCTGATTAAAATTTTGGCACTGGAATTGATACTACAAACCCAAATACTTTCTATTGCTAATTAATATAAAAAAATACTCCAAGCTAACCAGCTGGAAAATTAATAAAACACTAGCCAATACAATTAACTACTAAGGACAATGAAAATACTACTACTTAGGACTATAGAAAATTCAACTTAATCCAACACTTACAACAATTAAATAAGTTGTGATTCAATTAACTACACCGCAGAAAAGCACTACAAAGCGAACGTAACTAAATACTCCCAGCTAACCAGCTGCAAAAGTACTAATACACTAGCCAATGAATGAACTACTAAGTGAGTGAGTGAGTGAGTTAATATTTAACGTCACATCGGCAATATTTCAGCCATATAGTGACGAGAAATGTTTTATATAAACAATATATTTAAGTTGCTAAATAATCAGTCATCGAAGGACTGTAAAATAACTAGAGTATCACAGATGGATTCTAAAACTAGCATGAACATGTAAAACTATTTTATTTATGAAGACAATACAATATAAAAACGGACTATAGATCGCCAACAACTGAGTGAGTGAGTTCAGATTTAAAGTCACATCGGCAATATTTCAGCCATATCGTGACTAAAACTTTGTAATACAGACATATAATATATAAAACCCTGTCAACGAAGGACAGTAAAAATACTAGATATCACAGATATCAATATAAAACTAGCGAACAAAGCTAAAACATTCCAATCAAAGAAGACAATGCAATGTAAAAATGGGCTATAGATCGCCAAAAACTGAAGGTAGATCACCATACTAGGGACCATGGGGACTTACAGTGCCTTTGCTACCTGCATGGACCCTAGCTGGATTTACACCATCCCTTCAGCCATTGTCGACAGAAGAGAAATCTAGCCATAAATTTAAAACACACTAATTCTACGATTAAAAAGCAGGTACACTTAGATTGACTTTGAAAGTTTTGGGACTTACGTACCCCCTCAGGAGGACAATCATTTTACGCTACGTCAACCCCCTTTGAGGGTACAGCCACTAACAATCTCAGTTACTAATATAAACTACCAACAATAAAATATTTAGCTATTTACAAATCTGTCAAGAAATCTAATTCTTTTAAAAATGCAATAATTAAATGAGAACTGACATTATTAAAAAGATCCTTCAGAGTTTTGGATTTGAAATAGATATCCCTTGTGATGGAATATTCAATGCAGTCAAGCAAGACATGCTTGACTGTGATCCTTTCATCACAAGGGATACAAAACGGAGGATCTTCGCCTTTCAATAAATATTCATGAGTATATCTGGTATGGCCAATGCGACATCGTCGCATAATGACCTCTTCAAATCTGGACTGACAACCCAAGTAAGTGTAACCGATATAGGGTTTTATTGCATGTAATTTATTGATACCTACTTAGGTGTCCCACTTCTTTTGCATCAGATCACGGATATATGATCTTATAGCAGCTTTGTAATCAGAGTATGGGATCAGAAGTGGTGTCACAGATTTGTTGAGTGCTGCCTTAGCAGCAATATCAGCCATTGTGTTCCCAGAAATGCCAACGTGGCTGGGTAACCAACAAAAGACGATGTCGCATTGGCCAGTAGCAAGTTCATTGTACAATTCAATAATTTCTAATAAAAGTGGATGTTTGCAAGAAAGATTTTTAATAGCCTGAAGACACGAAAGAGAATCGGAAAAGATGATATATTGTTTATATTTACGGTGTTTATTAAAATATTTAAGAGCTGTTAGTATTGCGTTGGCTTCTGCTGTGAAAATTGAACTGTCATTGGGTAATCTGGAAGATATTGTTTTGGACCCAATGACGGTGGCACAAGCAACCGCGCCACCATCCTTGGACTCAGCTGTAAATAAGGATTTATATGTATTATATTTACTTTTTAATTGATTATATTCTTGTTTATATAGTAAGTCATTAGTTTCTGATTTTTTAGAATTAGTGAGTGTTAGGTCGACTTGTGGCCTAACCAATTGCCAAGGAGTAGAAGAAAGAAGACGGGAAGGAGCGATATTTTTCAGCTCAATGCCGGCAGCAGCAATAAATGGCTTAGTTCTGTACCCAAGAGGCGGAACAAGAGAAGGTTTTTTGTTACACAAAACCTCATAAAGAGGATTAAAGATGCAGTGAAATGCAGGATTAAACTCATTAGAATATAATTTTGTAATATATTGTAAAGATAATTTTATACGGCGTTGGTTAAGAGAATGTTCATCTGCCTCGACGTAAAGACTGTCAACAGGAGAAGTTCTGAAGGACCCAAGACAAAGTCTCAGACCTTGATGTTGGACTGAATCTAAGAGTTTGAGGTTGCTTTTACAGGCTCCACCATATACGATGCAGCCATAATCAAGCTTCGAGCGGACAAGTGATCTGTAAAGTTGTAGGAGCGTAGCTTGATCCCCTCCCCACCTTGAGTTAGACACGACTTTCAATAAATCGAGTGCCTTCAGGCATTTAGTTTTTAGAGATTTGATATGCGGAAGAAAAGTTAAATGGGAGTCGAAAATGAGACCTAAGAACTTGGCCTCTTTTACAACCTTGATGGGAGTGCCATTTAAAAACAGTTCTGGGTCTTTATGTGGTTTATATTTACGGCAGAACTGTATGCAATTAGCTTTGGATTTAGAAAATTTAAAGCCGTTTTCAAGACACCATTTCGAGGGGTTAGAGCCAGAACCACTTATAACCACACAGGCACATTTCGAGAAACAGCACTCAAATGTTTGGACAGTTATATAAAAAAAAATTAATAAATTCTGTTTTACTGTTTTGTGACTAGGTGACAGAGTATGTTGGTGGATTCATGTTACTATACAACCATAAATATAATCAGCCTAATTAAATAGGTATGACGAAAATAAACTTTAGCATGTTCTGGCGTAAATGTAAAACACTCTGGGCTCTGTAAACATGAGAGCGAGAACCAGTTAAACTACAAACACAGTGTATGGCAGTTAAGAATATGTTGAGAATATGTCTGTCCCCGAGTCAAGAATCCGGTTATCTTTAAACAGGGGATTGTGGCATAGTTTGCGGATACGATTTCCCTGTGTCGCAGTTTCCACTAACTCGGGGAGCATTATCTTTGCCCCAACAATTGTATCAATGCGGAAGCCAACTAAAAGCAATGACACCTGATCTCAAGATCACCCATATCATCACAGCCGCCAACCACTGTTTCCTCTAAGCCCTGTAACCATATCCCGCGGTAAAGCTGCTTTCGGCAGTATCCTACACTCTCAGCTGGTGGCTGGAACCATTAACCAGCACTAACTGCCTTTCTGTTATTGAATGCATTTTACTTATAGCTAGCCTTAAATTCTGCTTGTGAGATTGTATCTTCACATATTGTTCTCACTGAAGACATCAGTAATTGCTTAAACCACCTTCAAGACTTTCTTTTAGATATATTCATGACAACAGCGTCACAATACTTTCAACATAATTCCACAATGCATCATTACCGTGTACTTCTTTATTGAAGAATAAAACCAATTACTATAAGACATTGTAAGTGTTTCAGTATTTTTAACTATTTCAATATTATACTACATGTAAACAGAAATTCATAAACAGTATAGTTTCAAATTAAATAGAATAGAAGAAAAATCACGCACAGTCACAAACATACACATAACACGCAACCACAGAAAAGCCCATTGCATATTAAGTCAAATTAGGGATAATGTAACGATCTGAGTAATAATTTAAGCCGCTTGGTATATAGAGTATCTCACCCGAGTGTATTTTGATATCAAATATATCACCACGAGTTGATAAAGTAACAAATGTCCGAGGCTTGACGATATGTTTACTTTGATCAACGAGTGTTGATATATTTGATATCAGAAGACACGAGGGTGAGATTATATTTATCATCAAAAATCACTCTTCATTAGCTTTCAATGAAAAATGTTCATCTCTGAACACAGTACTGCCATTGAACTCGCAGTGCAGCGATGTCATAGCAATGTGACGTCATCAAGTTCATGACGTCATAGCATTGTCAGGGCATTGTGCAAAATTTACTCTCAAAACGATATGTCCTAGGAGATTTCGTCTGATCTCACACAAGCAATATCTCCTGTGGAACACAGTTTTGGATGATAAAACCTTAATAGAACTATGACACTAGACTATGACATAGATGAAGGCTAAAGACCTTTGATACTAAAAATTTAGTCTGTTATAAGTGAATCAAGATTACATCACACAGATTAGATAGAACACTGAATAATTGCATTAGGTATTTGATGGCACAGATATGTCATGATAGATATGTGACATGTTAGATATAATAATGAGTAGTATTTCTTTTCGTTAATGATTTGATGACTTCTCAAAATTTAAATGTCATTTCTTGAATTGAGAATTAATATTGATATCCACCTCTTAACACTATTTCAAACACTTTAAACTTGTTAAATGTCTTATAGGAAAAGGTTTGCATAACTATGTCGTTTGGTGGAAAAAGGTGATTTGTGTGAAATATTGTGTGCAAGTTATATGCGGGAGTTAAATTTGCAAAAAGAGGAAATATATAGCAGAACACTTTACAGTAAATGAGGAGTCAGGAAATAATACAACATAACCTGTGCTTGGAAACATGACATTCCATTTGAATGAAAGTGACTAAGAAATATATAAAACCAAACTATGACAGTATGATAATTACACTAACCTCACCCATGTCCATAATCATATTATAACATACACCATGTAATAGCACAAAGCAACGACTGTTGTTTTAGTGTCGTAGCTTTAGTCTGTATCAGTGTCCGTATCCTCCTCCAAAGCGTCAGGAAGGGGGAGGCATTCTAGTTTGTCAGCATCTGTCAGGAGTTCTTTGTTATAGTTGTGATACTCTCTGGGTATAATACCCGACCGACAGAGTGACATGAGATCTTTTTTCTTGGCTGAAGAAATTGCTTGTTTTCTCGAGTACTTTCGGGTCAGAGGTCCACAGACACTCTGAGGTCTTCCCCGGCGGCTGCCTGTAGACACTTTCAGTTCTCTGAATGGCTCATTGCTGTGCTCAGTCTTGAAGAAGATGTTTTCTGGGTTGCCTTTAATGTAGCGCATCCAGCACATTGACAACCAGTTCACACGACCACCATCTGTATCAATTTTGGTGTTTTTCAGTCTACCATGGGTATATTTCTTAAAGTCCATCACATCGGTGAACTGTATTGGGACGACAATATAAGGGTCCTTTCTTCTGGCCATTCTTAAAACAGTGTCCCACTGGCTTGGCACATAGATGCTAGTATTCTTTTTGGCAAATTCAATGGTGGAATGAATTGCATCGCACTCCATCTGTGTGTGGCCTGGCTCTAGAAATGTGTGGTCAATTGTACTGATGTGTTCAATAGTGGTCACAGCATGTAATAGGGAGGCTGCGACATACTGGTTTCTGTTCTGTCCTGAACAGGTATCTGAATACAGAACTACATGCTTGACGGTTGGTGGCAAAGCCTTCAGCTGAATTTGCAGACAAGATGCAACTTCACATGATCCCCTCTTGGCATCCACTTCCGACCATACAAAACATGTGCCTCCTTTTGTGACTAAATCGTACACTGTAAAATTGTAACAGTTCAATTTCCTCATGTAGAAAAGTTCACTGACAAGTGAGCATGGGGTATACAATACAGCCTCCAGATCAAATGTTGCCACAAAAATGGATTTGTCCTTCAGAGCAAGGGCTTTGTCCTTTATCTTTTCTTCACGGGCTCTCATTTTTCTCTCTTGGTGTTGGGTGTACTCCTGTTCAAGTTCTTGCTGAACTGACCCACTCTCCTTTCTCTGTAGTACCTCTGGCACAGAGAGCACTGGTCCTTTTTTGGTATATGAAAGGAATAGTTATACTCCTCGGTGAACACCTTCCTGTAAAGTGATGATGACACTGGTTTGGTAGCCTCACTGGTGCACTTGTCTTTGTACAGTTCATACATTTTTTATATTTAATGTCGATCCCAAAACTTCCTGTTCGTATCTCCCCGGGTGTAGTGAGCATCAACTGTTGGGAATGATTCTATGTGCTCTCGAACCATTTTTAGTGTACCGGTGGCAGTCTTGTTATGTGGTTTGTGGTGTCCCCTTTTTTCAGTCCCAGCAAACATCCCCTGGTTCTTATTTTGTAGAGCATGATTGATATAGGATTCACCAACATCCAAAGTTTTTCTGAAAAATGTTTTACAGACATTGTGTCGTTCTCCATCAAGTTGAAAGGAGTACGTTCGGTGAACTTGGCGTTTTTTCTGTACCACATTTTCTTCTTCATCCAGGTATGTGCGAATTTTTTTTCTGTTGTATTTGAACAAATGAAGTCTTTCTGTCTTGTGTATGAGGATAATTTCCAAAAGGTTTCAAAAATATTTTTACGGGTTTCTTCAGAGATGTTTGCAGAACATTTGTACCGACATTTGGAACAGTCGGCTGCTTGTACAGATCTAGCCCTCATAGTCTTCCCTTCCTGATTTACATATTCTTGTCCAGACAGTCGTAAGTGTTTTCGTTTATTTTTAGTCCAGGTTTCAGGAGTTGCTCGACGTTTCCTGAATAATGTCTTCTTTGGAGGTGTGTTGAAAGCTGCTGACTTTCTTGGTGTTGGTGGTTTGGGGATGTTAGAAGTGGGTGCTGGAATATCAGTATCGTTTGTGGGAGTACATTGTGATGTAACATCGTTCTCATAATTGAATGTAACAGGAATTGTACTGGAGTTGTAAGAATTGGCGAATGAAGTGCCCTGGGATGTTGCTGACGTCAGTGCAGTACTGTCGTGGCAAATGTGTGTTGATGACGTAGATGGCATTGCTGGAGTCATACAGGCATCATAGTGGTCGGGAAGTCCTGTAATCGATGTATATGCCAAGACAATTCGGTTTTTCTTCTCAATTCCTTGGGCTGTTGGCGTAATGTCTTTGAGAGGGATTGATGCTTTGCTGCAAAATATTCGAACACATTGGCCAGACCAGTTTGCCAGTGACAGAGGGAGGAAATCTGCAACTCTGTTGGAGAAGTAGCCAGCCTCACGCAGCTTTTCTACTTCTAGCAAATAATGCTGCCATTTTTCTAGATTACTGTCCTCCTTGATAGGAAAAAAGTCAATGTATTCATTCATCCTTTCTTCTAAATGATCACAAAGTTGTTTTCTCAATTGAGTGGCCTTCATACTTCCTGATAGATGGAGCGCTGACGCAGTAAAGAAGCAGTCTCCATCGCGAGGCACCTGTTGTATAATGTATCCGTTAGACTGAGCAAGTTGTAACAATCTTCTTTCATGAATCTCACGCATTTGATCAGAATAGTTTTGTACCTGTCGACTTTTGTTTGATGCAGCTGATAAAGATGCGGTCTTGGAAGTATCCAGGCTCGCTTTGTCATGTGGTTTCTTTGTCTTTAAGTTTAACAAGTTTTGCTTTTTGATCACAGGTTCATTTGAAGATTCTGAACTGGAGTAAAACTCTTGAGTCTGATGAATCGAGTGCGGTTTTATCTGGATCATATTCATCACCTGACGATGATGCTGGATCGTTGTCAGGGACCAGTCTTTTCCTACTCTTTAATGTTGACAATAGTTCATTATCTGAACTGTCAAAGTCACTGTCACTATCCCTAAGAGATGATGTTCCTCCGCGTCCATAACACTGTACTAATAAGTCTGTAGGCGCATCACTCTGTGCTGGTATGTCTATAGGTGCATGAGACTGTACTGGTATGTCTATAGGTGCGTCAGTCTGTACTGGTATGTCAATAGGCGCATCACTCTGTTCTGGTATGTCTATTGGCGCATCACCCTGTACCTGTATGTCTATAGGCGCATCACTCTGTTTTGGTATGTCTATAGGCGCATCAGACTGCACTTGTATGTCTATAGGCGCATTACTCTGTTCTGGTATGTCTATAGGCGCATCACACTGCACTTGAATGTCTATAGGCGCATCACTCTGTTCTGGTATGTCTATAGGCGCATCACACTGCACTTGTATGTCCATATGTGCATCCCTCTGTACTATTGTGTCTGTTGTATCATCACTCTGTACAAGTATGTCTGCAGGCGCATCACTCTGTACTGGTATTGCACACTGTTGTAGTAAATATCTGGGCGTAGTATCCATCTTTCTTTGTAAATCAAGAGGCACATCACGCTGTATTGATACAAATTGGGTTTGATTATCCTCAGTGGTATCACCCGGTGCTGGTATATCCACTGACTCATCCTCTTCATCATTTGCGTCATACTGTATTGGCATATCCGATAGTTTATCAGGTTGTGCTGGGGTATCCATCCACACCCCACATGGGTTTGGTTCATGTTGAATATAATCAGAATTGACTGACATATTAGTGGCAAGTGACCAACTTGTGGCTGTGGCAAAGTCAGATTGAAATAATTCATCTTCATCTGCGTCGGACCATAATTCAGACATCTTGCACAGACCTAAAACCAGAGTACTAAACTAAGGGACTGGCTAATATCACACACTGAATTTGATAACAATAACACTCAATAATCAAACCAATTAAGTTTCAATTTTAATTAGTGCTGCCAAACAACTTTATAGAGTCAGCAAATCTCCTAAGTGAAATACAAGTATATTACCACACTCATGTGTGTTATATTTAACAAGAACTTATTTACTATTTACAGATAAGACTTACCTGTAATGTCTTAGTGGGATTTCCGTACTGTAAATGTTCCTAATATAAACACACACTTTAGAAAATAGCTCCTCTCCCAAGGTTCAAAATAAACTAACCTTGGCTAGTGTGAAACAAACCCTGTAAACAGCTGAGAGAGGCACGCTTATATATGGCCACAACAGAATAACAGTAATTAAGACCATCTGACCCCGGAGAGAGGTCCTTATCAGCTGTAAGTCTAAAGAGCCAGAAAATTCCTTCAGCATATCAGTTGTTTTAACCGGTAAAGGAAATTCTTGATGGACACCACACAGTCTGCCAGAGGCGACTGCTGCCAGTTAAGGGTTTATGGCATGAGAATGTCAAGCGTGGCTACAGCAGTTGAGCAGGACTGAACGGTGTATATTAACATAGAATAACCTGGTCTATACCAAAAGGAGAGATAATTGATAAGTTGTTTGAACTCTAATGCATAACCACCTAATTAAGCCCCTGATTGCTATGGGCTTTTTTGCATGAGTAACATATCAGTATGTGAGTGCATTAATACTCTTAACTAAATTTGACAGAATTATTTACTTAAGGTGTTCTGGCACTAACCCCTCGATTTATGTATTTTATTTAAACACAACTGTAGTTGCCGTTCTATAGTATGCATATTCTTACCGCGACAAGAAATGTTAAAATCATCCACAAAAAGTGATCCATCAATTGAATCATTTAAAACCTTGGATAAACAGTTGATCTTAATGCTAAATAAAGTAGCAGACAAAATACTTCCTTGGGGGACACCCTGATCCTGATTATAATGGTCAGACAGGGTTGATCCCACTCGGACTTGAAATTGCCTGTCTGATAAAAACTGTGATATAAAAAGAGGTAAACGGCCCCTTAAACCAAAATCATGTAAATCCTTTAAAATGCCATGCTTCCAGGTGGTATCGTATGCTTTCTCGAGATCAAAGAATATCGATACTGCATGTTGTTTATTTATTATTGCATTTTTTAAGAAAAGGATTCTAAACGGACCAAATGATCAATGATACTGCGATTTTTCCTGAAACCACATTCAATATTTGTTATGAGATTATTTAACAAATATTCTAACAAAACAAATTAGCCTCGCAGACCCATGCACAGAAGGCGGTGGCTCATGGGCCAATCTGGTGATGCTGACCTCTGATTTCTGTACGTCTCCAATTGATTGTCATGGACCGAACCATCCTGACCTTTAATCTGGTAGGCAGCTACAGCATTTCATGTCAATTTCGCTGGAGTATAACACCCCCTTATTCCTCGTTTTTGCAGCTTGGAGACCCGCTGCAGTATGAGATCGTCCTTGTTGACACTCCACGGTGGGTGGGGAGAGGGGATGCCGAACCACATTACTAACGACATGGCTTCCCAATACCCCGGTTCAAAACGAAGACACATGGATGATGACAATTCCTCGTCTGACGAGAGTACGCCCCTCCGACCTGACTACTGGCCACGTTTCCTGATCACTGAGGCTTGTGACAAGCAACCTTTGTTGTCCAAGTCCTGTCGTTCCTCTGCTGTTTGTTATCGCTGTGGTGACAAGCACGAGGGCAACGACTGTACTAAGGAAGTGAAGTGCACGAACTGCGGTGGTAACCATATGGCCTCTTCCAAGTTTTGCCCAGTGTGGAAACGCGAATCCGAGATCCTAAAGATCAAGCACAAAGAAAATATCTCCTTTCATGAAGCGAAGAAGAGGGTTGCAAGTTTAACTGCAGCCCCTTCAACCATTACCTACTCTTCTGCTGTCTCCCGTCCTTCTATCACTACTGCAACCATTTCATGTCAGACCGACCTGACATGGATCATGTCTTCTCAGCCAACTGAACTCAACACAAATGAGCCCATCTCAGCCACTCCATCTCCAACGCCAAAAGTCAAAACCTCTGAATCACAAACACCAGAACAAATGCCAAAACCAGAAACAGAAACTGCGCGCAGAAAACAGTCAGAAAACGGGAAAAAAAGAGGCTAGAGAGACTAAAGCAACTTGAACAACCGCCAAACACAAAACCAAAGGCCACCTCTCCCTCAGAGGTCCCCATCGAGGTCCATAACTCCTTTGGCCCTCTGGATATGGAGGAAACGCCATCTCCATCAGACACCAATAGGAGTTCATCAAACGCTTTCTCACGTTCACGTGACATGTCACCAGTGGAAGCACCAGGAATCCACAAAACATGATCCAATGGAATTGCAGAGGACTTAAGAATAATTATAATGAATTACAGTTATTGATTCAAGACTTCAAACCATCCGCGTTTTGTCTCCAAGAAACCTACCTAAAAAGGAGTGATAAATTTGACATCCGTCGGTACAGTTCCTACCACTCCTTTTCTCCTCCCGGTCTAAAAGCTACAGGAGGCACTTCTATCCTGGTGAGGCAGGGCGTCCTTCATAGCCCTGTTCCACTTAAAACCAACCTACAAACTGTTGCTGTCCGCATGACCCTGAACATAGGGTTTACACTATGTTCCCTCTATCTCCCTCCCACCTCAACTGTTCGCCTAACAGATCTTCAGAACTTATACGATCAACTCCCAAAGCCCTGCATAATCATGGGCGACTTCAACGGCCATAACCCCCTATGGGGGAGTACTGATACAAATAGTAAGGGAAAGATCCTTGAAGAGTTTCTCTCCAATAATGATGTATGCATCTTCAACGATGGATCAAACACCTACCTCCATCCTGCCACTGGATCATACTCTGCTCTCGATCTATCACTTACAGATTCTAATCTTTTAAATGAGTTTGAATGGTCGGTCCATGACGACCTTTGTGGAAGCGACCACTTCCCAACAATTCTTACTCCTATCAACCCCACGGACGAACCACCATCAACAAGATGGAATTTTACTAAGGCCAATTGGCCTTTATTCCAAACCCTATGTTCAGAAAAACTTAAGCCGGACAACTTGAGGGATGTTCCTGACCCCATGGAACTATTTTCAGACGTCCTAAATGCCATTGGAGACAAAAGTATTCCTAAGTCCTCTGCAAACCCGCACATACGCAAACCATGGTTTGATACAAACTGCAAACAAGCTAGGAAAAATAGGAAGAAGGCGGAAAAATATTTCCGACAACATCCTACAGTGCATAACCTGAATGCTGTTAAAATGACAAATGCCAGGGCAAAACGTACCTTCAAACAAACTAAACGCCGGTCATGGAGTAAATATGAGTCAAAAATCAACTCACGCACACCCATGTCCAAGGTGTGGAACATGATTCAAAAGATCAAGGGCAAAGGGTCAAAATCAGGAGTTCACCACCTGAAAGATGGTGACTCCCTTCTAACAAATAAATCTGAAATTGCAAACAAACTTGGCGAAACTTTGGCAAACCACTCCTCCTCATCAAATTATAACCCTCAGTTCCAGAAATACCAAACCCAACAAGAAAAGAAATCAGTCAATTTTAACTCTGATAATAGGGAGGATTACAACGAAACGTTTTCCCTCCATGAATTACGTACTGCCCTAGGACAAGCTCACGATACTGCGGCAGGAGCTGATGAAATCCATTATCAGCTTCTAAAACACCTCCCTGACACAGGCTTGGAAACACTCCTAAATATATTTGATGACATCCGGACACTTTCCCCCTTCGTGGCACAATGCCATTATCATCCCTATACCCACACCCGGTCGCGATCATACTGATCCCTCAAACTACCGCCCTATATCACTAACATGCTGCGTTTGCAAAACCATGGAGCGCATGGTCAACAATCGATTAATCTGCTACTTGGAGACCAATAATCTCCTCAGTGACCTCCAATGTGGTTTCCGAAAAAAACGAAGTACCATTGACCATCTGGTGCGTCTGGAGTCATTCATCAAAAACTCCATTGTCAACAAACAACATGCAGTATCTATCTTTTTCGATTTAGAAAAAGCATATGATACAACGTGGAAACATGGTATCCTAAAAGATTTACACGAGTTTGGATTGAGGGGTAGACTACCTCAATTCATATCTCAGTTTTTAAATAACAGACAATTTCAAGTTCGGGTGGGTTCCACACTGTCTGACTATTTCCACCAAGATCAGGGCGTCCCCCAAGGCAGCATCCTGTCTGTCACACTTTTTAGCATCAAAATTAACAGCCTCACTAACGTTCTGAACAGTTGCGTTGATGGGTCCCTTTTCGTGGATGACTTCAATATTTCATGTCGTGGTAAGAACATGCACGCAATAGAAAGGCAGCTACAACTCTGCCTTAACAAAATCCAAAAGGGGCCAATGAAAATGGTTTTAAGTTTTCAAAATCCAAAACAAATTGTATTCACTTTTGTCGTAAATACAGACCACACAAGGATCCAGACCTAACTTTAGATGGTACTCCCATCAAGGTAGTAGAAGAGGCCAAATTCCTGGGACTCATATTCGACCGCCACCTCACATTCTTACCACACATAAAATATTTGAAAACCAAGTGCTTGAAGGCTCTAGACTTGCTAAAAGTAGTCTCAAATACAGAGTGGGGAGGGGATCAGACCACCCTCCTTCACTTGTACAGATCATTAGTTCGCAGTAAACTGGATTATGGCTCCATTGTCTACGGTGGAGCCTGCAAAAGCAATTTAGAAAAATTAGACTCTATCCACCACCAAGGGCTGAGGCTCTGCCTGGGAGCTTTTAGGACCTCTCCGGTAAACAGTCTATATGCGCAGGCCAATGAACCTTCCCTTGAACAACGCTGCAGTATATCACTAAATTACGTTCAAATGAGTCCAATCCAGCATACAATTGTGTTTTCAACCCGCTCTATGAAAACGTATTTCCTAAACTGCCAAGCCTGGTTCCACCACTTGGAATCAGGATCAAACCACACATATCTGCGGCTAAAATTGATCTCAACATCATTGCACCATACCGACTCCTGTCCTCACCACCATGGCAAATGGTGAAACCACAGGTCGATCTTACCCTCACCAAACTCAAAAAGTCTGAAACAAATCCCTTGGTGTTCCAACAGGAATACAACCAGTTACGTTCGAAGTATAACACTCACAGATCCATTTTCACAGACGGATCCAACGACAATGGCCAAGTTGCGAGCGCTACAGTCATTGGAGCCAAGACTGTCTCTTCAAGGATCCCCGACAACAGTTCCATTTTCACCGCTGAAGCCAAAGCTATCTTCTCAGCTTTGACCTACATTCAACAGCAAAATCAGTCCAAAAACTTCATCGTATTTACAGATTCATTATCCTGCCTTCAAGCACTTCTAAACGTGACTTCAAGTCACCCAATCATCCTGGACATATTAGAACTGTACAACGACCTTTCTACTGGCCAATATGACATCATCCTCTGCTGGTTGCCGGGTCACGTCGGCATCGCAGGTAACACTAAGGCCGATGCTGCAGCAAAAGCAGCTCTTGAAAAGCCCCTATCTCCACTGCTAATCCCGTACAGTGATTTCAAACCAACTATCAAAAGCTATACTCGGGACTTGATGCAAAAAAGGTGGGACACTCAAGTAGGAAGAAACAAACTCCATGAATTGAAGCCAACAATCGGTTATACCTACTTGGGTTGCCAGTCAAGACGTGAGGAAGTAATTTTACGACGATGTCGTATTGGCCACAGTCGATTTAAACATGACTATCTGCTGAAATGTAACCACCATAAATTGTAACTATGAAATGTGACTAACAAATTGCCTGCCTTTAAATTTGATGCTATGACTTTCTCTGCTTTTACATGACAATGTAATCAATATATGTCTTTGATATAAAACTCATTCCGAGTATGTACTTACAATGTTTACTAATGCAAACTTGTTCTCGTCACTATATGGCTGGAATAATGCCGATGTGACGTAAAGCCCAACTCAACTCAACTCAACTCAATTCTAATGACCCAAACTTATTAGATAGTTTGATCTTGTCTGACCCTTTAGGGTCTGGATTTGTACTTGAAGTTTCTGATCATGGTTTGACTTTTGTTTTTCCTGTTTGTTTTTCAGTTTTCTCAGGTTGAGATCGAGTGAGTGAAATAGGAGATTGTTGCTGAGAGAGGTTCTGCTGATCAGGAAGTGAATTTGCGGTCTGTGTTGACTGTTCAGGGGAAAAGAGTTCCGGAGTGTCCGTGCTGATCCATGTCAAGTCTGTTTGACAGGCATGTGACAAAGTAATTACTGTTGAAGTGTTTCTGATGGTTTCCTGGCGATGGCTGCATAGGTTTCAGTAGTATCAGTTGACTGTGTCAACTTTTTGGCTTCAGCAAAACTGATATTATTGGTGAATTTAATTCTTTTGATCTCCATCTGTTTTTTTCCAAATGGGACAATCCTTAGAAAAGGCTGAATGATTACCGTGGCAGTTTGCACATTTTTTGGAACTACTGTCACAATCATCTGTCACATGTGTATTCTCAGCACAGTGAGCACATGTAACAGACAATGTGCAAGTGTTCACACCATGTCCATACTTTTGGCATTTAAAACACCGCAGAGGTTTGGGGATGTACAAATCAACGTTAACATTACAGTAACCTGCCCTGATTGATTTTCGCGGATTCGGCGCAGAAAACGAAAAAAGATATGTGTTAGTTGAAACAGTCTCATTATTTTTCCGGGTTGAAAATCCTTTTACATATATCACTCCTTGATCCTTCATTTCTGATACGATGTCAATTTCAGTCATATCTGCAAATAGACGATATCGATCTCTTACAATACCTTTACTGGTGTTCAGAGTTCTATGTGCAGAGACCTTAACCGGAACTCCAACAAACATTTCGGTGGACAGCAGGTTGGTTGCTTGCTGTTTTCTATTACATTCGAGCAATAGAGATCCTGAACGCAAGCGTTTCACGCCTTTGATTTCTCCTGCTATTCCGTGGACACCCTTTGATATCGCAAACAGATTCAGCTGTAAGGGAGTCTGATCAAGAGTCTCAACAATCAGAAAACGTGGCCAGTAATCAATGGATTTCGAAGGTCGTTGTTCGTTGTCATCATTGTCGAGTAGAGGTTTCGTTTTTTTGTTTGGGGTTTGGTGTTCCATGGTGAGTTTATTTTGATTCGTCATTCGGGGTCCCCACCCCCCACGGAGTATCACTAGCACAATGCTAAAAACAGGCGGGTTCCCAGCCTGCAGCACCAAGGATACCCGGATGATATACTCAAGCAGAATAATCAACAAGTGAGTTATTCCACCAGATTGGCCCATGAGCCACTGCCTTCTGGACATAGGACTCAAGGCAAATTACAAAATTGGAGTTGAACAATCAAGATTCAAATATATTTTCATGAAGCTAAGACAACTGACAAAAATTTTAAAGAATTTCAAAATTGGTGCAGCAAAATGTACATGTACAGGGCTTAGCATGACCAGCCGATTGATAGAACCAGGCCAGTTCTAACACCCGTCTAGGTGAAGTAAGGGGCGAAGTGGTGCTTTGGGCAAAGAAACGCTGTTCCTGGAACCAGTGCCCTCAACCACCAGACTCCCGTCCTCCACCGACACAGGGGCGCAACCCACGGCAAACGGGTTGGTGGACCAAATATCCCCCCGGGTCCACAACGGGGGGTCGAAGAGCTCTTGGCGTTACCCAGCACCCACCACGAGGAGGTGGCTCTTCACGGGTGCCTTCACGTGTTACAGCTGTAAGGTGTATACCATTCATATGCAACTTCGACACAATGAAATTTAGATTCAATTTATTGAGATGATTTGTCCATTAAAAAGGATAAGTATTTCAATGTAAAAACTTTTTACTACTGTTAATTTTCCCGGAGAGCGGAAGGTCGCGGGTTCGATCCCCGACTGCGTCATACCATTAATGGGTACAACAAGGACTGGTCGGCTCGGAGTCAGTATAATGTGTCCGAGTGGGGTATTCAAGCTTCACTGCGGCGTTGTATCTCAGTGCGCTAGCACTTTTAAACCAGCTTAAGTCTGGGCTAGTACAAGCAGGCGCACATACACATACACACACATGCACGTTGTCATATGAGCGGAATATTCTCAAGCACGACGTTAAGCCCAATTTCACCTCACCTCACCTCACCTGTTAATTTTCATTTAATTATTGGTTTTGTTTTTTTAGAGACATCGATTTCATTGACACATTTTGATTACTACGTTTCGTAGATAGATGTATTTTAATGGTTGGTAGTTTTCATTAGTAATTTAGGTTGTTAGTCGATGTATCATCAAGGAGCTTAAAACATTGTAGGAAAATATACTCTTCCTGAGAGGGTACGTAAGTCCCAAAACTTTCAAAGGAATTTTAAATTTACCAGATTTTTAAAATGTACTATGTTTGTCATTTTGGCTAAATTTGACTGCCATCGGCATATGACGTCATAATGGTTGACATTTATTGTTAATGCATCTGTCACAGTGGTATTAGACCTTGATAGACTCGCAAAAAGTTGATAGTCATCACACTGTAGGCAGTTTCTATCAATTTATGTTGGAGAAACATAATAAACAGAATACTCAACTGGCTTCCGTGAAATATCAGCTTCATTAAACTCGTGAAGTATATAAAACTTGCTTTTTCTCATTTGATACCAAATCATTAACTAGTTAAATGACCATGGTATCACACGGAAGGACATTTAGTATCCTCTATTTGTATGATGCAGAGTCAATTGAAAAGTAAGGTAGAACACCATGAAAACAGGAGTTGGTGAAGGTTATGGAATAATACGTCAGTCTTTGCTGTGAATCTGAAAGTTAGTCACTGAAAAACACCGTACATGACATTGCAAGGTATTCACGTCATTTACAGAGGGGGACGAATTATTGGTGTAGTGTCACTGATTATTGCGTCACTTGTATTCTTTAATGAAGTATGCTCTTATCGTGTAACATACTTGAAATATTTCATTTCATCTTGTCTAAATTATAAGTTCCAAGTACATTAGAATTAACAAAATCTCTATCAGTATGGTGAAAGATGCGTTGCTGGGGTACCCGACTGTATTTCAGCCATATAGTGACCAAAACAAGTTATACATGGCAAAGTAAGGGGGACATCCGTGAGTATTTTGTCATTTCTTAGACTGGCTGTCTTAAAATACAGACTACCCGAGTATAAAGAGCTGAACTTCTGCCGTCATGACGCGAGTCTCAGTGTATCGTGTCAGTTTCAACCACGTGAAGTCCGTGCACTACAGTTCCACCGACACACAGTGGATGGACAGCCTATGGTGAAGCGGCCTTAGCCAGGTTATAACACTTGGACAGACTGTACCTAAACTTGGCTTTTTGTGTCTCTGTTAGCCAATGAACAGTGGCTCCTTTCACGAAGCAACCTTTACTAAGGTTAACCTTAACTCACGCTCTTTAACATTGCACTAAGGTTACCTCTGTGACTTACGATCACCTTAGTGTGTAATAGGCGTGGTTCTCAGTAGACTACCATCGCCCAGTGACAGCTGAGTTAAGCTAGGTAGTATGTAGGATCTTGGTGATGAATCAACCTTTCTTGGACTTTGCGTTGTGTACTTTTATTTACTAGGTGTGCGTTCAGGTTGACTTGTTCTCTACTCAAAACTCAGTGACCAGTTCGTGAATCGGGCATAAAACATAAATAACAGACATAAGAAACATTGGGAAATAACATAGACAAACAGAATAACAATAGTTTATTGAAAAAAATAGGTAGAAAAATACAAACAAAAACTAACAGCTTATAAATGACACATTTCTCTACCTCACATATCTAATTAAAGATCCAGCTACGTGGAAACCTGTACACTTCTTCTGAAAAACCACCAAAACTAACCCTGTTTAACTGAACATTTACCCAAAGTCTATAGCCTAATTCCTAGTCCGTTTCCTACTTCTACTTTTCCCCCAACCCGACCTAGCACTAGTAAAGGGAACCTAGCATCCCCCTACTTATAACCGAAGATCCCACTCTGTAAACGGGGAGGGAATGATCCTGAAACAGGACCTCGGGACAGAGATATTGCTTGATGTTGCTCGGATGACCGAAAGCTAGACACTGAATCCAGAGAGCCAGGTCACTTATCTAGCGCTATAGAACGAACTGTGACATGGGTCAGAGTTCATCTACTGATGACGGACGTCTCCGCCAATCAGAGCCTACCAAAATCATTTAGTGCCAACCACGTGGCCTACCCAACACAGCAAAAATAACTTAGTTTCCGTTTTTGCGGAAACCTAAAGGATACTGGGTAATGTAGGTTTCCGCTAGGTTTCAGTATCCGGAAACAGACAATGCGAGTTTCCGCATAGTTTACAAAACTGAAACTAACAAATCTAGGTTTCCGTCAAGTTTCTACAACTGAAACTATCATTATGCGTTTCCATTTAGTTTCAGTTCGCTGAAACATTCAAAGAGAAATGACTTTGTTTCCGCTATTGCGGAAACCTATTGGATACTGGGTAATGTAGGTTTCCGCTAGGTTTCTGTTGGTTTCAGCTTAGATGAAATGGCAAACTTATAATTAGCTTTGTGCTGTTCCATTGGGGGACTAGATTTACTTACTGTTACAGTTGCAAGATAATTTCTGTTTACAGAATCCAGTTAGGGTCAATGCAGGAAGCAAAAGTACTGTTCGTGCCGTAGTCCCTAGTATGTTGATCAACCTTCAGGTGTTGGCAATCTATAGCTCATTTTATACTGTACCGGTAAAGTGTTTATGGTTACATGCCAGTTTTAGTGTACATTTGTGATAGATTAGTTATTTTACTGTCCTTCGAAGACAGGTAAGTATATAAGTTTGTTTTTATTTCATGTACACATTTACAAATTTAGAGTTACGACTTTCATAGTCACGATATGGCTACCGATGTGACTATGCAACTCACTCACTACCATTCTGCATAACTTGTGAATGTACAATTTATTACATTGTACCCGAAAAACAACAAACACAGTGACACATGCACTGTTATGATTCATCTGTTTCATTATTTTGAATAGCTCACATTTCAACAGTACTCAACTCTCTGTGTGTGTGTGTGTGTGTGTGTGTGTGTGTGTGTGTGTGTGTGTGTGTGTGTGTGTGTGTGTGTGTGTGTGTGTGTGTGTGTGTGTATGTATGTATGTATGTATGTATGTATGTATGTATGTATGTATGTATGTATGTATGTATGTATGTATGTATGTATGTATGTATGTATGTATGCCCATATCAAAAGGGAATTTTCAGCATTGGAGAAAACAAATTCTGTATGAATATGCAAATACAAATATGTCAAAACCCTACAACATTTTATGCATATGATGAAATGAGGTCTACTAGTGCAGGCATAACATATTTGCTGTGGTATTTATAAAACAGATTTCAAATTCAAATTCAAATGTTTATTGTATGAAAGGTCATGGGCCCATATACATATACATGAAGTGTACATTTGAAGCTGTCTCAATGTATGTTAACATATACACACACTAACAATCTCACATAGTAAAGACTTGGCAACTTGCTTACAACCATGAAGCTTCTGTTGCACTCACACTGAGCAGCCAACAATCCTCTGATGTGGTACATATGACGCAGAGCCTTGAGTTGAGCCTGAGTTTTGCCACACAGAAAGGGGAAATATAACCAAGTTGATTACAACAAGGCTTGAACCAGTCCACAAACGCAAACAGATGGTGTATGCTCTACTTAAGATTTGTGGGTGAATATGAAGAGTCCTGGTTGATGTCTGGCACAACATCGTTGCCATCCTTATCATCCCACACAGACTCTTCATCATCCTGCAAATACAATACATACAATGCTTAGTAAAACTGCAAAAACAGCCAAAGTAACACATTTATACATATTCATAAACATGCACAGTGGTACGTCTGAACACAATGAAATTATAAAATTAGAACGACTAATTTGTATATGTAACCAAAATATTTTTTTCACAATCACAAAGGAAAGATATGTAGTATACATGTATATTGTATCTTCCATTTGACATGTCACTTATTTTATTGATTGGTACCAGAAAATAGCAGCCAACCCAGTATTCTGAAGCAAATTGTTGTAATATTTATTACTGTTACTGTACTCATATTCAAGGTAACATCTACTACCAAATCGCCAATTGAAATCGAAGCATATGTAAAACGGTACATACATATTTTAAATAGATACGAATTATGTTTAAACACTGAATGTAACGCCTAATTATATATGTGATCTTATTCAAATTGAAATGACCAACTCAACTGAGAAAAGCATACAAAACCTAACATTTCCCATGAATGAAAAATCGTGGGTATTTCTTAGTTTTATCAACTCTCTAAGGAAACATTCCCAGCAATATCAACATAAAATATAATTTTTTTATGTGACCTTTAATTAAATTTAAAAACTGTAAAATGTGTAACACAACTTATTCACTTTCAGTTACAGTTACATATCTGGTATACAATAATTACACTCTTGCTCGACAACGGTATAAGAATCCATACCGAAACGTCGCATCATATATAATAAAGAAGTTGTTATCCATAAACTCTCTTACTTTCTTATTTGTCACTTCTAAATGCCAATCAAACAAATTACAATAATTAAATATATTCATTATTGATATATGATGGATAGCAATGGGATAGATCAAACTGACTGAAGTCGTTAAATGAAACCTATGAAGTGAAGTATTTTGGACTAACCTGATGAGAAACTGCCGTCCATTCCAGACGATTCCTTGTTTCCTTGAAACAAACGACTGGCAGTGCGGACAGAAAACTGGGTCTTTTCTTGGAACTGAAAAACATATCAACATATCTTAACTTATGAAAGTGTAATCCCATATATAACATATGTTAAACTTATGGTTACACTGGAATCCACGCACTGTTACATTTTGAGTGATCATATTTTCACAAAGATAAAGAAATTTATTCTATGTATCTATTTAGTGTTTACTTGTTTTGACTAAATGCTGATGAATAAAAAAATATTGTTTTAAGATTTCCTTTAATGAAATTAGGAGCATGATATGGTGTAACTATAAATGATTACCAAGCCAAGCCTCTTGTCAATCTCCAACAAGTCAGTGGATCCACAATACGTATCTGTAAATCAAATAATTGAAACAATGATTCTTTTAGAAATGTTATACGTGACTTGTGTCAATGCATTGTAAGGCTAAGAGGTTCAATAATTGATTACCTAAATTATTACACAAAGCTATGAGTGTAAAGTATATGTTATAATTGTTATAATGGTAATAAAATGATAAAAAGATGTACTGGTATAATTGGATAAATACCGCCATATAGCTGGAATATTGCCGAGTGCGGCGTAATACTAAACTCGCTCACGTAGATATATTGAGCTGACATCACATATAATTAGATAAGTAAAGTTATAATACAGGGAATGTACGTAGATCTAGGTGTAGAACTGAAAAGAATGAACATGATATAAGCATGTCTAATACATGTGCATGTTTTGAGCTCAATAGGTAAATTACTTACCTGGTGAAGTTTTACGTCCAGCAGAACGTATATTGCCTACTCCTGACAGGGTTTTGAAAAATCACCTATTTGCCACTAACACAATCTCTCATGAGTAGGACTCATGGAGCTCGATGAGGACTTTTAAAGTAACGTGAATATGTTTTCAGATTTATTCACTTCTCTAGGCCTACATGTTGATGCTTGACACTGAGGAGGAGCAATTAGTGCCCATAATGCGATGAGAAGACCCTTAAGCCCATACAAGCCCACTGTTGGGTACTCACATTCAATCTGCTCATTTCCACCTTTCACGGTCCCCTTTGATGTCGGCAATGTAAACAAATAAAACAATGGCGACCGGATCACGTCCACGCGAGACTACCTAAATCATTATAAAACACACAGCTGACATTTTATGTGTATAGTGTATGTTTATTTTGTTGTATAACGCGGAAAGATATTGTCAAACTGTAATGTTAGATTTAGATTGAAAAACAACAACAAAGTGTTTTTCCCGTGAGCCTTTGCGAGTCGCGATTTTCAAAGCCGCCTCAGTTTTCCTCAAAGCACTGAAAAGAGAATTCGCTACCTGGAAAAGAAAGATGGAAATGGCTGCGAAAACTCGCAGTACCACGACCCTGTCAGGTAAGACCAATTTGTTTTGTTGTCAAATAACGTTTTATGAATTATTTACTTTACGTACAGAAAATCCGGATTGGTAAACAAGCTAATCTATCGAATTACAGCCAGTGGCCATAGGTATTCGCCACTATGCATTATTCGACTTACATGTTAATTTGGTGCAGCTAGAAATATGTCTTGAATTTATTTGATATCCGTTTGATATTGTTCATATTTTGCACATGGGTTCTGAATCATCTCAGCTTCAAAGACATAATTTCCGTTTTATTTTAAATTCAATGCGTGTCATGGTTATGGCAATTTTTAACATGGCGGTCTATGGGGAAAGAATACGCAATGTTGTATATACGTTGCTCATGTAACTACAATGCGGAAAATTATGTATCTGTGACCAAGATTATTTCCTAACAGCCTGCATAATTTGACAACCAAATATGGAAAACTGAATTAATGAAAATTACATAGCTACACTAAAATAGCATGCAAGTCTATGAGAATTTTGCCGACTGACGTATATTTAAGTCCCCTGACTGTATAAACAGTTTTGCACGAACTATTTTCAAAGGTTGGTGAAGTAAAATAAGTGTCTATCGAAAAATATACTACAATTTTGAAAAATATAGCAAATAGAATTTATATTAATTGATTTGTTTTATCCATTTAGGCTGTTGAGAGGAAACGTGTCACGACCACTCCTGGAAGAAAAGATCACCCTCTCTAACTGAAGGTATGTGTTTATGGTACTATGAAACATAGACGTAATTTCACTTTGAATATTTTATTATTATGCTTCCCTAGATACATTTTCACAAAATGAACCATACTCAAGTTACATTTGCAAATGGATTTGAATAACCGGTAACTTAATCATGATTTCAAATTGGACCAAATAAACTTCACACCTGTGTGAAATGGCAGTAAAACTGACCCCTTGATTTTACAATACCGTAATTACTCCAAGGTTATGTCACATGAGATAACTGAACTTCATTCATCAGGATGTTTATGTCAGGCCGTTCACTTACTCATTGCATAACCTTAAAGTGATAAATCTGTAGTTTGCTTGTTGGTATAAATGTCGCTGCAATTGTTTGGGGGTTTGTTAAACCTCAAATAAATGAATGGAGAAATGCAAAGAAAAGTAACGTGTTATTGTTTATTTTTTTCAGCTGATGATGAGTCTGCAGACTGTATAACGAATGACCAAGGATGGTCAGCTGAAACATGTGTGAAGGTAATTTTGACCTATCTGTAGTGACTTTCATTATAAGTAGTAAATTATTTCCAATTCATAGAGTAGAGACAAGGTTTATGGATGTCAACTCCTTTATTATGTGAAAACATAAGCCAGAGTGAATGCTTACCCCTTCGTCAGGTGTAAGCATTCACTCCAAACATTGTGTTTTCACATAATAAAGACCTTGACATCCGGAAACATTCGTGTCTTGTATTATTCACTTCTAAATACACCTCAAAGACGTAATGGTGTAAACATACAGTCACTACTGGGTGAATATACTTGTGCCTTCAACAATACAACTGCCTGACTGAGTTTGGTTTTACGCCGCTTTTAGCAATATTCCAGCAACATCACGGAGGTGGACACCACAACGTTGATGAAAATCTATTACTAGTACCATTATTACTACATAGAAAATGCAATAAATGTTCAGATATTATATATAACATATTACTACCTCTGGTCTGGGAAGCATGTAACTCCAGAGCAAAGTTTGTATAGATTCTGTGTCCTCTTTAGAAAATAAGATATTACATTCGGTCAATGACGTGTGATGAATTGCATAATTTGAGTTTTGAGAAAACTAGTGCAAAGTGTGATTGTTCAATTTAGTTCTCTTTTATTCAAACTTACTTGTGGATTACTCATTTTAAATCATCCTTGGCATTGTCAGTTTCTTGTTGATTGATGTTTGTGTAATTCATCAAAATAACCTAGTAATTCGTTATAACCTGCCATTTTCAGAAACTTGCACAACGCCCAAACAGACTTGCATCTATTGATTGGCCAGATAGACGATAGAAAAAGGTAGCGACAACACTCACCATAGACATGACATCACCAGTCGTGAGTGACGAAGATGACGTCAATTAGTTGCATTCCGTCCCCTTTGTCTGGGAGTCCAGCAAGCTTATGGCATACACGACGACACTGGACTTGGAAAGAATCTACACCTCCACTGCTCTCGTCAAGGCCAACAGGAGGACGAGGATGAGGCATCCAACCAAAGTAACAGAGGGATCTCCGCTCAGGGATGCCTTACGGGGCCCACTGACCAGCTCTTGCAATTTAATTGAATTTATTTTCAATTTCATAATGTAATTTTTATTTTATTTTTGTATTGTAAGCTGTATGTTGTTATTGTATATCATAGTGGATGTTTGGCGATAGTTGTGACATAGAGTGTGTGGCTGAATGCCAAGGCGTGCAAATAAATGTCCGATGCAGCTATGTTTTATTACTGTGTTAAGTTGTATGTTATTGTTGTTTTTTCATCATTAGCCTGATTTTAGAAATAAATTTCGTATCTAACATGCTATTTCAAGATAATAAGTGAATGAAAGTTTAACTGATGAAAAATTACAACTTTGTTATAAATGATATATGATTTCTAAAACTGGATTGAGTTATGCCAACATGTTTTGCCCTGTTCTTTAGTGCTATATTACTAGTTATGTGTATGATCGTTATTTGCCTTAAATGCTAATCCATACCATGTTGAGAAAATAAAACAATGAATCTTATTATATATTCTGTTTTTCTTTTAGTAAATGTCATGATAATAACAAATTGCTTATATTGTTTTTAACAAGAGTTTATGATATAAATAAAGAAGAATGTTTACATTTAGCTCTTTGAAACGCATATGAAAACCCGTGAACCTGAAATTGAAACCGGTAACTGAAACTATGCGGAAACCTTGTCGGATTGTTGGTAACTGAAACTATGCGGAAACTATGTCGGATTGCTGGGAACTGAAACTATGCGGAAACTATGTCGGATTGTTGGTAACTGAAACTATGCGGAAACCTGTTGGAGTCTTAATAACTGAAACCTTGCGGAAACCTGATGGATTCAAAGTTAACTGAAACTCAACTGAAACTTCTTGGAGTGTGGGTAACGGATACCTTGCGGAAACGTGTTGGAGTGTGGGTAACGGAAACCTTGCGGAAACCCTTGGAAAGTGGGTAATTGTAAGTTTCCGTTATTGCGGAAACTCAATGTAAAAGAACGGAAACTCATTGGATTCTAGGTGGAAACTTAAGTTTCAGTCCACTTTCTACCAGGTTTCCGCAGTGCGGAAACCGAGTTATTTTTGCTGTGCAATATATCTAGCGCTATGATGAGGTGAGGTGAGGTGAAATTGGGTTTAACGTCGTGCTTGTGAATATTTCGCTCATATGACGACGTGCATGCGTGTGTATATGTATGTGCGGCTGCTTGTACTAGCACAGACTGAAGCTGGTTTTATAGTGCTAGCCCACTGAGATACCATGCTACAGTGAAGCATGAATACGCCACTCAGACACATTACACTGACTCCGAGCCGACCAGTCCTTGTTGTACCCAATAGTGCCGAGCGCCAGGCAGGGACCAACGAATACCATATTTTTAACATCTTTTGGTATGACGCGGTCGGGGATCGAACCCGCGACCTTCTGCTCTCCGGGCGGACGCTCTAACCACTACACCACGGAGGCAGTCAATCTGGGACAGAACTGATCAGAGGCGGCTTAGTGGGTAGGGTGGCCAGTCATAGTGACAGGGTTGATGGTAATATCAATCACTGGATTGTCTGGTCCATCCTAGTTTAGGCAGGTATAACAACTTTGAAATTTGTATGTAAGCTGGCAAATTCTGTCAACTGATAAGAGCACGGGACATAGTTCAGTGAAATCTAAACACTAAACATGTGGAAGATTAAATATTACTTCAAATTTTGGGGGGACTTACGTATTCCCTCAGGAGGACAATAACTTTTCGGTACATCCTGTTGAACAGTAACCCCGGTCAAAAAGTTGTCCGGTAGTGGAGCAAGTGAAACAATGTGCTACAAGATTATGTGGTAGACTATTGTTTGAATGTCCCGTTATGGAGCCCCTGCCCCCCTGCTTACACTACAATTTAACCAGTTTTCCTACAGTTTTATAAAAGGGTTAGATTGTTTCTGTTTATTATAATTTACATGATGTTAGTTTGGCAATATGACACCAACATCATTTAGGCGAGAGTTAGAACTGGTATACAGCCAAAATTCAGATTATACAATATTATAATGTCGATTAATAATACATGTTGATACCAGTCAAGAAGTTGCCATTACTGGCAAACAAGGACAAGTTGGACAGGCGCAGATAACGTGTTCACGAGAAGTAGGCGGTGCACGGCAATGAGCAAACCCATGTGGTTTGTGAAAGGTAGAGCAGATGTCAGCTAGTGCACGTGCATTACATGACGATGAAATTGATTCCGCTCATAGCTGCACCCATCACACTACACTTGATCGCGGACAACATGGGACCCGTTCGCCAACAATGACAAGCGCCAGTGGGCGGCGCTCATGCTTGCTAATACGGATCAGTTGTCAGGTCGGTGCTCATCTTATCCTTTTTTGCCAGTAGAAAATAAGTTCAAGTAACTGCAGCTTAATATAATACATAACTTATTACCGTGTACTGACGATTTGTGTAAAATCGATGTCTATTAAAATCATGTATTCCAGCTGTAAGCACAGACCCGGATAAAAGTGTATAATAATTACAATATTTCCATATCAACTATATTTAACAGGCACAGACTGACAGCGACCGGAGCCAAGATTGTAACTACTTGTTGTCACTCTCTGACATTTGACATCCCTGAAATAGACAAGCATGATTTGCAAGTGCGTATTTGACACCTTGGGACTTCCAGCCGGCTGTGAGGTGATGATGTATGCGAGGTACAGCCAGCCAGTCGATAACCGTCAGCCGCTGGTTATAATTTGAGATGGGGGAGCGGAAGGAACTCTTACCAGCTAAGATTTCTAATTGGTTACTTTTGGATTGTGACT
Source organism: Haliotis rubra (assembly GCF_003918875.1). NCBI lineage: Eukaryota > Metazoa > Mollusca > Gastropoda > Lepetellida > Haliotidae > Haliotis > Haliotis rubra. The sequence goes on from NW_025767316.1 coordinate 225,411, forward strand.
GTTGTATTGAATTATAGTATGACCAGAAATTATTTCGAATTTTAGGAATATGTTTAATTGGATTTCTAGTATAAACAACCTTGACCAGCTATCAAGTGCTTGGTTTCATTCAAGAGAGAGAACTCCGTAAATCCTTTTCCATTAGTTTGTGAAGAGTTATCCCCCTTTGTTTACTTGCTAGCATTTTCAGTGATCCTCAGTATGGATGATTTAGACAAGAGGAAGTTGATTTTAGAATATTATAACAAGGACGTCAGATCAGCTAAAGTGATTTCAAGTAGAACAGGCATCCCTTTGTCCACTGTTTATCGTGTTTTGAAAAATATTGCAAATGGATATGGCATTGAGCACCAGGTGGCGCAGGTGGGCCCAGAAAATTGACTGTCGGTGACAGGAGGCAGCTTGGTATTTTTGTTTCTAAAAACAAACGAAGGAGTTTAGAAAACGTAAGGCTGGATATGATTGATAGAGGAACTGTGGCTGTCTGTAAGGAGAAAATTAGCACTTAGCTGCTTGCAATGGGTTGGCAGAGCCAGCCAGTCTATAACTGAGGCAGCTTGGCAGGCGACAATTTGTTGTGCAACAGAAACGTCTTTACGACATACGACCATGATGCTTTGCGTTGTGTTCTGTGTACTCCGTCCTGTTCCCAATTCATGGATGCAGAGGAGCAACAAACCAACAAATTTCTCAAATAAAGACATAATTTATTAACAAATTATAACACAACAGAAACAACATAAACAATAAACCAAGTCTAACAAATTCCTGAGAAAAATATACAAACACAATCACTTAAAATATTTTACTAATACACTAACCTACTTTCTCCTAACCCAACCCTCTTCACTTCACATAAGCCACCCTCTTAAAATAACACTACATCCTACCTACAGTCTACTGTTCCTAACACTGGTCTAATAGATTCCTACCTCCAGTCTACTGTTCCTAACACTGGTCTAATAGATTCCTACCTCCAGTCTACTGTTCCTAACACTGGTCTAATAGATTCCTACCTCTAGTCTACTGTTCCTAACACTGGTCTCATAGATTCCTACCTACAGTCTACTGTTCCTGACACTGGTCTAATAGATTCCTACCTCCAGTCTACTGTTCCTAACACTGGTCTAATAGATTCCTACCTCCAGTCTACTGTTCCTAACACTGGTCTAATAGATTCCTACCTACAGTCTACTGTTCCTGACACTGGTCTAATAGATTCCTACCTACAGTCTACTGTTCCTAACACTGGTCTAATAGATTCCTACCTCCAGTCTACTGTTCCTAACACTGGTCTAATAGATTCCTACCTCCAGTCTACTGTTCCTAACACAGGTCTAATAGATTCCTACCTCCAGTCTACTGTTCCTAACACTGGTCTAGCAGATTCCTACCTCCAGTCTACTGTTCCTAACACTGGTCTAATAGATTCCTACCTACAGTCTACTGTTCCTAACACTGGTCTAATAGATTCCTACCTCCAGTGTACTGTTCCTAACACTGGTCTAATAGATTCCTACCTCCAGTGTACTGTTCCTAACACTGGTCTAATAGATTCCTACCTACAGTCTACTGTTCCTAATACTGGTCTAATAGATTCCTACTACCTAGCATTTATCCTATAGTACTGTCGGAAATAGAAAAAAATGTTTTTTGGCTGTGACTCTCTATCCCTAAAATTTACACAATTGCAAAAAGCATATGTCGAAATAACCCACTTCGGCCTAACTGGGCGTTCAGTCGGATGCGTAATACGATATCCAGAAAAGTATGTTTACTCGTAAAATCTGGCAAAACTTACGAATAGCTGCTGAAAGCAATAGATCAGACTATAGATGGCAATTAGGTCGCTCAGCCAGCCTACAGGCACAAGGGGTCATCTCAAAGATAGTTTGTGCTTTTTCATGTGTGTTGACTATGTCTCATCTATTGATTAACATCTTATGTGTCCTTCTTTCATAAAGTTTATGTTGAGATATGTAAAATAATATGATACTCGAAAACTATAGAAACGCATCGTAGTATATAGGTGGCATGACCACCCGAAGATCGACAGGACTGGATATTATTTGTAAATTGTTATGACGTGCCGTGTACCTCCCCAGCATAATTGCCCTAAAGGATTATCTTATCTTTGTGTGACTTAAAAGGTTATGAATTAACAATAAACGCAATTAAATTATAGAAAACCTGCCGACGAAGGACAGTAAAATATCTAGAGTATCACAGTTAGAGAATTAAAACTAGCAAGTAACTTTTAAAATATTAAAATATTATATATAATTAAAATATAGATTGATAGTTAAAATATTTTAGCTGATATCTGTATCCCCAAGCCCGACTCCAGGTTTTGCTTTTGAGGCGACCCCTCCTATCTGTTTGTTTTTATAGTGACAGTGAGACTGCATGGTAGCTACATCCTTAATAGTTTCAGCATAAAAGTTATTATTTTTTACGTCAGCTATCGTTTATAATTGACCTACGTCTAATTTCAAATTGAGCATTTAAAAAGTGTCTTTTGTAATACAATATCGTCTCACACTAATTTGCATAAAGCCATGGTCTGTTCCAAATAAGTCTTTTTGGACTTATTTCTGCACTAATTTCCCCTCAGTAAAGTCCCTTTTCTCCGTTTCCTATCTCTCTACCATTTAGACTGTAGTTAGGCCGAACTTAGTTTAACAGATATTTCACACTTTCACATATCAACAACATAAATTGTAGAGATAAATGAGAGAATACAGGTTTTTTTTCTATTTCCGACAGTATTTTAGCACTGAAATCCACCCGGCCGTCCCCACTAACAAATTTACCTCAAAATACACAATCTTTCTACTCAGTTTCTCTTTATATTAGCCGAAAATAACTAGAACCTAACGGGGAATGGAGGAAGGGCTCACTGTCCCGTCACGTAACATCTTATTGCCCCATCACGGGACATATTACGGTGGATCACCTCACCTCTGATCGGTCGCCGATCATAAGAGACCCTGAACAATTCGTGTTACGCGCTTAAATACCCAGTAGCTGTACTACGTCTTACATAACCAAGACACGATTGGCCAGCCAATCCGCCCACCACCAATCAGAATTGCTCATACCAAACAACCTCACTGCAACAACAAATGGCGGCGAAAACAATTCCTCCACCGACGGAACAGAATCAAAGTATGATACCCACACCTCGCAAGAAATATATTCCCTGCACCCACGACCAACGAAGGGTACAGTTCCTAAAGTAACGACCAACACCCGGAAGTAAAATGTCTAGATCTGTACGAAACGTAAACACGTGCTCCCCGTTACATATTAATTATTTTTTATCCTTTATTAATTTTTGTGAGTTCTCCAGTAATTGCTGCGTGTCGATTTGTCATTAATTTCAATATGTACTGATTAAAAACTATAATTTCAGAGTGAGTGAGTTAAAATTTATAGTCACATCGGCAATATTTTAGCCATAGTGTGACTTAAAAGGTTATGAATTAACAATACACTCAATTTAATTATAGAAACCTGTCGACGAAGGACAGTAAAATATCTAGAGTATCACAGTTAGAGAATTAAAACTAGGAAGTAACTTTTAACATTAGACAAATAGTACAGACACTACAATATTAAAAACGGGCTACAGATCACCAACAACTGAAGGTAGATCACCATGCTGGGGACTTACAGTACATTTGCTACCTGCATGGACCCTAGCTGGATTTACATCATCCCGTCAGCCGCTGGTTATAATTTGAGATGGGGGAGCGGAAGGAACTCTTACCAGCTAAGATTTCTAATTGGTTACTTTTGGATTGTGACTGTTGTATTGAATTATAGTATGACCAGAAATTATTTCGAATTTTAGGAATATGTTTAATTGGATTTCTAGTATAAACAACCTTGACCAGCTATCAAGTGCTTGGTTTCATTCAAGAGAGACAACTCCGTTAATCCTTTTCCATTAGTTTGTGAAGAGCTATCCCCCTCTGTTTACTTGCTAGCATTTTCAGTGATCCTCAGTATGGATGATTTAGACAAGAGGAAGTTGATTTTAGAATATTATAACAAGGACATCAGATCAGCTAAAGTGATTTCAAGTAGAACAGGCATCCCTTTGTCCACTGTTTATCGTGTTTTGAAAAATATTGCAAATGGATATGGCATTGAGCACCAGGGTGGCGCAGGTGGGCCCAGAAAATTGACTGTCGGTGACAGGAGGCAGCTTGGTATTTTTGTTTCTAAAAACAAACGAAGGAGTTTAGAAAACGTAAGGCTGGATATGATTGATAGAGAAACTGTGGTTGTCTGTAAGGAGACAATTAGCACTTAGCTGCTTGCAATGGGTTGGCAGAAAACTCGAGGAATTCCATTACCGATCATAAAACCTAAACAAAAGGAGTGATGGTTGAACTGGTGCTTACAGCATAGGAATTTTAACTGGGACAATGTGATTTTCTCAGATGAAAGTTCTGTGTGGCTGTTTCCTAATACACTGACATTCTGGACCAAACAAACTGAAAAAACCTTTGTAACAGCGCCCAAAGTACAGTCCGAAATTTAACGTGTTGGGTGGCATATCTGTGTTAGGGACAGCGCCCCTCTGTATATTTGAAGGGAATATGAACAGTGAGCAATATAAAAACAGATATTCTCGAGGGACATTTACTTCCATCTGCTCACGTGTTCTATGGACATTTTTGGATTTTCCAGCAGGACAACGACCCAAAACATCGTTCAAAGCATTCACAGGCCTGGATTCGGACCTAAAATATGGCATTATTAGATTGGCCAAGCTATGGCCCTCACCAAAATCCAATAAAAAATGTTTGGGGACTTACGGAGGAAAGTGTGAATAAGAACAAATCTGACAACTATTGCTGAAATGAAAGAAGTGGTCCGATATTGAACAGCATGGCCAAGGACTTTCTAACTTCTTTGATCAGTAGTATGCCCCGCCGCATTGAAGCCTGCATTGCTGCCCATGGTGACTTGACGAAATACTAACTGTTCACCCGTCTTTGAATCTGGAGTTATGTTCTGCTAATATTCACATTTAATACGTGAGTAATGAGTGATATTTTTTTTTAAATTACAATCTTTAAATTCTCAATAATTTTTGGTTGTATTGTACAAGCGTCAGTAATCATTGTTTCATTTCTCTGGCTGGTTGTATAACGTGCAGATTTCGTGCGTGTTAATAGCAAAGCTTCTGATGTCCTGTGACGTCTCCCAGTGTGTCGTGTCAGTTTCAACCACGTGAATTCCTTGCACTACCGTCGCTCCGACTTACGGCGGACAACAAGCTGGTCTTAGCCGGGTTATAAAACTTGGGCTGCACTTGATTTGCACACCGGCTGATGAGCACGGACTGCACGGGTGTCAGCCGAATGAGCCGGTTTCAGTTGTGCGGCTGCAGACGGCTAAACATGGCGGCACGTGGTAAGTATCGTGACTTGTGTTGTCGTGCAATTCCAATTTTCAAACGTTACTTGATATAAAACATGTCTGAAAACATTGAAAAATTGAAACTGAAATGTTTTTTTCCATATTTCAGTTAATGAATGATGACAGAGATTATCAAGGCGAGACAGGTGGATCCCGACAACGGGATGTTTTACATATGTCTGAAAGAGGCGCCATTGCAGTCATTGCAACCACAAGAAAACTCCGGAAATTCCATACTATTTATTGATCCAAACTTCAGGTATGTCTTCAATGGATCAAAGTATATCTATACGTAAAATGAAAGGCACTTTGGTTATGGAAAATAGGGTCAAAGAGTCACTTTGTCCAATAACTTTAACGCAACATAGAAAATAAGCCCCTTATTAAAAACCGATATTTTTCCTATATGTTTTGAAAGAAAATCTGGCACTACAAAAATGACTTGGTTTCCTGAAATCTTGAAACCATCCGTATACTGGGTAAATGGGGAATCCAGTTGGTTTCCATTCACTGAAACTGAGTAACTGAGTTTCCAACTAGATTCCATTTTGGATTCTTTGATTTTTGCATTTCTGTAAATGGAAACCAACAAGAAACTAAGGTTATAGGTTTCTTGTTGGTTTCCATTCCTGGAAGTTGCAACTGAAGGTTTCATGAAATGGAAACCAACATAAAACCAGAAAATGCAGTTTCATGTTGGTTTTCCGTGCATTGCACAGTGAACTAATTAATCTTTAAATTTGCAATTGTTTGGCATGAATTTGACCATCCTGGCATCCAGCTGGTATTCATTCATTGAAACTGGGTAACCTCGTTTCCTAATAGAATCCATAATGGATACTGTAAACATATAGTTCCGGAAATGGAAAACAACAAGAAACTATGGCCATGTGTATACTGTTGGTTTCCATTCCTGAAACTTAGTGTTGAAGATTAACTACTGTGTCTTTCATATCATATTACATTATCAGTAATTGTGTAGAATAATGATGAGGTCTTAAAATTAAATATGAATATGCCTGGGGAAGGGATAGTAGATTTACATTTGAAAGGGTACATAATCTGTAAGATTGCTTAGATGAACAAGAAAAAAGGTTACCCCAAATAGTTGTTGTCTTCAAACTGATGATACAAAAACCAAAGACACATTTCATCACATTCTTTTTTAATCACTATCAACTCATACATGTGATAGGCAGAGAAATGAAGCAGTATCATATTTCCGCTACCATACACACAAACTTCACAATAATCATACTAAACATATAATTGGTGGGGTAAGGGAACAACAAGTAGTTGTGCGTGCGACGCTAAATAAAGTAGATAAGTAACCAACAACAACTATAAATGGTCTTTGTCCAGCACCAGGCACACTAAGTCTGGATTGGGTTAAATGAGGTCCAGGGTTCAGTTGTCTGCTTTGCCAAACTGAGGATGAGGCACTTTCTTTATCTAAAAATAAAAAATAAAACAATGCGAACTGATTCAGCATTTAAAAAGGTACATTGGTCAAACTTTTAATTTACCTGTTTTTGTTGAACCAAGATGTTGAGTGTGTGAAAAGAACTGATATTGTGGGACACCAAATCACTATACTGTTATAATTTTGATTTATATAACACATGTGACTACATTTACCTATGAAGTGTTTCACTTGTGTACGACAAATAAATGTGAATTCTCACAAGCTGAGACGAACCATCAGTTATCAATTTTTATCGTCATTTCATATCATCGGGAATTATAAAAATCTAAATACATATAGATGGATGATATTCTACGATGATTAACAATTTTCACTGTTGTAATTAAAAATCACGTCAAAAAGTGAATTTTGAGGTCGAATGTTGGCTTTAGAATGTGAAAGAGTATAAGCATTTAGGAAGTTTAGTATAATGTCATTCAACAATTGTCAATCCGGTACTTACATTACGGGATTTCTCAATAACCAGAATATCAGGGAATTGTACTATGAAATCAGGTAGTGTGTAATGTTTACCATTAAAAGCATTAAAAGTTTAAAGTATGCTTTGACACTGAGTTCAAGTACTTGACCAACAATCAGTGTCATGTCATTTATGTGTCGGGGCCGTTTGTCGGCTTCCTTGGGGTTGTCTCGTCTTACCCAGGTTGGGGATACCCCCTATCTAGTGTATATGGACCCATCCTGGGTATTACACCCCAAATAAGTGAATAAACGCGCCCTATCGAACCCATAAAAACGGCAAGTTCACCATCCGCGGCGCTCACACGGAACGTCGCAGTATGGTGAAGTTATTTTTGCTTAGTACGGTATTCCTTGTTACCATACCGCATGCATCAACAGTCCCACATTGCCTCCATCAACGCTAGCTATCGCTAAACACGACCACTATCACATCATTCTGAATCAAAAATGGCCCTAGTTTCATCAGTATTGACAATACAGCAAACATTTTCACCTCAAACATCGCCCTCATGCCCTGCAACACACCACCGACCTCTCCATGCGTCGTCCTCGTTGCTAGTAATGGCGGCCGCTGACTGAACGTCATCACCCAAAGTACACAAATCTACGGAGGGCAAAAGGGACATATTTCATTTTCGCCATGGGACATAACTCATGCAATTACATTGACGATTTTATGCTATAAAACACTTCACAATGTAACAATGACACCGAAATAGGTTCTTAAGCTGAAAAATCACGTTGCATACCATTTCTTACACATTTCATTGCTTTTTACACATTACATACAATTCATAGACCACAAAACACAAGTGCACACAACTAATAAGTAAGTTATTCCATAGAAAAGTTTCTTGACAATGTTTTGTGCTTCCAAGCATTCATTATATTTCCATTAATAACATTAAACTTTGGTAAAGGATTAAGATAGTGTGTGCATATCAAATTCATTAACTTTCACATTATGACTTATTCGTTATTTTGCTGATTTTGCAGATTTAAGAAACGTATTCAACAAACATCAACGTGCCAAAGCGAAAAATTAATAACTGCAGCTGTCGTTCTCATGACAAATACACGAGTCATTCCTCTTCATACAAAGTGTCAAAGATTTCATCACGAGTTCATCCGAAATCTATCATAGATTGTTTAAAGGCTAGTGGAGATTTGACACATGATAGTACTTATATATGTACTGGCTGTGCAAATCATGCAAAAAACAATCTCGCAAAAAGAAACACAAAATCCTTCTGTAAAAGAAGTTATTAATGCCATAGAAACCTCAAGTTTTCCGACAACGATTTCCATGATTTAATCTCAGCTATTGGTTCATCTCTACATTCCTGAAACAACACAGAAACTGACCAAATGCGCAATGAGTATAAAGACAAGGATTTCTTTCACAAACTTGATTGCCAAAAATGGCTTCAAAATAGGAACAGACATTTAATGACTTTACTTTGCACTATGTCGAACCATTACATTGACGATGAGAGTGACCCCCAGAATAGGAAAAAAAACATTCTGATGGCCAGAATTATTGAAAATCTCTGCTACCTTTCGTGTGGGAACCTAATAGCACCATTGGCATTTACCATTAACATTCTACAATATTTTCTGACAGGGAGTAAAAGTGTCTCCACTTTGAATAATCATGTCTCACCTTCCGGATCTTACACAACCAATGCCAATTGGTTAGACAACATCTGTAGTCCAAATACATGTCCAACAGAAGGCTCTGTCATGGTATTTTTGGATAATAACCAAAAGGTGGAAAGAAACTGGAATGTTTCCCTCAATTATAAAACGAAATGTAGTGTCACAACAAATGTCATTTACATCCGCAACCCTACTTGTTCGATACAAACTCAACTGTCATTCTTCCCATTCCTTTGGTTGCACACCGTTGACACTGAGGATAAACTTGGACCCTTACTTGACCAATATTCTAGAAATTGTGTACAATTTATTGGACAATGTAATACACGATTTCCTACAAACAAGAATAGATGCTATCAAATTAGAACAAAGATTGGAGAATGGAGTGTTGGTGGATCCTGTGGATGCAAATATGCCTACAGTACAAGATTGTGCCAAGAAGGAATCAGATGATCCATATTCTTTTATCCATGAATGTCATCCAGTCCCTCATCCCTTGATAAGTCTTGGTGATCCCGTGATGGTAAACCCCAATGGTTACAAAAGTGTGGAAGAGGTGTTAACATGCATTCAAAATCAGACAGGATTGGGAAAGGACAGGGAGTGGGCTACCGTTGGTTGTGATGGGTCACCATACAACATTGTGGCTAACATTATCAGCAAATGGATGATTTGCCCAGTCTGTCAAATGGAGTTCAGGAGGGGGGGAAACCAACTTCTTAATCATGTTCAACACATGCATTGCAACCAGCCGATTGAATTTAAAAAGTGTTTTAAATTCCCAAACTTGTGCGTTGTTCCTTGCCTAGGCCATTTAGAAATGAATGTGGTAAAGACATTATTCAAACTGCTGTGGAAGCCATTTTTCAAACATATAGCCATTTTGAATGGTTTCCGATCACCAAATGCTTTAAAGTTTGCTGCAGCATGCACAAACCACCATACATCGTGGCAGTTCATCGTGATCTTTCTATTTGGAAGTTTAGACGAATTCATTACTCCCTTCATTCGTCAAGATGTACACAATACCTCACTTCTGAATGCATCTTCTTTTTAACACTGTTAATTTTCATTTAATTATTGGCTTTTTAAAAGAAATTGATTTAATGAATGAATTTTGATTAATATGTTCTGTACATATATGTATTTTAATTATTGGTAGATTTGATTAGTAACTTAGATTGTGAGTGGCAGTGCCCTCAAAGGGGGTTGAAGTAGCGTAAAATTATTGTCCTCCTGAGAGGGTACGTAAGTCCCAAAACATTCAAAGTAAATTTAAACCTACTACTCTTTTAATCGTAGAATATATGTTCGTTTAATTTATGGCTAGATTATCTATCATTGCTAATAGCTGAGGGGATGGTGTAAATCCAGCTAGGGTCCATGCAGGAAGCCAATGTACTGTAAGTCCCCATGGTCCCTAGTATGGTGATCTACCTTCAGTTGTTGGCAATATATAGCCGGTTTTTACCTTGTATTGTCCTATAGTTAGACTGTTTTAGATTTGATTGCTAGTTTTAAATTCGAATCTGTGATAATCTAGTTATTTTACTGTCCTTCGTTGACAGGTTTTTATAGTTTGCCATTGCTTATTATGCATAAAATTAATTGTTCTCGTCACGATATGGCTGAAATATTGCCGATGTGACGTTAAATTTTAACTCACTCACTCACTCACTGAATGCATCTACCTTCCTGGAGAACATGAAAGACACTCACAATCCAAATCACAAGTTCCTATGGAATGTCTTGTTGAAATTTGTGATCCCATTGTTCATATTCCGGTCAGCAGTGCGCCGAAACAACCCTGCTCTCATATTGGCATCCAAACATGTAATGAGTAATCTGTTTTATGGCATGAACAACACAACATATCAACAGATAATGTTCCGAGACGAGACTCTGCGATGTTTAGCACCTCCAGAGGTATTGAAACACATTCAAGAATGTGAAGTAGTTTTACAGTCCAGACACAAGAGCAAAGGAGAGGGGGGAGACCTTGTCTTGGAGTCTTGGAACCGACGTATCAAGATGTGGATACCTCCGGGGGTACCAAGTGAGCAGACATGGAGGCGTAGTTGTCGCAATCTCGAGAGACTCGAGCAGGTATAATTGTCCAACCTAGGTCCTCAATACTGATGCGTTATTCATACAATGATCCTGTATTCATCCATGGTTTTATTTCTATCTGATGTCTGGCCATGCGGTATGAGAGCTGCAGTTTTTCCGCCCGTACGATGCCCTTAGATCTGTTATAATACAAAACTCATTCACTTTCTAATACCATTGTTGAATGACTAACGAAAAACTGATAAAAACTGGGTTTGCAGTTGTCACTGCTTGGTGTATTTTGGCGGAACAAGTATTATCTGTGTAATATCTGATTCAATCCTTAGGCTTTACATATCCTAATTTCGCATTACAAATCAACACAAGTCGAGACCAAACTAACAGAGTAAGGGGTTATTTTATACATCTTCCATAAACTGATATAAGAATGAATCAATATAACACGATTTAGTTTCATTTATTCATGTTTAATGGACTGTGAGCTGGGCAGTACATTTTCAATGGGTTTAAGTTCCTGGATGATGATATGTGGATTCCCATACATGAAATATCACACCAATAAGTGCACGTTGTGTCACTCTCATGATCACACCCTATCCACTTCTTGAGGCGTGGGTCGGATGTGCCATACTCTACATGACACGGGCACTTATAAATGTCACTTTTCTCATCTTTCTTTTTCTGAACCGACTTTCTACAGCGCCTTGTACTTTTTGTATTGCCTTCCTTCGAGGATGATGTTTCAGGATTCTCCAAGATAGGTTCCTGGATTTGTGGAAGTTCATCAGTTGTAGACGTTGTTTCAGGAGGCGTTGGGTTAGGCTGGTTTATTATGTGGGTAGGGGGAGGGATGGTAACACTTTTTGTGTGTAGGGGCTGCGCTCCTTCTGGTTCCTGTAATTATAGCAATTTATATAAGTATGATATATCTGTATTGCTCAATTGTTATAATTAAACAACCTTACATTTATTTATAACACATACATACCCAATATTTTTCTTGGAACATTGGGGTAGCCAAGTAGTTGTGAGCTCCTCCACCTTCTGCACAAAATTCAAAATAGATTTCGGCCCCACTCACTGTCACAAATTGTTGCATCTATAAACTGAATGGTCATTTTGTTTCTGAGTACAGAACATGCTCAATATATTGGTTATTGTATGTTGCAAGGATAAATACATAAGTGGGAATAGGATCTCAATACTTGTTTAAAATTCATTATTTTCCATGTAGATGCGGGAAACTGTATACAAGGAGATAGGAATCCACGACGTAGATTCCTTTTCGACCATGACAACAAGGACTATGGCCCCCGGAATGATGGGATGGCGTTGTTGGTTGCGCTCCATGAACTATTTGGCTGACCCACTCAAAGATGGCATTCATACAGGTAATAGTAAAGGATGATATGACCATTAGTATACGTAATTGTCAATATGGTTTATATGGTCAAAGTGTAATATACGGTTAATATATCTTACGTTGGAAGTCAATACAAATCATTAATAACACGTCTTTAGTTCATGATAATTTTAGTACATATGATCGCTTTTCATACAGGAAATGAAATTCAGTAATGTTTTGTGAATTATAGGTCTTGATCCAACCATGGTTCTGGACAAGGAATTAGTTCACTGTGTGGATTTGTGTCAGCAAAACAGAGCTTTACCCATGTATATATATATATATATATATTGGTTTTGGGTCATTGATGCATTTACTTCAAATGAGCTGAAATCATCAGGAATGACATATGTTGGAACATGTAATTACCATTGCATATGCAAGTAATAATGGGACCCATTACAGAAAGCAATAATGTAATGTGGTAATTTTCCTCATATTGAAATGTGTAGCTTTATAGAAACAGAATGATAGGTTGGTATAACTACACAAATGCTCAGCAGGGATATATGTTGTATGGTGTTTACAGAAGTATGGCTTTGACTGGAGATTTCAGTCGCAGAGGCAGGCCCTTGATGCGCATATACATTCGACAGAGGAAAGACAGGCGAAAGACAAATTAGACGGTAAAACCAAAGATGAACTGATCAGTTTGGTAGAGTTAAAGCTACAACAGAATGACGTAAGTTACTTAATAATGGTTGATAGATGAATGTTGTTATTGCATTACATACTGAATATTAATGTCAGTTTTTCCTCCTATGTAATTGCACCTATTGTGGTTGTGATAGCTGCATTGATGGTGATACATGTTAACAATGTATTTCCATGAAATCATTTCCATGAATAAGTAAGTTTCCAACAATTATGTCCTTACAAGATGGAAAATGAATGGAGTAAGAAGTGGAAGGATGTCAGACGGGGAAATAAGACCGGGATCCTCGCTTTCATTGGTGAACTAGTGGAGGCAATTGAAGAACAAATCGTATCTGAAGAAGGTAGCTTCCGAATTTCTACTCAATACAAGTCAGTATGTTAGCATGAAATTACGTTATGACAAATCAAACAAACCATTTTTATTAATGTCTTTTCTTTTGTGGAAGCTTTTGGAGCGGTCCGATGCATCTGGCATGTAGTTTTGGCCTCTTGGTCCAGTGTGATGCAGACCCTTTTTTTCGGGAGGATGCTGTCTCATCCCCTTTGGACCATATAGCTCTTCTCGTTTTCCCCAACAATTTGATTTTACTTTCCTGAATGACAGATTTCATCCTTCAATATATACAGGTTACATATCAATCTATATAATTTGATATTTATGAGAATTTGTAGAGTATATTGCGATCATTAGTAGCCATTACTCTATGGCATAACTTACTTATTAGTTGTGTGCACTTGTGTTTTGTGGTCTATGACATGTATGTCATGTGTGAGCAGCAATGACATGTGTAAGTACTGGTTTGCTAGGTGATTTTTCAGCTTCAGAACCTGTGTACTTTGAGTGATGACGTGCAGTCAGCGGCCGTCATTACTGGATAGCAACGAGGACGACGCATGGTGAGGTGCGTGGTGTGTTGCAGGGGATGAGGGCGATGTTTGTGTTGAAAATGTTTGCTGTATTGTCAATACTGATGGAACTAGGGCCATTTTTGATTCAGAATTTTGTGATAGTGGTCGTGTTTACCGATAGCGTAGCGCTGATGGAGGCAATGTGGGACTGTTTATGCATGCGGTATTGTTTACAAGGAATACCGTACTAAGCAAAAATAACTTCACCATACTGCGACGGTCCGTGTGAGCGCCGCGGATGGTGAGATTGCCGTTTTTATGGGCTCGATAGGGCGCGTTTATTCACTTATTTGGGGTGTAATACCCAGGATGGGTCCATATACACTAGATAGGGGGTATCCCCAACCTGTTCACCATTTCATCACTTCGCCGTATTTGTTGTGGTTGTGTTTTATTTGGTTCAGGCTTATATATTATGCCACACAGTAGTGGTATATTTTATTATGTCTGTATTATGGTCTCCTTATCATTTTAGTTCTTTGACACGCTGTTCTCAATTATGCTGTTGTATTTATTACCATTGTCTGTAATGTTTTATGTGTTTTCTGCTTTATTGCAGATCCATGTACAGCGCACTAAAAGATCCTCATCCCCGATGTTTGAATTTTACCAATCAATGTTCCCTTGGCCATAAATGTGCCAGCTGCGCTGTTCTTTCACCAAACGTTTCTCCATTTATCTCCAGGTTTCTAGGAATCGCCTAGTGAAACAGCGACGGCAGAATATGTCTTCTACTACGGGTAGCGTTACCTCGACGTCTGTCTTGACGACCGCTACATGTACATCCAGTGTTGCAGCGTCCACTGTTTCTCCGAGTGCGTCTGTCACCAGCATCCAGATGATGACCTCGCCTCTTATGTCACCGTGCGTTACAGCGTCTGGTGCTACGCCTCCTACGTTGTTGCCAATGTTGTCACCGCAACGGCCGATGGGTCAACAGTTTGAGCAAAGTTGTAGCGAAGGTTCCAGATCATGGTTCCTCCTCGTCATCACCCCTGGATTACTTATTCAATTCTTATTCTGATAGTGATTTACCGGAAAATATTGACTGTGAATCATAGTGCCTCGTTATTCCTCCAGGCACCCGTGAAGAGCCACCTCCTCGTGGTGGGGGCTGGGTAACGCTAAGCGCTCTTCAACCCCTCGTCTGCCGTGGGTTGCGCCCCTGTGTCGGTGGAGGACGGGAGTCTGGTGGTTGAGGGCACTGGAACCGTGTTCCTTTTTGCCCAACACCCAACTTCGCCCCTTACTTCACCAAGACGGGTGGTAGAACTGCCCCGATTCTATCAATCAGCTGGTCACTCCAAACCCTGTGCATAGTACATACTTTTGCACATTTAACTCATGTTTGGGGCTTGGATATTTTGATTATTATATTATACTGCCTAGAGATCTATGACAGCAGGCTGTGGCTCATGGGCCAATCTGGTGATATTAGACCTCTGAATTCTGTGATTATTGGGAATGAATTTCTTGCATTTCATACGGATGGACTTTTTCTATAACATCATAACTTTAAAACCCCATAATTAAATGTGTCTGTGCCATTTTTCATTCCTAAATGCATATTTTTACAAAAAATAAAAGTATCTGTGCCTAGGTCAATACTTTTTGTAGAATCATCTCTGTTATCACCATTATCATAACCTATTACAATCTTAATACATTTGCACTCGTCATTTTATAACCCATCAAGTTCAATGATGGGAGGGGCGGTGGGGTAGCCTAGTGGTTAAAGCGTTGGCTCGTCACGCCGAAGACCCGGGTTCGATTCCCCACATGGGCACAATGTGTTAGGCCCATTTCTGGTGTCCCCCGCCGTGATATTGCTGGAATATTGCTAAAAGCGGCGTAAAACTAAACTCAGTCAGTCAGTCAATTATGGGAATGCAATTAATCCATTTCCGTTTTAATTTTCAGGCAAAACATGTGGCATTCTACAACTGTGTGGACCCAACAACTCTGACTGGACGCTATGCTGTTTGTGAGGAAGCACGAATCATCTTGAAAGAAAGTATTACAGAAATTACAAGGATCAGAATGCCTGGGAAGTCTCAAATGGATTCAGCGTGGAAACTCACGCCAAAGACCAAGGTTCGATTCCCCACATGGGCACAATGTTTTAAGCCCATTTCTGGTGTCCCCAGCTGTGATATTGCTGGAATATCAGCTGCGTAAAACTAAAGTCAGTCAGTCAGTCAGCGTGGCAACAAACGTGACTAATGCCCCAGATGGGATGCTGCGGTTCCTGGCTCTGAGCAAGGTAAGTGAGTGAGTGAGTTAATATTTAACGTCACATCGCCAATATCTCAGCCATATCGTGACAAAAAAAATGTGTACAATAAAAAGTGAAAGCATTTTGAAGGTTAAACCGGCCCAAGATGAATAGTAAAAATACTAGAGAATCAAAGATATGAATATACAACTAGCGAGTAAAACTAAAACATTTTATGTAAAGAAGTCAATACAGTATAAAACACGGGTTAAAGATCGCCAACAACTGAAGGTAGATCACCTTACTATAGGAACCATGGGGACTTACATTACTTTTGCTAAATGCATTGACCCTAGATGAATTTACACCCTCCATTCAGCCATTGTCTATTTTAAATATGATTTTAGATTAAAAGAACATGTATAGTAAGATTAAATTTAATGGTAGGTTTAAATTTACCTTCAATGCTTTGGGACTTCTGTATTCTATCAGGAGGACAATATTTATACACTTCATCCCCCTTTCAGGTACAGCCACTAACAATCTCAGTTACTAATCTAAACTGCCGATAGTAAAATATTTTATCTTTTTATAAACCATTTATGAAAATGTATCTAGCAATTCTATGTCTTTTGAAACTTCAATGATTAAATGATAACTAATATTAAAAACATCCTTCACTGTTTTAACATTGAAATAGTTACCCCTTGTGATGCGTCAATCACTGGATTGTCTGGTTCAGACACGATTGTTTACAGAACGCGTCGTACAGCTGCCATTAAACTGAATGCGGCGTCAAATTCATGATATAATCAGAAAAGTACAATCGCCTCTGCAGGTCGCAGATTTCTTACGGACATGGAAAGGGCTTTGTCGATTGATTTGAATAAATGTGTGTTCTCAATTAATAATAACCAGGTTTATTAGAAAACGATTCAATAAAGATGTTATATTCTGAAACTGCCAGTTCCTACCATATTGCCATAGAACGAGGAAACATTCCGCGGATCAATGACACTTTAGACCCCCAAATCAACTTTGTCAACATTTCCAAGCTATGTTGCGTCATAGCGACACAGGTTTACGTACAGTCTGTCCAACTTTTATAACCTGGCTAAGGCCGCTTCACCATAGGCTGCTCGTCCACTGTGCGTCGGTGGAACTGTAGTGCACGGAATTCACGTGATTGAAACTGACAGGACAGAAACTCTGCTGTTTGTACCCAGGTAGTATGTATATAATACTAAGACAGACAGACATAGAAAGGAGACAGTACTCACGCTTGTCCCCCTTAATGTTCCTCAACTCCGACACTGAAATGTCTGAAGCCTTTTCACGAAACTGAAATCCACCTCTTAAACTCTGCCGCAGCAACGCGCCTGTACACTCGGTTTGACCATGCTTTTAAGTGACGAAATCTTATAAAGATACAGTAAATACTATTGATCTTAAATTTTAGGTAAGGTGAAATTAAATATTTAAGTTGGGGTGTATATGTTGTAATTACCCCTAATCACCGATGTTGGGGAGATTGAAAACAAAAAATGTCAGCACATTTTGGACAGTTTTAACAAAATCTACAAACTTGCAGCCAAAATTGTGTAGAACCTGGCAAAAATACAAGATATATATATATATATATATATATATATATATATAAGGCCGCCCTCAGCAATATATGGAAAGTGTAAACAATGAAAACTGAACCAGACAATCCAGTGATTGGTATGACGAGTGACGACCGACGCCATGGTTTTAACACAGGTCAGCGGACTTGTGACTGAGCTCGACCCACCGGGAACACCTCACATCTATCCACCCATCGAAGGCAGTTAGGCGCAAAATGTTCGTGTAGACGTGGATAGAGAAGTAATTATTCGAACTACATGTAACAACAGCCTTATGTATGAAGCAAGTGGCAACGTGGAAATAGATGCGGTGAAGAACAGCAGTAAAAGTGTACTGGTTTGAAAAATAGTTGGGGACATTTTGTCTTCTGATTTAAATTCAATATTGAAAGGTTTTCAGAAGTTTATTCGATGTTTGTCCTGTTATTAAGGTACAAAGCAATCTATACTTCAACGCTTCCTCACCGTGCAACAAAACAGAAGGGGGTCCAATGCCAAAATTCATATGCGAGGGGTACTTGTAATTTTCAGTATTTTACCTGTCACGCAATGATAGCTTGTTGTTTCAGACAATATGATTTGTCATTTTATCTTTCATGGAGTTCAGTTCAAATCGAAGAAGTGTGTGAAAAAGCTTGCCTACACCTGAATGAATCTCAGCATGATTACACAAATATTGTCTTTGCATCCAAGAGTCTGGCAACACTCAGGATATTCAGACACAAGTATGTATACGACGAGGGAGATCCAGGACAAGGTATGTCATAAACCCGAATGTTTGTATCACAACAACTGTGTAATGCGTATAGAAAAAGCATGAAAATCACCACCAGAATCCAGCCAATCGTTTTGCTCCCTATTCTCCATCGGCACTGGCCGAGCATCAGCTACGATTACAACAGGCTCCAGTAGCGACACTGCTGGTGTCATCACTTTAGTGAGTTTTGTATGGTTAAACAGATTTGGAATTTAACCAGGACTTTTTTCCTACAAATATGAACTCATAAACCAAACACAGGATGATTCCGTTGAGAGCAATTCCGCGATTGCGTCGATACAGCTTGCTACGTGTACAGCCACTTGTTCTGTGTGTGTCAGACTTCATATTGGTATGTCAAACAACAATCACAATGATGTTATTGCCCAAGAGTGAGAAAATATTATCACAAACCTTCAACTTTGTTTCTTCCATTTAAAATGTGATAACTACACCTCACAACTTTAAATACTTCAAAACTGTTTCCACATTTTAAATATTTGATAAACTTATTCTTACTTATGTTTTACAATATAATATTACTTAAATATTACATTAATTTTATTTTATTTCTCGATATATTGGACACATCAAGAGTACGTGATACTTATCTTCTATTTCGTTAGCACAAAAGGGACATAATCTATCATATACATATCTAATGGGGTTTTAGGCACAGTCCATCTTCCTTTTTCAATCACAATCATATGTGAACTGATAAATGTTGAAGTCCAATTATGTACTTCTTAACATCAATATTGGTTAAGTATTTCTCGATGCACAGAGTTTCCTTAATATGAAGATACAAAATAGTTTCACACAGAGTTGATAATTGATGTTCCCACATTTGAGAATAAATATCCTTAGCACAAATTCTCTCACAAAATCATTTCTATAAGGAACACACTGGGCAACCCAAATATAACCCAAACCTAACCTGAATAGCGTATATTTCAATGAACGTGCCCAATTTTCAACATCAGGGTTCTCATTTGAACTATTCAATAAAGAATCGCATATCAAAATGATCTATCTATCTGGTTAACTTACAAAATTTTACACCAATATTTTATAATCCTGACAAAACGAATAACTTACAAAGGAAATGTTCGAAATTCTCTGTATAAGAATGCTAGTGGAATATTGATATTTTGACGTATAGTAAGTACATGTTCGATCAATTTGAAGTGTACCCTTTCAATAGCATTAGCTTCCATAAAGCCCCGGAGTTCACAACCATATGAGAGATTAGGAGAAACAACTGACTGCAATAACTGATACTGAATATCTGGAGAAATGTACACAATATCATTGACTACCTTGTACCATGAACCCTGTGCCTTCAAACCAGGACTTTCTAAGATAGTGAACAGGGCCCTTATTCTCGAAACGTTCGTAGCCCTTAGAATTCTTAACTTTGATCGTAGCCAATGTGTTGAGAATGGGCTTAAGGAGTTCGTAGAACTACGAACGTTTCGAGAATAGCTAGCCAACGCGGGTTGTCATCGATGACCAAGGGCTCCGAAGGAAGAGAGCCGAGAAAATTCCTGAGATCTTCCGATAAATACGAATCGGACGAAGCTCTCCTAAAATCCTCTTTGTTAGAGTGAGGGGACTGCAACGATAACGTGACTCGTAATCTTGGCGGGGCTGGGTCCTTCTACCGATGCTGCATATCTGGCTAGATCAGCAAGACGCCGAACGCAGGCCCTGGAGTATTCCCCGAATGCCTCAAAGGTAGATGTTGACATTTATCACATTTACATGTACATTTCCCCACACAATCAGCACAGGAAGAATGGGGACTGCTCGAAGAAACAAATCCTGTTGCATTGCGCATATGTTTTCCTCTTCCCGGGCTGATATCGTAACTAAAACAAGTTTTGAACTTCGTCATGAATACATCAGTTGTTGGCGATCTATAGCCAGTGCTTTATACTGTTTTGTCTTCTTTAATTAAAATGTTTTAGATTGAGAGTCTATTTTTATGTTCATATCTGTGATACTCTAGGATTTTAACTGTCCGTCATCGACAGATTTTTTCAAATGTTTTCATTTATATTGTATAACTTGTTTTAGTCACGATATGGCTGAGATATTCACTCACTCAAGTTTGAGCAAGCTGAGAGTAAACCGAGTGAGATGAGCAAATGCATCTGTCAAGCTGATGTCGTCTGTTTCAGCAACGTGAATTTCGTGCAGCACGTGCACTACCGTCGCTCCTACTTACGGCGGACGACAAGCTGGTGGTGAAGCGGCCTTAGCCAGGTTATAAAACTTGGGCAGACTGTACACAGGTGCGGTGGCCTGTGAGGCTGTGATACCGACGTGGACTTCGGGAGTCAGAAAGTCAGAAGCGAGATAGAGACAGTTATATCCCGGCCGGCACACCACGGCTCCCCAGCCATTAGGTCAGCCGACCACAAACTGCAAGTGACTTTCAAATCATATCGACTATCTGTTCTGTATGCATCCATTCTCCTCATTTCTTCATTATAATTTAGATTTCATGTTTCCTCTCTACTGTACATATTCTATATAATTTACACCCCACTGTACCCCCATACTTCACCCACTCCCCCCACCATATCCTCCCCATCCTACCAGCAACCTAATCAAACCTACAACTTCACTTTTCGACCGTGATGTTTTAGCAATCTTAGCCTCGTACTGGCTGAGAGTGGACGCACTTTGGTCGGCAAGGTTGACCAAAAGGTGAAGACCACAATACAAATTGTGCATGTTGCCCAGAGACTCTTGCTTACGTTTGGACAGGACATGCCACCCCGGTATGATTTCCGAAAGAAGCGCCGTTTGGGTAATCCTTCAACAGAGAGTTAAAGGATTTTTATGTTGCTGCACGATCTGACATGGTATGTTTGATACTGGTTACTATCTTTTACCAGTGTTAGTCACGTCAGTTACACTGTCCAAATCCGACAATATTTCTTTGAGAGTCGAAAGAACGGAATTGGCCGACTTATCAGCTATTTCTCTCATACCTATCAAAATGGTATTGTCGTCAGCATCAGTCAGGATATAATTTTGAACCCTCTGCCCAAATTTGGAAGTCTCATCATTGTAAAGTGTCGTTTCCGAAAGTTGTTGTGCAACTAACATGCTATTTCATGGCGCGCTCTTTTTCGCCATTTCAGCTACCGTAGCTACTGATGGGAGGGCCTTGGGTTGAAGCCCAATTAAATTAAGAACAGCTTTTATAACAGGCCCTACGTGTGAATAACCTACATTTTCAGCCAAAAGATGCAAAACACATTTAACCTTCTCCTCACTATAAGCCTTCCCTTTCATTAAGTCGATGTCTGTTAATTTGGAGTTACATTTGGTACCGGAAGGTTCCAATGGGGGTCTCGATTGAACTTCTGTAATCAGCTTATCGATGTCCATTTGTAACTGGTCACACTTCTTGCAGTCAGTCTGTGTCTGAACATGAGCTTTAATAAAACGTTTTGGCACCCATGAAGGGCCACCTCCTCGTGGTGGGTGCTGGGTCACGCTAAGAGCCCTTCAACCCCCCGTTGTGGACCTTAGGTCCACCAACCCGTTTGCAGTGGGTTGCGCCCCTGTGTCGGTGGAGGACGGGATTCTGGTGGTTGAGGGCAATAGGATCCTGGAACCGTGTTCCTGTTGCCCAACACACCACTTCGGCCCTTACTTCACCTAGACGGGTGGTGGAACTGGCCCGGTTCCATCAATCGGCTGGTCACGCCAAGCCCTGTGCGTGGTGACTATATTGCACATTATATTATCATTGGGTCTTGGATTTTTTGGATCTAATGTGTTTGAAATGTTATTACTTTAAATTGCCTAGAGTCCTATGCCAGAAGGCGGTGGCTCATGGGCCAATCTGGTGATAATAGACCTCTGGAATCTGTGATTCTTGGGAATGGTGTCATGGACAGAACCAGCCTGGCATTTATTCTTTTAGTTTTCCATAGCTTTTCAAGTCTTTGTCTCTGGAGTATAACGCCACTGTATCCCTGGTGTCAGCATCTAGGAGATCCGGTGCTATTTGACACTGTCCTTTTTGACATTCCGTGGTGGGTGGGGAGCAGTGGTGCTGAATCTATTTACCCTTATCATGGATCCCACTCCATCTGGTTCATTGCGAAACGAAAAAAAGCGACGTTTCGAACATGTTGATGACCCTTCAAAAACTGTTTCTTCGAATTCTGACTCATGGGCTCGTTTCCTTGTGATTGAGGCAACTGATTTTCTGCCTATAAAACTAAATCCTTTTGCGATATCTAAGGCTGTTTCTGGAATTTGTGGAGATGTCAAGAACGTCACCCGTCTCCGTAGTGGTTCACTTCTGGTGGAATGTGCACGGAGACAGCAGTCTCTCAATCTTTTGTCCATCACAACTTTTGCCAATATTGAGGTTGCTGTGTCTGTGCACAGAACATTAAATTCATGTCGAGGAAGCATTCGCGACAGAGCTCGCTGTCTGTTCGACATGTCAGAGGATGATATTGCTGCAGAGCTTGTAGATCAAGGTGTAACCGCTGTAAAACGTTTCACCGTCAAGAGAGAGGGTACCCTTGTGAAAACTAATACCTATCTCTTGACGTTTGCCCGTGCATCTTTACCACAGTCAATTAAGGCAGGATACTTTTAATATCGGTGGATGTGTATGTCCCCAGTCCACTCCGGTGTTATAAATGCCAGAAATTTGGTCATGGATCCAACTCTTGTCGTGGCTCTGTGGTGTGTCATCGCTGTGGTGACAATCATGAACACGCAGACTGTGACAAAGAGTTTAAATGTGCAAACTGTTCTGGTCCACATGACTCTTCATCCAAATCCTGTCCCGTTTGGCAAACGGAATCAAAAATAATGAAGCTGAAGTGTGAAAAGCACATCCCATACCTTGACGCTAAAAAAACTCTTTAAAAGTGAGAATCAGACTCCATTACATCCGTCATATTCTGCTGCAGTAACTCGGTCTGTAATGACATCCTCTGTTACCTGTCAAACAGATCTGACTTGGGTCAAGTCAGAGAAGCCCATGAATTCTTCTTCACCCTTACCCTCGACATCCCGAGCCACTCAATCTCCATCTGCCTCTCAGACCTCATCTGGATCTCAGACTTCATCTGTCTCTCAGTCTTTATCAGACTCTCAGACTAAGACTCAGCCAGAGACATCACAAGCGTCAGCTCAACAGTCAAACACTGGTCATTTGCCCAAAAAGAAAGGAAAAAAATTCAACAGGAAACAACAATTACCAACTGTCCCAATACCTTCAGAGGTTCCTTTTGAGAACCCCCTTTGAACCTCTAGATATGGAGGTGTCACCATCCACTCAGGACACACGGAGGAGCTCCACTTCCTCACATTCACGCGGACGATCACCAATTGAGGCACCATGACTCAATTGTCCACTATAATTCAATGGAATTGCAGAGGACTCAAACATAATTTCAACGAGATTCAATTACTAACACAGGATTTTCAACCGTCAGCTATATGTCTCCAAGAGACATATCTAAAACATACCGATAACTTTATTCTGAGACGGTATAGTGATTATCACTCTTTCTCTCCTCCAGGAGACAAAGCAACTGGAGGTGCTTCCATTTTGGTACGGCAAGGGATAATACACAGCCCTGTTCCTCTTAGGACAAATCTTCAAACTGTTGCTGTTCGCATCACCCTGCATATTGCATTGACTCTGTGCAGTTTATACATTCCTCCCTCTACTGATATTAGACAGTCGGATCTTAAAAACCTATATGACCAGCTTCCACAGCCATGTATCATCATGGGCGATCTGAACGGTCACAACCCACTTTGGGGAAGTGACCATACTAATACAAAAGGTAAAATCCTTGAGGAATTCATTTCCGATAATAATTTATGTATTTTTAATGATGACTCAGCCACTTATTTACATCCAGCTACGGGAACATATTCTTCCCTGGATCTATCACTCGCCGATTCCAACGTATATAATGAATTTGAATGGGGGGGTACATGATGACCTATGTGGGAGTGATCACTTCCCCACCATTCTCAAAGCGGTCAACCCTGGTGATGATCCACCTTTATCACGACGGAATTTTGCCAGGGCTAACTGGTCATTGTATCAGACACTATGTACTGATCACTTAAAACATGACATTTTTGCGAACAGCGAAGATCCTATACAGTTATTTTCAGATATACTGAACAACATTGCTGACCAAACTGTACCAAAGTCCTCTGCAATTCCACACCTTCGTAAGCCATGGTTCAATAATGACTGTAAACAGGCCAGAAAGTGTAGGAAGAAAGCTGAAAAGTATTTTCGCCGACATCCTACTGTCCATAATCTAGACAAATTTAAAATTTTAAATGCTAAGGCTAGACGTGCTTTTAAACAAAATAAGCGTCAGTCTTGGCGAACTTATGTTTCTAAAATAAATTCACGCACACCTATGTCAAAGGTGTGGAACATGATTCAGAGAATAAAGGGCAAAGGTTCTAAATCTACTGTTCACCATCTGAAGGATGGTGATAATTTATTAACTGATAAAACTGATATTGCCAATAAACTTGGTGAAACTCTCGCCAAGCACTCATCTTCATCCAATTATGTCCCTGAGTTTCAAAACTTTCAGAAACAACAGGAGAAGAAAAGGTTACATTTTAACTCAGACAATGGTGAAGATTATAATGAATTATTTTCAATACATGAGCTACATACCGCCCTTGAGCAAGCTCATGATACAGCAACAGGGGCTGACGATATCCACTATCAGCTCCTGAAGCATTTGCCCGAACCATGTTTGGAAACATTGCTAAATATTTTTGATTCAATATGGACTTCAGGGAATTTCCCAACTTCATGGCGTAATGCCATTGTCGTCCCCATTCCAAAACCCGGCCGGGATCATACTGATCCATCAAATTACAGACCAATCTCTTTAACGAGTTGTGTCTGTAAAACCATGGAACGAATGGTAAATAATAGACTGACATGGTATCTTGAAACCAATAATCTCATAACAAATATTCAATGTGGTTTCAGGAAAAATCGTAGTACCATTGATCATTTGGTACGTTTAGAATCCTTTGTCAAAAATGCAATAGTTAATAAACAACATGCAGTATCGCTATTCTTTGATCTCGAGAAAGCGTACGATACCACCTGGAAGCATGGCATTTTAAAGGATTTACATGATTTTGGTTTAAGGGGTCGTTTACCTCTTTTTATATCACAGTTTTTAAAAGACAGGCAATTTCAAGTCCGAGTGGGTTCAATCCTGTCTGACCATTACAATCAGGATCAGGGTGTCCCACAAGGCAGTATTTTGTCTGTCACTTTATTTAGCATTAAGATCAACAGTTTATCCAAGGTTTTAAACGATTCCATTGATGGATCACTTTTGTGGATGATTTTAACATTTCTTGTCGCGGTAAGAATATGCATACTATTGAACGGCAACTACAGTTGTGTTTAAATAAAATACATAAATGGTGTCTTGAAAACGGCTTTAAATTTTCTAAATCAAAAACAAATTTCATACACTTCTGCCGTAAATATAAACCACATAAAGACCCAGAACTGTTTTAAATGGCACTCCCATCAAGGTTGTAAAAGAGGCCAAGTTCTTAGGTCTCATTTTCGACTCCCATTTAACTTTTCTTCCAAGATATTAAATCTCTCAAAACTAAATGCCTGAAGGCACTTGATTTATTGAAAGTCGTGTCTAATTCAAGGTGGGAGGGATCAAGCTACGCTCCTACACCTTTACAGATCACTTGTCCGCTCGAAGCTTGATTATGGCTCCATCGTTTATGGTGGAGCCTGCAAAAGCAACCTAAAACTCTTAGATTCAGTCCACCATCAAGGTCTGAGACTTTGTCTTGGGTCCTTCAGAACATCTCCTGTTGACAGTCTCTACGTCGAGGCAGATGAGCCTTCTCTTACCCAACGCCGTATAAAATTATCATTACAGTATATTACCAAGCTATATTCTAACGAGTCTAATCCTGCGTTTCACTGCATCTTCACTCCTCTTTATGAGGATTTGTATAACAAAAAGCCTTCTCTTGTTCCGCCTCTTGGGCATAGAATTAAACCATTCCTTTCTGCTGCCGGCATTGAGCTGGAGAATATATCTCCTTCTCGTCTTCTTTCTTCTCCTCCTTGGCAATTGGTGAGGCCAGACGTTGACTTAACATTAACCACATTTAAAAAATCCGAAACTAATGATTTACAGTATAAACAAGAATTTAGTCAATTAAGAAATAAATATAATACCTATAAATCCTTATATACAGATGGATCCAAGGATGGTGGCGCGGTTGCTTGTGCCACTGTCATTGGGTCCAAAACAATATCTTCCAGACTACCCAATGACAGTTCAATTTTCACAGCAGAAGCAAACGCAATACTAACAGCTCTTAAATATATTAATAAACATCGTAAATATAAACAATATATCATCTTTTCAGATTCTCTTTCGTGTCTTCAGGCTATTAAAAATCTTTCTTGCAAACATCCACTTTTATTAGAAATTATTGAATTGTATAATGAGCTTGCTACTGGCCAATGCGACATCGTCTTTTGTTGGTTACCCAGCCACGTTGGCATTTCTGGGAACACAATGGCTGATATTGCTGCTAAGGCAGCACTCAACAAATCTGTGACACCACTTCTGATTCCATACTCTGATTGCAAAGCTAGCATTAGAACTTACATCCGTGATCTGATGCAAAAGAAGTGGGACACCCAGGTAGGTATTCATAAATTACATGCAATAAAACCCTATATTGGTTACACCTACTTGGGTTGTCAGTCCAGATTTGAAGAGGTCATCATACGACGATGTCGTATTGTCCACACACGATATACTCATGAGTACCTATTAAAAGGTGAGGATCCTCCGTTTTGTATCCCTTGTGATGAAAGAATCACGGTCAAGCATGTCCTGCTTGACTGTGTTGAATATTCCATCACAAGGGATATCTATTTCAAAGTAAAAACTATGAAGGATCTTTTTAGTAATGTCAGTTCTCATTTAATTATTGCATTTTTAAAAGAATTAAACTTGTTAACTGATTTGTAAATAGATACATATTTTATTATTGGTAGTTTAGATTAGTAACTGAGATTGTTAGTGGCTGTACCCTCAAAGGGGGTTGAAGTAGTGTAAAATTATTGTCCTCCTGAGAGGGTACGTAAGTCCCAAAACTTTGAAAGTCAATTGAAACTTACCAGGATTTTTAAACGTAGTATTCTTGTTATTTTAACTTTGGCTAACCTTTCTTATAATCGCCAACGGCTGAAGGGATGGTGTAAATCCAACTAGGGTCCATGCAGGTAGCAAAGGTGCTGTAAGTCCCAATGGTCCCTGGTATGGTGATCTACCTTCTGTTGTTGGCGATCTATAGCCTGTTTTTATATTGTATTGTCCATATAGTGCTATTAGTTTTAAACTTTCCATCCTCGTTTAAATTCTAATTGTGATATTCCAGTTGTTTTATTGTCCTTCGTCGACAGGTTTTTATATTATACATATATTCCACTTCAAAATCAAATACGTTCTCGTCACGATATGGCAGAAATATTGCCGATGTGACGTTAAATAATAACTGACTCACTCACTCACTTCTCGATTACCAAAAATAACAGCTCTATTTTCACAGCAGAAGCTAATGCCATGTTAACAGCTCTTTAATATATTAATAAACACCGTAAATATAAACAATATATAATCTTTTACGATTCTCTTTCGTGTCTTCAGGCTATTAAAAATCTTTCTTGTAAACATCCACTTTTATTAGAAATTATTGAATTTTATAATGACCTTGCTACTGGCCAGTGCGACATCGTCTTTTGTTGGTTACCCAGCCACGTTGGCATTTCTGGGAATACAATGGCTGATCTTGCTGCCAAGGCAGCACTCAACAAACCTGTGACACCACTTCTGATCCCGTACTCTGATTACAAAGCTGCTATTAGATGTTATATCCGTGATCTGATGCAGAAGAAGTGGGATACCCAAGTAGGTATAAATAAATTACATGCAATAAAACCAACTATCGGTAACACCTACTTGGGCTGTCAGTCCAGATTTGAAGAGGTCACCATACGACGATGTCGTATTGGCCACACACGATATACTCATGAGTACCTATTTAAAGGTGAGGATCCTCCGTTTTGTATCCCTTGTGATGAAAGAATCACGGTCAAGCATGTCCTGCTTAACTGTGTTGAATATTCCATCACAAGGGATATCTATTTCAATGTCAAAACATTGAAGGATCTTTTGTATAATGTTAGTTATTTAATAGATGATTTTTCAAAAGAATTAGACTTGTTGACTGATTTGTAAATAGCTAAATATTTTATTATTGGTAGTTTAGATTAGAAACTGAGATTGTTAGTGGCTGTACCCTCAATGGCAGTTGAAGTAGTGTAAAAATATTGTCCTCCTGAGAGGGTACGTAAGCCCCAAAAAGTAAAATATAAATTATCACATTTTAAACGTAGTATTTTTGTTATTTTAACTGTTGGCTAAATTTTCCTACAATCGCCAGCGGCTGAACGGATGGTGTAAATCCAGCTAGGACCCATGCAGGTAGCAAAAGTAATGTAAGTCCTCATGGTTCCTAGTATGGTGATCTACCTTCAGTTGTTGGCGATCTATAGCCCATTTTTACATTGTATTGTCCAAAAATAGTTTTGTACTTTTAAAGATATATGCTAGCTAGTTTTAACTCAATCTGTGATAATCTAGTAGTTTTCCTGTCCTTTGGTGACAGGGTTATATATTTTATATGTATGTATTATGAATTAAGAACTAGTTTTAATCACGATATGGCTGAAATATTGCCGATGTGACTTTAAATCTTAACTCACTCACTCACTCTATTCTAGGCAATTTGAAAAATATACGTAAACATATTTGCCTTACACGACCCATACTTTCCATCGCATGACAGACCTTATAATTAGATGTACAAGGAAATCACACAGGTAGATTTTACGTGTGCTTTGTTTTACAAGACACATACTTTCCTAAGAAGGCGTGATTAGATGTACTAGGGTATCGATAGAAACAAGGGAGTCGACGTCCACAAGGCTCAGGTTCTCCAACAAGAAAGAGGTTCAATTGGTGACAACCTGCTGCAGGCGTATTTATTCATCTTGCCATGCTTTAGTGAGAGAAATATCATTACCATGAAAGCCATACAGATTCAGTATGAACAGAACTATCACCGTTTACAGAAAAGGCAGAATTATATCTGTATTCAATGTTCACATTTCTGGGAAGGGTGGCAATGGGCATCGCCAAGTATGCTGGACAATATTCCGGCTGAAAACATGTGGTAACATGTTATTCCAGTTGTGTGTTCGTGTTCTTCATTTGCACTCAGCCAGTAGTTTGTCTTAAACTTCACTCTGTCTCTGTTGACTGTAGCCATGTCTTTATACTCCACTACAACCTGAAACGCCACAAACACACTGAACTCCACAACAAGTAATATACCAAATAATAGAGCATCACGCTTTGGTCAGTTTAAACCTGCATCTTTAGCGACTGTCAAAATGTTCTCTGCTTCAGTTGGAACCCATAACCATCATTATTATTCAGGTTGAGTGTGTGTAGCAAATGTCTCAAATATTTGCTGCAGAAAGGGTTCACCATGGTGGATTCAATGCCATATCGTCCCCAGTGGGGTACACTGTCCTTCTTGCATATTGGTCAGGCAATGTGCCAAAGCCGAAGTCATAATATACATGTATATTACACCATATATATATATACATTAAACCTTCTCGAAGCTATTCAGCTAGGATAGTGCCGATAGGGTGTTTAGCCTGAATTCTTTCACACTAAAATATTCACAAACTTTGGAACTCACGTATTCAACGAACCAGTCATCCATGTGGCAGAGATTAGAAAATACAACACCAATGGCTTTCGGTCTGCAGACAGAATCGTCAGCAAACTGAAAGAAAACATTTGTTGAAATGGGACACGAAACATCATTTACTTCTTTGAGTCATTGCAGTATTGAGTCCAAACAATAAATACCGTTTCCATAATATCTATGTTCGTCCAATGCAGTGTCCATTGTACACACCTCAGTATAGTATATGAACGTGATAGTTATTTATCAAAACCTGACCCCAAAACAATTGTCTTTAGACTTTCATTGATCGTAAAATTGTCTTCTACAGCTTCCTTCCACTGGAGAACACTTAGCTTGCATTAAGTGTTCACTTTTTTCAGCTACAGTCTGTTCCAGAACAGCTATCCTACCTGGTGTGTGTTAGTGGTCTTGGGCTATCTTCTATTCGAGTACAGTCTTGTTTTATCCTATGTGGTGCCGTTCCTCATTAAATTTTGCATTCCATTGGAGAACTGTTATATTGTCTGCAGTATGAGATGGCTTTCTTCAGCTATGTAATATCTAGAACAGTCAATACTTTAGTGTGTGTCGTTGTTTCATGAGATTACAGTTAGCATTCCTGGATTAGTTCCTTCAGTATGTTTCCAGGTGGCAACATATAGCTTACCCTGAGTGTACGTTATCATCTTTCAGCATCTTTCCAGGTGGGAACTGTTAGCTCACCTTCATTGCCTGTCGGTCTATCGCGACCTTCCTCTCCATGTGTGTTAACCTACCGTGAATGTACTTCGACGTCCCTTCCGTAGTATGACGTCTTTCCCATTCTTCAGTGTAACACCAACTCGTCCACACGGCCCAATTATGCCTACAGTGAGGTCAGCTCCTGAATCAGAATCTCGTCGGTTCCCGGTCTTGAAGGTTAACTTGTAAGTCGTTTGTTTCCCTGTGGTTTGGAAAGGGGTGAAACCACTGTTTACCTCTGGTCCCTCTGGCATTATCATCAATTAGTATGGGATTAGTATTCTCGTGCCTTTCGTTTCGAAACGTTTCGTTTCAATATTATTTTCTTATTTCAAAGTATAATTTCCCACATTCATTATATTCGGGCTATAAACATCTATCTTAGTTGACAACACTGCATATGGCTTAAACCTTGAACGACCAGCATCCATTATCATTTGGAAACGGATGCATTAAATGCCAACATAAAAGTTTATGATTGTACAGCTACATATTGGATCAGTAACTTTCGACCAGTTGACCTTTTCCGTCCCTACCCTTAAAATTGGCAGGGAATTTTGAACAATGTTTACGAGTACCAAAGCCTATGCTTTGTTTTATGTTACAATTTGTTACAGACTTATGGCCCTTGCCATGTGTTTCCATGTCATGCCGAGATAACTCATCACTTGTATTTCCTGTAAATTTAATCATATTCAGACTACATACCCGTTAATTGTGAAGATATAAAGATATAAAAGCTGGTTGGAAACACATTTTCTGTTTTATAGTTCGTCATATATATGCATTGACTAAATTGTACAAAATATGCGAAAATGTAAAGACGAGCTTTGACACAAATGCGATAGAGAATATATAATTAAACCTGTACTATGACACAACTCCTCGTTGAGCAATAACACATGTGTATACAAAGGGAAACATTCTCAACTAGATTATCGATTGACATTAACTGCCCCTGAGAAATCAGAAAGATCACGGTCACTACCATGGGCTGTCGACATCACCCACGTTTATCCTTTCTAAATTTTTTTAAAGGTATATTGTTTCATACTTTATCTGCCTGGGGCAGTTATTATATTGTGGGTTATCATGGGGCACACTCTCGAGATTAACAACATTTCAGACATTAAATCAGTGATGCGCTGTCATCCATTCGGGAAGCTGATTGACATAATGAAATGTGAGTGTTTCAACATAAAGCAGATTATGTCTTTCAAAATATATCTGTGACATATATACACATATTTGAAACTATATGTTGACCAGACAATATAAATATACTACATGTATTTCGCTTTCTGAGGTTTTGCATCATACTTATCATATCCGACTCTGACAGTTCAGAAAAAGCTTTATCTTCTGTTGCCTAACGTCACACTTTCCAGCTATATAGCGGCCATCTGAAGAATACTCGAGTCTGGAGCAGACAATCCGGTGATCAACAGCATCGGGGTACCAAGTCAGCGAGTCTGACCTTCCGATCGCGATCTCGGCTAACATCGGTTGCTGAAGACTGATGCTAACCCAGATCTTCACCCGTTCCAAAATACAAATGGTATCCGTTGGTATGCTTGATGAGGAAGACTTTTCTGCACCTCAACTATGTTAACGTTTAGCCAAATGATTTCAGACAGCATTGTTTGGTTTCAGAAAAAAAAAGTTCAATGTAATTTCCTGGGGTGTTCATGTTCAAAGCGTTTGTAACAAATACCACACCTTTCATTAAACTGTGTATGCACATCTATCATGCTGTTGTGTTTCTAAACTAGCATGCTCAAACAGCAACAGAAAATCCCCTTTCTTAAAAAATGAGTAATATACATGTGTGAAAACATCATTATGTTCATTGTGATCTCTGGCTGTAACGTCTCGAAATGTGCCTAACTTTAAAGGATACTTACTTGGGCATACCGCTTTTCTGTCGTGTCGCCAATCGTCACAGACTTCAAGAAAATGTAAGCAGAAACTAGATCAGCCAAAACAATGAACATTCAATAACAGAATGTGTCTCTAGCATCATACATGTGCTGTAAGAGGCGGCAAAATAGATAGACGGTTGGAGTAGTTTGCTCATAATATCAGCCCCCGAGTGTTGAATAAACTCCCTGAACACATGTAAGAGGCGAATAAATAGATAGATGGTTGGGCTAGTTTGCTCATAATATCAGCCCCCGAGTGTTTAATAAACTTCCTGAACACATGTAAGAGGCGAATAAATAGATAGATGGTTGGGCTAGTTTGCTTATAATTTCAGCCGCCGAGTGTTTAATAAACTCCCTGAACACCTGTAAGAGGCGATTAAATAGATGGATGGTTGAAGTAGTTTGATCAAAATATCAGCCGCCGAGTGTTTAATAAACTCACTGAACACCTGTAAGAGGCGATTAAATAGATAGATGGTTGGGCTAGTTTGCTCATAATATCAGCCGTCGAGTGTTTAATAAACTCCCTGAGCACCAGTAAGAGGCGATTAAATAGATAGATGGTTGGGCTAGTTTGATCATAATATCAGCCGACAAGTGTTTAATAAACTCCCTGAACACCTGTAAGAGGCGACTAAGTAGATAGATGGTTGGGCTAGTTTGCTCATAATATCAGCCGCCAAGTGTTTAATAAACTTCCTGAACACATGTAAGAGGCGAATAAATAGATCGGTGGTTGAGCTAGGGTGTTCGCCGAGTATTTAATAACCTCCCTGAACACCTGTAAGAGGCGAATAAATAGATAGATGGTTGGGCTAGTTTGATCAAAATATCAGCCCCCGAGTGTTTAATAAACTCACTGAACACCTGTCAGAGGCGACTAAATAGATCGATGGTTGGGCTAGTTTGCTCATAATATCAGCCGCCGAGTGTTTAATAAACTTCCTGAACACATGTAAGAGGCGAATAATAGATCGGTGGTTGAGCTAGGGTGTTCGCCGAATATTTAATAACCTCCCTGAACATCTGTAAGAGACGAATAAATAGATAGATGGTTGGGCTAGTTTGATCATAATATCAGCCCCCGAGTGTTTAATAAACTCCCTGAACACATGTAAGAGGCGAATAAATAGATAGATGGTTGGGCTTGTTTGCTCATAATATCAGCTGCTGAGTGTTTAATATACTCACTGAACACATGTAAGAGGTGATTAAATAGATAGATGTTTGGGCTAGTTTGATCATAATATCAGCCGCCGGGTGTTTAATAAACTCACTGAACACCTGTAAGAGGCGACTAAATAGATAGATGGTTGGGCTAGTTTGTTCATAATATCAGCCCCCGAGTGTTTAATAAACTCCCTGAACACATGTAAGAGGCGAATAAATAGATAGATGGTTGGGCTTGTTTGCTCATAATATCAGCCGCCGAGTGTTTAATAAACTCCATGCACACCTTTAAGAGGCAAATAATAGATGGATGGTTGAAGTAGTTTGATCAAAATATCAGCCCCCGAGTGTTTAATAAACTCCCTGAACACCTGTAAGAGGTGATTAAATAGATAGACGTTTGGGCTAGTTTGCTCATAATATCAGCCGTCGAGTGTTTAATAAACTCCCTGAACACATGTAACAGGTGATTAAATAGATAGATGGTTGGGCTAGTTTGCTCATAATATCAGCAGCCGAGTGTTAAATAAACTCACTGAACACATGTAAGAGGTGATTAAATAGATAGATGGTTGAACTAGTTTGCTCATAATATCAGTCTCCCAGTGTTAAATGACTCCCTGAACACCTGCAATTACCAAGCAGTCTAGTTGGGGAAGATAAACCAATCTGTTTTTGTCCACATGACAGGTGATGTTTAAGATGGCGTGGATGACCTT
Source organism: Haliotis rubra (assembly GCF_003918875.1). Lineage (NCBI taxonomy): Eukaryota > Metazoa > Mollusca > Gastropoda > Lepetellida > Haliotidae > Haliotis > Haliotis rubra. The sequence continues at coordinate 260,518 of NW_025767316.1, forward strand.
TGCATATACATCTGTTGTGTAACACCGATATCACGAATGGTCAAGCTACCAGTATATAATGACAGTTTGGACCATACAATCCTGTGATTGACATCACGAACTTCTATTAAGGGGTCCATGCAGGAAGCAAAAGTACTGTAAGTCCCCATGGTCCCTAGTATGGTGATTTACCTTCAGTTGTTGGCAATCTGTAGCCCTTCGTAGGCAGGCATTTATAATTTACTATCACTTACTATGTGTACCAGTTAATTGTTCTCGTCACGATATGGCTGAAATATTATCAGTAAGCCAGGCTCGTAGTAAGAAGCGACTACCGGGATCGGGTGGTTAGGCTCACTGGCGTGATTGACACATGTCACCGTTTCCCAATTGCGTAGATCGATGCTCATGCTGTTGATCACTTGATTGTCTGGTCCAGACTCGATTATTTACAGACACAATTTTCTATTTATTTGATTTGTTGGAATATTAAAAGTTTTATCTTGCCATTACAATAACACATAATGTAGACCAACCATCCTCTGTGGTGTCCAACGGTTATTGAGAAGAACAGATTTTCACTGCTGACGACAATTTGCAAAACACACCCGATGACTAACTTTTAACCTGATTGCGCTATCAAAATTAATTAGTCCAGCATCGACTATATAAACAAGTCCCTGTCATGGTGATCTACCTTCAGTTGCTGCTGATCTCCAGGCCGTTTTGATATAGTATTGTCTGTACTATCTGTCTCAGTTTCAATTCTCTAACTGTGATAATCAGGTTATTTTACTGTCCCTTGGCGGGTTTTTTTTCACATAAATTGTGTGTATTGTTAATTTATAGCTTTTTAACGTCACAATATGACTGAAATATTGCCGATGTAACTATAAATCTTACATCACTCGCTCATAGAAATAGAATACAACTGTGTGATGTACAGATTATTCTTGTGACTGTGACTCTACTACTATCTACTTACGATCATCACTGTAACCCCGACATCGTTTGCTGTGTCTGCTGTACACAAAATACACACATTTCCCGTGTGTGCCACAGGTCACGGCACATGAAACCAGGTTATCTTCAAGAACAGAGTATAATGGTTCCTTTGTCTCCTGGCTCGTGCCATCATGTTTATTGCATATGTAGTACGTTTCAGAAACAGTGCTACGAACGTAAACTGCCCAGAACATCCACATGCACCAAATCTTCCCAGCACTGAGGGACGTCATCCTTCATAGGAAGTAAACTACAAAGTGAGAAAATGGTTCGCAGAATTATTTTTTTCACTTAAATATTTCGAGAAATGTATCCAGCTAAATGAAATATAATACCCCAATTTATTCCTGAAAAGTAGAGTGATCTGTTCGAACGAGTATCAAGTGTCAATCGATGAATGTCCATCGTACAGTCCAATTGAGGTACTGGTACTATTTATATATACTGAGTCAAAAAAGAAACTTCACAAAATGTAATTTGAAAAATAATGAATAATTTTTCTCTGATGATACATCTATGTATCCGAAATGGGATCCCTATCTTTCGACTCTAGAAAAACATTAGCCAAACCCACTCAAACCCATCCATTCGTCGTGCAATTGACGTTATTGCCAAATCAGGTTTTGCACGTGCAGTCGATCACGTGATCTTCGCATCGAGGTTTTCTTCATATGCACGTGTTTGCGTTGGCCTCAAGAATTGAACAAACACTTTTAAACCACAGTTCTAACGGTACTTGCAATGCCACGATTGTCAAATGTGCAACGTGAACGTGTCGTTGACATTTTGCAAGCGGGAAGATCAGTTATTGACGTCGCAAGAGCAATGGGATGCAGCCGTCGTACTGTGTATGACTTGCGAGGTCGTCTACAACAAACTGGCACCACTTCTGATCGCCCAAGGTCGGGTCGTCCACGTGTGACGTCACGAGCAGAAGACCATCAAATTATCCTACGTCACCTACGTGACAGATTTCTGCGGGCTACACGAACCAGGGCTGAGATGTTTAGAGGTCGACTGTCCTCACAGACCATTCGAAATCGATTGCGGGGTGCCAATCTCCATTCTCGACGTCCATATCGTGGGCCAATATTGACGCCATTTCATCAACGCCACGTCTGCTGTGGGCCCAACGTCACCTCCGATGGACCCAGAGAGACTGGAATCGAGTCGTCTTTAGCGATGAATCCAGGTTTACTCTCAGATTCGCGGACGACAGGCATAGAGTCTGGAGACGACGTCGTGAACGGTATGCCAAATGCTGTGTACAGGAAGTCGACAGATTCGGAGGCGGGAGGTGCATGGTGTGGGGTGCTTTCTGTGGGAACAACCGTTCCCGACTTCTGGTCATCCGTGAAAACCTCACAGCTGCTGCTTACCACGACCAGATGCTCACCCCTGATCTCGTTCCTTTCATGGCGGCTCATGGCCAAGGTCTACAGTTCCAGCATGATAATGCTCGGCCGCATACCGCGATGTTGACACGAAATTTCCTTCAAAACGCTGGAATCAACGTCAAGGACTGGCCATCGAGGTCCCCTGACCTTAATCCGATAGAGCACGTTTGGGATGCACTTGGGAGAAGGCTTTGTGGTCTTAGGAACCAACCTCAGAATTTGCAAGAACTTGGCGCTGCCTTGCAAGAGCAATGGCGCAGAATCCCCAACCACGTGTTCACAAGCATCAGTCAGTCGATGAGGAGACGGTGTTTGGCAGTGGTGAATGCGCGGGGCGGCCATACACGATATTGAACTGAGAAATTTCGCATTTTTATTCTTGTGACTTGACATTCTGTATACCCATGTTTTGGAACGGCGGTGTAGCCAAATGGAACTGATTATGGCACTGTCAGTGTATCGAGTACATCACACAGATCTCAGCAATTAAATAATAACAATTTAACCATCTTGCCATCTCTTGTTCTTTTATAGTGCCCTGAAGAAAGAATGTGAAGTTTCTTTTTTGACTCAGTATATGTGTAAGCCCATAATGTTTCGGAAACTAAAATATGAAAAAGAATGCTCTTCATAGTTGCGAATTGTTTGAGTGTGCTGTGGAATTATGAGTCAGTTGTCAGAGCTTCATCAAAACAATGGATAGACTGTTGGATAAAATGTGTTTTTAATAAAATTGAAATAGAAACCGACGGAAATACAAACAGGAATCGTGATAGTACAGTTTGGTACCAATGTGCTCTGATTTATCAATCGGATACGTTGACCCTCAATTGGTAAGCCAGAAGACATTTGAATCCATCTATGAGTGATACTGTGACAACAATCTGGATACTAATGTCAAGTTCGATCCCAATGCCAGATACTCCCGTGAAATCAAACAGTCACCTTGATACTGATGACAAGGTCGACCCCAAGACCAGATACTCCCGTGAAATCAAACAGTCACCTGGATACTGATGACAAGGTCGACCCCAATGTCAGATACTCCCGTGAAATCAAACAGTCACCTGGATACTGATGACAAGGTCGACCCCAATGTCAGATACTCCCGTGAAATCAAACAGTCACCTGGATACTGATGACAAGGTCGACCCCAATGTCTGATACTCCCGTGAAATCAAACAGTCACCTGGATACTGATGTCAAGGTCGACCCCAAGACCAGATACTCCCGTGAAATCAAACAGTCACCTGGATACTGATGTCAAGGTCGACCCCAATGTCAGATACTCCCGTGAAATCAAACAGTCACCTGGATACTGATGACAAGGTCGACCCCAATGTCAGATACTCCCGTGAAATCAAACAGTCACCTGGATACTGATGTCAAGGTCGACCCCAAGACCAGATACTCCCGTGAAATCAAACAGTCACCTGGATACTGATGACAAGGTCGACCCCAATGTCAGATACTCCCGTGAAATCAAACAGTCACCTGGATACTGATGACAAGGTCGAACCCAATGTCAGATACTCCCGTGAAATCAAACAGTCACCTGGATACTGATGTCAAGGTCGACCCCAAGACCAGATACTCCCGTGAAATCAAACAGTCACCTGGATACTGATGTCAAGGGCGACCCCAATGTCAGATACTCCCGTGAAATCAAACAGTCACCTGGATACTGATGTCAAGGTCGACCCCAACGTCAGATACTCCCGTGAAATCAAACAGTCACCTGGATACTGATGTCAAGGTCTACCCCAATGTCAGATACTCCCGTGAAATCAAACAGTCACCTGGATACTGATGACAAGGTCGACCCCAAGACCAGATACTCCCGTAAAATCACACAGTCACCTGGATACTGATGACAAGGTCGACCCCATGGCCAGATACCCGCGTGAAATCAAACAGACACGTAGTTTAGCTGATACTGAAGTACTGTCTTATCGGTACTTCTACAAATATGTCCTAACGGTTGAAGGAATGATGTAAATCCAGCTACGGTCCATACAGGAAGTAAATGTGCTGTAAGTCCCCATGGTCCCTATTATGGTGATCTACCTTCAGTTGTTGGCCATCTATAGCCTGTTTTGATATTGTATTGCGATATATAGTTTAAGTGTTTTAGATTTAATTACTAGTTTTAAATTCATATCTGTGATAATCTAATTCGCTGACAGTTCTTGATAACTTGCCATTAATTACTATGTACAACAAGTAATTGTTCTCGTCACGATTTGGCTGAACCATTGGCGATGTGACAATAAATGTTAACTCACTCACTCACTCTACAAATATGTTTCATTACTTAACTAATTGTAGTGTGATTCGCTGATTTAGTTAGTATTCGCCTTTAGTTCAATATTTTCGTCAACATAGGTAGTTTTAGGAAATATTCAGGCTGACCTTAATCTTCTGTACGACATCAGCGCACGCACGGCGTTTATGGTCACGGAACATATTTCTTTAAAAAAATACGAAATAGAAGAAACACGTACACTAATGAATATTGAAAACAAATGTGGATTGGTCTAGTTAATGGTTTTATTCAAATGGATGTGGACACGAAAATGCCATGGCCTTATTTGGGGGCTAACCTTCATCTTGGGATGATTGTGAGTTCATCCCGAGAAACCCAGGTAAACACGTATCTCCCTACAGCACTTCATGGCGGTGGGAAGTAAATGAACAATTTCAGTGAAAAGGTGTAAAGTGTTTGTATTACGGTCTGACTATCCATCCATCCATCCACAACAGAAGAGAAGGAAAACAGTTTGAGTGAGTGAGTTAATATTTAACATTACATCGGCAATAGCTCAGCCATATCGTGACGAAAACATTTTATAAAATATAAACTGAAAACATTTTGAAGATTAAAACCTGTCGACGATGGACAGTAAAATACTAAAGAATCACAGATATGAATATAAAACTAGCGAGCAAAGCTAAAACATTCCAGTGAGTGAGTGAGTGAGTGAGTTAAAATGTAAAGTCATTTTGGCAATATTTCAGCCATGTCGTGACTAAAACAAGTTATATATTAACAATAAGTAATGATAGATTATAAAATCTTGTCAACAAAGGACAGTAAAACAACTAGAATATCACAGATATAAATGTAAAACTAGCAATTAAATCTAAAACATTTTTACGATAGAGGACAAAACGATATAAAAATAGGTTATAGATCGCCAACAACTGAGGGTAGATCACCATACCAGGGACCATGGGGACTTACAGTACCTTTGCTACCTGCATGGACCCTAGTTGGATTTACACCATCCCCTCAGCCGCTGGCGATTATAAGAAATGTTAGCCAAAATTAAAATAACAAGAACACTACCTTTAAAAATCCTGGTAAGTTTAAATTGACTTTCGAAGTTTTGGGACTTACGAACCCTCTCAGGGGGACAATAATTTTACAATACTTCAACCCGCCTTGAGGGTACAGCCACTAACAATCTAAGTTACTAATCAAAACTATTAATCATTAAAACACATCTATCTACAGAACATATTTATCAAAATTCATTAATCAAATCAATTTCTTTTAATAACGCAAGAATTAAATGAAGATAAACAGTATTAAAAAGATCCTTAACAGTTTTAACATTGAAATATTTATCCCTTATGATGGAGAATTCAACACAGTCAAGCAGGAGATGCTTGACTGTGACTCTCTCATCACAATCTTGCACATCCAAATCACACCTTTGTTATCTCATGGAAAGTATGTATTATGTAAAGCAAGCCACTCTTTCGTTGCCTGAACAGTGATGAAATATACCAATTACCCAATCAGATGTGAGGTTTCTTCAACCATTTTGTTAATTTTCTCAGCATATCATTTTAAAGAATTTCACAGATTTGGTACGTTCCTTCTTAGCAGGGTATGCACTAATATTTGGTTCTTGAATTGCTAAATTCAGATGCTGACTGATCAAGTATAATAACACGGAGATGAGATGGCTTGAAGGTTTAGGATTTGAACCAAGCATACTTTATCGTCATGCTTACAATAACTCAGGTCAGACTGAGGATGCTGAGAAAATAAGTATCTTAATAGGAGGAGATTTGATTCCTTTGGGCATACTTTACAACCATGCTTTAAGGGCCATAACTCAGCACAACAGTATCACGTAACTGTGTTAACAACTTCTCCATTATATCATTATTGATGCTGTGTCACTGGTAGCAACTGGTAGAAATAAACTGCCCAAACCAATGAAAGTGTGTCTCTTAAACATGTGGTGCGAACTGGATCACCTGCTTCTGAGAACTGTAGAGGTTGACGAACGCATTAAGTCCGAATATCAGATTACCAGCTGATTAATGTTATTCAGGAAAGCAAATTTATGATTATCAGATAGTGGTAGCATTTGAATAATAAATATAAAATGTAATATCTGTCAGTAAAAAAAAACGGATGCAAAGAAACTACAGGTTGTATCTATATCTGATATGTAACAACATATGTAGGAAACAAGCGGGTTTCATATCGCGGGTAAACCTGGGACCAGCTGGTTTCCTTCATCTCTTCATGAACTGACAAAAATAATTCACAAATTAATAAGAGCAGTTTCAGTGATTGTTATAAATTACGTTGAATTGTGTGGTGCAACATATCGTGTAATGAATGGATCAAAACAAATAATCAAAACCTGTGCCATAATTATATCTTCATACGATACGCCGCAAATAAGACAACAGACCCAAGAAAGCCCACGCAATTTCATAGATAGTTACATCTTAGATAGTTACATCTTAGATAGTTACATCTTAGATAGTTACATCATAGATAGTTACATCATAGATAGTTACATCTTAGATAGTTACATCATAGATAGTTACATCTTAGATAGTTACATCATAGATAGTTACATCTTAGATAGTTACATCTTAGATAGTTACATCTTAGATAGTTACATCATAGATAGTTACATCTTAGATAGTTACATCTTAGATAGTTACATCATAGATAGTTACATCTTAGATAGTTACATCATAGATAGTTACATCTTAGATAGTTACATCTTAGATAGTTACATCATAGATAGTTACATCTTAGATAGTTACATCATAGATAATTACATCATAGATAGTTACATCTTAGATAGTTACATCTTAGATAGTTACATCTTAGATAGTTACATCTTAAGATCTGCAGTATGATGACTTGAATCTTCATTCCTTGGGTGAGAACAAATACGCGCTGTCAGGAAGGAGGCAACAGACAGACAGAACATGCCAATTGAAAACTGTTTTGTTTGGGGCTACAACAATTATGGGAATGAGTGAGTGAGTGAGTTTAGTTTTGCGCCGCTTTTAGCAATGCTCCAGCAATATCACTGCCGGACACGGTGACCTATATACGTGATCCCATGCTATTCAAAACATTTGCTCACATTTATCCCAAGAAAACCGTTTAGTGAAATGTCATGTCCGCATCTCTTTGAATCAAACCATTAACTTGAACAGTCCACATTTGTTTTCAATATTCATCAGTGTACGTGTATGTTCTTTTTATGATATGGTTTTTGAAAATGTGTTCCAAAAAAAATGTGTTTAGTGAACGTCAACACTTTGCGTGTGTTGTCGTACAGGAAATTTAGGTCAGTTTGATTATTTCTTAAAACTAACTATATAGACTAAAATGTTCAGCTAGAGATGGAAATCAGCGAATCACACTGAATATATTTTACGGATGGAAAATACGTTACCACCAATAGGTATGAGAACAGTACCTCAGTATCATCTTAACCACAACGTGACTTCACGGGAGTTTGTCATCAGTACCCATATCGTCACAGCGGTACACGTGGACGGATCAATGTGTTTTGGATTGAGAAAACTTGAAGCCATTTTCATTGACCTCTTTATTTCGAATTTCTCCAGAAACAATTGTAGCTGCCATTGAGATGATCGTTATGAATATTGAGTATCCTTTTTATACCCTCTTCGTGTATGGCAATAATTCCAGTGCTCAATGGACATTTACTGACTAATATTTAATACTATTCCTTTGGAAATAACCGTATTTTCCTTCGGAAATACATTATATGGGTGTATTCAATTTCATTTAGAGACATTTCTCGAAATCAATTGTGTGAAACCAAAAGGATAGCTTTTGACAGCATTGTGCACGAACTACACTACTAACGCTTTCTCTCTGTGAAGTTTCCTTCCTATAAAGGATGAAGTTCCTCCGTGCTGGGCAGATTAGGTACATGTGGGTGTTTTGGACAGTTTACGTTCGTAGCACTGTTGATCAGACGTCTTATAGATGCAAGAAACAGGATGGCAGGAACGGAGAGCAAAGAGAGCTCTCATACTCTGTTCTTAAAAATAGCCTGGTTTCATGTGCCGTAATCTGTTGGCCAGACACCTACTGTCGGTATTTCGTGTACAACAGACACAACAAACTATGTGATGGTTACAGGGAAGATGGTAGGTACACAGCTGCCATTCTTAGCTTATTGTATGTTAAGGTGTTGGTGATGTTTCTCTGCGCGCGTGTGTGGTTATTAACTGTTGTATCTGTCTTACTTTGACTGTGACCATGAACGAAATATTCTTTGATATAATATTCGCAGAAACCATTATAATGGTAACTAGGATTGCCTCCTGGGCAATACTGGCGGTCTTCAGACTTCCCCATATACACCCTGTGGCTACCTTTACTTATCCTGTTTCTTTGGACGCCAGCTGGATCGCCCATTACAGTGTTTCTGAGATAGAATTACCAAGAAAGTAAATGTTAGTTAATGTGAAATATTGACTGCCTAATTTGGCGCTGATTCATTGCAGCTGACACAAACTGCAGAAAAACAAACAGAAACCCACAGCGTAGCACAGCAAAGGAAATGAGCAACAAATACTGATATATACTAAAAGAGAGATTACTGGTAAATGTTGCCGATTTTGTTGTTATGAAAATATCAAGTATGATCGTGTCACAGTAACTCAACTCAACTCAGGCTGGCAAACACACTACTGGAGAGATTAGATCGTGCAAATTCCAGAACACTAACTCTTTTGACTGTAGACCTTAGAAGAACGGAGCTACGGCCTGTTAAAGAGGGAACTATTTCGTTGGGCATTGCAAAGTCACTCACGGTGCATGTTGCTATATTTTACTGGCGCTTCCTTCACCTATCTCACCAGCTATCTCACCACTAACCAAATGCGAACAGTCCGAATGGTCGTGTTTGTGACGTAATTGTTGACTTTTACATGACAATAATGTGAAGCAAAAATGTTCCCCATTCAATTATCTACAGTTTGGTACCTTACAAAACGCAATTCATTGTGTTATCGCAGAGCTGTGACATTTTTATGAACCCTATGAAAATGTGTCTTAGAAAATTCACCGACTTCCAAGGGTGATAACTCCACAACTATTCAAGATATCGACATGCCTTGAACAGGCTATGTAGTCCGGAGTGTGGGCTTTACAACGATATATCAAACACGATTGTACTATATGCCGTTCAGGAGGAGGAGATTTTTAAACACAGGCACCATTAAAACAGACAAATCGACAAAAAAATCAGTTTTTCCAAAATTGCGGAAAATTTCTTCTGCTGTCCGTCTTATTTTATGCATTGAACCGATGGAGAAAGACGTTGTCTACATTGAGTGAAAACTTGGTCAACTTATCCCTTATAGTTTTGGAGATATTGAGGTTGAAAGATTTTGAAATATTTTGACATTTTGGTTTATCTGCCCTTACCGGAAGCCGGAAGTCGGGATTTTTTCAACATTGTATCATATTCAGCATACAGGCTATCATCCCTGAAAGTTTCAAGAAAATCTTTCCAGAGGTTAGGTCAGCGCTGTGAAATTTATATTAAAACGATAAAAATGCGTTTGACAAAATTGACCAACTTCCTAGGGTGATAGCACCGACACTATTCAAGATATCGATATGCCTTGAACAAATTCAGGTGTCCAGAGTATAGGCTTTCCAACGGTGTATCGAACGCGATTGTACTATTTGCCGTTCAGGAGAAGAAGATTGTTAAACACAGGCACCGTCAAAACATGCGGAAATGTGCAAACTCGCCAAGTTTGTGCTTGTGTCGTAATAGTGACGTAAGTATTAATTTTTACATAACCATAATGTGAAGTAAAAATGCTTCCCATTCAATTACCTACAGGTTGGTACTAAGGGAAATGGAATCCATTCATTTTTTGCAGAGTTGTGACCTTTTTGTTAACCCTATACAAATGCGTCTTAAAAAAATTCACCGACTTCCAAGGGCGATAACTCCCAAACAATTCAAGATATCGACATGCCTTGAACAAATTAAGGTATACAGTGTATAGGCTTTCCAAAGATGTATCGAACGCGATTGCATTATATGCCGTTCTGGAGAAGAAGATTTTTAAAGACAGGCACCGTAAAAACGTTGAAATCGTCAAAAAATTCAGTTTTTTCAAAATTGCAGAAAATCTTTCCGAAGGTTATCTTCCGCTATGCCTTGAATCAATGAAGCATGCTGTTGTCTACATTGAGTGACAATTTGGTCAGTTTATCTCTTATAGTATTCGAGATATAGAGGTTGTAAAATCATGAAATATTTCGACATTTTGGGTTGTCTGCCCTTACCGGAAGTCGGAAGTCGGGATTTGTTCAACATTGTATCAATTTCAGCATACAGGCTATCTTCCCTGAAAGTTTCATGCAAATCGACCCAGCGGTTAGGTCAGGGGAGCGGGTACAAAATCTGTACAAATAATAAGAATAATAATAATAATATTCGGATAATAACAGTAGGTCTTCCAGACTTTCGTCTGAAGACCTAATTATAATTGTAACATAGAGATTTTATGAACTTACGTTGATAATCCTCCAAATGCAAGCTTCACTATCTCAACGACAAATTCAAAGAAAGTACTAATGGTTCACTTGACTGCATGGATTTTTCCATCACAAGGGATAAATATTTCAATGTTAAAACCGTGAAGGATCTTTTTAGTAAAATGAACTATCATTTAATCATTGAGTTTTTAAAAGAAATAGAATTGATTGATAAATTTTGATTGATATGTTTTGTGAATATATAAATGATATTTTATAATCGGTAGAATAAATTAGCAGCTCAGATAGTTAGTGGCTGTATCCTCGAAGGGGGTTAAAGTACTGTAAAATTACTGTCCTCCTGAGAGGGTACGTAAGTCCCAAAACTTCCCAAGTCAGTTAAGTTCTACACAACTTTTGAATCGTAGAATATTTGTTGTTTTATTATGGCTAAATATCAGTACAGTCGCCAGTGGCTGAAGGGATGGTATAAATCCAGCTAGGGTCCATGCAGGTAGCCACAGTACTGTAAGTCCCCATGGTCCCTAGAGTGGTGATCTACCTTCAGTTGTTGGCGATCCTTAGCCTTATTTTATATTGTATTTATTGATTTAAAATCGTTTTTTTAGAGATATAAGCTAGTTTTATTTCCTATTGCTGTGATATGCTAGTTGGTTTTACTGTCCTTCGTCGACAGGTTTTTAAACTTTGCGCATTCGTCATGAATGTCTAACTGTCTTAAGTCACGATATGGCTGAAATACTGCCACTGTGACTATAAACTTTAACTCACGCACTCACTACAAATGATTCAAGGGCTCTATATAGACTCCTCTTCACCATGATGGGGGACATCAATACCTCGTCTATACCATCCACGGGAAGTGATCTCGAAATACCGGAAGATTTCTCATATTATTTTATCAACAAAATCCACACTATCCGATCAAAGTTACACAGTTCAGAGGAAGCAATGCATTACCGATTACGCAATGTCCCCCTCACAATATTCCAGACCTTCAGCAAAGAAAAAGTCCTTTCACTCTTGAAGAAAGCCAAACACAACTTCTGTGCACTTGATCCAATCCCCACTAAGCTTGTGTACGACAATCTAGATATTCTTCGCAGAAGCGTTGGAAATGCCAAATTCACTACATCGAAAAGAACAATTCTACAATACCTCTGTCATCCCATGTCAAAGACCTCGGGGTTGTCATAGGTTCTGACGTTAGTCTGGACAAGCAAATCTCTCTAAGGCCTGCAACCTACAATTAAGGAACATCGGCAAGATCAGACCCTGTCTCACTAAAGAAGCTACGGAAACGCTGATTCTCTCCCTTATCATTTCTCGCCTTGACTATTGTAATAGTCTTCTCGCCAACTCTCCAAATATCAAACTAAACAGATTGCAAAGGAATTAAAATAAAGCTGCTCGCCTTGTCTCTCTCTCACCCTTGTTGAACCACATCAAACCTACCCACCAATAACTCCACTGGCTTCCGGTAAAACAAAGGATCGATTTTAAGCTCCTTTATCTGACATTGCTACTCTCAAACAGCCCCACAGTACCTCTGCGACTTTCTTCCATTGTACTGTCCCAGCACAAAGCAGAACCCTTCAGTCTGAATCCGAAATATGCCTACTGTGTCAAAAGTGAACTCTCCAGTTACGAGAAGAAATTGTTCGCATATGTGGCAGCGACTGCCTGGAATAATCTTCACATTGATGTCTGCAAATGTCAAACCTGTTCTGCCTTCAAAACATCTATCAAAACCCATCTTTTCCGCCAAGCTTTCTTCTGATCAATCCTCACTGCGCTTTGAGGATAATATCCAAGTAAGGAAAAAAGCAAAATACAAATACACTATTATTATTAATATGTTTTACATATTAAGATGAAAATGCAGCAGAGAGGGTTCGGGTGATCCTGGCACAGTCAGGCTGGTAAGGCTCACCATCAGCTCAGGGCCCTTGCCCCCTCTACACGCAGCCCATACAGCAAATGGAACTTCTCCCAGGAAACGCTGCCTAGTCGAACCCACCAGGAACTTTCCGGAGAATATGTAGACTCCCCGTCACTGCAACCTTCTGCATTACCCAGAGTGTCATAAGGGCTGTACTCCCGGGCACTCTCCTAATCTGCGCCAAGAGATCAGGAGATACCAAACCAAGGGCACCGAGAACAATGGGGAGCCTGGCGACAGTGTACTTGGGATACAAGCGAGACATTTCAAAGGCGGGGTCCGCATATTTATCATGCTTTTTCTGAATCTAGCCAATCACATGGCTGTCAAAGGGGACAGCATATCAGTGGAAGTACAGAATGATTTGGGAAATCTCATGGCGATGACGTATGGCTGCAGTTGTCTTTCACAGGATATCAATGCCTGCCACCACAGAACGTTTTGTAAATGTTTTCATTGTAAACCACCCATGAAAAGCCCTGGTGTGGACATTGTAGAGCATATCAGACATCTATCTTTTTGGTCTCATCTTTCAGCACGTGTGTGCTGCTAAGGACATTCCTTTTGTTATTCTTTGTGCCTGTGCCATGTCTTCTTTATTGCCTATTTATACTAAATCACTGTTTACACTTTCTTTTGAAGTGTGCGATGATGAGGGGAACGTCGATACAGCGGTAGACGTGGTGTACCACCAAACATGCAAGACGAGATGCCCAAGTAAGTATTCTCTTGAATTAAGATAGAAGTAAAATACGCCTTCCCGGCACATGTAAAGAGATTACAGCTTGATAACGCAAATAGCATAGTCATATTTTCCTACATAAATATAGAAATACAATATGCTCTAGTCCATGTACAATGTAATAAACCACATTCTTCCTCTGAACTATTATGGTTTAAGTAACAGGACGCTGATCTTAAATATCCTATATTGGACCGTAAATTATACCAATTACTCGCAGCTGAGATATTTTCCGAATTACATACCCAGAATATAAACAAAGTGGAACAATTTTATTTGAATTAACACAATAATATTGGCACAAGAACTTGCAAATTTAGAGTATTGCCCATGTGCCAAATAGACGCATATTTGTCTTTAAAGGCATAACATTTTCTGATACTGACTGATAAGGCTATCTGGACGAGCAGTTATAACCAGTGATGTTACCCCTTTTCCAAACCACAGAGAAAAAAGCGACATACAAGTTAACCTTCAAGACTGGGAGAGAACGATATGCTGCATCCAAAGCTGACTTGATGGTAGACATAACCGGGCGGTGTGGACAAGTTGGTACTGCAGTGAAGAATGGGAAAGACATCAGACTAAGGAGAGGACGCAAAAGTACATTCAAGGTAGAGTACCGCATCCGGGGTTGAAGGTCTCAGGTCGCCAACGGACAATGAAGGTAAGCTGATTGTTCCAACCTGGAAAGATGCTGAAGAATGCCTGCGCACACTGAAGGTAAGCCAACAGTTCCCACCTGGAAATGTGCTGTTCAGGAACAGTCGAGGAAAGCTAACTGAATAAGCAGCTGAAGAAGGCCATCACATACCAGAATGTAGCTGAAGAAGGCCATTCAGAATCAAAATCCCAAGGTAAATGGTTTTATGATATGTTATTTTCTGAATAGTTCACACGTTGTTATGAAATAGGTTTCCTACAGTGGACAGTGCATTTCACAAGTATTGATATTATAGGAAGGGCTGTATGACCTGTATCTGGACCCCCATACTCCACTCATTCAAAGGAGCATATACTGTCCGTTATTTGTAGATATTGACATGATTTCTTTCAGTTTGTTGACGATTCTGTCTGTGGACTGAAAGCCATTGGTCTTGCACTTTCTAATCGCTGCCACAGGAATGACTGGTTCGTTGCATATGTGAGTCACAAACTTAGTGAATATTGAAGTGTGAATGAGTCCAAATTCTTTCTGCATTCTTCCTGCTGTATAGCGATGAGGACATATAATATTTATGACTCTCCCTGTAGATAATGGTTATTGAGAGTAAAGTGTATCAGTTCCGTGAGGCTATGTTAAAAATTTTGTTCTGACACATTGCCCGACCCTTATGTAGGAAGGACTGTGCCCTATAGTCCATGTGGCATTTGAATCCACCATTAGGGACTCATTTCACAGCAAACATCTGAGATATGTGCTCAACAGACTTAGCATGAGTTTGAAACATTGGCACTATCAGTAGTCTGGTCATGGGGGATAAGTGTACACTAGAAAGAAGGACATCTTGACAAGCCCCACATTCACTTAAGCTGACCACGACTATTGCTCTATTCTCCGATATATTTCCAGTTGTTGATTTCACCGTATTTGTGATGTTTCAGGTTAAAGTGGAGTATGAAGAGATGGCCACAGGCGACACACACAGAGCGAAGTTTAAGACAAACTACAGGCTCAGTGCAAATGTAGATAATAAGACAACTGGAATAGTGTGTTACAAAGTGCCTCGGTTATTTAGTATGGTGTCCGGTGTTAGCCCTCTACGTACTATATGCAAGCCTTCTCAGATATGTAATTATTGAAGACAGATATAAATCCGCCTTCTCTATAAACAGTCAATACTTGTGTTCAACATGAACCTATATAACTGTCATGGTAATACTCACAACCGTTGTGGAATCTCTGTCGCTAAAGCATGATAGTATCAATAAAACTGCCTGCAAAGATTTCCACGACTTGAGTATAGCTCTGGTGGACGCCATAACCCAAAAAACGATAATCTAGTATATCCAAACAATACTCAATTGTGGCCTACACATGGATCAAATATATCAACTAGCCATTCAGATGTCGGCTTATTAATTCATTTGGCTTAATTTATCATATATATTGGGACTGGGGAGAGTTTAACAGATTCTTTTTTGTGAATTGTTTCTCAGTGCGAGGAAAGATTTGGTGCTTGGAAGTGACATTATTTGGTGAGAGGGCTGGTGGGGACGGATGATGACTGACCAAGTATCATAATATGGATACGAAGGGATTCGAACCCTCTTGTCTCAATCAGATGACATACTTTATAATCGTGCATCATAGCACCAAATTCAAAAACAAGCAATAACCAATTTTGCAGGGGGGTCGGTCATGGTTTTGGGCAGGGATAACTCCTACAGGACGTACTCCACTGCACGTAGTCGACGGTAATCTTACCGGCCAGTGTTACCGGGAGGAGATTCTGGCTCCTATAGCAGTTCCATTCCTGCAAGCTATGCATGGCGTTTATGGTTGACCCTCTTTCATGAAAGATGACAACACTAGGCCTCATAGGGCCAACATCGTCACGGAATTCCTAAGGCAAAGGGTGTAGAGCGGATGGAGTGGCCAGCATGCTCGCCAGACCTTAACCCAATTGAGCATGCCAGGGATGAACTCGGTCGACACACATCTACACACGTCGACCAGCACCCGAGGATCTCCCAGGACTCCGCAGAGCTCAAGTAGAGGAGTGGAATGCGATTCCGCTAGCTTTCTTTATGAACTTGACAAGGAGAATGAGAACAAGGTGCACCTGCGTCTTTGACGCGCGAGGAGGGTACACAAGATATTGAATGACGGAGTGCTGCATGTTTGTCATTTTCATTTTGAGAGGTTGGTCTATACAACTGATGTTTACTAGTGCTGTTTTAACTTTTTGTCCGTATGTCACGATGTGTCACGTTTGTCAACACATTACACATAATGATGACACTCTTAGTGCTATTATTTCTGAGAAACATTCGCTTATTGTTTTCCCTCACTATGGTTCGGACGAGCACAGTTGATGAGGACGGCATCCACCGATGCCACGCTGACGATGGTGTTATTGCTTCCCCTCACTATGGTTCGGACGAACACAGTTGATGAGGACGTCATCCCCCGATGCCACGCTGACGATGGTGTTATTGCTTCCCCTCACTATGGTTCGGACGGACACAGTAAGTTGATGAGGACGGCATCCCCCGATGTCACGCTGACGATGGTTTTATTGCTTCCCCTTCCTATGGTTCTGACGAGCACAGTTGATGAGGACGGCATCCACCGATGCCACGCTGACGATGGTGTTATTGCTTCCCCTCACTATGGTTCGGACGAACACAGTTGATGAGGACGTCATCCCCCGATGCCACGCTGACGATGGTGTTATTGCTTCCCCTCACTATGGTTCGGACGGACACAGTTGATGAGGACGTCATCCCCCGATGTCACGCTGATGATGGTGTTATTGCTTCCCCTCACTATGGTTCGGACGAACACAGTTGATGAGGACGTCATCCACCGATGTCACGCTGACGATGGTGTTATTGCTTCCCCTCACTATGGTTCGGACGGACACAGTAAGTTGATGAGGACGGCATCCCCCGATGTCACGCTGACGATGGTTTTATTGCTTCCCCTCACTATGGCTCGGACGGACACAGTTGATGAGGACGGCATCCCCCGATGTCACGCTGACGATGGTGTTATTGCTTCCCCTCACTATGGTTCGGACGAACACAGTTGATGAGGACGGCATCCCCCGATGCCACGCTGACGATGGGGAACTGGTGTGCTTCGGCACTGGAAGCAGGGACATAGAGGACTCCACCCCACACACGGACATTGTGCGCGTATCTCGACGAGGTTGGGATGAACCGTTCGCCATAATCGGAGTTCGATGCGAGGAAATCATTCGCCCTTGATTGATTAGGATATCCATCAACTGAGTAGACTGCCGATCTGTGGTAAGTAACATACTTTTCTAGGCTAACTAAAAGAGATTTAAAATGATTAATAATATCATCGAATTGATAATAGCTAGCTAACAGCAAGAGTCAATTTAACTCTATATAGTGCATATTAACATCATCACTTAATGGTTAATCTTTAATTTGGATAAGTTCTTCGCATCTGACGGATACTATATACCCCTAATTCAAGTGAGCCGCGCGCTAGCTTACACAGCACGTGGTGTGTACGGCATGTTCTCATTTCCCCTACATCCAAATTCGCCTACAGTCTTAAAACAACACTTCATGGTTTGTTGACTGTTGATTACGCAATGATACACTAGTGTCACCCCTATGATCTAAAAGTGGACTCTTCTAGTTGAAGTAGTTGAAGGACTGTTATTTGTCTGTTATTTATTTACTCTGTTATTTGTCCATTTTCCGATCACAGTGATGTTCACATAATATCACATCAGATTACATATGCTTAGTGTTAAGGAAGTTAGCTTGTGCGGATGTCTATTCTCACCTCATCACGAACACGTTGTCTCAGTCTGGTGAGGAGTCTGGTCTCTTCTTCATTCATCAGAGGAGGGTGTTTGTGCTCTGTGACGGAAGATACGTGATAGCCAATGGCACTGCATTAACCTGTACATTTATGTATGACACACTTCCAGTGTGTGGCTACCTGTCTCTCAAAATTCGGTCGATACTTGTGGCCATCATGAAGTACCTGTCTTCCTCCTCTCTGAGACTCCGCCCTCTGCAGGTTAGCCATTGTGACCGTCGGTGCTTGGCGAACGCTCCATTTTAAATGGTTAAGTTGGTTTAAAGCCTATTAGTAGCAGAAAGCTGAGTATTTTATTATAACCTTGTTTGAACTTCTTAGTGGATGCACCAATCCTCTTTACTCAACTACATATCCTTATCACAACTGAGGGCCCGTGAAGATCCGGGGTAGAATAGGTCTTCAGCAACCCATGCTTGTCACAAAAGGCGACTATGCTTGTCGTAAGAGGCGACTAACGGGATCGGGTGGTCAGGCTCGCTGACTTGGTTGACCCATGTCATCGGTTCCCGATTGCACAGATCGATGCTCATGCTGTTGATCACTGGATTGTCTGGTCCATACTCGATTATTTACAGACCGCCGCCATATAACTGGAATATTGCTGAGTGCGGCGTAAAACTAAACTCACTCACTCACTATGACAACTGAGTATTTTACAGTGATAAATTAACTACATATCATCATTGCTTTTGCAATTTAGCTTGTGCATTAATCCCTTTCATTTTATTTTAACTGAATTCAACTGAACTGAACTTTATTTCAACTCAGGCCGCAGACAGCGGCATATGAGGTTACATATATGTTACAATTAAATATATTCATATGGTTATATACAATGTATGTGCAGTCGAGTAACTGTAATATTAAGAGTTTATTCAAATTTTCAAAATTTTGGGAATTCCAGATATAACTAAGTCCAATTTCGTCCAAAAAATATATTTAATATTCATTATCCATTTATGGTTACTTTTTCCAAAATGTGTGTCGTTAAAAAGTAATTTAGACATGAGTAAAGATAATTTGGAAGATTTACCTAATTAGTATGGCACTGACCAGTGAGTCAGGTTCATTATAAGAGTAGGGGTGAATTTTCTAATCCCAATTAGCCTACATTGTTTTTGTATGCGAAATGGGATGTAGTTGAATTCAGATATAGGCGAATAGAGACTAAACCGTGTGTACATCCAGCAAAACACTGCGAGGAGGAGAGGGTAATTAGCTCGACCGAGAGTTATGTCATCAATAGCTTTGTCGGTGTTCATTCACCATTACAATTATTATTTCTTATTATTTGTTTGGTTCGTCGTAGACGACTCCCGTCTCGCCCCAGACGAGTTTAAGAACACAACAAAGCAGCACCACGTCTGTTCCCATCATTCATCCAAAGACCTCTGTACACACACACACACACACACACACACACACACACACACACACACACACACACACACACACACACACACACACACACACACACACACACACACACACACACACACACACACACACACACACACTAGCTTCAAAACATGTTTCATTTACTTGTACATAATTACCATAATTTAAGATATGACCAACTCAGCGTACGCCGCCATGATGAACGTAACAGGAACTCGATATTGCACTTTCCCAGAAACTTCGTCCGTCTCAAAGGTGAAATAGCATTATATGCATCAATTCACAACCTCTTGAATAGCCGTGAAGAAAGTGTGATGGACAATGATATTTAACAGTCGTAGTCATTCATAGCTATCTCTACAACCTTCAAACATCTCTGCATTTGTTCTGTTCCAATCTATTGCTTGGGTTTCTCATTGATATTGAAAGGTTTTCATTTGTCCATTCTATATAAGGCCATGCTTACAGATCGTTGTAAATATAACTTTGAAGGCGAAACATTTGGAAAATAAAGAATTGAATTATTGGGAACTGTCTACTGTCAAGGGTTGTGTTTTTAACCTAAATCATATTCGATTATTCCGACACATATCACAGTTGTTATTCTATATACGACCATAATAGAGTTTGTCAGTAACGTCCTAAGCTCCATCCTCTGTCTGCCTGGTGACTACTCGTTGTCGGTGTTGTACTACTGTTGTCAACTTCGTTCTACACGCCTCAAAAAACCGATCACACATATTGCATCACAGAATAGTATTCCGTAGCATCAGGAAGGTACTATCACCGGAATACTGAATATAAACTCTGTCAAAAAAGAAACGCAACCCCTGTATTTTAGAGATTTTGATCTGAAGTTTTAAGACGACACAGCATTTTTATTATTTAAGACAGAAGTCTGAAATTTGGCAGAATAATAACCAAGATGGGCATGTTTAAAATTGTCATTTCAAAAGTCATCTCACAGACACCAGTTTGTCACCAGGGGGGCGTCTTTCTCAGTATCTCGTATGAGCACCACGAGCTGCAATCACTGCACGGCATCTCCTTGGACAAGAACGGATAAGACGCCGGATTCTTTCCTGGGGAATGGCTCTCCACTCCTCCTGCAGTGCAACGCCGAGCTGTTGCAGCGTCTGTGGCGGCGGCTGACGTTGACGTACGCGTCGACCTGAGTATCCCACAGGTGTTCAATAGGGTTGAGGTCTGGTGATTTAGAGGGCTATGGCAAGACATTGACGTTGGAATTCTGCAGAAAGTTCATTGTTGCACGTGCAGTATGAGGCCGGGCGTTGTCTGGTTGAAAAATCTGTGTCTGTTGGTCAATAATCGGGAGAAGGTGAGGCTGTAATACGTGGTTGATGTAACGTTGGGCTGTCAGATTCCCTTCAACGATCACCAAGTCTGATTTCTGGTTGTATGAGATGGATCCCCAAACCATAACGCTTTCTCCGCCAAATCTGTCCCCCTGTCGGACGCAGATGGGCGCAAAACGTTCATGACGTCTCCTATACACACGTTTTCTTCCGTCGTGATGTTGCAAAAGAAAACTGGATTCATCAGAAAACCAGATGCGCCTCCAGTTTTGTAAAGTCCATATCCTTACGTTGTTGCACCACCTGAGTCGTCGGCGGAGATGTAGGGGGCGTAGTACAGGTCCAACAACTGGTCTACAGGCACGTAAACCCGCTCTTTTCAGACGGTTCCTAATCGTTTGAGCTGACACTCTCCTCAAACCTGGTATTTGTGTGGCAGTCACGGTTGGTAGGGCATGCCGATTACGCAGGTGATGGACCCGGATGTACCGATCTTGAAGGGGGGTCGTGATTCTTGGCCTTCCACTTCTCGGGCGATCGTTGGTCAAATTGAAGTTGTTGTAGCGGCTCCAAAGTCGGGATATCGTTGTTTTGTGAACATTTAGGTGCCGTGCAACAGTTCCAAAACTTTCTCCGGCTTGAACACGACCAATGGCGATATTTCGGTCGGCAGCACTCAATCGTGGCATTTTTAACACAGCTTTCGGCGACAAATGAATGAATATAATACGAAAGCACATGGGCTTTTATACACCCCTACATTAACTGCCATTTTCATGATTTGCATGTGTTTTTTTTGTGCGAAGTCACCATGAGGGTCATTTCATGCGTTGTGACGGAATAAGCAATAAAATACACTTATGCGTACAAATGCAGTTGTTTGGATGGTAATCTTCATTAATTACGTGTATAATTTCAATACATTCGAATAAAATTTAGTTTGGAAGCAATAACTTCATTCAAACGAATTTTTCATATCTGAGGACAGGGGTTGCGTTTCTTTTTTGACAGAGTTTAGTTTATTCTTCACAACTCGCCAACACTACTGCCTATTGCCTTGCTTGTGTGTGTGACCGATCAATGGAAACTCGTGTCATTAAACGTCTCGCTTGTGTACCAGCTGCATTATGGGTATATGTATTGCTGTAGCAGGATAGGTTACAATCTCGGTGTTCAACGAATAGAAGACAATTCAAGTCAATTGTCTAAATAACTCACATTTGTACAGTATGTCGCTCAATATCCCTATAAAATATGCAAATGCAGGTTAGACTCGACAGTACAAAGTAAATGGTGCCTTTGATGGATCATATGTGTACCATGGAACGACTAGATGAGGTTAGCGAAACAAACTAAATATCACTTTATGCATCCAATGACACGTGACACATACCATCTTAACAGGTGGCATCACACGATACATATCACGTGACGCATCATATATCACATAACACGATACACATCCTGTCAGTACTGGTTTCCCCAGGCATTTTAGCATTTATTTGCCGCCCTGCCCTTCTATGATTACAGAAAACTGATATTACCATTTGGTGCGTTTTAGTTTCTATTTAATGTTGAAGTTCAGTGAAATATCTGTGCCCTTTCAGTCTTTGAGAAACATATGTATGAACAATTTAACATAATACTTGGAAATCTGCAGGACAGTTTTGGAACTTTTTTCACCTTTCGGATCATAGGGGAAACACTAATCATCTCTAGCACGACACAGGATACATGGCACATAATACATGATACATAATGATACATGGCACATAATACATGATACATGATACATAATGCATGATACATAATGATACATGATGCTACATGACACATAATGATACATGGTACATGATGATACATGATACATAATGATACATTATATATGATACATGATACCTGATACATGACACATAATACATGGTATATGATACATGATGATACATGACACATAATGATACATGATACATAATGATACATTATACATGACACATAATACATGATACATAATGATACATGATACATAATGATACATGACATATGATGATACATGATACATAATGATACATTATACATGATGATACATGATACCTGATACATGACACATGACACATAAAACATGATGCATGACATATGATGATACGTGATACATAATGATACATGATACATAATGATACATTATACATGACACATGACACATACTACATGATACATAATGATACATGATACATAATGATACATGACATATGATGATACATGATACATAATGATACATTATACATGATGATACATGATACCTGATACATGGCACATGACACATAATACATGATGCATGACATATGATGATACGTGATACATAATGATACACGATACATAATGATGCATGATACATAGCGCAGAATTCACAACATATCACGTGAAGCAGTTCACATAAAGCATATCAGAACTTGTACATGACGCACATCACATAATACTATATGGCACACACACACAATGTAAATCCCACCAGCAAGACATCACATACTACACATCATATATAACATATTAATTGATATCTGTCACAGACTGCATATCATAGGAAATATCAGATATATTAAAAGGCACATAGCTTATGCTATACCACATACCACGTGACTCAGGAAGCACCAGCAACACGTAAGTACAATGTATGAAGCCCATTTCTGGCGTCCAAAGCTGTGATTTTGCTGGAATATTCCTAAAAGTGTCGTAAAAATAAACTCACTCACTCACATATCATATATCATATGGCACAGACATGTCCATAAGATATCACGCCTATCATATAACACGGGAAACGATGTTTATCCTCCCAAACTGTGTTCCACAGGAGATATCGCTGTGTGAGATCAAACGATATCTCCTAGGAGATATCGTTTTGACAGTAGATTTTGTACAATGCCCTGACAATGCTATGACGTCATGTACTTGATGACGTCACAATGCTATGACATCGCTGCACTGCAAGTCTAATGGCAGTACCATGTTCAGAGATGTACATTTTTCATTGAAAATTAATGAAGAGTGATTTTGGGATGATAAATAGAATCTCACCCTCGTGTCTTCTGATATCAAATATATCAACACTCGTTGATAAAGTTAAAAACATCCTCGGCAAGCCTCGGACATTTGTAACTTTATCAACTCGGGTCGATATAATTGATATCAGAAGACACTTGGGTGAGATTCTCTATATATCATTGGACATTGTTGTTGCTGACATTCTGCCACGTTGACGAATCTTGAAATACTTTCAAAATATAAACAAGGATTCAACTATCTCACGTTTTCATTCAAACGCCCTTGACATTTCAACAAAAGCACAGTTTCAAGCAAATAAGGAATAGAAAAGTAAACCCAACCAGCTCGATGAATTTTCTATTTTCTAATATCAGGAAACACAATCAAAATATGTTGTTGTTTATTCTCACTTAAGCGTTATACAATGTTAATGTAAGTACCATTTTATTTAGATACCATTTCATGACAACGCTTATTATCCTAGTTAATATTTTGAAACTATTATAACACCGATTGTGCATGTTTTCATTCAGGACTACATATATTACTTCCTCACAACAAGCATGGCCTGGTTGATTTTTCTGTGCTTGGTTTGCTCACTTATCTCCACGCAAGGTAAGAAGAAAGAAGCACAGTTTACACAAGTAACTCAAGTGGACCTTAATGTAATGTTAGAAAGATTTATCGGGCAGGGACATAGGAGAAGATGTCGGTGTAATTTTAAAGTTTCCAACAAAAATGTCCTTGCAACCCATGCTACTCGTAAAAGGCGACTATCGGCATCAGGGTGGTCAGGGTCGCTGATTTTGTTACACATGTCATCGTATCCAGTTGCGTAGATCGATGCTCATGATGTTGATCACTTGATTGTCTGAACTCCGTTATTTACAGACTGATACATATAACCGGAATATTGCCGACCTTGGCGTTAAAGCAGAAATAAGTTAACCGTTTCACTCAACAAACACGAAAAGCATAAAGTGTTCTACGTTAATCCGTTCATGACACAATCTCGGTGATTACATTTCATTCTTCTGCAGCCACACGCTCTGCACTTCCAGCTCTCTCCTGCAAGGACAACCAGCACTGTTCCGACTGTGACGGAAAAGGGCATTGTCTGGAGTGTAAACTTGGGTATTTCGGTCGGAGGTGCAACGGTTTATGTAGTGAGAACTGTTTTAACAAGAAATGCACAGAATCAGGAAATGGCGATATTAACTGTACTGACGGATGTTTCACGGGACACCAAGGTTTGAGCTGCAACACACCATGTGACAGACAATGGGGTAGCTGCACAGCATGTCCAGGTGGTTGTGATGGAGGATATTGTCAGCTGGGCTCATCCTGTGTGTCTGGATGCATAGACTCCTACTACGGGTCTGACTGTAAGTCGTGTTCCAAACTATGCAAGATCTGCAACAGATCGACAGGGGGATGCATTGAATGCCATCCTCCATTTGAGGGGCAGAACTGTGGATGTGAAAACTGCACTGGATCTGGCGAAGATTGTAAGGAGGGAGGCTGTAAGAATGACCCACGTGAGTATTTGCATAAGTAACATATGTTAATCTACATTGTCGGTTAAATATTGATACTGTACTAGAAAAATAGAATACTAAAGCTTCTTCTAAGTAGAAGATAAATGTAACTGACTGTGGGACCATTTGACTACCATAGGTTTCTTCACTGTCAGTGTACTTCTACTCTTGCACAGTGGCTTGTCTCACACGTTTAGTGTCAGTGTTCTATATTTGTTTGACAGAAGGTAATGGTGGTCAGACAAGGAGTCTACTGTCTGGACAGTTTCACACGTTTAGTGTCAGTGTTCTATGTTTGTTTGACAGAAGGTAATGGTGGTCAGACAAGGAGTGTACTGGCTGGACTGTTTCACACGTTTAGTGTCAGTTTTCTATGTTTGTTTGACAGAAGGTAATGGTGGTCAGACAAGGAGTGTACTGGCTGGACTGTTTCACACGTTTAGTGTCAGATTTCTCTGTTTGTTTGACAGAAGGTAATGGTGGTCAGACAAGGAGTGTACTGGCTGGACTGTTTTATACGTTTACTGGTCAGACTGGCTGGACTTCTCTGATTTCTCTGTTTGTTTGAAAGCAGGTAATGGTGGTCAGACAAGGAGTGTACTGGCTGGACTGTTTCATACGTTTAGTGTCAGTTTTCTGTTTGTTTGACAGCAGGTAATGGTGGTCAGACAAGGTGTGTACTGGCTGGACTGTCCCACACGTTTAGTGTCAGTGTTCTATGTTTGTTTGACAGAAGGTAATGGTGGTCAGACAAGGAGTGTACTGGCTGGACTGTCTCACACGTTTAGTGTCAGTTTTCTCTGTCTTCTTGACAGAAGGTAATGGTGGTCAGACAAGGAGTGTACTGTCTGGACTGTTTCACACGTTTAGTGTCAGTTTCATCTGTTTGTTTGACAGAAGGTAATGGTGGTCAGACAAGGAGTATACTGTCTGGACTGTTTCACACGTTTAGTGTCAGTTTTATGGGTCTGTTTGACAGAAGGTAATGGTGGTCAGACAAGGAGTATACTGTCTGGACTGTTTCACACGTTTAGTGTCAGGTTCTTCTGTTTGTTTGACAGAAGGTAATGGTGATCAGACAAGGTGTGTACTGGCTGGACTGTCCCACACGATTAGTGTCAGTTTTCTCTGTGTGTTTGACAGAAGGTAATGGTGGTCAGACAAGGAGTGTACTGTCTGGACTGTTTCACACGTTTAGTGTCAGTGTTCTATGTTTGTTTGACAGAAGGTAATGGTGGTCAGACAAGGAGTGTACTGGCTGGACTGTTACATACGTTTAGTGTCAGTGTTCTCTGTCTGTTTGACAGAAGGTAATGGTGGTCAGACAAGGAGTGTACTGTCTGGACTGTTTCACACGTTTAGTGTCAGTTTCTTCTGTTTGTTTGACAGAAGGTAATGGTGGTCAGACAAGGAGTGTACTGGCTGGACTGTTTCACACGTTAAGTGTCAGTGTTCTATGTTTGTTTGACAGAAGGTAATGGTGGTCAGACAAGGAGTGTACTGGCTGGACTGTTTCATACGTTTAGTGTCAGTGTTCTATGTTTGTTTGACAGAAGGTAATGGTGGTCAGAGAAGGAGTGTACTGGCTGGACTGTCCCACACGATTAGTGTCAGTTTTCTCTGTCTGTTTGACAGAAGGTAATGGTGGTCAGACAAGAAGTGTACTGACTGGACTGTTTCACACGTTTAGTGTCAGTGTTCTATGTCTGTTTGACAGAAGGTAATGGTGGTCAGACAAGGAGTGTACTGGCTGGACTGTTACTCATGTTTAGTGTTAGTTTCCTCTGTTTGTTTGACAGAAGGTAATGGTGATCTGACTAGGACTGTACTGACTGGGCTGTTGGTGTCACTAGTACTACTTGTGTCCGGCATCTTGGTGACACTTTGCCTGCAAGCGTTTGCCGAAACAAAGGTTAGTGTGTTTCGTGTTTTGTTCTCCACACTAAACAGTGACACACGACTCATATAGTTACATCAATAGCAACACACTGACAATGCTGTTCAGTGGTGGAAATACGTGTATAATATTAGACAGTTTAACAACCCTGCAGGTTCTATTGTGCAAGACCAATGCAGGTTAATGATTTGGTATATGTGATTTGATCATTGGCATCATCTTGATTGCTGCTTGTTAGTGTTAAATGAGAGGAGAATTAGAATCAACAATCTCACCATGGACGCACAACATAAGGTATACCACCATAACATTCATCACAATTTTCGCCGATAATGAGGAATCAATTTGGTGAGTATGAGCTGGCTGGCAATACCCTGGTATGATTGCGTTTTGGATTGCACTCATCCTGACTTTGGCTCACCAATGTATACACTTATTTGAGTCGATTGGGACATATCAAATTTGGATATTGCATATATACATATAGACTATTTAGCACAAACCACAAATCACATCTTAAGTTCATTCGTCTGGCGACGAAACAACAATATTAGATAAAGTTAAACAACGGTGGTCACGGAGATTCCTAGGGCGCGTGAACGTGTTTTGTAGCTTTATGGTAGAGAGTTTCTAAGACTACAACCCTGCTCTGCGACGAAGCACACGAAACAAGTCCCGCCTTAGGCAGGTTAGTTTGTTCAACATGTCCTCTGTTCTCCCAGAAGAAACTGGGTACGAGTTGGGAAAAGTCATGTGACCTTTAACCTTCACGCCTCACAGACAGCTTGGATTTTCTGGGGGGAGAAATGTCCATTATGTTGTATTCGCGTGAGACGTGGGGTGTGACCTTATTATCATTATTATGTACGTTTGAGTGAGTGAGTGAGTGATGTAAAGTCACATCAGCATTATTTCAGTCATATCGTGACTAAAACAAGTTATAAATACATGATGAATACATTTAGATTATAAAACCTGTCCACGAAGGACAATAACAAACTATCACCGATACAATTTCAATCTAGCATTTATCTCTACAACTGTATTTCTATCAGAACAATACAAGACAACAAAGTGTGTACATATTCCACATCTGTGTGTTGCAGGGAGCAGGTTGAACAGAGGGAACAGATGCGTCAAGATGAGGTGGCCTATCTGGAGTATTTACCGTCAGTGCAGGGCGATATCATCACTACTAACCGACATTCCGATCACGCCTATTATGATGTTGTGGATGGTGAGATGGGTCCCACCATTGTTTTCCTCTGACAATGTATTATTCCCATCTATGATACTCACAGTTTGATAAGGATCGCCACTGTAAAACGTTAGCTTCAAAGTGTTAGCTTCAAATGAAGTGAGACGATTCTGTCACGATTCATCAACAGGACTGTGTCCAGCACCACGGGCTCATCGTCCTCATAACAACGTGCGCCTGCTATCACACCGGTTAATTGTGTATCGGGATTTAACCTAAGTCTGTATACCCCTTTGTATGCCTTGAAAATGTGATCCTTAGCGAAACAGTAGTATACGTACAACTGAATCAAGCTTTCAAATTCAGAGGCAACAGTTTGGAATAAAACACTGACTTCTTTGATGACACAGTATATGATACGATGTACAGGCATAGCTGCATTGGTGCCAGTTGCCAGAAGTATTTGTGTCTTTAGTATTACGAAGTATTCCAGCTTTGCGACGGCTGTCGTTACACAATCGCGTTCCCAACCCCTCATTCACTCACTCACTCACTGTTTCACGCATTCTGTGTCTGTCTGTCTCTCTTCCCGCTCCCCAACGCAGTCGCTATCTGTGGATGATGACAATGGTGAGCGTCAACGATAAAACTGTCCGACATGACATTGTTCTCTGTTGAAAGAAGGCGCCAGCAATAGGACGAGTGTAAAATAGCAGGGCAATGGAAACCTGCATTTAATGTGCACGAGTCACAATTCACTCAACTTCAACGTAACCTTAAAATAGCAGGTCACTTTGTGCTGCAATAACAGGAAGTATTAGGGCAATAACACCATGCGTGGGGATTGAATTTACTCTGTGCAAAGTGCAGATAACTAATACTTGCTTTGAAAGAACCTCCTTTTGTAGCCTCAAAACGTGCGGTGCATGTAACAATAAAATAATTCATTATTTGCGCATTTTCTTGTATTTTTTGGAATATCTTAAAGCACCTTCAAATATCTAAAATGTTTGAAACAAGTAACTGGCTGTTGTGAGTGACGTGCATTGTAAGCGAGTGATATACATGGGTAATTTAACTTCGATAGACGAGAAAATTAATCAAAAATGGAAAATACTTTGAAAACTGGCTTCAAATGACATTTTCCTGAGTTTCGTATCATATTTGAACACAGATTTAAATATCTAAAATGCTAACATCCGGAAAATCTTCAGTAAACACAAGTTAACTAGCACTAGACTATGTGCCTGGATTATGTGCGAGTGTTGTGTTAAGGTAGCCTTGTAATATATATTGTCCTTATCAGAGTGTGAACCTCTGCCAGTGTGTCGTGGTGTGGGAGTCACCATGGATTATATGTTGTCCTTCCTTCCTCTGCCAGTGTGTCCTGGTGTGGGGGTCACCATGGAATATATGTTGTCCGTCCGTCCTTCCTTCCCCTGCCAGTGTGTCGTGGTGTGGGGGTCACGCTGACATGGTCCCTGTCGTCATCCAGGTAACTGTGTCACAACCACGGGATGGCATATGGTGTGTATGTGTCACTATAGTGATACAGGACATTGACACCCTTTTCCCGAACACCTGGTGTCACTGATATATGAGCATGCTGATATATTACACTCATATATGAGCATACCTTAACATCAAGCCGAATCTGTTTCTGAGTGTGTATGTTTTTTTGAACTGACATATATCTGTTGCCAATCGAATTTTATATCGCACCAAAGAAGAGGAAAGACCTATATTTGAAATAGTTAGAAACGATTTAGCTCACCTGACTCATATGAAGTAGGCGCGTGTTATTTTGGTTTCGAAATTGCCACAGAGTCGTATTACGATACATATATGGTCAACCTGCAGTATCCAGCATGCACCTCATCCACAATGTTAAACTTCCGTGGCCAACCGGCCATACTCTAAGGTTCATTAGGGTTAATTACAAGCAGGCAGCTGACCTGTACATGGCTGTGCTGATGGTCATGATAAGAAGCTGCTGATATGTCATGTATATTGTCAGCACTGTGATTTAGATTTAGATAACGCAACTTTAACTTAACTCAGAGAATATACAAACATGTCTATATTTCCCGATAAAACCCATACCCCGCCAAAGCGCCTACGATAATAGTGTCTGAGCTTCAGGTAAAAACATAGTACAGGATCCTGTTTCCAGATGAGATGCGGTTTCATCTGGACAGGCCCCCAGGACAACGTTTTAGTGGCGCTCTTGTCTTTCCTCATCGTCGTCAGTTTGAATGAGTGAGTTGGGTTTTACGACGCTTCTATCAATATTACAGCAATATCATGACTGGGGACGCCAGGAATGGGCTACATTGAACCCATGTGGGGCATCGAACCCAGGCGTTCGACGTGATAGAGAACGCTTTAACTACTGGGCTATCTAAATGCTCATTAAATTAGTAAAGGCAATTGATAAACAATTTCTGCTAAACTGAAGTAAAGCTTCCAGATGTAAAACTGTGTAAAATCACTTGATCGTCTCGATAATTTGCAGGCCGCCGTCACGTGACTGGCACATTACGTGTCTATACAACAAGCATACCAACAGGACTTTCACAGTGTTGGAAATATGTCGATGAACAATAGCCCCGGGGGCAGGTATTTACGCCCGCTGCTAACTGCACTTGCTATACGTGCCATGTAAAGTACCATACAGACCTTTGTCGGGTAACGTTGACTCTATGCGGGGAGGTTAAATCACTGTGCAGTGGGCCGCAATCCTACCACGGGTATAAGCCGGTCATTTCTACCCGTTTAGTGTAAAGCAATAAGATTGACATTTTCCAGAATGTATGTAAGAAAAGGACCAAGACCGGGCGTGTTTTCTGCGCTACTTCTATGCTCATTAAACTAGTTAACTAATGAAACAATTTCTGATAAATTGAGATAGTATTCCCGGATTGACACGACCTGTTTTCCTTTCACGTAGTAGGCACGTCAGTTATGTATCTCCAAGGATGGTCGCTCAACAGGTGTGGGGATCATTGATGTGTAATACTTCAGGCAAGGGGAGCAGGTCTGTGAATCATTGATGTGTAATACTTCAGGCAAGGGGAGCAGGTCTGTGAATCATTGATGTGTAATACTTCAGGCAAGGGGAGCAGGTCTGTGGATCATTGATGTGTAATACTTCAGGCAAGGGGGGCAGGTCTGTGAATCATTGATGTATAATACTTCAGGCAAGGGGGGCAGGTCTGTGGATCATTGATGTGTAATACTTCAGGCAAGGGGCAGGTCTGTGGATCATTGATGTGTAATACTTCAGGCAAGGGGGCAGGTCTGTGAATCATTGATGTAATACTTCAGGCAAGGGAGCAGGTATGTGAATCATTGATGTGTAATACTTCAGGCAAGGGAGCAGGTATGTGAATCATTGATGTGTAATACTTCAGGCAAGGGAGCAGGTCTGTGGATCATTGATGTGTAATACTTCAGGCAAGGGAGCAGGTCTGTGGATCATTGATGTGTAATACTTCAGGCAAGGGGGCAGGTCTGTGAATCATTGATGTGTAATACTTCAGGCAAAGGGGCAGGTATGTGGATCATTGATGTGTAATACTTCAGGCAAGGGGGCAGGTCTGTGAATCATTGATGTGTAATACTTCAGGCAAGGGGAGCAGGTCTGTGAATCATTGATGTGTAATACTTCAGGCAAGGGGAGCAGGTATGTGAATCATTGATGTGTAATACTTCAGGCAAGGGTAGCAGGTCTGTGAATCATTGATGCGTAATACTTCAGGCAAGGGGAGCAGGTCTGTGGATCATTGATGTGTAATACTTCAGGCAAGGGTAGCAGGTCTGTGAATCATTGATGTGTAATACTTCAGGCAAGGGGAGCAGGTCTGTGGATCATGATGATGTAATACTTCAGGCAAGGGAGCAGGTCTGTGGATCATTGATGTAATACTTCAGGCAAGGGGAGCAGGTCTGTGGATCATTGATGTGTAATACTTCAGGCAAGGGAGCAGGTCTGTGGATCATTGATGTGTAATACTTCAGGCAAGGGGAGCAGGTCTGTGGATCATTGATGTGTAATACTTCAGGCAAGGGGAGCAGGTCTGTGGATCATTGATGTGTAATACTTCAGGCAAGGGGAGCAGGTCTGTGAATCATTGATGTGTAATACTTCAGGCAAGGGGAGCAGGTCTGTGAATCATTGATGTGTAATACTTCAGGCAAGGGGAGCAGGTCTGTGGATCATTGATGTGTAATACTTCAGGCAAGGAGGGCAGGTCTGTGAATCATTGATGTGTAATACTTCAGGCAAGGGGAGCAGGTCTGTGGATCATTGATGTGTAATACTTCAGGCAAGGAGGGCAGGTCTGTGAATCATTGATGTGTAATACTTCAGGCAAGGGTAGCAGGTCTGTGGATCATTGATGTGTAATACTTCAGGCAAGGGGGGCAGGTCTGTGAATCTTTGATGTGTAATACTTCAGGCAAGGGGAGCAGGTCTGTGGATCACTGATGTGTAATACTTCAGGCAAGGGGAGCAGGTCTGTGGATCATTGATGTGTAATACTTCAGGCAAGGGGAGCAGGTCGGTTTCAGTGAAAGTAGGCTGGGAGATGACCCAGTGAGCTGGCCGACAGACTGAGCCAGCGTTCGGCAGGTACAACAGGAACCATGTGCTACAGAAACTAGACCAGTGTGAGGTGGTTTAAGAAACAAAGCCTCAAGGTGTTCCACGTTACTAACCACGAGACAATCGTGTGTCGCTCGTTACACTTGGCATTGGAGTGAGTGACTAAGTTAAAATTTAATGTCACTTCGGCAATATTTCAGCCATATAGTGAACATAAACAATAAATTTAAGTTACTAAAAATCAGAAAATCAGTCATCGAAGGACTGTAAAATAACTAGAGTATCACAGATGGTGTCTAAAACTAGCATGAACATGTAAAACTATCTTATTTACGAAGACAATACAATATAATAACGGGCTATAGATCGCCAACAACTGAAGGTAGATCACCATACCAGGGACCATGGGGACGTACAGTGCCTTTGCTACCTGCATGGACCCTAAATGGATTTAGAACATCCCTTCAGCCGCTGGCGATCGCAGGAACATTTAGCCGACTGTTAAAATAACAAAAATACTACGTTTTAAAAATCTGATTTAACTTTGAAGGTATTGGGACTTGGACACGGTGCAACAGGAATATGTTTATAAGAGAGAACATGGACATCCATCATCCATCAATCCCTTCCCATGCCATTCATACCTACCATCCATCCTTCCATCCATCCATCCTGTCATCCATCCATCCATCCTGCCATCCATCCTGCCATCCATCTTGCCACCAATCCATCCTACCATCCATCCAGGACAACTAAGGCATACAAGATGACCCAGGTACATTTGATTACCCAAGCAGTCATGTCTTAATACCACCACACCCGTTATACACGTAACAAAACCGGATCAGTGATAATACGAGACGCAAGCAGGTAAGATATTACGAAGATATTTCCCCCGACGCGGACACCTGTTGGGAGCCATACCTGGAGCAGGCAGTGACATATCAGCTGGTCACGTGACACAACGCGGTCCAATGCAGGATGCACCACGAATGAAGCTTAAACAGATCGTCATCGTGGTGAGTACAATCTGTAATTAGTATTCATTAACGCAAGATCGATTTCATGTCAATAGTGACCTGTTGTTACGAAGGATGACAGTCACAATCATAATAAACTTTCCAGTATACTGCAGACTGAAAGTTGATCAGATTTGTCGTACACACATTAATAGATGAAGGGATGGTGTACATCAAGCTAGGGCCCATGTAGGAAGCAAATGTACTGTAAGTCCCCATGGTTCCTAGTATGGTGATCTACCTTCAGTTGTTGGCAATATATAGCCTGTTTTTTACCTTGTATTGCCATTTATAGTTAAACTGTTTCACATTTAATTACTAGTTAAAAATTCGATTCTGTGATAGTGTAGTTATTTTACTGTCCTTCGTTGACAGGTTTTTACAATTTACCATTCATTACTATGTATAAAATTATTTGTTCTCGTCACGATATTGCCGAAGTGACGATAAATATTAACTCACTCACTGACTCACTGGGTTTCTTTGTATTTTCAACCACTGATTTCCTTGGATTTCTTCGTATTATCAACCACTGATTTCCCTGGATTTCTTCGTATTATCAATCACTGATTTCCCCTGGACTTCATCGTGTTATCAACCAGTGATTTCAATGGGTTTAATTGAATTATCAACATCTGATTTCCTTGTGCTTCATCGTGTTATCAACCACTGATTTACCGGGATGTGATTATATTATCAACCACTGTTTTATCTGGGTTTCCTAGTCTTGTCAACCCCTGGTTTACCTGGATTTGATTGTGTCCACTGATTCACCTGGAGATGTTTGCGCTGTCAACCACTTACTGTTGGGGATGGAGAGAGGGAGGTCGAGAGAGGGGAGGGACGGGAGCGCAGTCTACTGGTTCGCTCGTCACGCCATAGATCCGGGTACCCTACATACGTACAATGTGAAGCCCATTTCTTGCGTCAATTTCCGCGAAATCACGGAAATAAGGCAAACAGTGGCGTAAAATTATGTCATTCATTATATCAACCACTGGTTAACTGGTAGTTATTCGTGTTATCAACCACTGGTTAACTGGTGGTTATTCGTGTTATCAACCACCTCTAAACTGGTAGTTATTCGTGTTGTCAGTCACTGATATACCTGAGTCTGCTTTACAGTGTGGCACTGCCCCTCGAGCTGTCGATGTTGCACTCTTTTACCTGGACGGTCCTCTATTCTTCCTGTTTAAGTATGGTACATTAAACACTGACTTCACAACGAGCTGTTCTCATTACAGTATCTCTCAACTAGGGCAAGTGGTTAAAACAATATGTCACTTGCGTTCAGACATATCACCTGACATGGGGGCAGTGCAACGTCAGGCATGTTTGGAGTGGACTGATAAAGAAAACAATGCCAGTTCATTCTTCAGTCTACAGAAATTTATAGATTCGCCCATAGGGGTGAAAGGTTGTCGTGTATCGACTGAAGAAACATAAAGGAAACAGTTCGCAATCATGTAAATAGGGCTAGTGATATGAATAGCTTTCTGTGAACAGTTTTCAGTGTTGATACTGAATAATCCTGCTGGTAAACGATCCCGTTATCTGTGACCCCCACACAGAGTACGCTACCCCCAGGCTGGATTCTCGGGGAACACGCTCTACACGGAAAGACCCAGCCGTCAGTATCGTGTCACTGATAAAGGACACATTGTTGGCTTAGCACTGATTTGTGCTTGACAGCGTGCAATGTGGGGCGGTTTCGGGTTGTGTTGGGTGATGGTGTGTGGCTGTGTTGAAGGTGTTTGTGTTTAGAGGTTGTGGGGTTGCGCTTGGGAGGTGAGGATGTGACTTTGGCAGTTGTTGGGTGGTGCTCGGAAGGTGTGGGATTTGTGTTTGGGTGTTGTAGGATTGTGTTCGTGAGGTGTGGGGTTGTGCTCGAGAGGTATGGGGTTTGTGTGTGTGTGTGGGGAGGGTTTAAGGAATCTTGTAACAAAAGACAACCAAAATAATTGCAACCAAACAAGAAATACAATTATATAGCAGTGAAGAGAGTTTACAGTGTTGGTCATTTGTTGCTACTTTATGCCCCCCAAAAAATAAATCGTTTGCATAATTTAATGTGGAGCGGTTCTCCGCCAAACTCGCCATACACCATAAAGTTAGGAGTGGAGCTTCGAAGACCAACAGCGAATTTAACAAATCTGGGATGTACTCTTTAAGTAATGTTCCGGTTTTCAAAACCCCATACTTCACAACTACAAAGGAGAATTTGTTATATTATAGTATCAAATGCTTTTAGGGTAAAATCAATTGGTAGTTTTAAATTTCGGGCTTTTTTTTCAAAAGAGCAAACATAGCTTTATTTGCATTTCTACAAGCGCTTTGATACCTGTCAAGAACTTACCATTTCTATGTCACCTTAGGTCAAGATAATAAATCGAGGATACTAAACGACCTTGTGTGTAATACCATTTTTATTAAACGAGTTAATGATTTGGTATCAAACAAGCAAAAGCGAGTTTTATGAAAATGGCATTTCATGGAAGCGAGTTTAGTATTCTGTTTATTACTCTCCGACATACGTTGGTAGAAACTGTAATGCGAGTAAAACTGTAAAACTTTCGGGGAGTCAAACAAGGTCTAATACAATTGTGACAGAGATATTAACGTTGTGACGTCATAACTGTAAATCACTATGACGTCATACGTACGGCGTTACGCCATGTAATATTATTAAACAGTGATATCTTCAAAGGGGGAGTTATAAGTATTTTTATCTTAAATTCATGTAAAATACTTTAATTTCATTGGTCAATGACGGTTTAACAGGAGGGCGACAACCGGAAAAAATATTACCCGCTGCCACGGTATCCGCCAAGCTCTCCGCCGAGAAGCTGAAGCACTAACAATCGTATGACGTCATAATATGACGCATGCCGTGCCCGGAGTTCGAAAACTGTTCGATCAGCTGTTTATGTGTTCATTTTGTACAGATTTATTTTACCCACTTTCACTGCTTTATTTAAGCTATTTTATACATTGAGTGGTTTGCACACTCAACTTATACATTATTAACAATTTTTATAGTAGTTTTATGCTTGTCAGAATATGTTCCACTGATGTTAAAAATCCAGTCGAGAGGCAGACGCCATTTTGTTTGCATGACATATAGTCGGTAGCGATCTTTAACATAAAATAAAATTATATTTTGTACATTTATCATTGCGTATGATCCCCCTCGGCTCGGCTGACACTGCCACAAAGCGGCGTACATGAGACCGTTTTACCCTCGAGAGAAGCATGTAGCTTATAGTACCTACTATTTCAATTTTACTGTAAGAAGGGCTACATTTTTGCATCCAGTGACAACAGATGATATATGATTATGGCACATATTTCTAACGAGCGTCAACAATTTGCCATTGATACCAACTTGTAGCATTTTATAACACAGCCCTGCAAGCCATACGGTGAAATTAATAAATACACAATAAAGTTTACGATTAGATAATTTTTACTGATAATTCTAAAACTGTATTCATAATAAACATATTATCGGCAGTGGAAAACCCTTTTCTAAATCCTGCAAGTTTAAGGATATTAGTGATTTCTGCGAAACAAAACTGTCACCAATGGCAAATATACAGAGTCAAAAAAGAAACTTCACATTCTTTCTTCAGGGCACTATAAAAGAACAAGAGATGGTAAGATGGTTACATTGTTATTATTTCATTACTGAGATCTGTGTGATGTACTCGATACACTGACAGTGCCATAATCAGTTCCATTAGGCTACACCGCCATTCAAAAAATACAGAATGTCAAGTCACAATAATAAAAATGCGAAATTTATCAGTTCAGTATCGTGTATGGCTGCCCCGCGCATTCACCACTGCCAAACATCGTCTCCTCATCAACTGCCTGATGCTTGTGAACACGTGGTTGGAGATTCTGCACCATTCCTCTTGCAAGGCAGCGCCAAGTTCCTGCAAAACCTGAGGTTGGTTCCTAAGACCACGAACCCTTCTCCCAAGTGCATCCCAAACGTGCTCTATTGGATTAAGGTCAGGGGACCTCGATGGCCAGTCCATGACGTTGATTCCAGCGTTTTGAAGGAAATTTCGTGTCAACATCGCGGTATGCGGCCGAGCATTATCATGCTGGAAGTGTAGACCTTGGCCATGAGCCGCCATGAAAGGAACGAGTTCAGGGGCGAGCACCTGGTCGCGGTAAGCAGCAGCTGTGAGGTTTCCACGGATGACCAGAAGTCGGGAACGGTTGTTCCCACAGAAAGCACCCCACACCATGCAACTTCCACCCCCGAATCTGTCGACTTCCTGTACACAACATTAGGCGACGTCGTCTCCAGACTCTATGCCTGCCGTCCGCGAATCTGAGGGTAAACCTGGATTCATTGCTAAAGACGACTCGATTCCAGTCTCTCTGGGTCCATCGGAGGTGACGTTAGGCCCACAGCAGACGTTGACGTTGATGAAACGGCGTCGATATTGGCCCACGATATGGACGTCGAGAATGGAGATTGGTAGCCCGCAACCGATTTCGAATGGTCTGTGAGGACAGTCGACCTCTAAACATCTCAGCCCTGGTTCGTGTAGCCGACAGACATCTGTCACGTAGCTGACGTAGGACAATTTGACGGTCTTCTGCTCGTGACGTCAAACGTGGACGACCCGACCTTGGGCGATCAGAAGTGGTGCCAGTTTGTTGTAGACGACCTCGCAAGTCATACACAGTACGACGGCTGCATCCCATTGCTCTTGCGACGTCAATAACTGATCTTCCCGCTTGCAACAACCCAACGGCACGTTCACGTTGCACATTTGACAATCGTGGCATTTCAAGTACCGTTAGAACTGTGGTTTAAAAGAGTTTTTTTAATTCTTGAGGCCAATGTAAACACGTGCATATGACGAAAACTTCGATGCGAAGATCACGTGATCGACTGCACGTGTAAAACCCGATTTGGCACTAACGTCATTTGCACGACGAATGGATGGGTTTGAGTGGGTTTTGCTAACGTTTTTCTAGAGTCGAAAGATAGGGATCCCATTTCGGATACATAGATGTATCATCAGCGACAAATTATTCATTATTTTTCAAATTACATTTTGTGAAGTTTCTTTTTTGACTCAGTATTTATGCATCTTTCTATTTGTTTGTATCACAAACCTGTCACACATGCCAGCGGTGAGCATCTTTGTATTTATTTGAATGCTGACTTTGTTTCCATTTGCAGGTCCAGATCAACCAGAGCCATGATAATCATCAATCTTATCCTGTTGATACTCAGTGAGTATTTGAGGAAATCATTCATATGGCGGTCACAATCCGTTTACGCCGCTTTCA
This sequence comes from Haliotis rubra, assembly GCF_003918875.1. Lineage (NCBI taxonomy): Eukaryota > Metazoa > Mollusca > Gastropoda > Lepetellida > Haliotidae > Haliotis > Haliotis rubra. The sequence continues at coordinate 300,277 of NW_025767316.1, forward strand.
GCAATATTCCAGCAATATCACGCCGGGGAATCACACATTGGAATCACAATGGGGAATCGAACCCGGGTTCTTGGTGTGACGAAAGAAAGCTTTGAACACTAGGTTACCCCTGGTATTGCCACACTGTTCTGGTATTGCCGCACTGTTCTGGTACTGCCGCACTGTTCTGAAATTGCAGCACTGTTCTTGTATTACCGCACTGTTCTGACATTGCTGCACTCTTCTGGTGCTGCCGCACTGTTCTGATATTGCTGCACTGTTCTGGTATTGCCGCACTGTTCTTGTATTGCCGCACTGTTCTGGTATTGCCGCACTGTTCTGGTACTGCCGCGCTGTTCTGGTATTGCTGCACTCTTCTGATATTGCCACACTGTTCTGATATTTCCGCACTATTCTGGTATTGCTGCACTGTTCTCATATTGCCGCACTGTTCTGATGTCCCTGTACTGTTCTGGTATTGCTGCACTGTTCTGGTATTGTCGCACTGTTCTGATATTTCCGCACTGTTCTGGTATTGCTGGACTATTCTGGTATTGCTGCACTGTTCTGGTATTGCCAAACGGTTCGGATATCCCTGTACTGTTCTGGTATTGCTGCACTGTTCTGATATTGCTGCACTGTTCTGATACTGCTGCACTCTTCTGGTATTGCTCTGCTGTTCTGATATTGCCGCACTGATCTGGTATTGCTGCATCGGTCTAGTATTACTGCACTGGTCTGATATTGCCGCATGGGTCTGGTATTACTGCACTGTCCTGGTATTGCTGCACTGTTCTGGTATTGCTGTACCGTTCTGGTATTGCTGTACTGTTCTGATATTGCCGCACTGTTCTGATATTGCCGCGCTGTTCTGATATTGCTGCACTGTTCTGATATTGCGGCACTTTTCTGGTATTCCCGCACTGTTCTGGTACTGCCGCAATGTTCTGATATTGCCGGGGCGGTGGGGTAGCCTAGTGGTTAAAGCGTTGACTCGTCACGCCGAAGACCCGGGTTCGAATCCCCTCATGGGAACATTGTGTGAAGCCCATTTCTGGTGTCCCCGCCGTGATGTTGCTGGAATATTGCTAAAAGTGGCATCAAACTAAACTCAGTTAGTCTGATATTGCCGCACTGTTCTGGTATTGCCGCACAGTTCTTGTCTGGTATTGCTGCACTGTTCTGGTATTGCCGCACTGTTCTGGTACTGCCGCACTGTTCTGGTATTGCCGCACTGTTCTGATATTGCTGCACTCTTCTGATATTGCTGGATTATTCTGGTATTGCCACACTGTTCTGGTATTGCTCCACTTTTCCGATATTGCCGCACTGTTCTGATATTGCTGTACTGTTTTGGTATTGCTGTACTGTTCCGATATTGCCACACTGTTCTGATATTGCTCCACTGTTCCGATATTGCCGCACTGTTCTGGTACTGCTGTAATGTTCTGATACTGCTGCACTGTTCTGATATTGCTGCATTGGTCTGGTATTACTGGACTGGTCTGATATTGCCGCATGGGTCTGGTATAACTGCAATGTCCTGGTATTGCTGTACTGCTCTGGTATTGCTGTACCGTTCTGGTATTGCTGTACTGTTCTGATATTGCCGCATAGGTCTGGTATTACAGCACTGTCCTGGTATTGCTGTACTGTTCTGGTATTACAGTACCGTTCTGGTATTGCTGTACTGTTCTGATATTGCCGCACTGTTCTGATATTGCCGCACTGTTCTGATAATGCATCACTGTTCTGATATTGCTGCACTGTTCTCATATTGCTTCACTGTTCTGATATTGCTGCACTGTTCTGATACTGCCGCACTGTTCTGGTATTGCTGCACAGTTCTGATATTGTCGCACTGTTCTGATATTGCGGCACTGTTCTGATATTGCAGCACTGTTCTGATATTGCCCACCGTTCTGATATTGCCGCACTGTTCTGGAATTGCCGCGATGTTCTGATGTTGCTGGACTGCACCGATATTACCGCACTGTTCTAGTACTGCTGCACTGTTCTGATATTGATGCACTCTTCTGGTATTGCTGGACCGTTCTGGTATTGCTTCACTGTTCTGACATTGCCTCACTGCTGTGATATTGCCCCACTGTTCTGGTTCTGCGGCACTGTTCTGGTATTGCTTGACTGCTCTGGTATTGCCGCTCTGTTCTGGTATTGCGGCTCTGTTCTGGTATTGCTGCGCTGTTCTGATACTGCCGCACTGTTCTGGTATTGCTGTACTGTTCTGATACTGCTGCGTTGTTCTGATATTGACGCACTGCTCTGATATTGCCGCATGAGTCTGGTTTTGCAGCAGTGTTCTGGTATTGCTGTACTGTTCTGATATTGCTGCATTGGTCTGGTATTATTGCTGAACTGTTCTGGTATTGCGGCTCTGTTCTGGTATTGCGACTCTGTTCTGGTATTTTACTGCGCTGTTCTGATACTGCCGCACTGTTCTGGTATTGCTGTACTGTTCTGAAACTGCTGCACTGTTCTGATATTGCCGCACTGCTCTGATATTGCCGCATGAGTCTGGTATTGCAGCAGTGTTCTGGTATTGCTGTACTGTTCTGATACTGCTGCACTCTTCTGATATTGCTGCACTGTTCTGATATTGCCGCACTCCTCTGATATTGCCGCATGAGTTTGGTATTGCTGCACTGTTCCGATGTTGCCGCACTGTTCTGATATTGCTCGACTGCTCTGATACTGCACTGTACTGATATTGCAGCACTATACTAGTATTACTGCACTGTTCTGATATTGCTGCACTGTTCCGATGTTGCTGCACTGTTCTGATATTGCTCGACTGCTCCGATATTGCCACACTGTTCTGGTATTGCTGGACTGCTCTGATACTGCACTGTACTGATATTGCAGCACTATACTAGTATTACTGCACTGTTCTGATATTGCTGCACTGTTCCGAAGTTGCTACACTGTTCTGATATTGCTCGACTGCTCCGATATTGTCGCACTGTTCTGGTATTGCTGGACTGCTCTGATACTGCACTGTACTGATATCGCAGCACTATACTAGTATTACTGCACTGTTCTGATATTACCGCACTGTCCTCATATTGCTGCACTGTTCCGATGTTGCAGCACTGTTCTGATATTGCTGGAATGCTCCGCTATTGCCGCACTGTTGTGGTATTGCCTGACTGCTCTGATAATACTGCACTGTACTGATATTGCAGCACTATACTAGTATTACTGCACTGTTCTGATATTGCTGCACTGTTCTGATATTGCTCGACTGCTCCGATATTGCCGCACTGTTCTGATATTGCTGCACTGTTCTGATATTACTGCACTGTTCAGATATTGCTGCACTGTTCTGATATTGCTGCACTGTTCTGACATTGCTGCATTGTTCTGATATTTCTGCACTGTTCAGGTAATTTTTGCACTGTTCTGATATTGCTTCACTGTTCTGATATTGCTGCACTGTTCTGATATTGCTTCACTGTTCTGATATTGCTGCACAGTTCTGATATTGTCGCACTGTTCTGATATTGCGGCACTGTTCTGATATTGCTGCACTGTTCTGATATTGCCCACCGTTCTGATATTGCCGCACTGTTCTGGAATTGCAGCGATGTTCTGATGTTGCTGGACTGCACCGATATTACCGCCCTGTTCTGGTACTGCTGCACTGTTCTGATATTGATGCACTCTTCTGGTATTGCTGGACCGTTCTGGTATTGCTGCACTGTACTGGTATTGCTGCACTGTTCTGACATTGCCTCACTGTTGTGATATTGCCGCACTGTTCTGGTTCTGCAGCACTGCTCTGGTATTGCCGCACTGCTCTGATATTACCGCACTGTTCTGGTATTGCTGCACTGTTCTGGTATTGTTGGACTGTTCTGGTATTGCGGCTCTGTTCTGGTATTGCGGCACTGTTCTGGTATTGCTGCGCTGTTCTGATACTGCCGCACTGTTCTGGTATTGCTGTACTGTTCTGATACTGCTGCATTCTTCTGATATTGCTGCACTGTTCTGATATTGACGCACTGCTCTGATATTGACGCATGAGTCTGGTATTGGAGCAGTGTTCTGGTATTGCTGTACTGTTCTGATATTGCTGCATTGGTCTGGTATTATTGCTGGACTGTTCTGGTATTGCGGCTCTGTTCTGGTATTGCGGCTCTGTTCTGGTATTGCTACGCTGTTCTGATACTGCCGCACTGTTCTGGTATTGCTGTACTGTTCTGAAACTGCTGCACTGTTCTGATATTGCTCGACTGCTCCGATATTGCCGCACTGTTCTAATATTTCTCCACTGTTCTGGTATTTCTGCACTGTTCTGATATTGCTTCACTGTTCTGATATTGCTGCACTGTTCTGATATTGCTTCACTGTTCTGATATTGCTGCACTGTTCTGGTATTAACGCACTGTTCTGGTATTGCCGCACTGTTCTGCTATTTCCACACTGTTCTGGTATTGCCGTACTGTTCTGGTATTGCCACACTGTTCTGGTATTGCTGCACTGTTCTGGTATTGCTGTACTGTTCTGGTATTGCCGCACTGTTCTGGTATTGCTGCACTGTTCTGGTATTTCCGCACTGTTCTGATATTGCCACACTGTTCTGGTATTGCTGTACTGTTCTGATATTGCAGCGCTGCTCTGATATTGCCGCATGAGTCTGGTATTGCAGTAGTGTCCTGTTAATGCTCTACTGTTCTGATACTGCTGCACTCTTCTGATATTGGTGCACTGTTCTGATATTGCCGCACTGCTCTGATATTGCCACATGAGTTTGGTATTGCTGCACTGTTCCAATGTTGCTGCACTGTTCTGATATCGCTCGACTGCTCCGATATTGCCGCACTGTTCTGGTATTGCTGGACTGCTCTGATTCTGCACTGTACTGATATTGCAGCACTATACTAGTATTACTGCACTGTTCTGATATTGCTGCACTGTTCCGATGTTGCTACACTGTTCTGATATTACCGCACTGTCCTCATATTGCTGCACTGTTCCGATGTTGCAGCACTGTTCTGATATTGCTGGAATGCACCGATATTGCCGCACTGTTCTGGTATTGCCTGACTGCTCTGATAATACTGCACTGTACTGATATTGCAGCATTATACTAGTATTACTGCACTGTTCTGATATTGCTGCACTGTTCTGATATTGTTCGACTGCTCCGAGATGGCCGCACTGTTCTGATATTGCTGCACTGTTCAGATATTACTGCACTGTTCTGATATTACTGCTCTGTTCTGATATTGCTGCACTGTTCTGACATTGCTTCACTGTTCTGATATTGCTGCACTGTTCTGATATTGCTTCACTGTTCTGATATTGCTGCACTGTTCTGATACTGCCGCACTGTTCTGGTATTGCTGCACAGTTCTGATATTGTCGCACTGTTCTGATATTGTGGCACTGTTCTGATATTGCAGCACTGTTCTGATATTGCCCACCGTTCTGATATTGCCGCACTGTTCTGGAATTGCCGCGATGTTCTGATGTTGCCTGACTGCACCGATATTACCGCACTGTTCTGGTACTGCTGCAGTGTTCTAATATTGATGCACTCTTCTGGTATTGCTGGACCGTTCTGGTATTGCTGCACTGTTCTGGTATTACGGCACTGTTCTGGTATTGCTGTACTGTTCTGAAACTGCTTCACTGTTCTGCTATTGCCGCACTGCTCTGATATGCCGCATGAGTCTGGTATTGCAGTAGTGTTCTGGTATTGCTGTACTGTTCTGATACTGCTGCACTCTTCTGATATTGCTGCACTGTTCTGATATTGCCGCACTGCTCTGATATTGCCGCATGAGTTTCGTATTGCTGCACTGTTCCGATGTTGCTACACTGTTCTGATATTGCTCGACTGCTCTGATATTGCCGCACTGTTCTGGTATTGCTGGACTGCTCTGATTCTGCACTGTACTGATATTGCAGCACTATACTAGTATTACTGCACTGTTCTGATATTGCTGCACTGTTCCGATGTTGCTACACTGTTCTGATATTGCTCGACTCCTCCTAAATTGCCGCACTGTTCTGGTATTGCTGGACTGCTCTGATACTGCACTGTACTGATATTGCAGCACTATACTAGTATTACTGCACTGATCTGATATTACCGCACTGTCCTCATATTGCTGCACTGTTTCGATGTTGCAGCACTGTTCTGATATTCCTGGAATGCTCCGATATTGCCTCACTGTTCTGGTATTGCCTGACTGCTCTGATAATACTGCACTGTACTGATATTGCAGCACTATACTAGTATTACTGCACTGTTCTGATATTGCTGCACTGTTCTGATATTGCTCGACTGCTCCGAGATTGCCGCACTGTTCTGATATTACCGCACTGTTCTGATATTGCTGCACTGTTCTGATATTGCTGCACTGTTCTGACATTGCTGCATTGTTCTGATATTTCTGCACTGTTCTGGTATTTCTGCACTGTTCTGATATTGCTTCACTGTTCTGATATTGCTGCACTGTTCTCATATTGCTTCACTCTTCTGGTATTGCTGGACCGTTCTGGTATTGCTGCACTGTACTGGTATTGCTGCACTGTTCTGTTATTGCTGCACTGTTCTGACATTGCCTCACTGTTGTGATATTGCCGCACTGTTCTGGTTCTGCTGCACTGTTCTGGTATTGCCGCACTGCTCTGATATTGCCGCACTGTTCTGGTATTGCTGCACTGTTCTGGTATTGATGCACTCTTCTGGTATTGCGGCTCTGTACTGGTATTGCTGCACTGTTCTGGTATTGCTGCACTGTTCTGACATTGCCTCACTGTTGTGATATTGCCGCACTGTTCTGGTTCTGCCGCACTGTTCTGGTATTGCCGCACTGTTCTGGTATTGCTGCGCTGTTCTGATACTGCCGCAATGTTCTGGTATTGCTGTACCGTTCTGATGCCGCTGCATTCTTCTGATATTGCTGCACTGTTCCGATGTTGCTACACTGTTCTGATATTGCTCGACTGCTCCGAAATTGCCGCACTGTTCTGGTATTGCTGGACTGCTCTGATACTTTACTGTACTGATATTGCAGCACTATACTAGTATTACTGCACTGATCTGATATTACCGCACTGTCCTCATATTGCTGCACTGTTTCGACGTGCAGCACTGTTCTGATATTCCTGGAATGCTCCGATATTGCCTCACTGTTCTGGTATTGCCTGACTGCTCTGATAATACTGCACTGTACTGATATTGCAGCACTATACTAGTATTACTGCACTGTTCTGATATTGCTGCTCTGTTCTGATATTGCCGCACTGCTCTGATATGCCGCATGAGTCTGGTATTGCAGTAGTGTTCTGGTATTGCTGTACTGTTCTGATACTGCTGCACTGTTCTGATATTGCGGCACTGTTCTGATATTGCTGCACTGTTCTGACATTGCTGCATTGTTCTAATATTTCTGCACTGTTCTGGTATTTCTGCACTGTTCTGATATTGCTTCACTGGTCTGATATTGCCGCACTGTTCTGATATTCCTTCACTTTTCTGATATTGCTGCACTGTTCTGGTATTGCCGCACTGTTCTGGTATTGCCGCACTGTTCTGCTATTTCCACACTGTTCTGGTATTGCCGTACTGTTCTGGTATTGCCACACTGTTCTGGTATTGCTGTACTGTTCTGGTATTGCTGTACTGTTCTGGTATTGCCGCACTGTTCTGGTATTGCTGCACTGTTCTGGTATTTCCGCACTGTTCTGATATTGCCACACTGTTCTGGTATTGCTGCACTGTTCTGGTATTGCTGTAATGTTCTGATATTGCTGCGCTGCTCTGATATTGCCGCATGAGTCTGGTATTCCAGTAGTGTCCTGTTATTGCTGTACTGTTCTGGTATTTCCGCACTGTTCTGATATTGCCACACTGTTCTGGTATTGCTGGACTGTTCTGATATTAACGCACTGTTCTGGTATTGCTGCACTGTTCTGGTATTGCTGTAATGTTCTGATGTTGCTGCGCTGCTCTGATATTGCCGCATGAGTCTGGTATTGCAGTAGTGTCCTGTTATTGCTGCACTGTTCTGGTATTTCCGCACTGTTCTGATATTGCCACACTGTTCTGGTATTGCTGGACTGTTCCGATATTAACGCACTGTTCTGGTATTGCTGCACTCTTCTGATATTGCTGCACTGTTCTGATATTGCCGCACTGCTCTGATATTGCCACATGAGTTTGGTATTGCTGCACTGTTCCAATGTTGCTGCACTGTTCTGATATCGCTCGACTGCTCCGATATTGCCGCACTGTTCTGGTATTGCTGGACTGCTCTGATTCTGCACTGTACTGATATTGCAGCACTATACTAGTATTACTGCACTGTTCTGATATTGCTGCACTGTTCCGATGTTGCTACACTGTTCTGATATTGCTCGACTGCTCCGATATTGTCGCACTGTTCTGGTATTGCTGGACTGCTCTGATACTGCACTGTACTGATATTGCAGCACTATACAAGTATTACTGCACTGTTCTGATATTACCGCACTGTCCTCATATTGCTGCACTGTTCCGATGTTGCAGCACTGTTCTGATATTGCTGGAATGCACCGATATTGCCGCACTGTTTTGGTATTGCCTGACTGCTCTGATAATACTGCACTGTACTGATATTGCAGCATTATACTAGTATTACTGCACTGTTCTGATATTGCTGCACTGTTCTGATATTGTTCGACTGCTCCGAGATTGCCGCACTGTTCTGATATTGCTGCACTGTTCTGATATTACTGCACTGTTCTGATATTGCTGCTCTGTTCTGATATTGCTGCACTGTTCTGACATTGCTTCACTGTTCTGATATTGCTGCACTGTTCTCATATTGCTTCACTGTTCTGATATTGCTGCACTGTTCTGATACTGCCGCACTGTTCTGGTATTGCTGCACAGTTCTGATATTGTCGCACTGTTCTGGAATTGCCGCGCTCTTCTGGTATTGCCTGACTGCACCGATATCACCGCACTGTTCTGGTACTGCTGCACTGTTCTAATATTGATGCACTCTTCTGGTATTGCTGGACCGTTCTGGTATTGCTGCACTGTACTGGTATTGCTGCACTGTTCTGGTATTGCTGCACTGTTCTGACATTGCCTCACTGTTGTGATATTGCCGCACTGTTCTGGTATTGCGTCACTGCTCTGATATTGCCGCACTGTTCTGATATTGCAGCTCTGTTCTGGTATTGCCTCACTGTTCTCGTATTTCTGCACTGTTCTTATATTACCGGACTGCTGCGATATTGCCGCACTGTTCTGGTATTGCTGGACTGCTCTGATATTGATGCACTGTTCTGATATTGCCGCAGTGTTCTGATATTGATGCGCTGTCCTGATATTGCCGCACTGTTCTGATTTTGCTTTACTACTCTGATATTGCTGCCCTGTTCGAATATTGCCGCACTGTTCTGATATTGCCGCACTGTTCTGATATTGCCGCACTGTTCTGGTATTGCTGGACTGCTCTGATATTGATGCACTGCTCTGATATTGCAGCACTGGCCTGGTATTGCAGCACTGTTCTCATTTTGATGCACTGTTCTCATATTGATGCACTGTTCTCATATTGCTGCACTGTTCTCATATTGCTGCACTGTTCTGATATTGCTGGACTGTTCTGATATTGCTGCACTGGTCTGGTATAACTGCACTAGTCTGGTATTGCTGTACTGTTCTGATACTGCTGCACTATGCTGGTATTGCTGCTCTGTTCTGATATTACTGCACTGTTCTGATATTGCTGCACTGTTCTTATATTGCTGCACTGTTCTGATATTACTGCACTGTACTGGTATTGCTGCACTGGTCTGATATTGCCGCACTGTTCTGGTACTGCTGCACTGTACTGGTAGTGGTGCACTGTTCTGATATCGCTGCACTGTTCTGATATTGCAGCTCTGTTCTGGTATTGCCTCACTGTTCTCGTATTTCTGCACTGTTCTTATATTACCGGACTGCTGCGATATTGCCGCACTGTTCTGGTATTGCTGGACTGCTCTGATATTGATGCACTGTTCTGATATTGCCGCAGTGTTCTGATATTGATGCGCTGTCCTGATATTGCCGCACTGTTCTGATTTTGCTTTACTACTCTGATATTGCTGCCCTGTTCGAATATTGCCGCACTGTTCTGATATTGCCGCACTGTTCTGATATTGCCGCACTGTTCTGGTATTGCTGGACTGCTCTGATATTGATGCACTGCTCTGATATTGCAGCACTGGCCTGGTATTGCAGCACTGTTCTCATATTGATGCACTGTTCTCATATTGATGCACTGTTCTCATATTGCTGCACTGTTCTCATATTGATGCACTGTTCTGATATTGCTGGACTGTTCTGATATTGCTGCACTGGTCTGGTATAACTGCACTAGTCTGGTATTGCTGTACTGTTCTGATACTGCTGCACTATGCTGGTATTGCTGCTCTGTTCTGATATTACTGCACTGTTCTGATATTGCTGCACTGGTCTGATATTGCCGCACTGTTCTGGTACTGCTGCACTGTACTGGTAGTGGTGCACTGTTCTGATATCGCTGCACTGTTCTGATATTGCAGCTCTGTTCTGGTATTGCCTCACTGTTCTCGTATTTCTGCACTGTTCTTATATTACCGGACTGCTGCGATATTGCCGCACTGTTCTGGTATTGCTGGACTGCTCTGATATTGATGCACTGTTCTGATATTGCCGCAGTGTTCTGATATTGATGCGCTGTCCTGATATTGCCGCACTGTTCTGATTTTGCTTTACTACTCTGATATTGCTGCCCTGTTCGAATATTGCCGCACTGTTCTGATATTGCCGCACTGTTCTGATATTGCCGCACTGTTCTGGTATTGATGCACTGCTCTGATATTGATGCACTGCTCTGATATTGCAGCACTGGCCTGGTATTGCAGCACTGTTCTCATATTGATGCACTGTTCTCATATTGCTGCACTGTTCTCATATTGCTGCACTGTTCTGATATTGCTGGACTGTTCTGATATTGCTGCACTGGTCTGGTATAACTGCACTAGTCTGGTATTGCTGTACTGTTCTCATTTTGCAGCACTGTTCTCATATTGATGCACTGTTCTCATATTGATGCACTGTTCTCATATTACTGCACTGTTCTGATATTGCTGTTCTGTTCTGATATTGCTGCACTGTTCTGATATTGCTGCACTGTTCTGATATTGCCGCACTTGTCTGATATTTCTGCACTCTTTTGATATTGCTGGACCGTTCTGATAAATGCTGCGTTGTTCTGATATTGCTGAACTGTTCTGATAAATGATACACTGTTCTGATATTGCTGCACTGTTCTCAAATTCATCATAAGGGATAAATATTTCAATATCAAACCACTAAAGGACCTTTTTGATAATGTTAATTATCATTTAATCATTGATCTTTTAAAAGAGATATATTTGTTAAAAGAATTTTGATAAATGTTTTGTAAATAGATAAAGTTTTATAATTGGTAGTTTAGATTATCAACTTCGATTGTTATTGGCTGTATCTTCAAAGGGGGTTGCAGTAGCGTAAAATTATTGTCCTCCTGAGAGGGTACGTAAGTCCCAAAACTTTCAAAGGAAATTTCAACTTACTAGGATTTCCAAATGTAGTATTCTTGTTGTTTTAATATTGGCTAACATTTCTTACAATCAACAACAGCTGAAGGGGTGGTGTAAATCCAGCTAGGGTCCATGCAGGTAGCAAAGGTACTGTAAGTCCCCATGGTCCCTAGTATGGTGATCTTTAGTTGTTGGCGATCTATAGCCTGTTTTTATATTGTATTGTCCAAATATTGCTATCAGTTTTAACTTTCCACACTAGTTTTAGTTGTAATTGTGATATTCTAGTTGTTTTACTGTCCTTCGTCGACAGGTTTTTATAATATACATATCTTCCATTTCAATGTCACATATGTTCTCGTCACGATATGGCTGAGATATTGCCGATGTGACGTTAAATAATAACTTACTCACTCACTCACTCAAATTTCTACAATGGTCTGATATTGCTGGACTGTTCTGATATCGATGCACTCTTCTCATATTGCTGCAGTTGTCTGATATTGCTGGACTGTTCTGATATTGTTGCACTTGTCTGATATTGCTGCTCTGTTCTGATAAAGGCTGAACTGTTCTGATATTGCTGCACTTGTCTGATATTGCTGCACCCATCTGATATTGCCGCACTTGTCTGATATTGCTGTACTGTTCTGATATTGCTGCACTCGTCTAATGTTGCTGCACTGTTCTGATATTCCTGGACTGTGCTGATAATGCTGCACTGTTCTGATATTGCTGGACTGTTTTGATAATGCTGGACTGTTTTGATATTGCTGGACTGATTTGATAATGCTGGACTCGTCAGATGTTGCTGGACTGTCCTGATATCCCTGCAGTTGTCTGATATTACTCGACTGTTCTGATTGTTCTGGACTGTTCTGATATTGCTTCACGTAAGTGTTCTGTTGTTTTGATTAGCTTGTACCGTCACACTGGAAGGTATACATAACATAATATCATTGTGTCCAATGAAAATTACATTTATTCTCTACTTGCCTTTTTATTATTTTAGTATTTGATACACACGGCCAGATGTTTTGCAACTGGGGAAAGTATGGAGAAGACTGCAGCAAAAACTGCCCTCAGACCTGTATGCCAGACACCAACAGGAATCTCATACACTGCCAGAAGGAGACAGGGAGGTGTTCTGAGGGCTGTGTTCCTGGCTGGTTTGACGATCTCTGTGACAAGGCTTGCAGCAAGAACTGCTTGAAAAAAAATCTGTAATCGTCAAAATGGCATCTGCACGCATCGATGTAGAGGGAACTACACAGGAGACTTTTGCAACACTCCTCCAGGTTTGAAACCAATCTGATTTGCAATTCAATTCTGGATGTACCTACACCCAAGCATTTGATTCTTTATCGAGCTCAAATTTCGATACATCGATACAGAATCAAATGCTTGGTGTAGATACATCCAAACATAATCAAGTCTTAGAAGAAGTAAAACACATTGCAATTGAGATATATTATGTACTTTCGTATATGTTTTGGTACAAAATAAATCAGCATCAATACAAATATGTACAACCTTACTGATTTGTCACATCTTAACATACCATTTCATGTTAGAACTCGTCTTAAGCAGTCTATGTTTGTCGTGATGAGCTACAAAAGGATCGCCTGGTCAGGCACGCTGTGTTGGATGTCACCATGGTGTGAATATCGATGCTCATGCTATCAAACTCTGGTTTGTCTGGTCCAGACACGATTGTTTATATACCGCCGTATTACAGTTGGGCAACAACACAGCGAGACATTATAAATGACGTCAGATCTTCAGGGATATCATCTCACCAAAAATGTAGTTTTGGATTAGTCTCATATTGAATTTGTATCCACATTTATGTGTACACCCGTTGTATTCGCATTGTATGTTTACACCTGTTGTATCCACATTGTATGTTTACACCGGTTGTATCCGCATTGTATGTTTACACACGTTGTATCCACAGTGTATGTTTACAACCGCTGTATCCACATTGTATGTTTACACCCGTTGTATCTACGTTATATGTTTACATCCGTTGTATGTTTTCACCCGTTATATCCACTTTGCAAGTGTACACCCGTTGTATCCACATTGTATGTTTACATCCGATGTATCTATGTTGTATGGTTACAGCCGTTGTATCCACAGTGTATGTTTACACACGCTGTATCCACATTGTATGTTTACACCCGTTGTATCCATATTGTATGTTTACACCCGCTGTATCTACGTTGTATGGTTACACCCGTTATATACACATTGCATGTTTACACACGTTGTACTATATGGCTGAAATATTGCCGAGGTGACGTTAAACTCTAACTCACTCACTGCACACGTTGTATCCACATTGTATGTTTACACCCACTGTATCCACATTGTATGTTTACAACCGTTGTATCCACATTGCATTTTTACACCCGTTGTATCCACATTGTATGTTTACACCCATTGTCTCCACATTGTATGTGTACAACCGTTGTATCTACGTTATAAGTGTAGACCCGTTGTATCTACGTTATATGTTTACACCCGTTGTATCCACATTGTATATTTACAACCGTTGAATCCATATTGTATGTTTCCACCCGTTATATCCACATTGTATGTTTACACCCGTTGTATATACATGGTAGGTTTACATCCGTTGTATCCACATTGTATGTTTACATCCGTTGTATCCACATTGTTTGTTTACATCCGTTGTATCAACATTCTATCTTTACATCCGTTGTATCCACATTGTATGTTTACATCCGTTGTATCCACATTGTATGTTTACGTCCGTTGTATCCACATTGTATGTTTACACCAGCAGTATACACATTGTATGTTTACATCCGTTGTATCCACATTGTATGTTTACATCCGTTGTATCCGCATTGTTTGTTTACATCCGTTGTATCAACAATGTATGTTTACGACCGTTGTGTACACATTGTATGTTTACACCCGTTGTATCCACATTGTATGTTTACACCCGTTGTATACACATTGTAGGTTCCCACCCGGTGTATCCACATTGTATGTTTACACCCGTTCTATCCACATTGTATGTTTACACCCGTTGTATCCACATTGTATGTTTACATCCGGTGTATCTACAGTGTATGTTTACACCCATTGTATCCACATTGTATGTTTACATCCAGTGTATCCACATTGTATGTTTACATCCGGTGTATCTACATTGTATGTTTACATCCGGTGTATCTACATTGTATGTTTACACACGTTGTACCCACATTGTATGTTTACATCCGGTGTATCCACATTGTATGTTTACATCCGGTGTATCTACATTGTGTGTTTACATCCGGTGTATCCACATTGTATGTTAACACCCGTTGTATCCACATTGTATGTTTCCATCCGTTGTATCCACATTGTATGTTTACACCCGTTGTATCCACATTGTATGTTTACACCCGTTGTATCCATGTTTCCATGTTTACACCCGTTGTATCTTCGGGATGGAAGCTGTTGAGACGAGGTATCACTTCAATCAACCAAGTGTAAGATGGCGATGCTGTTGTCAACTACAGATAAAATGTTTGATTGGAATAAGTTTATTTCTCTCCATATGATGTTATATCAAATATTATTATATTCATGCGAGGGTATCTGTTTGGAATGCCTGTTGTTTTCAAATGATCAAGAAATCATGGATATTACACTACTAAGTGCATAGTTGTCTTTGATATCGTTGGATGTGGAATATATGTTTAGATGGATGACGCTGACTTCATCTGTGTTTGAACAGGCACATCAGCGCCACCTCCCAGGGAAGTCACCACTCGTGAGTAGAAAACATTTAGATGTATGGGTGGTAACATAATGTTTATAGATGATGGGTAAAGTTCGGGGTTTGACTTGGTCTCCAGCAAACCATGCTTGTCATAAAGGCGACTGATGGGATCGGTTGGTTATATTTTGGTTGAGACATGTCATCGTATCACAAATGCGTAGAATGATGCTCATGATTTTGCTCACTAGAATGTCTGATACAGGCAGGATTCTTTTACAGAATGCCGATATATAGCTGGAGTGTTGCTGAATGTGACCTAAAACAACAAACAAAATAAATAAAAATAGATAAACATATATTTGTTTGTTATTGCTAAATGTAACCTTTTTTCGTCTCACAAAAAGTATATATTTATGCATTTTGCACCAGATACGTCCACGACACATGTACCTCCATCAACCCCCACAGAAACCTCGAACCTGGCTGTCATCCTTGTCCCTGTGTTCCTCGTCGTGACTGTAACCTTGGCTGTGTTCGTGTTCATACTGTAAGTATATACTGACACAAGAACTTACACAGTGCAGATATACGAACAAATTAAGAATACCCTGAACAGAAACCATATCGTGGTTCGATGCATCATCTGACATCACCTGGCACCATCTGATGTTCGTATAGAAAGCTGGTGTCACATTACAATGTGACACTACACTAGATACATTAACTCTTTGTTCAGTTATAGTCGGGTATCACGTTACAATGTGTATCACGTTACAATGTGACACTTTCCTAGATACATTAAGTCTTTGTTCAGTTATAGTCAGGTATCACGTTAAAATGTGACACTATCCTAGATACATTAAGTCTTTGTCCAGTTATAGTCGGGTATCACGTTACAATGTGACACTATCCTAGATACATTAAGTCTTTGTTCAGTTAAAGTCAGGTATCACGTTACAATGTGACACTAGCCTAGATACAGTCTTTGTTCAGTTATAGTCAGGTATCACGATGCAATGTGACACTACCCTAGATACATTAAGTCTTTGTTCAGTTATAGTCAGGTATCACGTTACAATGTGACACTATCCTACATACAGTCTTTGTTCAGTTATAGTCAGGTATCACGTTACAATGTGACACTACCCTAGATACATTAAGTCTTTGTTTAGTTATAGTCAGATGTCACGTTACAATGTGACACTACCCTTGATACATTAAGTCTTTGTTCAGTTATAGTCAGGTGTCACGTTACAATGTGACACTACCCTAGATAGGGTTTTGTTATAGTCAGGTGTCCGAGGTGGACTGATGTATTGACCGTCACAGTTTAGTAGACGATGCACATGTGACGATAGTTGCATATTGAGCAAATGTATGTTCTGTATGTAGATCAGTAACGACCAATACTGACATGTGTATTCTCAGACGTTGCTGGGTAAAACGGAAAAGGGGAGAACCGATTCAGATTTGGATTCCGGCTGCAGTGAGGTCGAGCATCCCATGCTTGAAGACAATCGATACAGCTACCAGGTAAGAAAGAAATATAACGGCAGGTAGTGTGCCCTCATCCTCGCCATCACATAAGCCCGTGTAACCATGTACAGAAATATAACGGCAGGTAGTATGCCCTCATCCTCGCCATCACATAAGCCCGTGTAACCATGTACAGAAATATAACGGCAGGTAGTGTGCCCTCATCCTCGCCATCACATAAGCCCGTGTAACCATGTACAGAAATATAACGGCAGGTAGTATGCCCTCATCCTCGCCATCATATAAGCCCGTGTAACCATGTACAGAAACATAACGGCAGGTACTGTGCCCTCATCCTCGCCATCACATAAGCCCGTGTAATCATGTACATAAATATAACGGCAGGTAGTATGCCCTCATCCTCGCATCACATAAGCCCGTGTAACCATGTACAGAAATATAACGGCAGGTAGTGTGCCCTCATCCTCGCCATCACATAAGCCCGTGTAATCATGTACATAAATATAACGGCAGGTAGTATGCCCTCATCCTCGCATCACATAAGCCCGTGTAATCATGTACATAAATATAACGGCAGGTAGTATGCCCTCATCCTCGCATCACATAAGCCCGTGTACAGATGCTCACTATATCATCATATATAAAGTAGTATGAAGGTTTAGCTGATTCCTTCATAAGTTGTGATTTCGATGTTTGTGTTTCAGGTCCATAGCTGGTGAAGACGGTGAGTAAAAACCGTCTACTGGAAGTACCATTATGACATTACTGGCAGTTATATTTAATCTCTGAATAAATAAACGAAGCAAGTTTGGAAGTTTTGGATAAGGTGCACTTTGAAATGTAATTCTGATGGTAAGCAATTATCCACATATTTCAGATTTTGCTTCCTTGAGCAGAAACAACACATCACGGTTTCAGAAATATAACATGTTTCTTATTAAGGGTGTCAAGTAAGCAATCTTTTCAAAGTTTATCTTTCTTGTTTTCTTGATGTATTTTATATTGATGTATACAAAAAAATCACCACTGAACACAGCTACACAGGTGTTGAACTTCAGCTTCGTTAATGGTGTTCTCTGAGCTGAAGTACTGCTGATATTGACGGATGTGATCGTCCTGTGTGTGTAGAATATACTTGGTCAAATCATTATTTCAGCGCCTTTGACATCAGAACGAAATGAAGCAGACATGGACGGTGAGTATGAACTATATGTAGTGATGTTTGTGCTGACAGACGTACAGGCATTTTGGGTGAATCTATTGGAGCGTGAACTATATGTAATGATGTTTGTGCTGACAGACGTACAGGCATTTTGGGTGAATCTATTGGAGTGTGAACTATATGTAATGATGTTTGTGCTGACAGACGTACATGCATTTTGGGTGAATCTATTGGAGTATGAACTATATGTAATGATGTTTGTGCTGACAGACGTACAAACATTTTGAGTGAATCTATTGGAGTATGAACTATATGTAATGATGTTTGTGCTGACAGACGTACATACATTTTGGGTGAATCTATTGGAGTGTGAACATTCACAAGGTATTCAATTGTTTCCATCTCCTTGCATATTATGTAAACCTCGCATTGTGCCATTTCTTAACATGGCAAATAAATAATGGTCGACCATGTTTCTTTCTCTTCTTCATTATCCAGCAATATGGGGCGGTGGGGTAGACTAGTGGTTAAAGCGTTCGCTCGTCACGCCGAAGACCCGGGTTCGATTCCCCACATGGGTACAATGTGTGAAGCCCATTTCTGGTGTCCCCCGCCGTGATCTTGCTAGAATATTGCATAAAACTAAACTAACTCACTAACCAGGAATATATTTTGCTGGTGATGCAAGCACACGACTCTTTCATTTCAATACTTGGTACCAAACGATATGATAGACAGTTAGGAACCATTATCATGTTATCAAATGTACAGCGTGATTTGATAATCGACAAATATACCGCACTATACCAAATTTACCTACACCATTGCATTGTACATTCAAATTTAATGTGGTATTATTCATATTGAGAATATAATAAGTTTGTTGGGGGGGGCATGCAAACATGCAATCCATCGATGCTATTTTTCTGATCAGTATCCGAGAAAGATGACGATTCAACCTGCAGTTTTGAGCTCTTCGAGGACGATGGCCTGCCACCTGGTAAGAAAAGAGAATCTATATTGAAGTTTGTTATCTTCCAGAGAAGCGTGGTTCAGGTCTTTCCTTCTTCTATTCAAATATAGGTGCAACCCGTGGCACAGTGCCTCAATTATATTTTATCTGAGGGTTTCTTTACGATATATATGAAAACAGATTAAAATATAACTTGACGCACATTTAACGTTCATAACTTTCCCACACAGTATTTGTACATATACTGAACAGCAAAAGAAACGCAAGTCTGGCTTTTTGTCAAGTTTTTGAATAGAAGACAAACAAAATCATGTCTAATCATTTATTCTATAGAAAACACTGTCAAATTAACAACTGAAAGTTGCTGTTGACATTGAATTGCAATAAGTTCAAATCGATCACAGTCCGTCAAATGGAGATACCCTTGAACGCGAAAAGTGACAGTCTCTTTAGTAGCGTGTATAGCCACCTTGAGCTTGCACACAGGCCGTGCAACGTGGCCTCATTGAGGTAACTAGAGTCTGAAAGAATGCCTGAGGCAATTGGTTCCGCTCGACAGCCAATCTCTATTCCACTTGTGCAAGTGTGAGTGGCTGTCTACTGCCCCAATCATCCATCCAATTTCGTCCCAGAATGTTCAGAGGGAGCCATATCCGGGAAGAAGAAGGCCATGGAAAAATGTAAATGTTGTTCTGAGCTAGAAAATCCATAGACACCCTTGCTGTGTGGGGACTGCAAACGTCGCTGGCGTTGTTGGCGTGCCAAAATTGGCCCCACATATAGCCTTCGGCAGTGGATTCCAGCAGCCCGATGACGACGCCTAATCGTATTGCTGGACACTGCTCCCCTTGACCCAAGAACTAAGGCTACTGTTAATGTTGCTGCTTGAGTTCGGTTCCTTAGATGATTGACCCGGATGAACCGATCTTGTGCATGAGTTGTCACTCGTTGCCGTCCGGTACGGGGACGATCATCAGCAACCCCGGTTTGCTGATGACTTTGACCAAGTCGTGTAATGGTGGTAGGATGACGTGCAACTTTCTAATGCCCATTCCCCTCTGCTCAATCGTTAGTCTAGCCATCGTTTGTGTGGCGTGTACACTTCCTTGTGTCAATACTGAACTGTGTTTTGACACAAACCTTTATAAAGAATACCTCAGAGTGAAATGCATGCTTTCCATCCAGAACCGTCGATGCATGTGCTAAAATTATGGTTTTGCTGCACTGTTGGCGTGTTTGTGGGAATGGTTCGTATGGTGAGTGAGTGAGTTAATATTTATCGTCACATCGGCAATATTTCAGCCATATCGTGACGAGAACATTTTATAATTATATTAAAGATGAATAAAGTTAGAAATTAAAAAACCTGTTGACGAAGAACAGTAAAACTACTAGTGTATCACAGATATCCATTTAAAACTAGCAATTAAATCTAAAATATTGGAACTAGAAATTACAATACAATATAAAAACAGGCTGTAGATTGCTAACGACTGAAGGTAGATCACCATACTAGGGACCATGGGGACTAATGGTTCGTATGGACGTCCAATTGCATGACATCATCTTATCTGGGATCATTACGCCAGTTTACCATGAACGTTCCATAAAGATGAACGCTTACCTTCATGAAATTTCATTTTTTCGAAACTTGCGTTTCTTACTCTGTTCAGTGTATATTACATCTAAGATGTAAACGACAGCCGAGTTTATCTGGCACTTTGTTATATATGAGACTTTGTTTTCGGTGGTTTAACATGCTAATCTAATTTATCAGGTACGCTAGACCAGAAGATAAAGGATGTCCAACAAGTGTTTGTTGAAACTGGGAGCTTTAAGAAGGCTAAAGAAAAGCTAGACACGTTTGGTCACGTGACAATAACTGGTTGTCCAGGGGAAGGTAAAACATCCATGGCCCTGATGCTGGGAGCTGAATGCAGGAAGCTTGGGTATGAAGTGGAACTGGTTGAGGATCTTGATAAAGCACGGCTGACAGATTATCTCGATATTGGCAAAGACGTGTGTGTCATATTTGATGACATATTTAGGACAGTCAGATCGCATAAGGATCTGTCCGGAATTAAGCACTTCTTGTACGACCTCCATGTGTACCTAGGACAGACCGATTCCAGGTCTGAAAGACGATACCAGTGTCTGCAGCAAGAATCAAGAGGAGAGCAGAGAAAGCTCTTTCAGCCTCACATCTGTGTTATTTTCACTGCAGAAGCCAGCAATCTTAAGTATGCAAAATCGAAGCTGGGAGGGCAAAGGATTTTCATTAGATCATCATATGTCCAACTTTGTTACACACAAGAGGAGAAGAAAGAATTGTGGCGGATGTACACACGTCCTCGCGAGGATAATTTAGATGAGAACATCATTACATCTTATGAAAACACAACTGTTGGTTTTCCTCTGGCATGCAAACTTTTTTCAAGTTGTGTTGACTTTCAACATGAATATGTTTTCGATAAGCCTTTGTTCTTCATCATAAAACAGCTTCAAAAGATTATTGGCTCATTAGATGACAAGTCAGCTGCTCTCATCTTGATGGTACTGTGTGGAGGTCAGCTGAATATTGGTCAACTGGAGACCGAAGTAGTATGTCAGGACTGTCAACTGGAGCCTGCACGTACGAGTCCAGACAGTCAACGGAAGCCTGAAGATGCCACAGTAGACAGTCAACGGAAGCCTGAAGATGTCACAGTAGACAGTCAACGGAAGCCTGCCAGGTCAGACAGTCTAGTGACGCTTGAAGGTATCAGGTCAAATGGTCAACTACATACTGATGGTGACAACCAAGACCTAGAGGTTCATCTGCAGGCAGTCACAACCTTTGTGAAGACATCAACCAGACAGGGTGTCGCTAAGGCTCTCTGGAACTTCTGTGGTACATTTCTAACAGAGGGAAACATGATGACATTTTCCCATTCTTTGATTTATGATGTCTGTGCTTCTGTGTTATTTAGTATTGAACCACAGTTTACTCTCAGACATATGAGTGTTAAATTTCTCCTTGAGCATATCGAGGATCAGCATCCTGACATTATCCCTGTCAGCATGCTCACCATTCCTTTGTCTGAGGCCAACAGAGAAATACTTGTTGACAGAATGGCTGATTCATTTGCCAGAGGTGCTTTGACTGAATACATCTTGCATCCCATATGGAGACATGAGTTTATAGCCAACAAATTTAACACAATGATACAGCACCCAGATCGTCTGTGTGAAGATGTCAGGCATCACATTCTGTGTTACGCTTGTGCCACTGGGAACACAAATATCCTGGGGCAACTTGTACGTCACTGTGACATTAACAGACGTTGTTTCAATGGCTGGACACCGGTAATGTATGCAGTGGTCTCTGAACAGATGGACTGTTTTGACATCCTCGTGAAACATAAGGCTCACATCAGTTTGTGCGATGACAACAACTACAACATACTGCACTTGGCGTGTATATATGGACATGTACCCACAGTAAAACATGTTAAAATGGTACTCAGAAAGCCCAACGCTTATTCCTATACCAACCAGTTTCTAAACGTTCAAGCACGAAAAGACTGGACACCAATAATGTGCGCAGTGGTATTTGGAACTGAGGGTGTGTCAGACTGTTTTATAAAACCCAAGAAGAAAACTGATAAAGTAAAATCCAAGATCGGTTTTGAACAGAAAATCGATTTCGGTTTGAGGGATAGCAACAACAATACCCTCCTCCATCTTGCATGTCGGTGTGGCAGTAAGACCACCGTAGAAAACCTGCTCCCCAATATTGATATAAATGCCCGCGGCAACAATGGACAAACTCCAATACTGTCTGCTGTTTTGTCTGGGAGGAAGGAAGTGTTTGATGTTCTCGTGTCAGAGAAAGCTGACATCATACTGACAGATGAAGACAACAACAGTCTGCTTCATGCGGCGTGCACCGTTCATGATATGGCCATGATGATGTATTTGAAAACAAGGCTTGACATTAACATTCGGGGACAACATGGCTGGACCCCAGCTATGAAGGCAGCTGTGAATGGAAATAAGGATAGATTTGAACACCTCCTGGATCCACAAAAGGCTAATCTCCAAACGGATGACAGGGGAAATAATATTCTTCATCTTGCATGTCATGGAGGAAATGTCGCCATTGTGAAACAATTATTGCAGACGTTTGATATGAACGGCCGGGGAAACAACGGATGGACGCCAGTGATGTTTGCAGCTGTGAATGGATTACAAAGTGTGTTTGACCTGATTGTGTCAAAGGGAGCCGACATACGACTTCGGGATAACTCCAACAACTCCGTATTACATTTAACATGTATAGGCGGAAATGTTTCCACAGTGAACTCTCTGCTGCCCCAAACTGATATCAACTGTCTGGGACACAAAGGAAGGACAGCAATAATGGTGACAGCTTTGCTCGCCCGACCAACGCTGTTTGAACTACTGTTGTTAATGAAGGCCAATATCAGACTGGCTGATGACAACAGAGACACTATCTTACACCTTGCCTGTGAGGGTGGGAACTGTTCCATTGTGAAATATCTCATGCGGAAGTTTGACATCAATGCTTCTGGAAGACATGGTAGGACACCAGTCATGGCTGCAGCTTTGGCAGGAATGAAAGATGTGTTCAATTTGCTTGTGAGTCAGAACGCTGAGCTCACTTTGACTGATGACCACCGAGACAGTGTCCTACACCTGGCGTGTCAGGGAGGAAACACAGCTATTGTAGAACATCTTGTGACATATTGTGAGGCTAATCTTAAAGGACAGAAAGGGGTTGTTGATGAGCATACACCGAGGGAAAGACCAGGTGATACGATAACAATAGTTAATGAGGTGACTGGTGGCTTTGACGTCGACGTCAGAGGCAAACATGATCAGACGCCACTGATGAGGGCAGTTTGTGAAGGCCATCTTGACGTGTACAAATTCCTGGTGTCTCATCAAGCCGATCACACACTTGTGGACAAGGATGGACAGACTCTTCTACATCTTGCTAGCAGGTATGGTCAGCTTCATGTGATTGAGTACATCATAGACTCTGTTGATATCAACAGCAGAGACAAGGCTGGTTTGACACCTGTCATGACATCAGTTACTTGTGACAAAGTTGCTGTGTTTAAATATCTCAGAGAAAAGGGCGCAGATTTGTCACTGGTCGACAATGCAGAGAATGATGTTTTGCATCTCGCTTATAAAAGAGAGAACAGGCAAATGGTAGAACTACTGGAACCACCCCAAAAGATAAAACGACTGTCTGGACTTAAGAATACTTGTACTCGTACTCCTTCTCATCCTAAGAAGAAAGGGCAATGAAACTGAACAAACGCAGATGTCACTAGTGGAGGAATAAAGCCAGACTGTGAAATCAGATATAAATCGTGCTCACCTGTACAGACAGGCCGATCAGGTGACACACTGCTTTATCGAGCTTGTTATGAAACAACAAATACGTGGAATGTCTACGTCCGCCCTGTCACAATCTATCTGGGGTCAAATTGATGGCAGCTGAGGACCTCATGTTGTCTCTAGCTGCTGATGCTGCAAATCGTGTTCTCATTCAGCGGGGAATTATTGAGTACTTTGTAAAACAAAAGAAAGTGATGCTACCAATATGACCGTTAAAGGACAGTCATGTTGACGGTGACAGTATGTGAAGCTGACGGAGAGTAAATGGATGAAAGACCACAGTTGGCAGCTTGGCATCGCAGCCGTTAGTCCAGCAGTGAGTGAGTGAGTGAGTTCATATTTAACGTCACATCGGCAATATCTCAGCCATATCGTGACGAAAACAAATTATACAGTATAAAGAGAACAGGTTTTGAAGATTAAAACCTGTCGACGATGGACAGTAAAAATACTAGAGAATCACAGATATGAATAAAACTACCGAGCAAAGCTGTCCAGCTGATGTGTTACTAACAATGTAACTTTCGAGACTTGTCCCTGTTCACCCAGTAATGCATGCTGAAATCGTTGGTGACCTATGGGCATTGGCGGGGAATTAGTTGGTGACCCATGGGCAATGGCACATTGACAGGGAATTAGGTGGTGACCTATGGGCAATGGCACATTGACAGGGAATTAGGTGGTGACCCATAGCCACGGACACATTGACAGGGAATTAGTTGGTGACCCATGGGCAATGGCACATTGACAGGGAATTAGTAGGCGACCCATGGACCCATATGGACAGGGAGTCAGTTGTCGACTGCAATCGACGGGGTAATAATGTGCTTTGGGCATGGTATGCAGCACAGTTAAAGTGCAATACAAAAGCACTATTACAAATACTACCACTTCACTCATGGCGATTTGAAATATTCACTTTCAAACAAACATCTGTTACGGTTAACCACCGACACAAGCAAATGATGAGAAAATGAGAGTGTGTAAATGTTTATGAAACTAAAGTTTCCAGTACAGAATATCATCTTGTCACCGGTTTTAATCTCAGTATATGTGTATATTTTAGATACATGACAAAAATCGCTTGCGCCCGACGTGATGGTATAAATCCTGCATGTGAACTGTGTAGGAAGCAGACGGATTGAATGTCCCCTTGGTCCCTAGTATGGTGGCCTAACTTTGGTTGATTTTTATACAGTGTTCATCAGTTGATGGTTTAAACGTTTTTCATGCACACAGACTAGTTTTAAATATATTCCATAATCTAGTTGTTACACTGTCCTCCCATGACAACATTTTATGTATGAGTTAATGTTTGACTTTCTGTCGTCAGGACATGGCTGTAATATAGCTGATGTGACGTCAGTTTTTAACTCACTCACTAACTGGCTTATAGGAACTGAATGTGTTCAACAGTTGCTTTTTTCATGCTTTAATTGACTTTAAAGACAATATGACACAAATGGAATAAATGTTTTACAAAGACATTGCGATATTGTGTATTTAGCCTGTAACTCCCTCAAGATTCAACTCCGCAACACAATGTTCCAAGAGCGATACTTCGCCGACATATTTTGGGTGAGTGAGTGAGTGAGTTTTACGCTGCTTTCAGCAATATTCCACCAATATCACGACGGGGGACAACAGACATGGTTTTCATACATTGTACGCATGTGGGGGTTCGAACCCGGGTCTTCGGTGTTACGAGCGATCGCTTAACCACTAGGCTACACCACCGCCCCACATCCTTTTGGGAGCGTATGAAGCACTGCAAACTACCAATAGTGACATTGCTAAGCAATTCAGATTCATTTGAAGCAATTAGCATTCCAAACAACTTTGAACTAATGAAACAAGATAGCATTTAGTTGAACTTATTATGAAAGGATGGAAGGGAATGGAGGATCATCTAGAGACTTGACACATTGCGTCCTGTAAGGAATCGAACCTGGACCCTGAGCATGGCGGGCTGATGGTTTCGTGTTTGGGCCACACAGTCATCAAATTAAAATCACATGAGTAAATGTGGAGACTAATCTAGAATCTAACCTGGACTGGATATTTTCATGTTAGAGCTAAGCAGTTATCAACAGAAATATCTGAAAATCAAATGAGGAAATGTCAGCAGAGAGCGCTGTTGAGGTGGAGATTTTTATTTATTATATCTAGGGGAGTATGTTGTCAGCCATGTGACTTTAACATTGAGGATTTGATGTGATGCTTACTGATCTGGACTGAATGTGTGTGTGTGTGTGTGTGTGTGTGTGTGTGTGTGCGTGCGTGCGTGCGTGCGTGCGTGCGTGTGTTGTCAATATAATATTGTGTGGGCGAAAATATCGGAGTTCATATTTTACATATGATATCATAGGTCAAAATAACACTTTGTCATGGTGACGGGACGTAGTGAACAATGCTATGACGTCAGGTTTCTTCTATGATGTTGCGTTCTATATGCGGTGACGGCAGGTACCTAGCCTTTGCAGATTTGGGTGTATTTTCCTTAATTTGACGCCTTCGGTAATACATAGAATATTATATTCGTGCCCATATCATACTCGCTCGGGAAATACAAACATTTAGGCACTCGTGTCGTGTCGTAAACATAGTATGACATGGGCACTCATATAATACCCTCAGTAGTATACACAATGGTGGTACGCGACCAGCTCCCCCTCCCCAAAGGGCTAGAATTTTTCAAATTAAGTCTAGAATTTGCCAACTATCACCAGGGTTTTATCAAGGATTATGCCAGGACAGTGATGCCCCTGTACGCGATCACGGGGAAGAAACCGTATGAGTGGGGAGAGGAGCAGGAACAGAGTTTCCGGGATTTAAAGCAGGCGTTCCTGACAACGCCGGTGTTGGGCATGCCCAACATAAAGGATATGTTCATCTTAGACACAGATTCTTCGGACGTGGCTATCGGGGCTGAGCTCTTGCAGATATAACAAGGGTAGGAGCGGGTGATCAGCTACGGCAGCTTCTCATTGGCTCCGGAACAATGGCGGTACTGCACGACCCGCAAGGAATTATTGCCAGTGGTGCATTTCACGAGACAGTACCGCCACTACCTACTGGGGCAGCATTCCCGGGTACGGACAGATCATAACAGCTTGAGATGGCTGATGAATTTCAGAGCACCGGAAGAGCAGCTGGCTCGCTGGTTAGAGGAACTGAGTCAATACGACCTGAGGGTAGAGCACCATCCAGGAGCCAAACACAAGAATGCGGACAGCCTGTCCCGTTTGGCTGAGGAGGTGGAGTGCGAGAACTACCGGCGATTCGTGGAGCTTCAGGGACTCTCATGCGGGGGCTGCCGATATTGCCAGAAGGCACATCAACAGTGGGGGCACTTCAATGAAGAGGTAGATTATGTGGTTCCGTTGTCGGGCCGGTCTAGGACAGTTAGGGCCTTGACAGTGGCGGAGGAGAGTAACAACCAGGTATAGACCCCCACTGGGCAGGATGCCAATGGGGAGGGCAGCAGTCAAACAGAAGGCAAAGCACACACCCTGGAGGTGTGTAGGACCGAGGAAACATTCTCAGTAAGGGCCCTCACAGTACCAGAGTGCCCACAGAAGGGGGATAGTGACTCTTTGGACGGCTCCCTGTCGGCACTGAGAGCTGTTCAACATGAGGACAGCGACCTCAGACATTTGCGTAGATGGGTAGACAGGGCTGAGGTACCATCAGACTCAGAACTTTACCTGTCTAGCCCGGCCGCTAAGTCCTATTGGGTGGATAGGGAGCTATTCGGAAGAAACGAGGCGGGAGTACTGGTGAGGAAGGAAATTCCGGGGGTGAATGAACCGGAAAAACTGCTGATCCCTAAAGGACTACAGCGAATGGTGCTACATCAGGTGCACGACATCCCAATGAGTGGACACATGGGAGTGACGAAGACCAAGGAGAGGATAAAAGGAGAGGTACCATTTGTAACCGATGTGGACAAGACATCAAGGACTACGTGTCCGGGTGCTCAGCATGTAACCGGAGCAAGAAACCATCATGGCAGGCCCGGTCAAGAATGACTCCATTCCATGCGGGCGCCCCGATGGAGAAGGTGCGCCCTTGACTTTATTGGCCCCTTGCCCACGAGCAAAGCAGGGAACCAGTATATTCTCATGATGGTAGACTAATTCACCAAGTGGGTGGAGTGTGTGAATCTCCCGAGCCAGAAAGCAGAAGTGACAGCAAGGGCAGGAGTTAATGAATTCTTTGACCGGTTTGGGTTCCCATTTCAAATCCATACGGACCATGGCAGAAACTTTGACAGTCGGTTGTTCAATGAAATCTGCCAGCTGTTGCAGGTAACGAACACGGACGACACCCTACCGTCCTTCCTCAAATGGACAGGTAAAGCGATTCAACAGGACGCTGATGCAGATGATCCGCTGCTACATGTCCAAGTCCCAAACCACGTGGGATGAATTCTTGCCCCAGCTGGCGGGAGCTATGAGGTCCGCAGTGAACCTCCATACCAGCTACACGGACAACTGTCTGATGTTGGGTGGGGAAGTAAATGTTCCAGTGGATCTTATGTTCGGGGGGCTGAAAACTTCCCCGCAAACCGATGATGCAAGTGAGTATGTCGCAGAGCTACGGGCAGCTATGGAGAGTAGTAGTAGAGAGAAAGACAGTCCGGGACCAGTTCCAACAAAAGCCTCTGCAAAGCCTTATTTACCAAATAAGGCTTTTGTCGGACCCTTAGCTCTTGCTACCATTTCCCCTACTATGAAAAAGTTTGAGACGCTAGCGGGGTACGAACGCCCAATGTTATACCTTCTAGCCGCGCTACTGAGCTACCGGGGACTTGGCTGAAGTATGTTGGTTTAACGGATCTATCCTGGGATTGCATCATCCAATACTATGTCATGTTTACCTCGATGAAACAGTTTAATGTGAATCGCCTATGATCTCTTTGGTGTTTGTAATAAAGGCTTGCCGGGCTTTTTTCACACCTTGTTCTATGTACTTTTTTTTATCATCCTCGCTGATAGCAGACTTACGAGACTTGGACCGAATCTCTTGTTTCATTTCGTTATATTTTGTGAGTTCAGAGAGGATTGAACGAAATTCCTCCTCTGAGATCTTACTGTCAGTGAGTGCAGTGGAAATACGCTCACTTACTGTGTTGAGCTTTGCTTCTGCCAGAACCCTGATCCCATCATGTTTCAATGCCTTACGATGCAGTCTGCGTGATGCCAACTTAAGCGCCAACCCTAACACCCCTGCCACCCCAGCTGTTATTTCAATACCTAGCACTATAGGTGCAGCCACGATGGTAGCTAACAACCCAACACCTGCCGCCCCTAGTCCCATGCTGGTTACCATAGGGTAGTATCAGCCCGTCCACGATATTGAAAGCTCTATGGTACTTTTACATAGTGCTTTACGTGTGTCGCGGTCTTGCTCTAGTTGACGTTTTACATCACATAACTGCCTCAAGCGGAACCCATCTACGGTTTCCAGTGTCTTCGCTACTTCCTCTATGACTGGGTATAGCCCCATCCTATAATATATCTTTCAAAAGATATTTTAATTGGGTTTCATTTAATCTTCGATTAACGTACTTGAGACTTATAAGGCGCCAATACTCATGTAGGAAAATAGGTGAGAGTGCAATAGGTGACGTTGTTTTCACATGAAACTCCTCAAAGTGGCGGCTTATTATCCACCTATAGTAGGGGATTATTAAGGAGATTATATTACCCGTTGAGGGGTCCGGTTGTATGACGATACGGAAACGGCTCCACCTGGCCTGGGAACTCCAGCGTACAGTCACCCCGGGTAAAAGTTGTTGTTCTGCAGGAGCAATATTCTCTATTAAGACGTCCATGATGAGTGTGGAGCCTGGTGCTATAGATGTAATCCCTGCGTACCCGTAGCAGTCATACCTTAACTCACCCTCGGGGGATGCATATAACTTATTGGGGTTCACGCTTAGTAAAATCGTTGTATTAGGGGCCGGAATGAAACACCCGGGCTGGGTACCGCTATTCTTAACTTCAGAGATATTATTATATTCCTTGAATGTGATATAAGGTGAGGTGAGGGTTAAGTTGATTAGCCATTCGGGTTCTTTAAAATCTGATAACGGTATCCGCCTATACACGTTGTCTTTGAAGTGTAGGATGTATAAGGTGTCTTCCTCAGGCTGATCGAATCCCTCTAGGTCCTTGAGTGTGAGTTTGGGTAGATGATCGGCTATTGCTGCCCGCCTATACACATTGTCTTTCAAGTGTAGGACGTACGAGGTGTCTTCCTCACCAGGCTGATCGAATCCCTCCGTGTCCCCTAGGTCGTTAAGCGTGGTGTTTGGGTGATGACTGGTCATTGCTATAATACTATTACGAGATAATTTCCAACTGGTTTTCTGATAATAGGTCAGGGGTTAACTTCACCCCCATGAAGTGTATGTTGTCAGGTAGGAAGATCTTGGTTAGTGATATAGTGTTTTCCACGATCACGGTGACACCCTGCAGACTGGTGTTGGAGCCGACACCCACCCGCACGTAAACTGTGCAAACGTGATACTGGTGTCGTTTCACCCACCCAAGTTTGATCCCCTTCACGATCTCGACATCATTCCCGATGGTTCCCCTAGGTAGACTTTGATGATCAGTGTTGAGTTCGCCGGTAGACTCTCTAGTATCCTGACCACGCCTTCAAATTCAGACACCAACTGCAATGTCACGTTTTGCATGCCCGCTTTACTTTCGATAGCATGTGGGCTGCCATACTGGCGACTGGGCTGATGACTACGCTACGTCTCTGAGTCGGGACGTAAGCCACGAGCAGGGTTCCGTTGTTAACGACTTTGTTTAGGTGGTTGTCTTTGTTATCCGTGAACACGTAGGGGGAGCCGAGCCTAATATTGAGAAACCAGTCGTCTTTATCTGGTATCAACACCCACTTGTCATCTTCGGTGAAGACGAGCATATATGGCTTGTTTCGGGCGACGGTAGTGCTCTCAACATCGTCTAAGTCGAACAGTTTGCCCCGAACGATGGGTATATTATCCAATTATCATTACCGGTGGTGACTAGGGTGTACTTAGTGTTGACTACCGCTCTTGAGGTATCTACTATATCACCTAGGGCTCCACCGGAGAGGACTTCAACGCGTTTGTAAATGTTGTTTTCAGTTGCAAAGGCGTACAATTTACCATCTACTCCGGGGCGTCGAAAGCGTGTGTCCCCGAGGTCGGAGATCCCCACATTGACGCATTTTTCACCGGGCCCTTGTGCGCTGGTCATTTTATGTGAAGCGTTAAGCTGAGGTATCCTATATTCACGGGATTATGATTTATATCTAACACCGATATTATCAGCTCAGGTATGTTGCCCTGAGTCAACCTCTTATACTGCAGCGGTGAAAACGACTTCGGTTCTACCGTCGTTGTATTTCTCCGTTTTCACCGGCACGGCTCTCAGTATAGTGGAAGGGTGACCCCCTTGAATGTTTGTACGTTATTGCTCACCTGACCTAGATGAATGTACAGCTCTCGATACGGTACTAGGTCGGGTAACCTCGATGCCTGTGACGGTTGTTGTTGGTTTTATCTCGTCAGGTGACATACCGAGTGTCTCGCCAATGGCCGGCCGAGCCTCAAGGAGTTTCTTCCGTTGTTGATTAACACCACTGTGCCGTTTGAGTCGTTCATCTTGAGTTCGGCTCCCAGGGGTTTGAAGACCTCATCGCTTAGCGAGCACACGCTGTAGTAGCCGTCAGTTATCTGGCTGCGAGTTCCACTAACGAACAGCTTATTGTTGCTGGCGTTGATGTTAGTCCATTGCGGTAGGTAGGTGATATCGCAGAGTGCGACTTCGAGTTGACCGGACGTATTATCGATCGCGTGCGTCAGCTGAACGGACTCACCGCTCGTTATTCCTGGAAGTGTTATGTACATGTTAGAGTATATATGCTCATTATATAATAGTTTTAAAATGTACTCCCCTGGAGTGTTTTACCCTAAACTGGACATAGATTTCTCACCCATGAAGATCGCGGTTGCTGATGGGATGTATTTCAACGCCCAGCTTTTAGATGTGTTCAGCCTGTATAAATTTTCGGTGACTAACGCTAAGGTAGTTCATGCTTGGTTCAACAACCCGATGCAGTTCTGGCAGAATCAACTCAACTTCGCCGTGTGGTGCGCTACAACGGGGTGTGGTGTGACATTGACCGACACACGGCGTGGACCGCTGAGTCAGTCTGTGTTCAAGTTCCACGTGTACTACCAGGTCAGGCGTATCCTTAAAGAAATCAGCGTCCCGCTCCCACAGGACAATGCATGGAACCCATTAAACAACAAGTACGATAGGCGAGCCTACGAACGTATTTGCAACGAATTCGAACTAAACCCGAAGACGGATTGGCGTTTGCCGGGGCCGAACCACGGGTTGGGTATCCCCATCGTTCACCAAATGCCCCTTGTGGAAGCCAGCAAACTGCTGGTGAAAGATTGGGGATACAAGTCGTATCATCTCTTCACAACCAACGAGTGGGATGACCGTTACATGGCTTTCAATGCCAACAAGGAGTACAGAGTCTGGAGGTTTGATCAGGGAGGGGCAGCGGATGACTGGAAAAAGTTTATGTTGGACACGTCGAAAGGGTTTACTCGTGCCGGCACTGAACGCTTAAACGACTCGATTAGAACGTACGTGTGGGCGGTGTTGGGTGCGCAGACGCAAACGCGTTCCAGTATTATCGGTAAGGGGACTGCTTACGACGCTCAGAAACAGTTCGTTGTCAACGTAGAGGATGCTATCAATGCTCCAGTTGATCTCCCGAGTGCCATCAAACGCTACCAAGACGTGTTGGAATATGCCAGGTCGAAAGTCGACTACGTGTTCGACGTGGGGTTGTACATGGCTCCGAGTGATATGCAACTGAGAGTAAAAAAAAAGTGGTGGGCTACAACAACGAAATAGTTGTAGCCACGGCGGACCAAAAGTTGGGCGTCAACCTCGATGTCAACGTCCCCCACGTCCCACCACCCACGACCGGTGAAACGGGTATAGTGGCACCACCCCCGGAGCCTAGGGCTCAACCAACACCCCCTGTGGGGTCACCCCCACAATCCAATCAGCAGCACATCGATCGTAAAACAGCCCTGGTGGTTGGTGGGGTAGCTTTGGGGCTTATTTGGTTAAAAATTTCTTAGCCGCTACGTACACCAAACCCACCATGGCGACAATGGCTGCCCACAGGTTTTGACTAAGCCACGTGGCAGTTTTAGCCAGAGCACCCAGCAGCCACGAGACGATGCTACCCAGGATGCCGGGTAGGGCTTCGGCAGCCTTACCAGCCAGTTTAGCCAGGGCCTCCCCGAGTTTTTTTATCCACTCTTTGATACCACCTGTGGGTGCAGGCGTGGGGGTACCCCCACCGCCGCCGGCAGGCGTGGGGCTACCCCCTGTCAATGACACCACCAGGGTTGATATGATGAAGCCCAATGCGGTCAGAATGCTGGCGATGGTGATGCCTTGCTCTCGGAACAGGATCCGAATCCTGTCAGCTAGCGTGGTGTCTTCATTTAGGACTCGATCGATGGTTTCCCGTACTCTACTGATCTGTGATCAGAGCGCTTCCCGGTTAGAGGAAGCGGATTCCAACCGAGTCCGTCTCTCGTCCTCCAAGTTTTTTATTCTCTCCTTGATACGACGTTTCATATCACCATCCGCTTCGGTGAGTTTTATTTTCTCGCGAGCGATGTGCTCATCGATTTCATTAAGTTTCCCCATGTTGTTCACGAGTTCTCCGCGTACATGTTTCAAGGCTTCGTCTAGGCCTCGCGAAGTTCCCTCAGGGGAAATTCGAGACCGGCAAGGGTTTGTCATGGTACGTGGTCAATAGTTTTCGATACTGTCCGACGTTTCTTTAGCATCCCCAGTATTGGCCCTGGCTGCTTGCAGATCTTGGACGGCCTTTGGGGAAGCTTTGACCGCGCGCCGCCGTAATCTATGAAGCCTAGTTCATCACGGATCAGCTGACCCCCATGGCGACTGGTGAGTGTTGACAAAGCAAGCGGTTCTCTCGTGCGCTTATTCATGAGATCGATCTCCGGGTAAGCCTTCAATCGCAGCGTGCCCTTATTATCGACTGTAAACTTGGAATAGTCCCTTCCCAACGGCTTGATGTTGTCTCTATTTTCAACTGCGTTGTAATAATCGTTGACAGCTGGCTGTATAAGTTCAGTACTTAAGGGGTTAGTGAATGAAGTCTCCTGCTCGTCGAATGCCTGGGCACTATCATCCCACATATCATCCAGAGGTATGTACTCTGCCATTATTTAGTATTAAAATATATTTCATTTATATAACAATGTACGGTAGAAAACTAGATCCTTTCAGAAGATCAAGAGAGCCTCTAGGTGCCAGAGCCGTGCGCCAGTCGGTGACCATCACCAACAATCCCAGGAAGATAGACCAGAATCAAACTCTGCTGGTTAGATTCCCAAACCTTGGCGAGAATGACCTCATTGTACCAGGCACGGTTCGACTGGCGTTCAACCTCACGTTGACCTCCACCAACGACAAACGTGAGCTAGTGCGGAACGTAGGTCGAGCCATCATCAAGAAAACCACCATCAAGATCAGCGGTAATGAGGTGCTGAGCATCGACGACAGCGGCGTGTTTCACTGCTACGGGATCTCTGGAAGCGAGGGAGAACGGTCAATGACGTGTACCAGGGTATCAGCAAATCGACCAGGTCGCGATAGGGTATGCCTTCACGCAAGACCAGCTAGACAAGATCACGGACGGTGAAAAGGCCATCGCTCAAGCGTACGGGAACCGGTTCTGCGTGCGCTCGACTTCGAAGTTGCTCACGGGGCGCGCGCCGTTTTACCAGGCGCGCTGGGTGATAGGCTTGAATACGAGCTCACGTTTAACGACTACAGCAAAGTAGTGCGTGCGCCCGAACGGTGATGAGGCCAGTTACGCCATCGACAACATCTCTGGAGTTCGACATGGTCACTAGCCCGGAGCTGGCCAGGCAGGTTCGAAGCCAGTACTCTGGGAAGATGGCCATCCTGTACGACCGCATACTGAGGCATAGATCAGTCGTGCGAGATAAGAGCGACACTGTGTGGAATATCAACCTGAACGTGCCGGCGCGATCGATGAAAGGTATCCTGGTCGTCCCAGTGGAGGATTACGAGCCGTTCCGGAGGGACAGCGAGAAGTTTTTCAACCCCGAGATTGAAAAGGTGGAAGTGACCATCGAGGGCGTGCCCAACCAGCTGTTCAGTCATGGTATGAGGCCATACCAGCAGTGGGATGAGATAAAAAAGCTACCGAGCAAACATCCGTATATAGCCAAAGACCTGGACCTATCCTCCGTGCAAATCGGTGAATACTTAACTAACAAGTACGCGCTGTGGTTGGACATGCGATCCACGGATGACGATAAACTACACGGTAGTGGTCGTAGAATAGACAATGGCAGCGAAGGAATTACTATCCAGATTACCAAGAAGGCTCAACCCGCTGGTAAGTTGAAATTATATCTGTACGTTATTATGGACGCGCAACTTAATATAGACAATGGGAGATTCGTGCAAGCCATCTACTGATGGCAGTAGGCCACTGCCTACTGATTTACCCCGCGACCCACACTGTGCCATAGTGTGTGGGCAGACTGGCTGTGGGAAGACCGTTTTCGTGTTGGATATGTTGGAGGGTTACTACAAGGATGTGTTTGATAACATCGTTATCATGTGCCCTACTCTGAGCATGAATAAAACGTACACGGAAAGACCTTGGGTCATGACTGACCCGGACGTACACAAAGTCGACCCGGGAACACGCCTGCAGGACTGGTTGAAAGCTCTTCACGAGAAATTTAAAGGGGAACCGACGCTGTTCATACTGGATGACTGCAGCGCTAATCGTGAGATAACAAAAAAGAGAGACATGCTATCGTACCTGGCCTTCTCCGGCCGGCACGCAAATCACAGCGTCTGGGTACTAACGCAGAAGTTCAACTCGGTGTTGAAAGACCTCAGGGAGCAGACGCGATGGGTGGCCTTATTTCACTGCAAGGACAGGGATTCGTTCGAGGAGTGTTTGAGAGAGAACGATGTGATGAGCAAATTAGAACGGGAACGGGTGAAGAAACAGCTCGCTGAAACTAAACACGCTAAGCTCGTGCTCAAGACCGACCAACCAGTAGCATATAGGGTGTTTTAGCTTAGCAAAGCTTAGCAAAGCTTAGCAATGCTTAGCAATGCTTAGCAATGCTTAGTATAATGCTTAGCATTTAGTTATAGCTATGGTATTTGAAGTGTTCGTCGTGTGCAACTTAACCTTCATTTCCCTGTGTTTTGCCTGCATCGGGTATTATATAGTTAAAACTAAATCTTACTTGTTATATTATAAGATGGAGTGTGAGGAATTGCTCGAACAATTGTTGGTACCCCAAGTGGATGATGATAAGCGAGAGAAACTGGTGGCGTTGGCTGTTGGCGGCAAAGCCAAACATTACTTTGGGGAGTACACTCCAGATAAAATTCACAAAATGCCAGCCGAAGAAATCGATAAGCTGTACGCTAGATACGAGTCCCGGCTCGGAGCAGAAATGACAAAGACAATAGGATCGGCTATGACCCAGATATACACTGGTATTGCGTCATACTTCCTTCCCATTCCCCCAGAGCGTCGACTTTACTTGTGGGAAGACCTCGAGAAAGACCCTTTTATCGAGCACGCCTTGAGCTCTATTAGCTGCGAGCTGTACCACAAATATGGTATGTTGTTAGCCCCGGTGACGGCGGCAATTATCACGGCAAAGCATTGTCAATTTGAGAGGAAAAATAATAATAATAGTATAGATGGATGCACAGGAGACACCACACCTGGAGGAAACCTCCAGGGAGGAGACCCCACAACTGGCGGAAACCCCAAAGTTGGGGAAAACAGTAACCAGGCAGAAGAATCCTAAGAGAGTAGCTGCCGGTAAAAAACGGTGGTGTAACCAACATAAAATTATCAGGGTGACTCACCCGGAGCGTCTCTTGTTAGTTGTATGTGCAACTGCTGCCGTGGCTATCTCGTGGTTATATACACGACACAGGGAGGGAGACCCACACAGTGAGGGAAACCCACACAGTGAGGGAAACCCACACAGGAATCCTAAGGATTCCGGGGAGGGAAACCCTCTCCCACAATTAGAGGTCGACCCGCATATCATGTTATAATTTAATATTTTTATATCATATACATAATGTCTGAGGGGAAAACGTTCGTCAACGACGCATACCACGCCACAGTGGTCGCCAGTCTAGCCGTAGGATACGCTCGGTTGACCAAAATGGTGCTTAAACAACCAACTATCAAGCTAGATTTCAACCTGCAGGATATGGGTATGCTCATAATGAACCTTGGTATGGCGATGGCCACAAAAGACATCCTAGTAAAACAAGGGATAATACCTGAAAATATTATGAAGTAAAGATGGCCACGATAGCTATGATGGTCGGTGGGGCGTTAGTGAATGCCCTAGCATTTTCCGGGAGTAATTTCCTCTTCTCGAAACTACGAGAGTCACACGCGGCTGAAATACAGGAAGAGAGAAAGCGGCACGATCTCGCTATTGAGAAATTACAGGCTGCCCAATCCGAGTACGCTAAAAAACGCCTCCAGAGGATCGATTACATTAACGAACAACTCAGGCGTGAAAACCATGCCGTTCAAACATTCCACGATGTTGACGACGCAGCGAAAGAATACTACTTATTAACTGGTAAACAGTTGCAACCACTCAATAAACCCACACTCGCTCAGTACTACACACCATCCAAGGGACAAATGGACCGTGAACTGACTTTCATAGCGCTGGGTATAGCAGCGACTGCATTGGTTGCGAAACAATTAGACTAAATACCCATATAAGTATGCTAAACATGAGACCTGCTCCATACCGATGCGAATACATACTTATGGGGAAGACCGAGGCCTGTGGTAGGAAATGCAGGACTCAGGGGTACTGTTGTTTCCACATGGGAAGCCCTAACTACGTGTGTTCTGTGTGCGGTATAGGGGTTAAAGGGCACTACTGTCTATGTAAAGCTCACGGGGCGAACGTAGTCAGACATCACCTCATCTACGAGAATAAAAAGGCCTACATAAAAGAACGTAGGCGACTTCTCAAGATAGCAGTGTAGTGTCCCAATTAGAGATTATACACACCTACGTATAGCTATGTTTGTGGAAATTGAGCCAAGGGAAGGTTGCCTGAGAAGCTGGCAGATGGATGTGGGGAAAAGTATAGATATCAGTGTCCTCAAACCCATGATTATTAGGGAACTATATAAGGGGTGCTCGTTTACAATCATGGTAAAAGTAGGGTTTGATGTGCCATGGGCTGGGCACACTTGGAATTACTTTGATGGTGGGCGAGTAGATGTGCATGGGGATATAGATATACTTGTTGACGACTCGTTGCAAGTAATACAAAACACCCTACTATGCTGCGCATATTCCGGTGGGTTGAGGGAATAATCGATAAGGTGTATCTTGATTTTTACCCACGGTGGGCCAATTAGACATTGGTTCTCTTAGGTGTGTAATGCTAACTATGGCCACTGTTGGTGAACTTAAGCGGTCGCCAGGCAGAGGGGTGTAATTGGGTATTCTCGAATGCCCAAACCAGCATTGTTGAAATTACTAGGTTTAGAAGCCCTCCTACGGTAAAACAATTAAAAGCTCAAGCAAAACAGCTTGGATTCACGGGTTATTCAAACCTGGGAGAGCCGGGTTAATCGCATTGTTATCACATGCCCCCGTAGCAAAACCTCCCACTGTAAAACAATTGAAAGTTCAGGCACGTGATTTGGGGTTAGGGGGATATTCCCGAATGAGAAAGCCACAGCTTGTAGAACTGTTACGGCAGAATAGAGCTGTCGACCTACAGTTCGTGCGCACTGAGCGTGCTGTAGGCAACTATTTGAGAGGCTGGCGCATGCATGTTGATAGGAACATAGACATTACAGACCTCAAGCCTCTGATAGCTGATAAGGTCAACCAGGAACTAACCAGTCTAGGAAGTATCAAATTTCAAATCACAGTTAAAATGTCACTCGATAAGCAGGTGGGGGGAGGTGTCACTGAGTACGTTCAGCCTTACTTCCGGGGTAAACAAGAGGTCGTGACCCAT
Source organism: Haliotis rubra (assembly GCF_003918875.1). Classification (NCBI taxonomy): domain Eukaryota; kingdom Metazoa; phylum Mollusca; class Gastropoda; order Lepetellida; family Haliotidae; genus Haliotis; species Haliotis rubra. Next base: position 339,785 of record NW_025767316.1, read on the forward strand.
ATAGAGACCATTGACGCATCAATCGATACTAGTTTTCAGCAGATAAGAGAATACCTAGAACGCTACACACACTTGGGGTCCGGGTGGACTGTAGATAATATCGATAATGTCTATCTAGACATAGCTAACTACGTGCCGTTCAGAGGCGGGTCATACCTAGACTTGCCTCCCTACTATAGGAAAAAACAGGCTATGGTAAACGTTAAGAATAGAGGAGACGATTGCCTGAGGGTAGCTATCAAGTCAGCCTTGTTTCCAGCTGACACTCATTCAGACAGGCTTTCTAGCTATCCCCAAGATGATGGGCTCAACTGGGATGGTATAGATGAACCAACCCCCATATCCCAGATCACTAAAGTAGAAAAACAGAATAATCTAGCTATAAATGTCTTTGGGCACGAAGGCGACACAACAATAGTGCACAGGGTTAGCCCAGTGTTGGGGAAACCCCAACTGGTGGAGGGACAGGGGGGAAACCCCCCTCGCGTTATCAATATATTCATGATCCAACGAGGTGAAAAGTATCACTACACGTGGATAAAACATCTCAGCCGGTTGTTGCACGACCAGTCGAAACACAATGGGAAAAAACACTTTTGTGTGCGATGCCTACACGGTTTCAGCCGAGCTGATTTATTAGAATCCCACCGGGAGGATTGCCAAGGTGTGGGGCAGACGGCCATACGGGTCGACATGCCTGAGGAAGGTGACAATATCCTAAAATTCGGCAACCACAAGCACCAAATGTCCGTGCCTTATATCATATACGCTGACTTTGAAGCCTTGGTCAAACCAGTTGTTGGGGATACCCCAACAGTTGAGGCTGCCGCCGGCGCTGGGGATACCCCCACAGGTGGGGCTCCCACAGGTGAGAGCTTCACCCACAAAACACAAGAGCATGAAGCCTGTGGGTTTGGATACGTGGTCGTCCGATGTGATGGGGAAACGAAAGCTCCGGTAGTGTATAGGGGCCCTGACGCGGCTGAAAGGTTTCTAAAGTGTTTGCAGGAGGAAGAAAAAATTATTAGGAATGCACTGTATAGAGTCGCTCCAATGCGTATGACCCGAGCCGATAGGCTAGCTCACGCCTGTAGCACTAACTGTCACGCAGGTGTGACTCACCACTGAATGGTGATTCGGTGAGAGATCACTGCCACGTAACCGTAAGTATAGAGGCGCAGCTCACAGCGTGTAACCTCAAGCTTAGAATCAACCCTAAGACAATAAACATCCCCGTTGTCTTTCACAACTTGAGAGGGTACGACTCTCACTTAATCATGCAGGCCATCGCGAAAATCGATGGTAATATAACGTGCATCCCCAACAACATGGAGAGATACATCTCCTTCAGCTTAAACGGCCTTAGGTTCATAGATTCAGTGCAATTTCTATTGTCTTCATTAGACAGTCTGGTCAAGGCCAACGATACCTTCCCTATCACCGACCGATACACAGACGCCGAGACTAGACCCCTGCTTATGAGGAAGGGTGTGTACCCCTATGAGTACATGGATAGTTGGGTCAAGTTCGCCGAGACCAGACTACCCCCCATCAGAGAATTTTACAGCAATCTGACCGACTCAGCAATATCCCAAGATGATTACTCACACGCTATTAACGTATGGAATAAACTGGGCTGTAAGAATCTGGGTGACTATCACGACCTGTACTTGAGAACAGATGTACTGCTGTTAGCCGACGTGTTTGAGACGTTTAGGCGGACGTGTTTCAAGCAGTATAAACTCGACCCCGCATGGTATTACACCAGCCCAGGTCTGTCGTGGGATGCCTTGCTTAAAAAGACCGGAGTTAAGTTGGAATTGCTTACAGATTATGACATGCACCTATTCATTGAGAAAGGCTTGCGAGGTGGGATCTCCATGGCAACCAAGCGATACGCGAAAGCAAATAATCAATACGTTAAGGGCTACGACCCTAGCAAGCCAACCAATCACATTCTCTACCTCGACGCCAACAACCTGTATGGCTGGGCCATGAGCCAGTATCTACCCACAGGGGGGTTCGAATGGGCCCGGGTATCGCCCGATTTTGATGTTATGAGCATCGCACCAGATTCGAACAAAGGGTATATCCTTGAGGTTGACTTGGAATACCCCAAGGCATTACACACATCACACAACAGCTACCCCCTGGCCCCCGAACGTATGAGGGTTAACCCAGACTGGATGTCTGAGTACCAACATAACTTGTTAGGTGGGCGGGTGGCAGACGTTGAAAAACTAGTGCCCAACTTAATGAATAAGACCAAGTACATCGTTCACTATCGCAACCTACAGCTGTACCTGTCGTTGGGTATGAGGCTGACCAAAATACACAGGGTGCTCGTGTTCAACCAGAGCCCCTGGATGGAGCCTTACATCAGAATGAACACAGACCTCCGAAAGCTTGCTACCAGTGACTTTGAGAAAAACCTCTACAAGCTCATGAACAACTCGGTGTTCGGTAAGACTATGGAGAACCTGAGGAAACGCGTGACCGTGAAGCTGGTTTGGTCGAATGAGGAAGACAAGCTCAGGAGACTGATAGCCAGTCCGGCATTCAACCGTAGCAAGATATTCACCGATGACCTAGTTGCCCTACACATGAAGAAAAGCCACATAAAATTCAACCGGCCTGTTTACGTGGGGATGAGCATCCTCGATTTATCCAAACACCTGATGTACGACTTTTACTACAACGAACTTAAGAAACAGTACGGCGACAGGTGTGAAGTTCTGTACACTGACACGGATTCCCTGCTGATGGAGATTCGAACCCAGGACGGTAATGCGTTGACATGGAAAAACACCTCGATTTGTATGACACCAGCGACTACCCTAAGGACCATGCCATACACAGTAACGGTAAATAAAAGGTCCTAGGTAAGATGAAGGACGAGTGCTGGCACGCCCATAGCCGAAAGTACATAGGGTTGAGGCCTAAGATGTACTCCATACTGAAGGCCGACAATGGTGAAATCCGGAAGGCTAAGGGTGTTAAGAAGTATGTGGTGAAACAACACATCAAACACGCCAGATTCAAGGAAGCCCTGTTCAAGACCCGTACCTTTAGGCATAAAATGAACACACTTAGAAGTGATGGTCATAAGATATACGGACTGACTATAAACAAGACGTCCCTGTCACCTATGGACACTAAACGTTGGATAGCTATTGATGGGATAAACACGTACGCGTATGGACATGAGAAAATTGAACATGTCACGGAACCAGAGAAAGTTTGAGGCTATTTACTATAGCCCGCGTGGGTACTGGAAAGGAGCTAGCGCTGTAGATAAGCTGGCTAAAATGGCGCGTAGTACCCTCGAGGAAGCCAAAGCGTGGCTTGAAAAACAAGCCCTGTGGCAGATCTATTTGCCGGCACCACGCTACGTGCCTAGAAGGAGGTTCGGTATTAACATACCTAATAGCGTTCACCAGGCAGACCTACTGTTCCTACCCCACGACAAGAGGTACAAGTATGCCTTAACCGTAGTGGACGTAGCCAGTCGCTACAAGGAAGCCGAGCCCTTGACCACGAAAAGATTCGGCCCAGGTAGCCAGAGGATTCGAACGCATATACAAACGCGAGTCCGCTGACTTGGCCAACAGAGCTGCAAGTTGACCCCGGACGGGAATTCATGGGTGCCGTGTCACAACTGCTAGCCAAACACGATACAAAGGTCAGGCGTGGCACGGCCGAGCCCATCGCAGCTAAGCCATAGTTGAGAGATTTAATAGGACTTTGGCTGAGCTTTATTCGGCATCAGTATGCTAGGGAGATGGTAACCCCGGAAAACGATCGACTGAATGGGTCGCGAGGTTACCCAAGGTGGTGTCGGTAATCAACCATGAAGTCACCCGCTCACGGATAAGAAACCGCAGACGCTTATCAAACTAAAATCAATAGTTGCAGAGCCGGCTGCTCCATTACGTGGGAAGGAGAAACAGATACCAGATAGGCCCTAGTGAGGTATCTATACCAGCCGGGGAACACGAGGGTGATAGCCGTAGTTTATCCAATCGATCCTATATGGTCAGTCAAAACTTACAACATAGATAAAGTGGACATCAAAGCAGACGAGCCTAACTTATACTACTTGAGGGATGGGCCAGGTAGGGGGTTTGTAAGAGCGGAATTATTGATCGTACCGTACGGTACAGTGTTACCTCCTGTCAACACGGCATAGATGAACTTCAGCCAAGTCCCCGGTAGCTCAGTAGCGCGGCTAGAAGGTATAACATTGGGCGTTCGTACCCCGCTAGCGTCTCAAACTTTTTCATAGTAGGGGAAATGGTAGCAAGAGCTAAGGGTCCGACAAAAGCCTTATTTGGTAAATAAGGCTTTGCAGAGGCTTTTGTTGGAACTGGTCCCGGACTGTCTTTCTCTCTACTACTAGAGTACTCATGCAGCAGCTTGAAACAATCTTCAGATCTCGGTGGAGAGGATGAACAGAGACTACGACCTATGCACATGATCCCAGAGTCAGCACCCGGGGCAGCCAGTGTATGTCCTAGATCTAGTGGCAACCCCAGGCCGGTGCAAAAAGCTGTGCCGCGTCTTGAAAGGGACGTACCTCATCGAAAGGAAACTACCCTGTTTGTAGTAGTGGGGCAACGGAGAAGGTTTACGCCCCACCATGACCGGATGAAGTTGTGCCGGGATCGGTGGTGCCACGATGGATGGAGAGAAGGAGGACACGGGAGGAGAACCATACTCCAAAGGAGGAGTGTGTTCTCACAACGAAGGTAGAGGACGGGGAGGAAATGGGGCCCTTCTACTGCCACTGCCACCAGCCTGATGATTGGGGTTTTATGATTGACTGTGATGGCTGTGATGAGTGGTTCCATGGAGCTTGTGTGGGGGTGACAGAGACCATGGCAGAGGGCATGGACAAATACTACTGTGGGATGGGGGGAAGTAGAGGTTGGTGACTGGTGTTTACTCTGTCGGTTCGTCGATGTAGTTGACAGTAGTACTGACAAATGGTCTCCTTGGTTGCAGAAATCCGCATTGTACTCCACAAGTATGGAACGTAGAAGTCCCGCTAGAAAGGAGGTGGGGTGGAGGGAAAGGTCCACCCCCGGTGCACCCATTCGGGAGTGCTTGTGGAGCAGCCGAGAGGAAAGACATCAAGAGCCGGAGGTTGGGAAGGGACAAGAGGCGGTGAAGAGGGAGGTGGTGGTAGACCCTCGAAAAGCAGGCAATGTAGCCACGCAGAACGGGTGGTGCTTTGGCCTACAGTGGAGGGGCTGCCCATCCAGGTGGTGATTAGGCGCCGGAGGTGGTCGTCTCCAAGTCAGACGGGAGACGAAATACCTACTGCCGCCACCACAACAACGAACGGAGAGGTGTTCGAGGGCGTCAAAACGGGATTTCCCTCGAGGAGGACCCTGAGGCCCCAAGAGGACAAGAAGGGAGGAGGAGAGTTGCCCTGCGGTGTGGGGCCGCCTAGGGCTTCCGGGAGCCGGAAGGGGATGGTTCCTGAAACGAGCAACGGAAAGGACGGGTTCCCGGTCGGAACCAGTGGCCACTGAGACCTCTGGGTCGACTGTTGTGATTGCGCTACAGCAATTGGGATCGTGGATTCTGGGTCAGGGCAGAACCCTAGAAGACCCCCATGCGTTTTTTAACCGAAATGTTCGGTTGTCTCCAAATTGTGTCTTACATGAAAACTCAATAGCTGGAATGAGTCCCAGGGGTGGCGGATCCCGGTAAAGTTCAGTTTGTTGCCCTTAAATTCACCAGCCTGCCTTACACAGTGGCGGGTATTACTACACCTCCTAAATTTCGTGTCCCCAGACACGAGGAGGGAGTTCCGCCTGTTCCTGGTGCCTGTGGCCTCACATTCCCGATGGACACCCCGGGTCCAGGCTCCCCAAGAGTGGGACCACGAGTTGATAAGCACGGAACCAGCAGAGGGCAGGTGGTTACCAGAAGATCAAGAAGTCCCTGGCGGAGATGTGGCTGGGTTCGCCGACCTTGGGGTCACAGGGGTTGATCAAGGATTATCTGGAGGGGCGGAGTTTGCTGGGGAGGAGGAGTTTGCACCAGAAGGGCAGGCAGGAGGAGAGACATTCCAAGGAAAGGGGGCTTCGGACATCTGTGGGGCCTCAACTGGACAATGTACCAACTGTAGCTACCTGTCCAAGCACCGTAAGCTGCAGAAGGAGGTAGGGGAAACTGCGGTAAAGAAGGACGTAGCTCCTCCTCTGCTAACACTGGACTCCAGATAGGCCTGTCGAAATGTCCCATGGGCAGTGACAGTTTCCGTCTCCTGTGCATGTTCAGGCGTGCAGAAAGCTGCCAACACAGTTCGTGATAATATTAAATCTCAGAATGTGAAGGACATGAGGGCCAGCAGGGTGGAATCAGGGAAATAAACAAATACAGGGGAACAAATGTAAATAACATTTCCATGTCTACAGATGGCGTGTGCAACAATCCACTTTGTTCAGTTGTTGGGAAAACACCTTTTTCAGCCAGCCACTCAAGTTACCCATGTAGCCACTGAGTGAGTGAGACTTTTGACCACCAAATATTAGCTCTACAAACAAAATCAAAACTTTGATCAATGCACAGTTTAGTTCACAACACGTCTTCTGTCAACAATCCAGACATCAGTAGGGAATGAAAAGCAGCTAGGTGCAGCCAGTCATAGACAATTCATGAAGAATTCTGAATTTGTTGTGGACAGGATGCCTGCTAGAACCAAATAAGATAAACATAATTTGGTAAATACAGTTTCTTTAGACTGTGCATCCAGATGTGCAGCTCAGTTTTCAGCTGCTTACTCAAGTCCTGCAGGTGACGTGCCAAGGTTGAATACATCTCTGTCATATACTTCTGATGCTATTGTTAACTGCTACTTGGGAGATCACACTGCATGCAGAAAGCAGTCATTTGTGTACAAGGGAGGGAAGCAAAATTGGTTTCTACACAGTAAATATTGGGATAAAAACTTCAAAACTACTTACAATGAAATTCGTTTTCAAAATTTGAGAAAATGCACTGACTTCGGTCTCGGCCCTAAAAAATTGACAGACCCAATTTAACCTGAACAGTAAAATGTGTGAAGCTATGAACAAGGCAATGCACAGGTCGTTACCTCGTGATAAAACCTTCACTCGGAACATCCAAGGCAGAGCTCACAGTGCTGTGCATAGTGTCAACTTTAGAAGTCCAGCTAAATCACTCTTGACGCTGAGACATTGACTCGAAAGTGCTGTCCCGGCAAAAAGTAACATTGATAATGAAATCAGCAAGAGCCACAATAAAGTACTAAAAAACCATAAACCATAGAACTATAAAACAATAAATTATGAATTGCCGAAATATGCACTTACTGTACAGGTTACACAACACCAAATGTTTTCCCAAAAGACTTCTATAGCAACCTTATATTTTCTTGTTTACATAGGGACCGTCTCATCGAGCAAGCGATTCTCATTTAGTGTAGTGGAACCTAAACGACCGGTCATATCACTTAAATTAATGATAACCAGCCCACCAGATTCCCAATCCCCCCTCCCCCCTTGTCTAAGACATAGATGTCACATTCACCTCACTCACACCTAACCTCACTCAATATTTTATATGGGAGGTACACAACGGCCGTCCCCTCGCTCCTGCCACTGCCCAGACGGATGTTGATAAGGCTGTCATTCGTGCCGTCATCACAGAGTTCACGAATGCCGACAAGGTTGTTTTTTTTCATTATTGTCAGGATGTCGGAAGACACATGATCTTGGGTTAGCAGTACAGTATAAGGAAGATCCTGCACTTTTAACAATGGATCAGAAGAGCTGCTAGACTCGCCCTGCTGTCCTTGCCTGATGTCCAGGACCCCTGGTTGGATGCTATGCAGGTAACTCCACAAGTTTCCGAGAGTTGAAGACTTCAATACCTTTGTGGAATCAACACCAGACAACCGGCCCTGGCACTAACAACCATCTTGAGGGATTTCCCCATCGCCTGAATAGAATCTCCCCTCACCGCCACCCGAATATCTACCGATCTGTAGACGTGATCAAGAAGATTGAGTTTGCAGACACATATCGCACAGTTACACTTTGGTGCCGCCCCACCCGGCAGGAAGTGACTGAGACGTCTTAAGGACATGTTGCCCCAAGGACTGAAAACCGCTGTCGAGTTCCTTGATGCAGTTGGTCATCTTCTCACACTTGATTAAGAGTCTTGAAATATAGTAATTTTATTACAGACTACAGAGGAACATTACACTAATGCAAGACAGTGCGTGTACTATTCATTTTTACCAGTGTCATGTGAGTAAAGTATTTGAAACAGATTGCTTCATGTTAGTTTATGTAACGTTTTGTTGTGTATAGTACTTAGAAGTAAAATAAAGTATAATAAAATTGTCAAACTGGATAAGTGCCCAATTCCCGACACTTAATTAGTTGCACTGTTCCAATGAATGACAAACAGGTAATAGTCAGGAGATTAGTGGTGCAGTGGGCAATAAACTTTGTACTTTTAAGCTGTAGAAATTTTGGGAGGTGAGATGAGGTGAGGTGAAATTGGGTTTTACGTCGTGCTTGAGAATATTTCGCTTATATGACGACGTGCATGCGTGTGGATGTGTATGTGCGGCTGCTTGTACTAGCCCAGACTGAAGCTGGTTTTATAGTGCTAGCCCACTGAGATACCATGAATAGTGAAGCATGAATACCCCACTCAGACACATTATACTGACTCCGAGCCGACCAGTCCTTGTTGTACCCATTAATGCCGAGCGCCAGGCAGGCACCAACAAGTACCATATTTTAACGTCTTTTGGTATGACGTGGTTGGGGATCGAACCCACTATCCTCCGCTCTCCGGGCGGACGCCCTAACCATCACACCACTGAGGCGTCTTCACGTTATCAGAAAACTTTGTCTCTGGAGCTCCAATATGTGTTCCCTGTGGATGTTGCTAAAGTAATTATAATGTGAATAAGGTGGCTTCGTTGATGGTTATGTATATGATGTTTATGTTTGTCACGGGCTAATGTTTCCAGTTGCAGACTGCAAAACAGAAGACCATGCACATTTCAACCTCGACAAGAGATGCGGTAAGTGAAATATATATCTTCGCCTGAAAACCAGAGTGTTCTAAGTCCACTTTTGACAAAATTAGAGTTAGTATGCTCAGGGTAGGTTTTAGAGCATAATCTATTACTCTAGTAACTTTTTCCAGTGGTATCTAGCTTTGAAAGTGGTTTTTCAAACACAAACTTTGTTCTATCTCCATGAAAATTCTCATGTTGTTAATTTTCGAGTGTTCTAAGTTGTCAATTGACCAATGAGCAAGCACAATTTGATCACGTGACATTGATATTTACCAATTTTGAAGTGATTGTCATCATGGAAATGGAACATTTTAACTCTGTTCTTATTTCTGCTTTATTTAATTAAATATAGTCCTTATGAAAGTAAAACAGGTTTAAACGACAAAAATACAACCTGGTAATAAAGAAATAACTATCAAATATCGATATAATAATAATAAAGCTGAGGTTTAGCTGTGTTTTTTGACACTTTGGTCAAGTGTTCTATCTCCAATCATTTTTCGTGAGTTTCTTATTTATTTCAATAGTTTGAGCATAATTTGATATTTTCTGATACTGTTTCACATGTCACATGCATGTTCAAAATTTGAAAGAATTCGATTGAAAAGTTTAGAAGATATTGTTTTTCTAAACTTCAAGATAGAATTTCTCGAAAATAGGTTTTTGTGACTTAGTACACTCTGGTTTCCAGGCGACGATATATTCTCAGGATCATACAAATTCGGCAACCATCAACTACATATCCATCTGTCTTTTATATGGAAAATGTGTATTATGTGTGCTTGTGTATATATGACTCTAGGACAATAAGGCAGTACGTCTGCAAATAATATGACATTCTACAGTTTCAGACAAGCAACACACGGATGATATCCTACAGATAATGGAACAGAGGATGAAGCTAATGGAAGAAAGAATGTGGATCAACAGGTCTGGTGTAGCAGTACATTTAACCTTTCCTATTGAGTTTAATGTCATTTGTTTTTCTTTTGAGATTATATACTAACATTACTCGGGGTTAATTTTACACTTGAAAAACGCCTTTGCAACAACGTGTATCATTTTCAGTAATTTTATTTACAGATTGCAGATATGCAAAAACAACTTGAGACATAACAGAGTGAAAGGGAAAGTCAAGAACCAAGGAGTGGAAAGAAACAGAAAGCAAGGAACCCTGCAAAGGTATTTCTGCCATTTCATTAACTTTTGACACTGACTGCAACACTGATTTGGGACGATTTAGTGTTCTGACAGACATAAACACGTTGTGTTTTTCGGAAATACATTTTATAATTCACCACAAGCAACAATACTGGAACAATACACATTCCAATTTTGAGTTCACATACCATATCCTTTACAACATATCGTTAAATAGTTTCCACAATCAAAATGAATATCAATATATTTTAAAAATTGAATTGAATGCCTATTTCTATATGAATGATTTCTGTTGTCGATGGGACGTTGAAATAGAGCCACTCACAAGTTGCAGAAGTTGAAGTGTGTGTAGGGAATGTGAAGACATTGATGACTCAAAGTAAACTCAAACTAAACAGACATTCTCATGGCTTGTTCACCAGTCAACAGACCTAAACTGAGTGTGAACCCACTTACGATACGCGAATCTCGGATCTCTGTGAGTCTAACAGTCAAAAACCTGGGTGTCCTGATCGACTCCACACTTACCATGGAGCCACACGTCAGTAATGTATGTAAGATCTGTTATCACCACATGAGGAATATCTCCAGCATACGCCACCTATTAACAGCTGACGCAACACACCATCTTGTAAGATCTATGGCGTTGTCCCGGATGGACTATTGCAAGAGTTTGCTTGGGATTATGAACAAAGACCTGCTCTCCAGGTTGCAAAAAGTCCAAAATGCAGTTGCCAGATTGATCTGCAGAACCACCAAGCACAGCCACATCTCCCCAATCCTCATTCGTCTGCACTGGTTACCGCTCCCAGCCAGGAAAGAATACAAGATACTTAACATGACGTATAGATGTCTTAACAATGTAGCTCCATCTTATCTCTCTAGTCTTGTCGGAGACTACATTCCAACCAGGACTCTTAGATCAGCCAATCAGTCGCTGCTCATCGTCCCAAATGCACGTCTGAAGACATACGGACATCGACGTCTCTCAAATAATCCCTCTCTATAGCCAGCTTCCAGTCTAACTTCCTGTTCAAGAAGCAATATGACATCTAAATGAACTATAAATATGTATATATGTCATGCGCCATGAGCAACCACTTGGTGATTGGATATAGGGCACTAAATAAATTGACTTATTATTATTATATATTATTACTCCCTCACCCTTTTCAAGGGGACCCTCGCATTATGTATTATTTCCCGCTATTTGCAGGAGTGAGTGAGGTAATATTTAGCGTCACACAAATTGAATAAACATATATATTATATACATATGACCGACTGATCTGAATGATAACACAATAATTTGTCCCAAATTGTTTCAGGTGAACACTTTACAAGCATTTGCATATGTCTAAGACGGGTGCTATCGATGGGGCTGTATCCGCTCAGCTGTGCGTGAACACCTGGTGTTTGATCATCTCACACGCTCTCTCATCGTATCTCATGGTGTCAATCACTGGGTTATCTGGTTCAGGCTTGTTTGTTAAGAGACAGTGGTGTTGAGCTGTAATACAACTGAATCCGTCGTCAATAAAATACATGCTGGTGTCCGAATTGTACAATCGAGTCTCCGTTAGCAGAGGTTTCTTCACGTGGAAAGGGTTTTGTCGATTCTCTTTTAATAATGACCGGATTTATTAGTAAAGCGATTTATGAAAGATGCTTCATCCAGCTATTCTCAGTTCCTACCATGTAGCTTTAGAATGAGGAAGGGCGGTGGGGTAGCCTAGTGGTTAAAGCGTCCGCTCGTCATGCTGAACACCCGGGTTCGATTCCCCACATGGATACAATGTGTGAAGCGCATTGCTGGTGTCCCCCACCGTGATATTGCGGTAATATTGCTAAAAGCGGCGTAAGACCATACTCACTCACTCACTCACTTTAGCTTATCTTTGTTGTCGGGGAGTGAGGAAGGTACATTTACACTTTACACTCCAGCAATCAAATTCGCCTATTGCTCATCGAATTGTCCAAGCCAGATTGCATCACAGCCACACAGGTATAGTACAGTCTGTCCAAGCTTTATAACCTGGCTAAGGCCGCTTCACCATAGGCTGCTCGTCCACTGTGTGTCGGTGGAACTGTAGTGCACGGACTTCACATGGTTGAAACTGACACGACCCACTGGGAGACGCAACAGGACAGAAGTTTGTACTCAGTAAGTGACTGGGATGTTCTCAGAACCTTCATCTTCCCGTTCTTTACATACCGCTCCTCTGTCAAACGCAATTCTACTAGATACATGTTGGCCTCGCGGTCTGTGGCATCCACTATATCTTATGGCTTAAACTGCACAACATACCAGGACATAATTTTGAAGGATGACATCCTCCGACACTCAGCTCATCAGGATATTCATGATTTCATATATGCAACAGAAGTCATCAGTGCGTCAGGACATGTCAGTAGAGGGGAGGGTGCGGATTTCATCCTCGAAGCCAGGAACCGGCGAGTCAAAATGTGGATGCCACCGGGTGTTCCAACAGAACATTCGTGGAGGAGGAGTTGCAGGAACCTGGATAAGCTTGAACAGGTATACTAAGATTACTATCTGCACGTATACACAATAAAACATCAAACCATCTTCACTTTGTATTTATGAAAATCACATTCTCTCAGTTACAAGCTTGATGATATCCTTTAAATGATAATGGAGAATGAACGACGGAATGGTGAATTAGCATTTATACTTAATGGGAATGTTATAATTATGTGAAGGACAGTAGAATGATAGCGGCTGTAAATGACGTTTGGATGATATGTGAACCCCCATACATGAACAATGAGCCCAACATAAACAAGCATTCTCACCACTGCCATACTCGCACCCCACCCATTCAATCAATCTCTTAAATTTCTAACTTTATTCATCTTTAATATAATAATAAAAAGGTTCTCGTCACGATATGGCTGAAATATTGCCGATGTGACGATAAATATTAACTCACTCACTCACTCATTTAAAACTACGAACATCATGAACTAGAGACGAATACTAAAAAAATCAGCGAATCATACTACAGTAAGTCAACTACTGAAACATGTTGGTAGAACTACCGATAAGACAGTACTTCAGTAGCAGCTAAACTACGTGTCTGTTTGATTTCACGGGGTATCTGACCTTGGGGTCGACCTTGTCATCAGTATCCAGGTGAATGTTTGATTTCACGGGGGTATCTGGCCAACGGGTCGACCTTGTCATAACACAATAACTTCAACAGTATATTTGAGCATTTCATGTTTTTGTCACACATGTGGCACGTATTAGAGAGATGTCTAACCCCTGTTGGTTACAAAGCACAGGTTATCGACTTTCATCTAAGAAACCGCAGTAAATTAAACATGTATCATGAATCCATTTGTCTGTAAATAAATGACCATATAATATGATGTTTCAGGGGAGAAGACTTCTGACCAGTGTATCGTGAATTGAGATAACTGCGAAGCGTCATCGAGGCATCAATGATTTGTCTAACTGCTAAGCAGACAGTGTTGTGACAGACGACATATTCAAATATCTGTCCTTGTCCAGCTCGGACACAGTCACAGTTGCCAAACTACCAGACAGGTAGGTGTTTTGAGCAATTTCAATGTCATGATGACTGATCAGAATTTAACAACGAAGTTCATGTTACACCACCAACATTACGCATACGGAATTTTATCTACAATTTCTTATGAACATACTCTACTTCAAGTGTAAAATATAATTAATTCCTTTATTTTGAAGGCCAAACGTATTCCTTGATTTCCGGAGATCCAAATAGAAAATGAAGGACGATCCGACATGGATAGTGGACGCATTGGTGGATAGGGGCACAGCAACACCCAAGTTAATTATTTATTGCAGGTAGATTACACATTCCTTTCTTGATTGCAGAAATGACGTGAAGAAATGATATTGTTACATTCCTTTCCTTTCTTGACAGGTGTTTATGTTACGGTAGGGTTGGAATAAACATGACATACACAAGTATAACAAGTTGGCTTCTTTAGGCATGTTACAGGTCGACTTCGGAAGTGACAAATGCGTATGAATTCATCAGGGACGAGCTTCAGGAACAGGGACTTTCTGAAGGTATAGAAACCACACTGGTTGAACAGTTCCACAAATCAATAGGTGATGACACTAGAGAGGTTATTCTTGTTCAGCCCCGTCAGAAGACCAGCTCACTTCGATGTTTGGTTGCTACTGTAGTTTTTGCATTAGGCATGCAGATACCAGATATACGTGTAGTCGTTCACTGGGGTGTGCCTAACAGTGTTTTAACATATTGGCAGGAGGTGGGGAGGGGTGGCAGAGATGGTAGCGGCTGTATGGCCGTGACCTATTGTTATGGTCGCAGTCTCGACCCTTGACGTACTAAACAGTCTATGAGGGATCTTGCACGGGAGTCAATGGCAGGTAACCTGTGTTTTAGAGATCTAGTCTTGAAGAACTTTCTTTTAACCCCGAGTATCTCACGGAACAGAAAAAAATGTGCACATCTGAGGCTTGTGGTGATGACTGCACCTGTCAACTATGCATGTGTTGCTGGGCATGTCTATCAGAATGTCCCTGTTTTAAAGGGGACGACGTGTATAGACAGCGATATCTGCACCCATTGGTTGTGTACCCTCTAAGTGCTAGCCCTTAGTTGTAACTAAATAAATATGCTTGATCTCTCGAACACATTGTTTTGTAGTAATATGAATGGTCCGTCCCTCTCTGCAAAGAACATATATAAATAATGACATAAAAGCAGATGAATACGCTATACATTTAAATGTGATGCACCCAAAGTACCAGCGCGCGAAACGGAGGCGAGAGTGAGTATTGGGTACCGCTAAGGAAGAACGTCCTCCGATACGGACTATAGAAATTTGGCGCATGCGCACAACACGTCAACATGTCAGCTCGCTATCGTTGAAACAAGAACTCAACGGGTTTGTGGCCTATTAGTATATAAATGTATGGTTATGAAAACATGACAGGGAGTGCATCGATATCGACTTTTCAGTCAAAAACCCACGGGAAATATTTAAAAAAAAAAATGATCAGAAAATACGAGCGGTAATCGGCCACTAGAATCTGAATAGGATTTATGAAGGTGGTGTTCTCGGCCGCGATGCAGGGTCATGTCTTGACTGTATAGGACCGCATCGCGTCTCTCGGCTAGCTGCTTGTATAACGTACTTCGTGAGTGTTAACAGGAAAGCTTCTGATGTCCTGGGGCGTCTCCCAGTTTGTCGTGTCAGTTTCAACCACGTGAAGGCCGTGCACTACCGTCGCTCCGACTTACGGCGGACGACAAGCTGATGGTGATGCGGCCTTAGCCAGGTTATAAAACTTGGCCAGACTGTAGACAGGTGCGGTGGCCTGTGAGGCTGCGATACCGACGTGGATTGGAAAGTTTGACAAGCTGTACACGAATTGATTGCCGGGGTAGTGAGCGTGCGAGTTCAAATTGAAAGTCATATCGGCAGTATTTCTGCCATATCGTGGCTATGAGATATGATTTTTTTAACTAATCCTGCGCGACTTACTGATTGCACTACTTACTACCTGCACTTGTTGCTTACGGCTCGAAAAAGTGTGGCTTGCCAGACGATGTTAGAAAAGGTAGAACTGCAATCACTTCCTGGTCTCAGCTGCTACTCGTCTGCGCATGCGTCACCGGAAGGTGACGTCAGCCACCTCAGATTATTGTTTTTGGCACGCCTCCCTAGACGTGTGGGTTGCCAGCTGCTCATTGTATCCTACGGGATTTCTTGTTTGTGGTTAATAAACTGACTTTGAGTATATTATTATTTTTCTTCTACGAGAAGTCTAGGTATTATCTGTCACTTTCTCTTGTTGTTTTAGTTTAGTAGTTCTGTTTACTGATGTTGTTTGTTTATAACCTAGCCCCGTCATCACTCGATCACTTCACCATTTCAACACTTCGCGGTATTTGTAGTCGTTGTGTTTTATTTGGTTCAGGCTTATATATACTACTCAAAACAAGTTCAGGGTCAAAACATTTAAGAGCCATAACTACAAATATAAATAAGAGTGGAATGTAGCGATCATATGACGACTCCAGACAACATTTCATGATAACCTTAACGGGAGACAAAAACAGCTGGAAAGTCAGTGATTGCTGATCAATAAGGTCAAAGTGACCTACTGTCAGAAGTGAAATTTCAAACCCCAACATTGGACTAATAACGGATATAACCACCTCGAGTAGTAAGACAAGCAGTACACCTCTGTCTCATACTGTTCACCAGACGTTGGAAGAAGGCTTGGGGTATTGCCTGCCATTCAACAATGAGATACTGGGCCAGTTCTGCACGGTTGTTTGGAGGGACGTGGTTGTTACGAAGCCGACGTCCTAACTCGTCCAAAGCATGTTCCACAGGGACTAAATCTGCTGAATATGCCTGGCATTCCATGTGCTGAACATTGGTCTGCTTTAGGAAGTCCGTCACAACACGGGCACGGTGTGGTCGGGCATTGTCATCTTGGAATATGGATCCGACACCGATACGTTGTAAACATGGCAAAGCAACGGGTGTGATAATCTTTCGTAGATAGCGATTTCCGGTCAGGTTACTATTAAAGACATAGAGGTGTCATTTGATGAAAGGAAAACTCACCCCAAACCATGACACCCCCGCCTCCATATGGCAAACGTTGGTTGACGTTAACGTCAGCAAACCTCCCTCCTGGACGCCGATACACACGAGTTCTACAATCATTAAACTGTAGAGTAAACCTAGACTCGTCGGAGAAAAGAACTGATGCCCACTGAGCACGTTGCCAACGAACATGGTGTGTACACCAGTCATGTCTTGCTGTCATGTGTCGCGGAAGGAGTGGTGGTCGTACTGCTGGTCGCCGTGCCCGAAGTTTGTTCCTCGCCACTCAGTTCCTGACAGTCTGATCAGATACAAGGGTACTTGTGACAATTCTCAGTTGGTCACGGACTTGTCTGGCAGTTACTCTGCGTTTTGGGAGGGCCATATTTTTCAGGTATCGGTCTTCTCTAGGAGTTGTTGTTGGAGGCCTGCCAGAACGTGGTCGATTATTCAGCATTCTAGTGACAGGAAACCGGTGTCATAACCTTCCAACACTCTGACTCACATTTAGTATCTGAGCCACACTGCGTTGAGGTTCGCCATCTTGAAGCCAAGCAAGAGATCTTCCTCTGTCTGTCATGCTCAGTTGACGTCTTGCTATTGTTGAATTTCAAATGACAATAACAATGTGACAATTACAAGTTTTATTGGGAAAAGAAGCATGCACAGCACTAATGCCACGAATAACACGTGCAAATGTTGTTCATGATGAAACATCATCTTCTACAAGCACAGTGGTGGCGCTTCTGTGAAGCACTCGATGTTTCAATTTGTTCATTTTTTAACACCCTACCGGCACCCGTGAAGAGCCACCTCCTCGTGGTGGGTGCTGGGTCACGCTAAGAGCTCTTCGACCCCCCATTGTGGAACCGGGGGGATATTTGGTCCACCAACCCATTTGCCCTGGGTTGCGCCCCTGTGTCGGTGGAGGGAAGGATTCTGGTGGTTGAGGGCACTGGTTCCAGGAACAGTGTTCCTTTGCCCAACACACCACTTCGGCCCTGACTTTTCAATCCTTGCAGATATCTTCTTGAATTCCACATCCACATACTTCTCAGTAACATCTTTCACTGTTCCTATGTTCCCATTGACCAGTGTGTCAGAAAGATTGCACAGAAGCATCACTTTGCACCCAGGTTTTATCCATAAAATCTTTGGAATTAGAAGTTTATCCAGTTTCTTCTTTTCCCCCCAGTCATCACTGTATAATAGGCACCAGAGAAGAGCCACCTCCTCGTGGTGGGTGCTGACCCCCCGTTGTGGACCCGGGGGCATATTTGGTCCACCAACCCGTTTGCCGTGGGTTGCGCCCCTGTGTCGGTGGAGGACGGGAGGCTGGTGGTTGAGGGCACTGGTTATAGGAACAGTGTTCCTTTGCCCAAAACACCACTTTGGCTCCTTACTTCACCTAGACGGGTGGTAGAACTGGCCTGGTTCTATCAATCGGCTGGTCACGCCAAGCCCTGTGCATTGATTATATGTAATTGCACAAAATTTGATTTGGAATTGTTGAAATTTTGGTCTTGGCACCCTTTGTTCATTTACAGTAATTGATTTTGTAATATGTTTATCATGAACTTTGCCTAGAGTCTGAACGCCCAGAAGGCGGTGGCTCATGGGCCAATCTGGTGGGATTTATCTTTTCAAGATTTTTTCTGCTTGAGTATACCCTCCTAGTATCCTTGGTGCCGTCTGCTGGAGACCCACAGACATAAGGCATCGTTCTTGTTGACACTCCATGGTGGTGGGGAGCTAGGAGGGTGAATTATATATACTTTAACCATGGCACCCCCACTCAAAAAACGTTCACACGAATCGGATGATTCGTTGTCTTCAGATGATGAAGCGCAAACACCTGTCAATAACCCTGATAATTGGCCTCGTTTCATTGTAATGTGTGCCCCTGACGGTGGCCCTCTCAAGCTAAATCTCTTTGCTGTGTCAAAGGACATTGAAGGTTTGGCTGGGGAGGTGAAAGACATCAAAAAGTTGAGATCTGGTTCCCTGGTAATCGAATGCAGGAAAGAAATACAGTCCAAAATTTTGCTCAAAACAAAATCGTTAGCAAATGTTCCTGTGGAGGTGTCCCCTCACAGGACATTAAATACCAGCAAAGGCATCGTCCCTGATACTGGACGTTGCCTGTCAGACATGAGTGAAACTGACATCATTACTGAATTGCAATCCCAAGGCGTTACTCATGTTAAACGATTTACAGTCAAAAAGAATAATGATGTCTTCAAGACAAACACTTACCTGTTTACATTTTGTCTCTCGATGCATCCAAAATCTCTGAAAGCAGGATATTGCAACTTAAGGGTTGATACTTTTATCCCCAACCCCTTAAGGTGTTATAACTGCCAAAAGTATGGTCACGGGTCAAAGTCTTGCCACAATCCTGCTGCATGCCAACGATGTGCTGGAGCGTGCCAAGACAGTACCCTTTGTGATAAAACACCTGTATGTGTCAACTGCTCTGGTTGCCATCCTTCCTCATCGAAGGAATGTCCTTCCTGGAAGTTTCAATCAAAGATTTCACGAGTGAAGCATGAACAAAACGTTTCGTTCTTTGAAGCAAAACAGATTGTTATAGCACAAGAACAGTCAGGCCCGAGTTATGCTACCGTTGTTTCTGCTTCTGTTCAGGCCTCTAAACCAAAACACGTTTCATGCAGTTCAGTCGGTTATCAAACGGATTATTCGTGGGCTAGAACATCAGCTCCCACATTGCTGTCTGCTGAAATTCAGGCAAAAACTCCAAAAGTAACTTCCAGTGTACAAACCATTGTTCAGACGAAGGCATATTCTGAGAAGGATTCAGCCGCTTCTCAGAAACAAGCATCTAAATCAGACTCAAATGTGAAATTAAATGTGAAATCAACTACATCCAGACCGAGCAATGAAATCAATAAGAAAAAACAAAGCAACAGACCTCCGAAGGGGTCAAATGACCAGGTCCAACTGTATAATAAGTTTGGATCACTTGAGGACATGGATGTGTCCGACCATAGCCAAGGTCGGACTCATAGCTTGTCACCCTCAAGGAAGGTGAGGGGTGGATCTCCTGTACATCCGCCGAAGAAGTAATGTCTTCACCTATCATTCAATGGAATTGTAGAGGACTCCGGAATAATTTAAACGATTTACAGCTATTAAACGAAGATTTTACACCGTCAGCGTTCTGCATCCAAGAAACTTATCTGAAACAGACAGATAACTTTGACTTACGTCAGTTCAATGCATATCACTGTTTTTCTCCTCCGGGTGATAGAGCTTCTGGTGGATCATCCATCCTGGTGAGGAACACTGTCATCCATAGCTCAGTTCCACTTAAAACAAATCTTCAAGTCGTTGCAGTTCGACATTACAGGTTGCTTTTACTTTATGCTCCTTGTACATTCCGCCTTCATCGGCTGTTCAACTAACAGATCTGCAAGCTCTTTATGATCAACTACCTAAACCCTGTATGATTTAAATGGCCACAACCCGCTCTGCGGTGGCACTAACACAAACACCAAAGGTAAATTACTGGAGGAATGTATTTCCAATAATGATTTATGCATTTATAATGACGGCTCAACTACGTATTTACATCCTGCCACAGGAACATATTCAGCTCTTGATTTGTCTATTACTGACTCCAACCTATTGAGTGAATTTGAATGGTCAGTCCACGACGACCTCTGTGGAAGTGACCATTTCCCAACAATACGGAAACCTGTGAATCCATCTGATGTTCCTCAATCATCAAGATGGAATTTTAAAAAGGCTAACTGGCCTCTGTATAAAATTCTCTGTGCTGACAAACTAAAACCTGAACTTTTTAATGATATTCCTGATGCCATACAATGTTTTTTCAGATGAACTCATTAACCTAGCTGACGAGTGTATCCCAAAGTCCTCTGCAATTCCACACGTACGAAAACCATGGTTTAACAACGAATGCAAACAGGCACGGAAGAAAGCTGAGCATTATTTCCGTCGCCATCCTTTGGTCCACAATTTAGACAAATTTAGAATTTTAAACGTTAAAGCACGACATACTTTCAAGCAAAATAAACGCCACTCTTGGCGAAACTATGTCTCAAAAATCAATTTGGGAACACCGATATCAAAGGTGTGGAATATGATCCAGAAAATCAAGGGTAAGGGCTCTAAATCTAGCATTCACCATCTCAAAGATGGGAATCAGCTATTGACTGATAAATCAGATATTGCAAATAAACTTGGTGAGACGTTGGCCAAACATTCCTCCTCATCTAACTATGTACCTAAATTCCAGAAATATCAAAAACAGCAAGAAAAGAAAGCTATTAATTTCAATTCAGATAATGGGGAAGATTACAACGAAACCTTTTCAATCCATGAGCTTCATACTGCTCTTGACCAGTCTCATGATACTGCTTGCGGAGCTGATAACATACATTATCAACTCCTGAAACACTTACCAGAATCATGTTTAGAGAGGCTCTTATCTATTTTTGATGATGTTTGGACATCTGGACAATTTCCTTCCTCGTGGCGCGATGCTATAATTGTGCCCATCCCTAAACCTGGACGTGATCATACTGATCCTTCACTAGGCCAATTTCACTAACTAGCTGCCTTTGCAAGACCATGGAACGCATGATAAATAATCGACTTGTTTGGTCCTTGGAAACAAATAACCTCATAACAGATATACAATGTGGTTTCCGTAAAAACAGAAGTACTGTCGATCACCTAGTGCGTTTGGAATCATTTGTTAAAAATGCTCTAATTAATAAACAACACGCTGTGTCTATCTTTTTTGATGTTGAAAGAGCATATGACACTACGTGGAAATATGGCATTTTAAAAGATTTACATGTCTTCGGATTGCGAGGCCGTTTGCCTCAATTTATAGCTAACTTTTTAACTGACAGACAATTTCAAGTCCGCGTGGGATCTACCCTGTCTGATCATTACAATCAGGATCAGGGTGTACCACAAGGCAGTATTTTGTCTGTCACATTGTTTAGTATCAAGATCAACAGTTTATCCAAGGTTTTAAATGATTCAATCGATGGATCAATTTTTGTGGATGATTTTAACATTTCTTGTCGTGGTAAAAATATGCATACTATTGAACCACAACTGCAGTTGTGTTTAAACAAAATAAATAAATGGTGTCTGGAAACCTGCTTTAAATTTTCTAAATCCAAGACTAATTGTATACATTTCTGCCGTAAATATAAACCGCATAAAGACCCTGAACTATCTCTAAATGGCACACCCATCAAAAGTTGTTAAGGAGGCCAATTTCTTGGGTTTAATTTTTGACTCGCACTTAAGGTTTCTGCCACATATTAAATCCCTTAAAACTAAATGCCTGAAGGCACTTGACTTGTTGAAAGTTGTTTCCAACTCAAAGTGGGGAGGGGATCAAGCTACCCTCCTCCACCTATATCGATCATTGGTCCGCTCGAAACTTGATTATGGCTCCGTCATATATGGTGGAGCCTGCAAAAGCAACCTAAAACTACTTGATTCTGTCCACCACCAAGGTCTAAGACTTTGTCTTGGATCTTTTAGAACTTATCCTGTTGACAGTCTCTACGTCGAAGCAGACGAGCCTTCTCTTGCCCAACGACGTATAAAATTATCTTTACAATATCTTACAAAACTATATTCTAACAAGTCTAATCCTGCATTTCACTGCATCTTTAATCCTCTTTATGAGGACTTGTACAACCAGAAATCTTCTCTTGTTCCGCCACTGGGGCTCAGAATGAAGCCATTCATTACTGCTGCCGGCATTGAGCTGGAGAATATAGCTCCTTCTCGTCTTCTTTCTTCTCCTCCTTGGCAATTGGTTAGGCCACAAGTTGACCTAACTCTGACAAAGTTAGATAAATCAGAACATAATGAATTACAATATAAACAAGAGTGTAATCAATTGGAAAGTAAATATATTACGTATAAATCCTTATTTACTGATGGGTCCAAGGACGGTGGCGCAGTGGCATGCGCCACTGTCATTGGATCCAGAACAATATCTTCTAGAATACCGGATAACAGCTCTATATTTACAGCTGAAGCAAACGCAATCTTAACAGCTCTGAAATATATGCAAAGACATCCTAAACGTAAACAATATATAATCTTTTCTGATTCTCTTTCTTGCCTTCAGGCTATTCAAAATCTATCTGCAAACATCCACTTTTAATTGAAATAATCGAATTATAAAATGATCTTGCTACTGGCCAATGCGACTTTGTCTTCTGTTGGTTACCCAGCCACGTTGGTATTTCTGGGAACACAATGGCCGATCTTGCTGCGAAGGCAGCACTCAACAAATCTGTGACACCACTTCTTATTCCATACTCTGATTACAAAACTGCTATTAGATGTTATATCCGCGATCTAATGCAGAAGAAGTGGGACTTAATAAATTACATGCAATAAAACCTTATGTTGGTTACACCTACTTGGGTTGTCAGTCCAGATTTGAAGAGGTCATCATACGACGATGTCGTATTGGCCATACTAGATATACTCATGAATTCCTCTTAAAAGGTGAGGATCCTCCGTTTTTGCATCCCTTGTGATGAAAGAATCACGGTCAAGCATGTCCTGCTTGACTGTATTGAATATTCCATCACAAGGGATAACTATTTCAAATCCCGATCTATGAAGGATCTTTTTACTAATATAAGTCCTTATTTAATTATTGCTTTTTAAAAGAATTAAATTTGTTAACAGATTTGTAAATAGCTAAATATTTTATGATTGGAAGTTTGAATTAGTAACACAGATTGTTAGTGGCTGTATCCTCGAGGGGGGTTAAAGTACTGTAAAATTTATGTCCTCCTGAGAGGGTACGTAAGTCCCAAAACATTCAAAGTAAATTTCAACTTTCCGTTTTTTAATCGTAGAATATGTGTAATTTTAATGTATGACTAGATATATCTCAACTGCTAACAGCTGAGGGGATGATGTAAATCCAGCTAGGGCCCATGCAGGAAGCAAATGTACTGTAAGTCCTCATGGTCCCTAGTATGGTGATCTACCTTCAGTTGTTAGCGATCTATAGCCCATTTTTATATTGTGTTGTCCCCTATAGTTAAAATGTTTTAGATTCAATTACTAGTTTTACATATATATCTGTGATACTCTAGTTGCTTTACTGTCCTTTGTCGGCAGGTTTTATAATATCTCTATATATTCTATTTCAATGTCAAGTGTTCTCGTCACGATATGGCTGAAATATTGCCGATGTGACGTTAAATAATAATTCACTCACTCACTCATTTAGTTACTGCATTTTTAAAAGAATTAGATTTGTTGAATGAATTGTAAATAGATAAATATTTTAAAATTGGTAGTTTAGTTGAGCAGCTCAGATTGTTAGTGGCTGTATCCTCACAGGGGGTTGAAGCATTGTAAAATTATTGTCCTCCTGAGGGGGTACATAAGTCCCAAAACATTGAAACTAAATTTAAACATACCATTAGTTGTAAGCGTAGAATATGTGTAATTTTAACTGATGGCTAAATTGTCTAAACTTGCTGACGGCTGATGGGATGGTGTAAATCCAGCTAGGGTCCATGCAGGAAGCAAATGTACTGTAAGTCCCCATGGTCCCTAGTATGGTGATCTACCTTCAGTCGTTAGCAATCTACAGCCTGTTTTTATATTGTATTGTCATTTATTCCAATATTTTAGATTTAATTGCTAGTTTTAAATGGATATCTGTGATACACTAAAGTACTGTCGGAAATGCTAGAAAAATGCTTTTTAGCCTTGATATCTTTAGAAAGGTGATAAATATACTCTGTTGTCAATATACTCACCTATAGTGTACCTAATTTTTATTTCAATTGATTTAACATTCCCATGCATTTAAAGGGCAGTTTTCAAGAGAGAATTGGGTACCAAACCAACAACTTGAGATTTTTTCAGAGTTCAACAACAGAAATCTGAAATAGTCTTTACATTTATGCTAATAATACAGGTGGTGTAAAAATATAAATTAACGTTTTTCTTAAACAAATAAATTTTGAATGTTTGTGTTACTTTACTAAATTATCGTTTCTTTATTGAAGAAATATTAATATAAATGTTTAGTCTTGATAAATAAGTTTCCCGTCATGCATGCACATCTTTATCACAGCCTCCACTATGGCCAACTATTTGCAGACGATTGTTGCAAAGGTTTTTAAGTTTTTGTGCTTGAAAAAGACAGAGGAAAACCTTTCATTAGTATAGAAATGGTTTATTACAGAACTTGTCGAACTGTTGGTATGTCTTACCAACAAGTTTACAATATTGTAAACAAATCAGACAAGACAGGGACCGTCTCAAAAGCAAAACCGGGACGTAAAACCATCCTTGACAACTTTGACAAGGGAGTACTTAGACGGGCGTTCTACAAACTTTAGGAGAAGAAGAATATATATATTCTAAAGAAGCTACACCAGTGACTTCGTAAAATCTTTGGCCACTGTTCACAACTAGATTAAACTGACCGAATTACAACCATATTTTTGTAATGACATATACTGTTGACATGCAAAACATTTATTAAAACGTTTCACATTTCTACAATCAATCTATAAGATAACACAAGTGATAGGATTCTTTCCAATGTACAGCAATTCGAATGTTTTTTTCACAACAAACACACATACACAAATGATCCCTTACATAACCAATACGTATACTATACGTACACATATTCAACATTTTGAAGAAAACATCTATTGAGGTGACCCCTCGCCCGAGCTTGTGCTCAGGTGTCAATTTCACTTGTCGATACCGTACATGCTGATGACGTAACACAGACAGTTAATGCTTGTATCAAATAACGTCCCACTCCCGCTTATTTTTCGATAACAATTAACTCACTCACTCACTTACTGAAATAAAGCCGGATGAATTCCCTTTCGATTAATTCCAAAATTATCAAAATCGGTGCACTATTGACCGAGTAACTTTGCTTGGAACTCGGGAAAAGACAACTTTTTCATTTGTACGCCAAAAACCTGCCTACGAAAATCATCGCCTCTCGGAGAAGAAATACTATATATTTCAATTGAAAACACGCAATCAGCGAAAAAACGTAACCTTTTCGTAATCGCTAGATATTCCGCTTTCGCATTACAACATCTCAAATGAAATGAGTTAATGATTTTACCTGCCATACACGACTTTATTGGAAAATTAGCGGTATCGAGTGATCGAGGCCACCATGTTTGTCCTTCACCTTCAATAGACTCGCACCAACGACGAGCTACACTCTGATTGGTTAAAATAAAATACCAGTATTATTTTTATCACGTGGCGCGATATATGAAAATACATGCCGTCTGCTTGAGAAAGTGACAGAATGTCTTTCAATACTGTAAATTGGTAAGATCTTGTTTGCACTATATCTATGTGTTTGCAACCTATAATTCTTGTTAAAGATGATTATTTCATTAATTAATTTCATTCTAGAAAATAATCCTTACATAGACTGCAGAAATATTGATTAATATTTTGCTTACAAATAAACCAAATGTAGATACATTGGAGACTCATTTCATACTATTTTGATAAAGGAAAACTCATTTTTATTAGGTCTCATTGTCATGAGAACTTTGATTCAGGGACAACATAAGCCTTTGTGTTTTTAATATTATTATTTATTTTGGTAAGATAGACATTTTGAAAACATGACAAAGAGATTGCACAGTTCTATTAATTCATGTCAACAAATATGTCAAGGCATGTACATGATAAAATCCATACTGATATGTAAGCTGTATGTTCATATTTTGTTTGACATATATCATATATACAATAATTAATAAAAGTACTTGTAAATCTATCGATAACATACATACAAAATACTGATATTCAAACACACATAGGCCTACAGTATAAGACAGATGCCTTGGGTTACTGGCCAACTGAGAGCATCAGTCAGTCAAACATGTATCATATAAGGTTTCAACATGTTTAATATGTCCCTTAAAATAAATATTTATGAAAACAAAATCTATATTGTTAAAATTGACATATTAGTAAAGTCCACAACTTCATGTTTTAGTTGTTGTTGAAATATATGCGCAACACCAAAGAAAATAATACTTTGATGTCACACAATCTATTTACATGGTCTTTAAACTGTTCATAGGTAAATTTTCCTGGGACTGACAATATACATCTATAGGTCACTTACCAAAAAAAGGCTTACATAAAACCAAAATGAACTTTTCATTGATGAAGAGACCGAAAGAGTTTATTTAAGAAGAGACAAAAGAAACATGACTTTTAACATGCCTTTTCAAATTAATTTCAGACAAATGTATGCCTTGAAAGTCAATGGACTGACATAATTTGAACAGGACTGGTAATTTAGTAGGTGGCCAGTCCACTGGATTGACAGCATTCTAAGTACCGTCAACACTGATAAACTGAAAATGGACAAATGAACCGCAATTGTTCATTACCTTCAACTGTCATACAGGATTTCACACTAGCACATACAATGAAAAGTACCTATAAATAGAGTAAATCTAAAATATATTTGGCACATGTAAGTTTGTCTTTACAATGAGAAACACAAAATTGACATTGTAAAGTCTTTGACCACACTTAGGGGTATTGATACAAGATTGATCCTAACAATACTTGATCTTGGTAAATTATGACATGATGGTCAATCACCATTAATAACTTCAGCAGTGTTCATTCACAACACAAAGTAAGACACATCTTACTAAGTTAACTGCACTGTGGACAAAACCATTCCTCAGGAAGTGAATCTAAGTCAGATATTTTTAGGCATTCTGCATGATACCATTTCTCACAGAAGTCACATGATACACAGTTATCAAAACTTTCTGATCCACATATGCCACAGGGGAATTCTGGTTCAATTGTCGTTGTACCACCACTTCCTTTAACTCTTCCCTTTCCCCCTACCTTTAGCTTTTGTGGATGCTGTACTAGTCTCACCAAATTCTTCAGATTTCTCATGCATTTTTTTACCAATTTTAATGTCTTTTCTGTGAGCCTTTCTTTTTAACCTTCCAGGATTCAAGAATATCCCTCAGGAATTGTCGAGACAACACTCTCGACAGTGTTTCCACAAAGTCATTGTACATCGCTTCAATATCAACAACAAAGTTAACCGCTGCATGAAGACAGTTGCATACCTCATCAGTGTGTGCTGTCTCTGTTGCTCCAGAGTGAAATAACCTTGTCCACTGAATGAAAAGTTTGCAGTCTTCTTGAAACAAGCATGTGCATGTATTGTCCATACCTGTTAAGGTTAGCTTCCGACTGCAGTCTCAAACATTTTTGAGTGGCTGTCACTGTAAAATGAAATGCTGAGTCACTTACATTAAGGAGGCTTTCTCTGACATTTTGTTTCCTCCTTATTTCTCTCAAACTAATGTCTTGTGTCTCTTGTAAAACCTGCCCTTGGCTTCGCAGTATCTGGCAAAGGTATTTCTTCTTCCTTGCTTCAGTGTTGACAGTTTCTGATGAGCTGAAGCCACCATGGAAGAGGTTGTGGGCAATTCTATTGGAGCAAGCTACTTGTAGTTTCCTGACGCAATATCCAGAGATGTAGCGCACTTTTGCTTTGGATGCTTCATTTAGAATGTCAGCAAATCTAGTGTTCATATCGTCTTCACCCTGTTCAACTGCCTCCTCACTTTTTTGTTTCAGATATTGTTCTCTCACATGAGTGAATATCCTGAATGAAAGGTGATTTTCTGTTTCACCTTCTTTTCCAAATAGATCAATGACTGAAGTCTTGTACTTCGTCGAGTTTATATGTTCATGGCATCTTGTGTAAAAATAGTTGATGTTTTCATTCTTCGCAGCCACATCAACTGTTTGAGAAAAGTATTTAGCAACTGTATTGGAAGCCTTTCCACAGAAAAGAGCAACGCTGTCTGGTTTTAATCTGATATCCTGTAATTTTGAAATCAAACCCTTCTGGAAGTCGGTGATAATATGCTTTGGTGTGATTTCATCCAATATTGCCATTACAGCTGCAATGTCATAATGCACTACCTCTTCCTCTTTATCACTGTCAGAGTCATCCCCAGGTCTCTCTCCCATACATTCCTCATATGCTTGGAGCAAATCCAAATCATCTGCCTGATCAAAGACATCCATTGGACCATCAGCAATGGGGGGATATTATGTCTTCTCCAACAGTGCTGCAACAGAAAAAAACCCAATAAGCATTCCCTCTTTTTGTTATGCACACCCTCTAGTGTGTGCAAAGCCCCTAAAGGATGTACTTTACACATGCACGCACGCACTATCATACTTTTGGAGGCAGGACTGGGTATGTAGCATTATAGACCATGAGCCACGATTATTCTACATTCATTTATTGTCAACATAACAATAGTATTGAGTTTTGTTGTGCTAGTATTGAATTTATACACACGATGATTATGCTCAAAGTGTTTTAACAAGGCATTGAATATCGGCTGTGGAAGTGTTGCCGAAACAGTTTGTACAGAGTAGTAACATTCATTCGATTCAGTAAAGAAATTTTCCTTACTTTACATGTTGACAACATTCCATGTTGTCAAATAATGGCATGGAATCCCTATGGTAGAATTCAAAGAGGATATCATCCTGTGGAATAACCGATTCAAGTTGGAAGTTGACGACACCAATTCCCTCAATTCTTTTCACACGCCCAATGGCTACCCTAAGTTGACCAGGGCGGAACATGCCTTCACAATCTACAATGACCCTGTAAAATAGAATGACAATCCTGTAAAAACAACTATGTGTTACAACATTAACATAAACATTTGAGATACGAGATCACAGATAACTCAACATTTCTGAACATCTCTTAAGAATCCATTATCAAATCATACTGTAAAATGGATTTATCTTATAAATTGCTGGTCTCTTTGGCAACATATTTAATATTGTTTTCATTAATTCACCATTACGTACTTGTCTAATGTCATTCCTTGGGATTTAAGCACGGTTAACGCACAACAAATTTTAAGAGGAAACTGTGTTCTTCTTGCGACCTCAGGATTGAGATGAGGATCATAAACTGAAAAATACAAAGGGACATATAGCAATAATTGTTGAGACTCGTCAAATAGAAAATGGTATATACACACGAAGACGTAATTGTGTTTTCTTGCAATGAACATTAGAGTATTAAAACTATTAGTCTTGTTCTTACTTTTTTATCATATTTTAATGTCCAATCATTACCAAAAGTGCACTTGCATGTTTAATACTAGCAACTGAAGTAAACCATATCATGCTTTAACAAGTTTGAACATTTTAATTTCAAAATAACCTATAATTACAGGTTATTAGAAAGAATTGAAGTAGACAGCAAGAGTACTATCCAAGTTGAATCTTTGTATATATTACAATTTTGAAACAACTGAAACTTGTACTCATCAAGCTTGTGCAGCAAATATTTTTGGCAAGGATTCGTCAATCTGTATTCGCAAATGTCAATGTTGTAAAACTCAAACACAACAAAAATAGCTCCCAAAGACGCTACTACAATGGGATCAAACTCAAGGAGCATCATGAAATTAACAACCATGCAGAGAAGCTGGATGTTCAAATCAGTGGAGACAATATTCTGCAAAACTGCAGAGTTGTAACTACTGCACAAGACAGCGTCAAAGTACGACTTGCTACAAAATACAAGGCCAACGGAAATCCTGTTGAAAAGGAAGTGATTTTTACCCAGCATCAATGGAATCTATTGGTATCTGGAAAGCAGGTGGAACTGGACTAGCTTTACATTGAAAATACTTTTATTGCTCTCCAAATTCAGTTCAGATTGCCTGTCAAATTGCAGAGATGATTCCCTTGTGCCTTGGAGTTCCAGTGAACAAGATGAAATGTACTGGTGATCAGATTTTAGTTAACTGGACAAAAGACTTTGATGAAACCTTTAACTTGAAAAACCTGCAAGCAGGTGGGTGTAATAAGATTGTGTCAATTATTGGAACAACACATCACTGCCGTACATGCCGAAACATTCCAAAAAATAACAAATCTCGAAACATAAGAGGTAGTAAGAGCAAGAATGACAATTCAGCCACAGGGCCCATCAATGAGCAAGACACACGCAATGTAATACAGAAATTAATACCAAATGCCAATTCTACCATGCTTGATATTTTTGAAAATCAAGTTAATAATTCTTCCAATAAGGATTCAAGAGGTAACAGCTGGCACCGGTCAGTAATCGAAACATGCTTATCCATAAATAAATATGGACAAGGAGTCCGGGTAGTTACAGGGATCTTAGAAGCAGTGGTATCCTTATTTTGCCATCAGAATCCTTACTAGCTCTTTACAAGAATTCAGTTGAACAGAAATCTTGTTTTACAGATGATGTTTTCATGTGGATGTATAATGAAGCTGAACGCTTGAATATATCTAAAGCTGGGCGTGTTGGGGGAATCCTCATTGATAAAATGGCAATTCAAGCAGACATACAAATCAGAAGAAGTGGCTTTGAATTTGTGGGTTTTGTTGAAAACTTGCCAGAGGCTGAATACATGAAAAACATCCAAAATAAACAGGTAAATAAGAAACTGTCCACACATGTATTTCAGATGATATTCTTGGGGGTGGAAGGCTTCAGATTCCCATTTGCTCATTTCCCAGTGATATCAGCAACAGCTTCAGAAATACACTGTATGATACAAGAAGCCATCCCTAATCTACAGTGTTGGAACTTCCATGTCATCTGTGTTAGCATGGATAGTGCTGGTGCCAACAGAGCTTGTATGAAAATGAATGTTGGAACAAACAAACTATCTTTCACAAGTTACTGGGAATGTAATCCAAAAAAACAAGCTGTACCTCATCATGGATATTTCTCACTGCATAAAGAAAATTAGGAACAACATCCTCAAAAGCTGTAAAGGTGGCAAACCTAGAATGCGTATTCTGCCTTCAGGTTATGATGTTTGTTGGTCTGTATGGGAAGAAGTGAAAAAGTGGGACAAACAGAACAGAGTACAATTTCACAGAAAACTCTCAAAGGATCACATTTACCCAGATGAGTCCCAAAAGATGAGAAATCATCTTGCCAAAGAGGTTCTAAATGCTGACATGTTGGAGCTGTTTGTTCAGTATAAACGAGCCATAGGAAAACATGGAGAAAAGGTTAATGGGGCAATAGAACTAGTCACAGAGAAAAGTAAACTCATTGCCAACTTTTCCTGACTGCAGACCGATCACACAAGTTTGCGATGTAAGGTTGATACAGAACATGGAAGTGTTTAGGTGGTTCAAACACTGGGAAGACAGTGCCACCGGCACTCCTTCAGAAAAGCAAAAGCAGCTTCTCTCCTCTCAGTGCAGGGAACATTTGGCATCATGCATTGTTGGATTCAACAACATGGTGAGAGATTTCCTGTCAATGCATGGAGGATCCTCTGTGAAACCTTCTTGTATAAACAGCGACCCCATCGAAAATCATTTCTGCCAGCAAAGAGGCTTACACAATGGAAACACTACTTACCCAACTTACGCCACTTATAAAAAAACTAACAATAGCATTGTTCTTGGACAGTCCCTTATCTCTAAAAAGAGTAACTGCCACAGAAAAAGATTGCATGCTGAAGCCTTCACCATGGGAACAAATGGACCCCCTGAGAAAAAAGAAGAGAGAAGATCTTGCCACAAGAAAACCACTCATGCCTCTCAATAAAAAGTAGCAGCTAAACTATCTGATATTTCATTACTAAGCCTTTAACATAATAAATGGGGCAGTAAGTGAGTTCTGTTAATTCTTTATCTCAGTGGTAAAAAGGGAAGTCTTAGTTATCCATTTTGGATGCTTTCCATTTAATAATTTCTAGAGGATTCAATTTTCAATGACTTACCTCCAAATGAGTGCTTTTCAATCCTTGCAGATATCTTCTTGAATTCCACATCCACATACTTCTCAGTAACATCTCTCACTGTTCCTATGTTCCCATTGACCAGTGTGTCAGAAAGATTGCAATGGCACCCCTATCAAAGTTGTGAAGGAGGCCAAGTTCTTGGGTTTAATTTTTGACTCACATTTAACGTTTCTGCCGCATATTAAATCCCTAAAAACTAAATGCATGAAGGCACTTGACTTGATGAAAGTCGTTTCAAATTCTAAGTGGGGAGGGGATCAAGCTACCCTCTTACATCTGTATCGATCATTGGTCCGCTCCAAACTTGATTATGGCTCCATCGTATATGGTGGAGCCTGCAAAAGCAACCTTAAACTTTTAGATTCTGTCCATCACCAAGGCTTGAGACTTTGTCTTGGGTCCTTTCGAACTTCTCCTGTTGACAGTCTCTACGTCGAGGCAGATGAGCCATCTCTTGCACAACGCCGTATAAAATTATCTTTACAATATATTACTAAACTATATTCTAATGAGTCTAACCCTGCATTTAACTGTGTCTTTCATCTCCTCTATGAGGATTTATACAGCAAAAAACCTTCTCTTGTTCCGCCTCTTGGGCACCGAATTAAACCATTCCTATCTGCTGCCGGCATTGAGCTGGACAATATAGCTCCTTCCCGTCTTCTTTCTTCTCCTCCTTGGCAACTGGTGAGGCCTGAAGTTGACCTAACTCTGACAAAATTTAAGAAATCTGAAACTAATGATTTACAGTATAAACAAGAATATAATCAATTAAAAATCCAATATCATACATACAAATCCTTATTTACCGATGGGTCCAAGGACGGTGGCGCAGTGGCATGTGCCACTGTCATTGGATCCCGAACAATATCTTCTAGAATACCTGATAACAGCTCTATATTTACAGCAGAAGCAAACGCCATCTTTACAGCTCTTAAATATATTCAAAGACATCCCAAACATAAACAGTATATAATTTTTTCTGACTCTCTTTCTTGCCTTCAGGCGATTAAAAATCTCTCTTGCAAACATCCACTTTTAATTGAAATAATCGAATTATATAATGATCTTGCTACTGGCCAATGCGACATCGTCTTCTGTTGGTTACCCAGCCACGTTGGCATTTCTGGGAATACAATGGCCGATCTTGCTGCCAAGGCAGCACTCAACAAATCTGTGACACCACTTCTTATCCCATACTCTGATTATAAAGCTAGCATTAGAACATACATCCGTGATCTGATGCAGAAGAAGTGGGACACCCAAGTAGGTATTAATAAATTACATGCAATAAAACCCTACATTGGTTACACCTACTTGGGTTGTCAGTCCAGATTTGAAGAGGTCATTATGCGACGATGTCGCATTGGCCACACTAGATATACTCACGAATATTTACTGAAAGGCGAAGATCCTCCGTTTGTATCCCTTGTGATGAAGAATAACAGTCAAGCATGTCCTGCTTGACTGTGTTGAATATTCCATCACAAGGGATAAGTATTTTAATGTCAAAACATTGACGGATCTTTTTTATAATGTTAATTATCATTTAATAGTTGAATTTTTAAGAGAATTAGATTTGTTAACTGATTTGTAAATAGATAAATATTTTATTATTGGTAATTTAAATTAGTAACTAAGATTGTTAGTGGCTGTACCCTCAAAGGGGGTTGACGTAGCGTAAAATTATTGTCCTCCTGAGAGGGTACGTAAGTCCCAAAACTTTCAAAGTCAATTTAAACTTGCCAGGATTTTTAAACGTAGCATTTTTGTCATTTTAATTGTAGCTACCATTTCTTCCAATCGCCAGCAGCTGAAGGGATGGTGTAAATCCAACTAGGGTCCATGCAGGTAGCCAAGGTACTGTAAGTCCCCATGGTCCCTAGTATGGTGATCGACCTTCAGTTGTTGGCGATCTATAGCCTGTTTTTATCTTGTATTGTCCGAATAGTGCTATTAGTTTTAACCTTCCACACTAGTTTTAAATCTAATTGTGATCTTCTAGTTGTTTTACTGTCCTTCGATGACAGGTTTTATAATACATACATATTCCATTAAAATGTAAAATGTTCTCGTCACGATATGGCTGAAATATTGCCGATGTGACGTTAAATATTAACTCACTCACTCACAGAAAGATTGCACAGAAGCATCACCTTGCACCCAGGCTTTATCCATAAAATCTTTGGAATTAGAAGTTTATCCAGTTTCTTCTTGTCCCCCCAGTCATCACTGTGAAATACTTTCAAGTCTCCTGAAACGAAGTATTAAGTGGAACATCAGTACATATCATTAATATGGACTCATAGGGGATGATAATCAGGAAACGAACTAAAAACACATTGTAGCCAGAAGGTTCTGAAGCTGAAAAATCACCTAGCAAACCAGTACTTACACATGTCATTGCTGCTCACACATGACATACATGTCATAGACCACAAACACAAGTGCACACAACCAATAAGTAAGTTATTCCATAGAAAATGTACTTGACAATGTAATGTGCTGCCAAGCATACATTATATTCCCATTAATAACAGTAAAATTTGGTGAAGGATTAAGATAATGAGAGCATATGAAATTCATGAACTGTCACGTTATGACTGATTCTGTATTTTGCTGATTTTGCAGATGTAACAAACGTATTCAACAAACATCAACATGCCAAAGAGAAAAATTAATAACTGCAGCTGTCGTTCACATGACAGATACACAAGTCATTCCTCTGCATACAAAGTGTCAAAGATTTCATCACGAGTTCATCCGAAATCTATCATAGATTGTTTAAAGGCTACTGGAGATTTGACACATGATAGTACTTATATATGTACTGGCTGTGCAAATCATGCAAAAGACAATCTCTCAAAAGAAACACAAAATACTTCTGTAAAAGAAGTGATAAATGCCATAGAAAATTCAAGGCTTTCCGACGACGATTTCCATGATTTAATCTCAGCTATAGGTTCATCTCTACATGCCTGCATCAACACAGAAACTGACCAAATGCGCAATGAGTATAAAGACAAGGATTTCTTTCACAAACTTGATTGTCAAAAATGGCTTCAAAATAGGAACAGACATTTAATGACTTTACTTTGCACTATGTCGAACCATCACATTGACGATGAGAGTGACCCCCAAAATAGGAAAAAAACATTCTGATGGCCAGAATTATTGAAAATCTGTGCTACCTGTCGTGTGGGAACCTAATAGCACCATTGGCATTTACCATTAACATACTACAATATTTTCTGACAGGGAGTAAAAGTGCCACCACTTTGAATAATCATGTCTCACCTTCCGGATCTTACACAACCCATGCCAATTGGTTAGACAACATTTGTAGTCCAAATACATGTCCAACAGAAGGCTCTGTCATGGTATTTTTTTATAATAACCAAAAGGTGGAAAGAAACTGGAATGTTTCCCTCAATTACAAAACGAAATGCAGTGTCACAACAAATGTCATTTACATCCGCAACCCTACTTGTTCGATACCAACTCAACTGTCATTCTCCCCATTCCTTTGGTTGCACACAGTTGACACTGAGGATAAACTTGGACCCTTACTTGACCAATATTCTACAAATTGTGTAAAATTATTGGACAATGTCATACACGATTTCCTACAAACAAGAATAGATGCTATCAAATTAGAACAAAGATTGGAGAATGGAGTGTTTGTGGATCCTGTGGATGCACATAGGCCTACAGTACAATATTGTGCCAAGAAGGAATCAGATGATCCATATTCTTTATCCCTGAATGTCATCCAGTCCCTCATCCCTTGATAAGTCTTGGTGATCCCGTGATGGTGAACCTCAATGGTTACCAAAGTGTGGAAGAGGTGTTAACATGCATTCAAAATCAGACAGGATTGGGAAAGGACAGGGAGTGGGTTACCGTTGGTTGTGATGGGTCACCATACAACATTGTGGCTAACATTATCAGCAAATGGATGATTTGCCCAGTCTGTCAAATGGAGTTCAGGGGGGGGGGGGGGGGGGGGGGGGAACACCAACTTCTTAATCATGTTCAACACATGCATTGCAACCAGACAATTGAATTTGAAAAGTGTTTTAAATTCCCAAACTTGTGCGTGGTTCCTGGCCTGGGCCATTTAGAAATGAATATGGTAAAGGCATTATTCAAACTGCTGTGGAAGCCATTTTTCAAACATATAGCCATTTTGAATGGTTTCCGATCACCAAATGCTTTAAAGTTTGCTGAAGCATCCACGAACCATCATACATCGTGGCAGTTCATCATGATCTTTCTATTTGGAAGTTAAGAGGAATTCATTACTCCCTTCATTCGTCAAGATGTACACAATACCTCACTTCTGAATGCATCTACCTTCCTGGAGAACATGAAAGACACTAACAATCCAAATCACAAGTTCCTATGGAATGTCTTGTTGAAATTTGTGATCCCATTGTTCATATTCCGGTCAGCAGTGCGCCGCAACAACCCTGCTCTCATATTGGCATCCAAACATGTAATGAGTAATTTGTTTTATGGCATGAACAACACAACATATCAACAGATAATGTTCCGAGACGAGACTCTGCGATGTTTAGCACCTCCAGAGATATTGAAACATATTCAAGAATGTGAAGTAGTTTCACAGTCCAGACACAAGAGCAAAGGAGAGGGGGGAGACTTTGTCTTGGAGTCTTGGAACCAACGTATAAAGATGTGGATACCTCCGGGGGTACCAAGTGAGCAGACATGGAGGCGTAGTTGCCCAATCTCGAGAGACTCGAGCAGGTATAATTTTCCAACCTAGGTCCTCAATACTGATGCGTTATTCATACAATGATCCCATATTCATCCATGGTTTTATATCTATCTGATGTCTCGCCATGCGGTATGAGAACTGCAGTTTTTCCGCCCGTACGATGCGCTTAGATCTGTTATAATACAAAACTCATTCACTTTCTAATACCATTGTTGAATGACTAACGAAACACTGAGAAAAACTGGGTTTGAAGTTGTCACTGCTTGGTGTATTTTGGCGGAACAAGTCTTATCTGTGTAATATCTCATTCAATCCTTAGGCTTAAATATCCTAATTTCGCATTACAAATTAACACAAGTCGTGACCAAACGATCACAGTAAGGGGTTATTTTATACACCTTCCATAAACCGATATTAGAATAAATAAATATAACACGATTTAGTTTCATTTATTCATGTGCAATGGATTGTGCATGGGCAGTACATTTTCAATGGTTTTAAATTCCTGGATGATAATATGTGGATTCCCATACATGAAATATGACACCAATAAGTGCACGTTGTGTCACTCTCATGATCACACCCTATCCACTCCTTGAGGCGTGGGTCGGATGTGCCATATTGTACATGACACAAAGGGCACTTATACGTGTCACTTTTCTCATCTTTCTTTTTGAGAACCGACTTTCTACAGCGCCTTGTACTGTTTTTATTGCCTTCCTTCGACGATGATGTTTCAGGATTCTCCAAAACAGGTACCTGGATTTGTGGAAGTTCATCAGTTGTAGACGTTGTTTCAGGAGGCGTTGGGTTAGGCTGGTTTATTATGTGGGTAGGGGGAGGGATGGTAACACTTTTGGTGTGTAAAGGCTGCGCTCCTTCTGGTTCCTGTAATTATAGCAATTTATGTAAGTATGATATATCTGTATTGCTCAATTGTTATAATTAAACAACCTTACATTTATTTATTACACATACATACCCCATACTTTTCTTGAAACATTGGGGTAGCCAAGTAGTTGTGAGCTCCTCCACCTTCTGCACAAAATTCAAAAAAGATTTCGGCCCCAGTCACTGTCAGAAATTGTTGAATCTATAAAATTAATGGTCATTTTCTTTCCGAGGACAAAACATGCTAAATATATTGGTTATTGTATGTTGCAATGATAAATATACAAGTGCTGTCGGAATAGAATATAAATTGTTATTTAAAGTTAATTATTTTCCATGTAGATGCGGGAAACTGTATACAAGGAGATAGGAATCCAAGACAACAAGGACTATGGGCCCCGAAATCATGGGATGGCGTTGTTGGTTGCGCTCCATGAACTATTTGGCTGACCCACACAAAGATGGCATTCATACAGGTAATAGTATAAAGGATGATATGACCATTAATATAAGTAATTGTCAATATGGTTTATATGGTCCAAGTGTAATATACGGTTAATATATCTTACGTTGGAAGTCAATACAAATCATTAATAAAAAGTCTTTAGTTCATGATACATTTAGTAATTTTTTTCACTTTTCATACAGGAAATGAAATTCCTTAATGTTTGGTGTGTTATGGGTCTTGATCTGACCATGATCCTGGACAAGGAATTGGTTCACTCAGTGGATTTGTGTAAGCAAAACAGAGCTTTATACAGGTATATTAATATATGGGTTGTTGCTCAATGATATAGTTCCTTCAAGAAGCCAACACAATAGGCAATGAAATATGTTGGAACATGTAATTACCATGGCATGTGCAAGTAATAAAGGGACACAACATGTTTAGCTTTATAGAAAAAGGATGATAGGCTGGTATCAATAAACAAATGCTAATAAGCTGTATATGTTGAATGGTGTTAACAGAAGTATGGCTTTGACTGGAGATTTCTGTCGTAGATGAACGCCCTTGAAGCGCATATACATCACACCAGAGGACAGGGAGGCGAAAGACAAATTAGAGTGTAAAACCAAAGATGAACTCCTCAGTTTGGTAGTGTTAAAGCTACAACAGAATGGCGTAAGTTACATCATAATGGTTGATAGATGAATGTTTGTAGTGCATTACACGCGGAATATTAATGTCATTAAAATGCCCTATGTAATTGCGCCTATTGTGATTGTGATAGATGCATCGATGGTGATGGATGTTAACCATGTAGTTACATGAAATAATTTCCATCAATGAATAACACTTACAAACAATGATTTCCCAACAAGATGGACAATGAGTGGTGTAAGAAGTGGAAGGATGTCAGGCGGGGAAATAAGACCGGGATCCTCGCTTTCATTAGTCAACTAGTGGAGGCAATAGAAGAGAAGAACGCACCTGAAGAAGGTAGGTTACGAAATTATAATCAATAGAAGTGATTAAGTTTTATTAATGTGGCTTTTCTTTTGTGGAAGCTTTTCGAGTGGTCCGAGACATCTGTCATGTATTCTAGCCCTCTGGGTCCAGTGTGATGGAGACCCTTTTGGGGGAGGTGCTGTATCCTCCCATTAAGACCATTTTGCTCTCCTAGTTTTACCCAACAATTTGAGTTTACTTTCCTGAATAATATGTGACACAACAGATATTATCATTCAATTTATAGAGGTAATATATCACTAAATATATAATATGAATTATCAGAGTATTTTCGGAACATTAGTACAAATTATTTCTTCTATCAAATAAATTAATTATTAGTTGTGTAAACTTTTGTTTTATGGTATATGAAATGTATGTACTGTGATGAAAGCAACGAAATGTGTCAGAAATGGTATGAAACGTGGTTTTTCAGCATAAACACCTATTTGGGTGTCACTGTTTCATTGTGAAGTGTTTTTTATAATAAAATCAGCAATTTACTGGCATGAGTTATGTCACTTCTGCCCTCCGTAGATTTGTGTACTTTGGGTGCTGACGATCAGTCAGCGGCCGCCATTACTGGATAGCAGTAGGTTCGTGGTGTGTTGGAGGGAATAAGATCGATGTGTTATTTGAAAATGTTTGCTCTATTGTCAATACTGATTAAGCTAGAGCCATTTGTGTATCAGAATGATGTGATAGTGCTCGTGTTTAGCGATAGAGTAGCGTTGATCGAGGCAATGTGGGAGTGGTGGTGCATGCGGTATGGTTAGAAGGAGTACCGTACTAAGCAAAAATATGCTCACCATCCTGCGACGTTCCGTGTAAGCGCCACGGGCGGTGTAATTGCAGTCTTTATAGGCTAGATAGGGGGCATTTATTCACCTAGTTGGGGTGTAATACCCAGGATGAGTCCATATACACTAGATAGGCAGTATTCCCAACCTGCTAACAATCAAATTCATTTTCACAAATTAAAATCCATATGCTAATAACAATACATATCAAAATTTGCCAATTAATTTAATTTATTATAAATTAAATGATGAAATTAACATGTACATTATTAAAAACATCCTTCGTCGTTTTTAGAGTGAAATACTTGTCCCTTGTGATGGACGGAACATGCATAAGTACTCTGGCAGGTTGTATGATGTACAAGCTTAGCGAGTCGGGAAGAGCAAAGCTTCTGCCGTCCGGTTCTCTTGTCAGTTTCAACCACGTGAAGTCCGTGCACTACCCTCGCTCCGACTTACGGCGGACGACAAGCTGATAGTGAAGCGGCATTAGCCGTGTTATAAAACTTGGACAGTCGACTGTAGACAGGTGTGGGGTACCGGTGAGACCGATCTGGATTGGGTCGTTTGACAAGCAGTACAGTACAAGACATAAACACATAACAGGTGTTCTCTTAAGCCGTAATAGTGAAGTGAACTGACAAGCCAAGCAGTTTTATAGAGCGAGAGATAAATACAAATAAACTGATTGATCAGTGCAATTGTTGCAATGTAGGCACGCCCTCCCACCACCATTTAGATATACATTATTGTCCTCTCAAAAGGTACTTACCCTCTCAGTAGGTATTTCGGGTACTCACCGCGTCTTGAATGACAGATTTCTCGTGACGTCATTTAATGATATGGATATTCTCGCCACGAGGAAATTGCTTTCGATCAACCGCTTGTATTATATTCAGATTTTGCATGTATCTTGTACACCTCGTGCTGCCATAATTAATAAATAGATCTTGTGACACCACCCTCCTTGCATTTGTCGTCGTATTGCGAAGCGAGTGCTCATCAAGACATCAGTCATCGAGTCGAGGGTACTGGTAAATTTTACATCTTTCAAAGTTTATGATTGTTTCTTAGATCATATTCGTATATACCAATGAATGGAATCTGCATAGCGAGGCGATAACACTGTATATATTAGAGATGATAACACTGTATATATTAGAGATGATAACGCTGTATATATTAGAGATGATAACACTGTATATATTAGAGATGATAACACTGTATATATTAGAGATGAAAGCAAAGCATTGTGGGATAGGGAGAAATCATTGTTGTTGTTTTTTCAAAGGGAAGTAATCGTAGCCTAATGCATATGAAGCGTTATAAAATCGCATTTGCTGTAATTATCTCGTGCACGATATTGATTAAAATATATATATATATATAATAGGTGTACGTATGGATATTGTAATATGGACGATAAGTGTCTATGCTTATGTGCGTGGTTACTTTTAGTACACGTTAAAGGCAGATGGCTAAATGTTTTTTTCATTGTTATTAGAACGTTGTTTGTTGATTGTAAATGTCCGAAAGTCTGACTAACAGGTTGTAATGAAAAACTGACGTAGACAAATGATTTTATACACATCGCTGCAGAAACACTTAGGCAAATATTATAAATTGTACACAGATTGAACGTTTTGTTATGTGGTTGTACTTTTAAGTATAAACAATAGTTGGTTGACCAATGTTACTCTATGAGATGTGAACGACGGGTGCTACCGGCAGGGCAGGACACGTTCATTCTGTTGGCGAACACCTGGTGTCATCACTGTACTCCAGTGATTCATTCACAATTTCCAACGTGAATTGGTACAGAATGTGCAGTGATATATCTTTCTACCTTAGTAATATGTTAAAGGTGGTGAATGATTTTAGCGGGTTTTTTTCTCTATAGCGTCGCTATTCATCATTATTTTGTAAGTTTTAAATATATAAATAAATAATTACGCTATGACATGTCCACCATGGATATAACAATACATATATTCATAAAGGTTTACTATCGTTTGTCTTATAGCAATTATGGAGATAGACTTTCTCAAAGAAGCTGGTCTGAAAACATTTGCTGAGACACATGACCCCAATCTTATTCCACCTATCGATGTGGAGTTAATTACTGTGGGGTTATTCCTCCAACTATTTAAGTTGAAACCTACCTGGAACACCTTGAACAGCTGGCTAACTAAACTGTTCAACTTCAAAGAACCTGTGTGGACAAGCAGGAAATTAAATACAAAAATTAGGCAACTAGACACCCAGAGAAGGACTTTTCTGAAGAGCAAGACACCCGCACAAAAAATTAAATTGACGCAGTTTCTGTAACAGCCATTTATTATGACAAACAAAGAGAGGACAAGACCACCCAAGACTGCCCTAGTCCAACCCAGCCCAGACGCAAATACCCCGTCACCCCCATCATGACCTCCGCCCGGATATCATATGCCTCAGTTCCCCAATATCTCCCACCTTATCCTTCTGTTAAATCCCACCCCGATACCAAAAACAATTTCCGATCCTCTCCTACCCGGTCTTGTATCTTCTCCCACTACATCCATGTCCACTCACAACCCCAGCACCGATTCCAATTCTCACGAATCTTCTGTGTCTCAAGGAGCACACTCATCCAAGGAGTATATAAAGTTACAATCACAAAACAAGAAATACGCTAAGAAAGTGAAAGAACAGAAACATATGCTGCATCAACTACAGAAACAAAATTAAAGTCGCGAGCAACATTGAGGGCTCCTTGGATTGGATAATTTCTAGCCATTTGGTACCTGTCATGCAGATGTCGAAAGCAGTAAAGGCTATAGCTGATATGGATCATATCACTGTCAGTAATGAGAAATACGTCAGTAGTAAACCTTGAATTCTTATGTTTTTAGGGTTAGAAACAAAGGATTGTGTTGTATGGTATGGGTAATTGCACTTATGGCTTTGGAAACAGCTGTTGGCTTGATTAGAGATTCGAAGGAAAAAGAATAATGCACGTTCAATTGCTAATAATTTATTTCTTTTAACTTAAAATGTGGTTGTTTGTGGTGTTTATTTTCGGGTGAGTGTAGATACAATTTCCATTTAAATATCAACAACAGCCCAGTTGAAATGGGACACAAAGCGCCCGTACTCTGTATTTGTGTAGCATGTACCAATATCCACAACACTGTTTCTCTCACGCTGAGCTTAGTTGACACATGTAATCGGTTCCCAATTGCGCAGATCAAAGTTCATGCTGATAATCACTGGATTGTCTGGTCCAGACTCGATTATTTACAGACCGCGGACATACAGCTTGAATATCGCTGAGTGTGGCGTAAAACTAAACTCGCTCACTCACTCAGTCAGTCACACT
The DNA here is from genome assembly GCF_003918875.1 of Haliotis rubra. Lineage (NCBI taxonomy): Eukaryota > Metazoa > Mollusca > Gastropoda > Lepetellida > Haliotidae > Haliotis > Haliotis rubra. Next base: position 383,758 of record NW_025767316.1, read on the forward strand.
CACGCTCACGCAAGTGAACTTGTGATTACACAGCAGTTAAGGTACTTCAGTAGTTTTGTATCAGTATCCATTACACTGTTACACTCGGGCTGTTGCAAATGAATAGTGAATCGAGAGTAGGTATATATACTGGAAATACACCTAACAGCTCAATAAAGGTCACATATGAAGTTTTAAAATCCATGCAAACTCCACAACACAGAATTAATTGGCAAAAGCGCATTATTCTTCGGGAATTGCAAAGCCGGCGAGTGATGGGTGTGGAAATATTTTACGAGCGCTTCCTTCAGCTAGACCAGAGTTACCCCCCTTAGACCACAGCTACAACTTTTACTATTACCAGGAACGCTCATTCTTTGACAGTCTTTAAAAGCTGCCTAAACACATACCCCTTACAATGAAGATATAACACCTCTACTGCACTGTATTTTAATTTTGTGTAACGCTCTGGGTTTTTGGCACATAGCACCTGTGCCATTCGACGGAAAGAATCACATGTTTATGCTCTCATCATGGACAGAAAATGATCAGCAAACGTTTGAGATACATACTGCAAAGTTTCATTGTGCTCTCTAGAGAACCAATAAAGATAGCAACTATACAGTGAGGAAAATAGAATTTCACTTGTCCGTCTGTTGTCTTTGAAAATACACTTAGACATACTATTTGTTACTTCAGCATCGTTTAGCTTGTGTTTAACCCGCTCACGCTGGACAGCTCTCGTCATTGTCAATTGAAATTGACATCGTCTCCCATATCTGCACGTGGACCACGCTTTGCAGTGGTAGTCTCTTTATAGGAGATATAGTCCTTGCGCTTTCCTTCAGACTGTCGCATGCTTTGCACGGGTAATCTGCCGTGCTGTAAATGTCGATGAAACTTATGACACATTCGGCAATGTATCCCTGGGCCGTCGGCGATATAAAGAAGTCCCTATTTTGTAAAATCTGTCCAAACTTTGGGGTTTTGAGTGTAAGTATCATTTATGATGACTGGTACGATGTTAATAGTCTGTTTTAGTGATTTCTGGAGTGGTGTGCCTCGAGTTTTCGGTCAGTTTGCTTGGCACTCTTTTTCTTTCATTTGGGGCTCGTCTCAAACAGTATTTTTTCCTTTTACCTCCAATACGTTGTACTCACACGGATAATGTTGAACGCCGTAGCGCTTGCAGTGACTTTTGACATGCACCAAAGAACAGAAAATGTTCAGCACATGAAGTTACTGCATGCTGCCAGATTCTAGCTGCGTAGGTGAAATAGTAATGACGCTGTGATTGTTTTTGTAAATCCATGTGTGTAAGATTCAATCCAATATGGCCGCCAAACGACGCCGTTTTTGATAAGCATCTAAGAACACAAAATGTTAAACATTGTACGCTTATGCATCGTACCAATTTTCATGTCTTTCTGTGCAGAATCGGAGCAGCTAAGCTGTTTCTAGAGTAGTGTCACCAGAATGGGCCGAAATCCCAATATGGCCGCCAAACGATTCACATTTTGATATGCACCAAAGAACAAAAACTGTTCAGCGCATTAAGTTATTGCATGCTGCCAGATTCTAGCTGCGTAGTTGAAATAGTAATGACGCTGCGATTCTTTAAAGATACAGTTTAGTTAACAAATAAACAACAAAACCAAAAATCTAGATATCCGTAACTAAGTAGCACGAGGATGTTCATATTTGAAGTATATACTCTGTACGTGCAAGTGTGCAAAGTTCTTGACATCATACATTCAGAGTTATGGATTGCAGAAATGCCAACCCGTCAAAAACGTGAAATTTCCTTAAATCCAATATGGCGGCCAAACGGTGCCTCCTAGTCCCATGGATCCTGCGGTTGAAATTGAAGGTAATCGGATTCCAGACCTGCTCCAGAAATTTGGTAGTCATCGGACATGTAGTTTCGGAGATTATTGCTTTGGAAATTGAAAATTTTGAATTAATTTTGAATTATCTCCCCTTTGTTATTGGGCCTAGAGCCTTGAGATTTTTGCAGAAACAACTTCAGCACTGTCGGCACAATGGTGATTGTGTGGAGCGGTGCTTTTTGTAGGACTGGTACAAAATACGGCGGAATAATAAATAATAAAAACATTAACGATTCAAAAAGGTCTCCTGCCTTGTGGCAAGGAGCCCTAAAGATAAACGCTGTTCCCACGTAACCTCAAAACGTTTTATTAATGCTCATGTTCAGACACAGACACAGACTGACTGCAAGAAGTGTGACCAGTTACAAATCGAGACCCCCATTGGAACCTTCCGATACCAAATGTAACTCCAAATTAACAGACATCAACTTAATGAAAGGGAAGGCTTATAGTGAGGAGACGGTTAAATGTGTTTTGCATCTTTTGGCTGAAAATGTAGGTTATTCACACGTAGGGCCTGTTATAAAAGCCGTTCTTAATTTAGTTGGGCTTCAACCCAAGGCCCTCCCATCAGTAGCTACGGTAGCTGAAATGGCGAAAAAGAGAGCGCCATTAAATAGCATGTTTGTTGCACAACAACTATCGGATACGACACTTTACAATGATGAGACTTCCAAATTTGGGCAGAGGGTTCAAAATTATATCCTGACTGACGCTGACGACAATATCATTTTGATAGGTATGAGATAAATAGCTGAGAAGTCGGCCAATTCCGTTCTTTCGACTCTCAAAGAAATATTGTCGGATTTGGACAGTGTAACTGACGTGACTAACACTGGTAAAAGATAGTAACCAGTATCAAACATACCATGTCAGATCGTGCAGCAACATAAAAATCCTTTAACTCTCTGTTGAAGGATTACCCAAACGGCGCTTCTTTCGGAAATCATACCGGGGTGGCATGTCCTGTCCAAACGTGAGCAAGAGTCTCTGGGCAACATGCACATTTTTATTGTGGTCTTCACCTTTTGGTCAACCTTGCCGACCAAAGTGCGTCCACTCTCAGCCAGTACGAGGCTAAGATTGCTAAAACATCACTGTCGAAAAGTGAAGTTGTAGGTTTGATCAGGATGTGCTGCAAGGCGTTTTCACGTGGAGGGGACGAAAAAAGCGGTTGCTACGAACGTATGACACTATTCTTAGAATCAAGAGGGGTATACAATAAATTAACAGATTTCCGTGGCAACCGTTTCAATGTTCTTTTCCACAATGCCGCGGTGGTATATTATTTACATAAGCATTTTGTATCTTTCTTTGATACTGTAAATGCAGGCTCTAATCTCCTTTTGGCTTCCATCAAGCAATCACTACACAATGGTTTACATTTAGCAGGGTGTCGAGCTTTAGGCCTGATTTCCAAATTTATCACTACCCCTCTGTGGAATATTTTGGAGTGGCGTGATCATAGCGTGCTGGACATGAGTAGCATCTACACAACACTCATACACAACATGCAAACTCTCAGCTACACGGAGTTTATTTCAGGGCAATGCAATTTATTCATGGCAAACAATGACAGAGACTCTGATTCAGGTAACACAAGACAAACGGCTGACAATGACGACGGTGGTCCTGACGATACTACTGTTCCCAAACAAGACAGACGACGTGGTACGGACTGAACTGACAAAAAGTGGGGACGGCGACGCCGACACTGAACACATTCTGGAATTCATTTGACGACCCTACTGCAACGACTTCTGACAGATCAACTCCCTGGCGGCGAGCACTCTGCAAAAACAAACCTCACACATCCCGAATGTAAATCTGTAATCAAGCATAACAAGCTCCCCGAAACTGTTTTTGCCCAATTTTAATAAAGTAAGCAGCTGGATCAGTGCTATGTCCGACCAGGAATGGACCACCGTCCTCGGTCACGCATCAAATTTGTACCAACCTACATATGCAACTTTTATTACACGCAAAAATGACATTAAGCAAGCCAAACACGAAAAACATGCACAACTTATCCAAGAAATATCTTTTGAAGGTGTTTGGCAAAGCGTGTCCGAGGTAGACAACCGGCTTAATCATGTATATTCAAAAACATCCAAAACACAGAAGATGAACATAATAAAAAAAACAGATAAAATTCCGCAAGTTAGTGTTAAAACAAGATGCACCTCCTGAACTGTTCACATTTTCTAAATCCTCTAAACCTCTCATTATCTAGCAATTATCTGGTAATTTAGAAAAACTCATACAACTTGCACTTGAAACACCGGTGCCAAATGAGGGTCAATTTCTGGTGGGGCAAAAAGTAAATCATTTATTTAATTTAGAAAATGGGGAACAAAAGTTTTGCGTGGGAATGGTACTAGGGCAAGTTACTGGCTATCCATCCTGGTTCAGGGTAAAATATGACAGCGACACTACAATCTATACCTTTGAACTTTTAGACCATTACGCAGCCGGGGACTTACAGATTATTCATCTATAGCAGTATCACTGTAAGATATCATGAAATATTCCGTAAACATCGTGTGTATCAAGGATATGTTTATTCTATTTCCAAAATTACCAAGTATTTTAAGAACGCTTCAAGTATCTTGATTTTTTAATTTTACTTACATCAGCCACGAAAATCACTATAAAACGTTAACAAAATAATGTATCATAATAATGTGAATGTGTAACTATTTATACATATTTCATTAACGAATTCTTCAGCAAAACGCTCGTTATAAGCTCGTTATATTTATCGTATATATAATGACTGCTCCCTGAGAGACAAGGGTGGGTAACTCTGATATGCTAACCATGCTCATTTCAATATGCAGAGTGAGGTCAGCCTAGCATTGAGGGTTGAACCTGTCGGGTCGCGGGAGGTCCTTCGAAATCATCAACACAGACAACGGTCAACACTTTCGAAGCATATAAAACAAATTTGACTGTATAACCCTCGACACACAAAAGGTTTTCATTCTAAGTAAACCACGATCTACACAAATATATATTTGGGGTATTTTTTTAAAAAAAGATCAGATTTCAACCCGAAATACCTACCGTTAGTCGCCTCTTACGACAAACATGGGTTACTGAAGATCAGTTCTAACCCAGATATTCACGGGAAGTGTCGTTTGGAGAGATAAGTGGGGGTTTGTTTGACTTGATGGGTTTTGAGGTAGTTTTCTGGGGCAGTGGCGAGGTAAGTTTTGAGATTGGTTCAGGGTGTACGATTGTGTCGATGTCTTGGCCAAGGGTCGGTATTGTCGGGTGAAATAAGTGGTGGGAATTTCTTGTTGGGGTTGGAAGAAAGAGATCTTGATAGTATGGGGAGGATATGGTGGGGAGAGTGGGTGAAGTATGGGGGTACAGTGTGGTGTGAATTATATAGAATATGTACAGTAGACAGGTTCGGTACAACCCCTGAATGGGTACTTGAACCCGTTCGGGAACTAACACCCCGATCGGGATAATAAACCCGTCCAAAAAGCGCTTAAAAACCGCAAATTACACTCGCACAGCCTCAGTACACAACGGCGCACAATGGTGAGTGTTCACAATAATCGACGAAGCCCCCCACCACTGCACAGTAACAACGTGGGTGGAATGACGCCGCATTTGGGGCGCCATCGCCACAAAGCAGAGGACCCCGTTCACAACGACTACACAAAATGCCCTCAAAATAAGTAAATGAAATCATGTAATGACACAATGTTAGCAAAATTATACTTTTCACTCACCACGTTTTCCATGTTGGTGCCAAGGAAGACTCAAGCGCCCTCTAGTTCTCCGAGGGAGGGGGAAACAACTCCACCACCGGTTTGTCTGCTGGAAATGATGGAAGCTCAGTGAAGACACAAATCGTGTGTGTGAGCTACGTCAATGAAAGGTCAAAGGAGGCGTAATCGTACGTGACATGTGTGCAATGTGTACAGATTGAGATGATCATGTTGCATGTAGTGAAATGGAAAGGGTGATGCCAAGTAATGAAATAATTAATACTAAAATATATACTGGGACGCTGAACACAACATGTATAACGTAAGCATCAGAGATTAAAAAACCCGAAATACCCCGGCAATGATGAAAGGCTGACAAAATTAACAATAGTAATGATAATGATGGAATAAGTCATGGAAAATTTAACCATAGGAGAAAACAACCAAAGCAACGTGGAAGAAGGCTGGGGAAGAACGGGTCCCCAGAAGAGGCACCAATCACCACACGGGATGGACTATATCACGGATCCGGACAGCCGTGCCAAAAGCTTTTACAAGCGAAGGAAGACCCTCCTCGAAAAGGTATGTAATTGTTGAAACATGAAATAGTTACTCACCACTGTCATCGTCATCCACCATAGCTTTGAGTTGGGCCAAAAACGATACCATCTCTGGCTTCGTTTTGGATTTCAGAGATTTGTGGGCCTCTGTCACCTCTGCATTAGGCTGCATGCAATACAAACAAATACCGTACTGTTGGTTCACATGATGGAATATGAACACTCGAAATAACACTGTCCGAGGATGCCTATGACACAACAACACACTTAAAATGAAGATGCAAGGAAACATCGTAAATCACAATGAAAACAGACATAGGATGGATGGAAGAAGGCACAGTCATATTAAATACTTCAGAAGTTGTGTCTGAATCACGAAACAATGTGCATATACATCATGAAGAAGTGTGAAACATGCATCATCGACATCAATATCAGTCTCAGATGATGCACATGAACAAATGGACCCCAAAATTGTATCACCTGCCCAATAGGCTGTACAAAATGACACAGAACGATTGCTGGCGTGTACGGAACAATAATATCCGTCCGTTGTGTGGATAACGCATTAACAGAACAATTGAAACGTGTAAAACCACAGCTCTATAAACCATTAATTAATGTAAAGACACCATGCTGCGTACATAAACAGCATCCAGTAAAATATGTGTACAAATGATGCCTCCATTCACCTCCATTGATGACACAATGCCATCAATCGCCGCCGCCAACTGCGCCCTGCTCATGTTACTGGGCTTTTCTGATTCCTCCCGCTCAGCTGCGGTGATGATCACCCTGGGCAGTGCCAAAATGATGCCACCACTATGTCTCTGTTCACTGCAATCAATATAATGTACAGTACACTACTGTGAACAATGATATATATCATCCACCACAAATAACGGTACTGTATGCAAGACACTTACATGTACAACCGCCTGTTCTCATAACACTGGTGTCGACATTTTACCAAATGGAGATCCAACAAGTCCCCAGGATGGAGCACGCTGTGAGGTTGGATCCCCATTGGCTGCTGGAAGTGTCCAACACGTCTCAGCCAACGACGCCATCCCAGAATTTCACACTGTAATGAATCTTCCTTAACAGTGGAAAACTGGTAGGCGTCGTGGTCGGTCCCCAGAACGGTCTCGAGCATCTGCAATACATGTAACATGATTAGTCATACGTCCTAGGCCACCAAGTAATCAGTCACATGCATATGATGAATGTGTTGCAGGCTAAAGAGTTACACATGATAACCGGGGCCGGATAACCCTCACAATTGAGCCTGAGATGGGTGGGGAGGCCCAATCCTTTATTTCACACCTAGATGATCAGGTGGGTTTTACATGAATATTGATATGTGTAACATATGCATGATACATTAATGGCATGAAATTGTGATTGTGAATGAATTGCTACATAATACACATGTAAGTACACCTATCCATAGTCCTGTCACCCGTGGGTTTCACAACAAACTGATGGCTGGTGAGGTAAGTAACCAAAACATGATGGAGACACATATCCTCCCCAACTTCTAATTCATAAATGCACTCGGTATAACTATAAATCCGTCATTATGTTGAGCAGGAAAAATATAAAATGTAACAAAAATATTTGTCCCATTATGATAAACCATCGTCAAATACGCACTACATTCAGCACCCCAATGACACATGAAAATCAAATTGCCATCACCAATAATGCACTACAACTCATGCTCCATACATAGGAATATTGGCACATGTACATAACTGCGTACATCGACAACTGTCGCACGCGGTGTTGTCGATGTATCACGAATTGGTTTTCAATAAACACATTCATACAGGATATCCGTAAAGAGTGCTGGAAGGGACATAACTCTATGGGATTCGCTGTCATAAATAATCGTCTGCTATGCCAATCTACATCAGGCATAACGACAGGTTGTATGAAGGGAGTTGAAGTTTCTGAGACACTGATTGAAAATGCATACCGATCACATTGGATATCAATGGTTTAGCAGCACCCTTGTTTGACTGATCGTTATCATTATGGACATATATGCATTATTTATGATGTAGTGATGTTACAGTTGGTTTTGTTATACCTTCAGATATCACACACGGATGCCCCGCCTTTAAGGAGGTTAGTAATCCCTGAACCAAGTCACATACTACATTGCGAGTCTAAAGGAACGCAAACTGACGTTGAAACAGATCATAAACGAAAAAGTGCTAGAGTAACCCAGGACACCAAGACAAAGAAATCAAAAACCGATGAAACTTTTTGCCCATTATGTGGTGTGCAGTATGGGAGTGCGAATGATGTGCGATTGATTGACTGGGTGGGGTGTGAGTATGGAAGTGGTGTGAATGCATGTTCCTATTGGGCTCATTGTTCATGTATGGGGGGTTCACATATCATCAAAACGTCATTTACAGCCGCTATCATTCTTTTGTCCTTCACATAATCATGACATTCCCATCAAGTATAAATGTTAATTCATCGTGCCATCCTTCATTTGTATTATCATGAATCATACATGAAATCATCAAGCATGTCACTGTGAGAGAATGTGAAGAGAGTCAGTTGTGTACAAATGTGCTTTATATTAATAAACATTTCAGTAGATTTATTTTTTTTGTCTTAATGTGCATACGGGCAGATACTAATATCATTATACCTTTTCAAGCTTATCCAGCTTCCTGCAACTCCTCCTCCACGAATGTTCTGTTGGGACACCCGGTGGCATCCTCAGTTTCACCCGACGGTTCCTGGCTTCGAGGATGAAATCCGCACCCTCCCCTCTACTGACATGTCCTGACGCACTGATGACTTCGGTTGCATTATGAAATCATGAATATCCTGATAAGCTGAGTGTCGGAGGATGTCATCCTTCAAAATTATGTCCTCGTATGTTGTGCAGTTTAAGCCATATAATATAGTTGATGCCACAGACCGCGATGCCAACATGAATCTAAAAGTATTGCGTCTTACAGAGGAGCGGTATGTAAAGAGCTGGAAGATGAAGGTTTGCAGAACATCCCATACAACCAGGTGTTTTGGGTTCTTCAGTTCAGACATCCATCTCCTCATGTTGATCACTTGGTGGGCTATGGCTGCTCAAACAGGCACGTAAATACGGCAGAAGGAGCTCATCAAGTGTTCCATACATGTAGATTATGATGAACATCCATGATTTATGGTGATTTGCTGCTGACTGAGCGTATGAAAGGGCATCTGGTAGATTACTGTTGTGCACCTGTTTCAAGTGTTTAGCAAAAGCAGCTGGCCAAGTGTGAATTTCTGACTGGCATCGTTGGCAGATAAACCAGTTACTTAACATCTTGAACAACAGAATGTACGGGGATCCATCACACACCAGGCCTATCCATTGACGTACTGTCCCCAGTGCTGTCGTTTCCTGAATGGTGGTGAGGATTGTTCGTAAACTATCATAGCTGTTTGGATTGCACATGATAGGATGTCCAAGGGACATATTAGGTGGTGGTTGAGAGTGATTATGAGGTAGAAAACCGTATGGATAAGCAGCTGTTTTAGTTGATTGCGGAAGCTCAAATTGGGTGTCAGAATCTAACTTATCCAGATAGGTGCCTTCCGCTGTCTGTATCTGTTCTTCAACTAAGGTGTGTAGCCGGGATTCAACAAATGCATCGAACAGATGATTGATCATGTTGTCTGGTTCCATGTAATTTTTCAACAGTAATTCTTATGACGGCCATAAAAAGTATGACAGCCATAGGTAGGGTGATAGTTCTGGATTGGTTTGTATGTTAGTGACAGGATTTGAAGTGTAAATAACATTGGTTATGACACTCTGCTTTGTCTAATAATTGATAGTGAGTCGCCAGTTCCTCTGTATTATTTGGTTATTATCAAATACAACCACTACATCTGTATTTTGAGGGCACTCATTAGGGATGAGGGTTCCAACTTGAAGCCAGTTTCTGATGGTGCCATATGACCCACCAGGTGTCATTGCTTGAATGAGGTTTGTTATTGTCTTACTCCCACTGGAGAAATAGCACAGAATGTTCAGTAGGAAGGTCACAGGTGTTATCATACTTGATGTACTGATGCTGCAGAGATTTTCTATACTGCGCACAAACAGTATTTTGTTTTTCGGGGATAGGTGATGTAAGTCATGACCAAGCAGTGCCGAAAACAGTGTAATGAGTTTGTCTGACAATTTTGACAATATGTTGGTGGCAAGATCAGCCTCATAAGTCTCAGTCTTTCTATATAGTCCAGAAATGGTCTCTGTATGTTCAATCAAATCCTGGCTGAGTGATGACCCCAGTGCAGTTATGATTTTTGTTATGTCATTGTCACTGTATATCTTGTCTGCAAGACCTTGCAACACAGTGTCTAATGCATCCAAATGATGCTGGTTGGTAGGGATTTTGCCAATTTTCTCGCGTTCCGTATATTCTGCACAGGAAGTACATAAGAATGTTGATTTTTGCTTAAAAATTCCATTGTCTGACAGCGTACCAATTTAATCTGGTAAATGTGGTAATTGTCATCTTTTCGTCGGGGGCATTTAGTAACCTGCAATACGAAAATGACACAATATGAATTAATATTTTGGGAGGAGGGTGATTTAGGATTGTTTAATGTGAGTACACCAACATCCCCCACCCAACCTTCTATGTTTCTGTACATAGTCCCTGACACCCATAGTTAGGGGGTATGTGTGTATATATGATAGTTGAATGTGAATAACCCCCCCACACACACACACACACACACACACACACACTTATTTCTGTACATAGTCTCTTACACCCAAGGGGGTTGGTTTCTGATAGTAGCATGTGATTACCATCCCCACCCCCACCCCATATTTATGAACATAGTCCGTGCCATCCACCCCCAACACCACACCACCACCAATTTCTGGCTAAAACCATACATATTTTTAGCCTTGGTAACCTCTCCAGTTCAATGTACACTGACTTGTTGAACAACATGTCTGGATTCATTATACATTTTGTATTTATTCTCCTTGTTTGTTTTTATTCTATATGAATTAGGAGTTCAGCTGATGTGCGACATCAGTTTTGTCTGAACTGCGACTCAATGGGTTTTGACTGGTGCGCCTGTCCTGTTTATCGCCCTTCCCAGGCAACCAGAGGGCGCTTGGTGGTTACTTCCGGACAAGACATGTAGCGTGGTGAGTGATGAGTGCATTTACATTATGTCATGTTGAGGTTTATTTGACTCATTTTGCGACCGTAATGTGTGTTATTTCTGACAGGGGGCCTATGGTTAGTGGGGGTAGCGCCCCAAATGCGGCATCACTTGGTCACAAGTGTGTCACCGGAACCTCGTTGGAGGTTTCGGTTACAAATAGAACCACTCACTAGATTGCGCCGATGTGAACTGACGCTGTGACCAGTACAATGCGGTTTTTATGCGCTTTGTGGGCGGGTTTATTATCCCGATCGGGGTGTTAGTTCCCGAACGGGTTCAAGTACCCGTTCGAGGGTTGTACCGAACCTGATTACAGTCCTAATGTGTAGCGGCGTGTGCCGTGTCAGTTTCATCCACGTAAACTTGGTATTTGCCTGAAAAAAGGTGGTATTTTTCAACAAGAAAAAAGTGATAATCACCAGAACAAAGGTATTTATTATCAATTTTAAAAAGGAAAATTCAAAAACCATTTTGAGCCCACTAGGCCTTCGTAGTAAAGAGCATAGCGTCTGCTCTCCCAGTGTCAGTTTGACCTACGTGAAGTCCGTGCACTACCGTCGTTCCGACTTACGGCGGACGACAAGCTGATGGTGAAGGGGCCTTAGTCAGATTATAAAACTTGCACAGCCTGTACACAGGTGCGGTGGCCTGTGAGGCTGTGATACCGACGTGGATTGGAAAGTTTTGACAAGCTGTACACGAACTGATTGCGAGAGGGCACACATTTTTCTGCCCACAGTCCCAATTTGCCTACAAAAATTACTGTAGCCTGAATGGTAAATGATTTTTGACCGATGAATGAATGGAACAACTCATTTACCAGTCACTGTAGGGTATGTTGATTTGTAGAAATGGTATTTCATTTCCGCATTAGAAGAAACGCAAATGATATAAAAAAATAATATATTGTTTGTAAAAATATTGTCTGACTGATGAAATGCATGCACAAAGCAGGTAACTATCGTTTTTCTTATAAAGCTTTGCAATGGTTTTCTTTTCAAAGAATACATCAAGTTTCTGCTTATATCATGTTGCAAGTGGAAACTGTAATGTATGTACGACTGACAAGCATGACGGGTAGACCGGACGTTGTTTTTTATTTGCTCTTAAGTGACACGACAAGCTGCACATGCCGCTTACATCAACACTGATATTAGAGGTGTCATAGTTTATGAGCGCTTCAATACAATACAGGACATCTCCCTTTTCAAATAAACTATACATTTAATAGTACAGTAAACTTTACTGTTAGAGTCACTTGGTTAGGATGACTTGAAAATATACTTAATTTATGAATTAACAAAGTCACTGAATGTCTGTGGTGGCTTGACTGTGCGACCGGACATGGTAACAGTAACAGGTTCATCGTTGGCAGGTTTTACCTTCAACTCGGTCTGGTTGTTGTCATCATGTGTCATCACCGTCATGTTGTTGATGTTGTAAGGCACTTGGCATGATGTTCTGAGTAGTTTGTTTATCCATTTGAGAATAACCATTTGTAAAAGCTTTGGTCAACTTGCACTGTGGCCTATTCCTCTGAACTCCTTTTTACTTGCTGTCTCCACTATGTAAGATCTGGGAGAAGAATGCTTTGCTTTCACCATTGCTGTAACCCACTTTTGTTGATGTTGAAACACATCCTGATCACCAGGAGTCAATCGAGGTTTCAAGAGTGGTACTGCAGTCGGTAGAACATATGTGCAGGTGATAAGTCGATTTCTTCGATAGGAGTGTTTCTATAGCCAAGTAAGGCTAGATTTGGTTCACTGGCCCTTTTAATCAGATTTTTCACAGTCTGTACTGCTCTTTCCGCCTGTGCGTTTCCACGGGGGTAGTATGGACTACTGGTAGTGTGTGTAAACCATACTTCTTGCTGAACTGATGGAAATCCGGACTGGAGTACTGGTGTCCATTGTCACTGACCAGTTCATCCGGAACACCACATTTGGATATTTGCTTTTTCATGTATGAGATCACATTTCCACTTTCCAAGTTATCCAACTTTTCCACTTCAGGCCATCTAGAGAAGTAATCCAGAGTAAGAAGATAATGTTCTCCTTTCAGTTCAAAGAGATCGGTAGCCACTTTCGACCAAGTCCTTTCTGGTAAGTCTGGTGTGGTCATAGGTTCTTTAGCATTAGAAATTTGATGCAGGGCACATTTTTCACATTTAGACACCATTTCTTCTATTTGTGACGACATCCTAGGCCAATACAATACATCACGGTCCCTAGCCTTGCTCTTGACTATTCCCATTGTGGTTCATAAATTTTATGCAACATTTCTCTTCTCATTGACGTAGGTACAATCAACTTGTGAGACTTTAGTAGTAGACCATTCAAGCTTGAGATTTCGTCTCTGAAAGACCAATATTCACCTAGTCCTTGAGGTAGACTTTGTATGGAGTTTGGCCAGCCTGAGAACACCACATTCTGGAGATTTTGAAGCCCAGTGTCTTCTTTAGTTGCTTGTTTGAGTTGTGACTGTTGTTCTGCAGAAACAGGTAAGTATGCCAGCAGATTGACAGCGTTAATGTCTATTTCAGGCACTAGAGGTTTTGAGTTCGCATTCAAATACAATCTGCTTAATGCATCTGATACCATTTCTTTACACTGGAAAATGGCCCAAAAGTATTGCAGCCTGATACGAATAGTCTGATGAACATATTCTGCAATAATGATCTGTTTGAAACGTTGTGTCTAGGTTTAATGGTTGATGGACGAGAGCGATGAAATGGTCAGATCAATATTAGGTGACAGTGTGCGAATTGTTAGTAGCTAACTTTTTTTGTATTGCAGGTAAAGCATAGCATATAAATTGATGGGAAAGATAATGATCTGTACATATTAGACATTGTAACTGGACATTATATTATATCATAGACATACGTATATAGTTATTTTTGGTGAAGACTTGGCTTGAGGATATATTTAATCATGATTTCTTGACCAGGAAGTGATTATTGTCTTGAATGGGGGTGTAACTGGGCAGATAAGTGTTTCAGATCATTAGTACATAGCAGCATTTTTGGGGGTTTAAAGTTGGATGTCTCGTTTTGAGTATTTGTAATCTTAAAATTATGGAATGAATCTGTTGAAAAATGTCATTTCAAGATCGAACACATACTTTTGTGTGAAGTGATAATCTTTCATTGTTAGTTCATGACAACACATGGTATGATAAAATAGTTTATTCAAGCATGAATTGATTGTTAATAGCATTCAGGCTAAGGGAAAAAAATGTTGCGGTTCAGGGCCCCCTTTCACAAAGCTTGTAGCGCTATGACTATCTTATGTTAATGGGCACCCATGAAGGGCCACCTCCTCGTGGTGGGTGCTGGGTCACGCTAAGCGCCCTTCGACCCCCCGTTGTGGACCCGGGGGTATATTTGGTCCACCAACCCGTTTGCCGTGGGTTGCACCCCTGTGTCGGTGGAGGAAGGGATTCTGGTGGTTGAGGGCACTGGTTCCAGGAACAGTGTTCCTCTGCCCAACACGCCACTTCGGCCCTGACTTCACCTAGACGGGTGGTTGAATGGGCCCGGTTCAACCAATCAGCTGGTCACGCCAAGCCCTGTGTATGGACTATATATATATCTATATGTCATTGCATACATTTGATTTGGAATTGTTTCAGTTTCGGACTTGGCATCATTGTTCATCTAAAACGTTTGTGATTTTGAAATATGTTATTATTAACTTTGCCTAGAGTCTTATGCCCAGAAGGCGGTGGCTCATGGGCCAATCTGGTAGATTAGTTATTTCTAACTCTTCTGCTTGAATATATCATCCGAGTATCCTTGGTGCTGCAGGTCGGAGACCCACTTGTTTTTAGCATTGTCCTTGTGATACTCCGTGGAGGGTGGGGAGCTCGGATGTTGAACCATAATCTATTAGCTATGGCTTACGAAACTCCCCAGAAAAAAAACAAACGTCAGCTTGATACTGATCCTATTGACAACGAACTTAGACTGCCCAATTCAATCGATTACTGGTCACATTTTCTTGTTCTTGAGACCGAAGATAAGACACCGCTGAAGTTAAACCCATTTGCTGTATCAAAGGGTATCCAAGGCATTGCCGGAGATGTGAAGACTATTAAACGATTACGTTCTGGTGCGCTGTTGATTGAGTGCGGCAAAAGGCACCAGTCGAACAACCTGTTGAAGATTGAAACTTTTGTTGGCATTCCAGTCACTGTCACGGCCCACAAAACACTTAACACAAGCAAAGGAATCGTCAGAGACCATGATCGGTTGCTGGCTGACATGTCGGAACTAGATATTGTCTCCGAGATGAGAGATCAGGGTGTGTTGTATGTTAAGCGTTCTACAACCCGTAAAAATAATGAAACCATAAAAACCAACACCTATCTGTTTTCCTTTTCCTTACCTACTGCCCCCAAATCGCTGAAGGCAGGCTACTGTAACCTCACTGTTGACACTTACATTCCGAATCCCCTTAGGTGCTTCAAGTGCCAAAAGTTCGGTCATGGCGTGAATACTTGCACATTATCTGTTGTGTGTGCTCACTGCGGTGGAAAGACACACACAACAGAAGATTGTGACAGTGATACAAAAAAATGTACTAACTGCTCAGGGGACCACCCATCATTCTCTAAAGACTGTCCTATTTGGAAAGAGCAAATGGCCATCAACAGAATTAAATTCACCCAAAATATTAGTTTTGCAGATGCAAAGAAGTTGGTCCAAGGCAAAGAACCAACACAAAGCTATGCTTCTATTGCCAGAACGTCAGAAGGAAACTCTACAGTCACCAAATTATCTGCAAGTTGTCAGACCAACTTAACATGGGTTACAACAGATTCTCCTCAAATTATTTCAACTGCCATATCTACTCAGACAGCTGAACCACTTCCTAGTACATCTGAAAGGCAGGCAGAGTCATCTTCAGATCACACGTCACTCACTCAATCACGTTCACAATCTCAATCGTCATCTGATACTCAGCAAACTGCTAAAAGCAAACATAAACTGAAGCTTGATGCTTTCACAAAACAAAGTGGCAGAGCCCCAAAAGGTTCGGAAAATAAAATTCTGTTATATAACAAATACGGATCACTTGAGGACATAGACGTGTCCGAAAACGTCCATTCTAGGGCACATAGCTTGTCGTCCTCGAAAACAGTGCAGGGTAGATCCCCAATAAATCCCCCCAAAAGATAATGTATTTCAATAATATTGTACAATGGAACTGCAGAGGGCTAAGGAATAATTTGAATGATTTGCAGCTATTAGTCCAGGACTTCACACCATC
Source organism: Haliotis rubra (assembly GCF_003918875.1). NCBI lineage: Eukaryota > Metazoa > Mollusca > Gastropoda > Lepetellida > Haliotidae > Haliotis > Haliotis rubra. The sequence goes on from NW_025767316.1 coordinate 400,392, forward strand.
AGCCATTTGTCTCAAGGAGACATATTTAAAACAGACGGATACATTTGAATTACGTAATTTCAATGCATACCACTCCTTTTCACCTCCAGGTGATCGGGCCACTGGAGGATCTTCGATCATTATCAAACACAGTGTTATCCACAGCCCTGTTATACTTAATACTGGTCTCCAGGCGGTTGCAGTACGACTGACGTTACATGTTGCGTTCACATTATGCTCATTGTACATCTCACCGTCTTCAACTCTTCGGAAGACTGACCTTCAAAATTTATATGACCACCTAAAACCTTGTATCATTATGGGAGATTTAAATGGCCACAACCCGCTCTGGGGTGGTACCACTACTAATGCTAAAGGTAAACTATTAGAAGACTTTTGTTCAGATAATGATGTATGCATATATAATGACGGTTCTAGCACATATTTACATCCTGGCACATGAACTTATTCAGCCCTTGATTTATCAATTACAGACTCAGACTTATTGAATGAATTTGAGTGGTCAGTCCACGACGACCTGTGTGGAAGTGACCATTTCCCAACAATTCTCAACCCCGTGAATCCATCTGATGTTCCTCCATCATCAAGATGGAACTTTAAGAAGGCTAACTGGCCTTTATATGAAACTTTCTGTGCTGACAAACTCAAACCTGAACTCTTTCATGATCTTCCTGATGCCATCAAATGTTTTCAGATGAGCTCAGACACATAGCTGACAAGTGTATCCCCAAATCCTCTGCAGTTCCTCGTGTACGTACACCATGGTTTAACGCTGAATGCAAACAAGCTCGCAAGGCACGGCAGAAAGCTGAACATTATTTCCATGGCCATCCTATGGTCCACAATTTAAACAAATTTAGAATTTTAAACACCAAAGCACGGCGTACTTTCAAACAAAATAAACGCCAATCTTGGCGAAACTATGTCTCAAACATGAATTCGCGCACGCCAATATCAAAGGTGTGGAACATGATTCAGAAAATAAAAGGTAAGGGCTCTAAATCTAGCATTAAGCATCTAAGAAATGGAGATGAATTATTAACTGATAAATCGGACATAGCAAATAAACTTGGAGAAACTTTGGCGAAACATTCTTCCTCATCAAACTATGTACCTGAATTCCAGAAATATCAAAGACGGCAGGAAAAGAAATCTATTAATTTCAATTCAGACAATGGGGAAGACTACAATGAAACCTTTTCGATACATGAGCTTCATACTGCTCTTGACCAACTTCACGATACTGCTTCAGGAGCTGATGGTATGCATTATCAACTCCTGAAACACTTACCTGAATCATGTTTAGAGACGCTCTTATCTATTTTTGATGTCATTTGGACATCTGGACAATTTCCTTCGTCGTGGCGCGATGCTATCATTGTGCCCATCCCTAAACCTGGACGTGATCATACTGATCCTTCTAATTATAGGCCAATTTCATTAACTAGCTGTGTTTGAAAGACCATGGAACGCATGATAAATAATCGACATCGGCATTATTCCAGCCATATAGTGACGAGAACAAGTCTGCATCTTTTCGATTTAGAAAAAGCATACGACACAACATGGAAACATGGTATTTTAAAAGATTTACATGACTTTGGATTACGAGGCCGTTTGCCTCACTTTATATCCAACTTTTTAAATGACAGGCACTTTCAAGTCCGAGTGGGTTCAACCCTGTCTGACCATTACATTCAGGATCAGGGAGTCCCACAAGGCAGTATTTTGTCTGTAACATTGTTTAGTATCAAGATTAACAGTTTATCACAGGTTTTAACTGATTCAATTGGTGGATCACTTTTTGTGGATGATTTTAATATTTCTTGTCGCGGTAAGAATATGCATACTATTGAACGGCAAATGCAGCTGTGTTTAAATAAAATACATAAATGGTGTCTTGAAAACGGCTTTAAGTTTTCTAAATCCAAAACTAATTATATACATTTTTGTAGAAAATATAAACCGCATAAAGACCCGGAACTGTTCCTCAATGGCACTCCCATCAAAATTGTGAAGGAGGCCAGGTTCTTTGGCTTAATTTTTGACTCGCATCTAACTTTTCTTCCCCATATCAAGTCACTAAAAACTAAATGCTTGAAGGCGCTTGACTTGTTGAAAGTCGTTTCCAATTCTAAGTGGGGAGGGGATCAAGCTACCCTCCTAAAATTATATCGATCATTGGTACGGTCCAAACTTGATTATGGCTCCATCGTTTATGGTGGAGCCTGCAACAGTAATCTCAAACTTTTAGATTCTGTCCACCACCAAGGTCTAAGACTATGTCTTGGTTCCTTTAGAACTTCACCTGTTGACAGTCTTTACGTCGAGGGTGATGAGCCATCTCTTACACAACGCCGTATAAAACTATACTTTACAGTATATTACAAAACTTTACTCCAATGAGTTAAACCCTGCATATAACCATGTCTTTAATCCACTATATGAAGATCAGTATAACAAGAAGCCTTCTCTTGTTCCGCCTCTTGGTATACGAGTGAAACCTTTCCTTTCTGCTGCTGGCATTGAGCTAGAACATATAGCTCCTTCCCGTTTTCTTTCTTCTCCGCCTTGGCAATTGGTTAGGCCACAAGTTGACCTAACATTAACTAGATTTAAAAAATCAGAAACAAATGAATTACAGTATAAACAAGAATTTAGTCAATTAAGAAATAAATATAATACATACAAATCCTTATTTACAGATGGGTGGCGCAGTGGCATGTGCCACTGTCATTGGATCCCGAACAATATCTTCTAGAATACTGGATAACAGCTCTATATTTACAGCAGAAGCAAACGCCATCTTAACAGCTCTTAAATATATTAATAAACACCGTAAATATAAACAATATATCATTTTTTCAGATTCTCTTTCGTGTCTTCAGGCGATTAAAAATCTTTCTTGCAAACATCCACTTTTATTAGAAATTATTGAATTGTACAATGAACTTGCTACTGGCCAATGCGACATCGTCTTTTGTTGGTTGCCCAGCCACGTTGGCATTTCTGGGAACACGATGGCTGATATTGCTGCTAAGGCAGCCCTCAACAAATCTGTGACACCACTTCTTATCCCATACTCTGATTATAAAGCCAGCATTAGAACATACATCCGCGATCTGATGCAAAAGATGTGGGACACCCAAGTAGGTATTAATAAATTACATGAAATAAAACCCTACATTGGTTACACCTACTTGGGTTGTCAGTCCAGATTTGAAGAGGTCATTATGCGACGATGTCGCATTGGCCATACCAGATATACTCATGAATATTTATTGAAAGGCGAAGATCCTCCGTTTTGTATCCCTTGTGATGAAAGGATCACAGTCAAGCATGTCTTGCTTGACTGCATTGAATATTCCATCTCAAGGGATATCTATTTCAAATCCAAGACTGAAGGATCTTTTTAATAATGTCAGTTCTCATTTAATTATTGCAATTTTAAAACAATTAGATTTGTTGCCTGATTTGTAAATAGCTAAATATTTTATAATTGGTAGTTTATATTAGTAACTGAGATTGTTAGTGACTGTACCCTCAAAGGGGGTTGAAGTAGCGTAAAATTATTGTCCTCCTGAGGGGGTACGTAAGTCCCAAAACTTTCAAAGTCAATTTAAGTGTACCAGGTTTTTAATTGTAGAATATGTGTGCTTTTAATTTATGGCTAGATTTCTCTTCTGTCGCCAATGGCTGAAGGGATGGTGTAAATCCAACTAGGGTCCATGCAGGTAGCAAAAGTAATGTAAGTCCCCATGGTTCCTAGTATGGTGATCTACCTTCAGTTGTTGGTGATCTATAGCCCGTTTTTATATTGTATTGTCTTCATAAATAAAATAGTGTTACATGTTCATGCTAGTTTTAGAATCCATCTGTGATACTCTAGTTATTTTACAGTCCTTCGATGACTGATTATTTAACAACTTTAATTTATTGTTTATATAAAACATTTCTCGTCACTATATGGCTGAAATATTGCCGATGTGACGTTAAATATTAACTCACTTACTCACTTATGTTAATGTTACAGTATAGAAAGTATGAATGCAACAATAATTGTTACAAGATCTTAGGCTTACCAGAGCTTTGTGAAACGGGGCCCTGTTTACCTGACTGACCCTTGAATTCTGGTGCTGACCATTTTGTTCAAGTGGCCTGATTATAGTAAGTGTTGAGATACCATTGTTTTTCCCGGCTCTGAATGTCATCGCATATTCTGATACATGAAGTTGATATGATGGCGACAAGATTGATAAAATAAATAATTACACATTGATAAATGTGTTTGTACTTTTCTTTTAAAAAAAAATGTGAAAGAAGAATATATCATTACCTACCTACCCTAAATTGGGAGTTGTAATCGGGACCTTAACATTTTTTTCATTAGCCTTAGTAATAGCAGGTTGTGTAATGTACTGAAAATATTGTCATACAAGTCAAGGGTTAGGGTCAATTAAATAGAGCACTAAAACTAAAAACACAACAACGAAAAACAATGGTAAGGGTATTTTGTCACAATTGGGTATTGTTATACACCGGTCAAGGATATGACAATGTCAATGAAATCATGTCTTTTGATATGTGTAAAATAAACTGTGCTTAACCAAATTTAGTAGGTGTCGTAAATGTTACATCTAGCTTCTAAGGATGTCATTTACGGAATTAAAATTCACAAATTGCAATAGCATTTCAATGCATAGGTAAAAAATAGAGGAATGGAGATGATGTTTATTGAAGTCACCAGTCTAATTAAACAAATGTGGACTGTTTATGACTTTTCTCACGAAATGTGCATCAGTTGTAAATTTACGTGTCTGTGCATTAAGGAAACACTTGTACTGATTTCACATCTTTATATTAGGTAGGAGGCATAGTAGGTACTTGAGACATATAAATTGTTAATGATTGTTATTTATGTGCGTGACTCATGGTAGAAAGTTAGTCAAAATAACGCAAATGTGCAAGTCTCCATTGATAGTATAACATATTTCAAGAATATAGTCATCTAGTGTGAACAAAACAGATTACATTTTCTACATTAGATATTGACATCTGTCTTATGATAGTTTGATGTTCGTGAACAATAAATGATGTTCTAAGAATGAAATGACTTATTATTTGAAATGAAGACTATTATTTTTTTATCATTTCCAGTTATCAGTTGGTGCCCATTTCGTGAGAATTGTTATCTAATATGTATAAAAAATATCTGAACTGACACTTTAAAGATTGGATGGTATCAATGGTGTAGAACGCTGTAAAGTAATCATATGAATTGCAATACAACACTAAATAACAAAATATTTGCAAATTGTTCGGTTTTTTATTTATACAAAGAAATGTTAGTGCCTAATTGACTGTAGAGAAATTAATGTTCTCTAAACTGGCATCAGCTACCATGGTTCACCTGTCGATAGTGTGAACATGTATTGATAAGACAGTGGATTACTATTGGTATTAAGCTCCTTCATGTTGCCTGATAAAAAGGTGATATTAGTGCAGTAATGAAAATTGCAGTTTTTTCAAAATCCAAAATGACTTATTTTTGAAAGACCATGTCTAAATGGAAATTAGTTTGTGATGATAATGTATTAGTGCAGTAAAATTAGTGGAATAATCACTGAACGTAAAAATAATTGGTTCACAAATGTTTTTGTGTTTATATCATTTACAATAGTTATGTAAACAATATGTAAAAAGTCTTCCCTTGGGTGTTGATGTTAAGTGGCTTTTGTGGGTCCAAAACTATGAAAAATGGTATTTTTCAATTATATTTTCTTTCTGAAAGTAAGTCCAGATAATGGTATAAAATGTTGAAAAATAGGACAAGTATGCAAAATAGTAAATAATGAAAATTAAAATTGAGAAAAATATGACATGAGATTTGAACTTGGAAACAGCACACAGAAAACGTGAAAATGAGAGTTATCTCCCCTTTGATTATAATAGATTGAATTAGCAGACTGACTGAGTGAGTTTGGTTTTACGCCGCTTGTAGCAATATTGCAGCAACATCATGGTGGGGGACACCAGAAATGGGCTTCACACATTGTACCCATGTGGGGATTCGAACCCGGGTCTTTGGCGTGACGAGCCAACGCTTTAACCATTAGTGTACCCTACTGCTCCCTGGTGGTGATGATTTTAATGGAGAAGCATTTACAATGTGAGTGAAGCCCTTTACAATTTATGTACAATGTAAGTGAGTACCTGTTCATGTCATGTACAAAATGAATTATCCCCCTCACTGTTCACATAATTCTTAAGCATAATTTTAAAACACTTTTATGCACAAAACTGTTGATCCCCTTTACACTAGTACATGTGTACAAACTTGATGACACACCTTACGTCCTCAGAACAAAATGGATGACATCCTCCACTCTACCCTCTAAAATCATCGTTATCCCCCAAGCTATAAATTATGAACGGTCCCTGATAACAGATGTTAATGGAATTTCTTAGCATACTCAATAAGATCTTTCAGTGAAGTTTGAAATTGGCAGGGAAATAGAGAATATGATTACTATCAATACGTTGTTCATTTTATAGCATTCGAAAAGTTCAAAAGGAATATGTTCTCAAACAAGTATGCCCTCCATACTGGTTATGTCCCAGAACTTACACAGGCATATATTATACACAAATGTGGGATATTAATTAAGACAACAGACATTATAGTGTAAAAAGTACGGTATCTATACTGTTTTATCTATCTGTTATTAACTGAAGCGCCAAGTTGGGTTCTGTACAACCAGATCAAAGTAAGGCAGACATGGACAGGCTGGTGATGTGGCGTTACTGTATAACCTGGCAAGTGCGCTACTGTGATCTCAACGAATGTTGGTTTAGTGTACTTCTAGTGCATTGAAATTAACTCATAAAATTAAATGTGGTGAGTCTCCTTGACTCCAAGTTGGAAATCTGTATAAAAACCCTGAGTAAGCAAATCTTGAATATCTGCAAATGAAAGATATTTGGAAGTTGTCAATACTAATTAGAATCAATTTTTAATAATATATAGTTATTTTTAAATCGTATAATGTATTATTCAATATATTTACTTTTAATTTCATATTTGTAGTTATTGAGAATTGAATAAATATGAAATATAGTTTGTTTGTTAGGTGTCTTTACCTGTTTAATTTTCATCAGCAAACTCAGGACTTGTTGCAGCAGCGTCTGTAAGGGAATAATGAAATTATTATTAGTCACATGTTTTATTAGCACATTGTTGTGCAATGTTTGTATTAAAACAATGATACTTTGTTAGAAAGTTATGTGGGAATCTGTTAATGTTTATGTTTAAGTTATGATGTGGGTGGAAGGTTCTTAATTGTGGATGATGTGTTCAAAACGTTTTATGATTGATGTTGATATGGTTTTACATGATATTACAAACCTTCTGGTTTGATGTCATCTTTGACTGGGGTCCTGAAAGAAATACAGTACTGTATAGTAATTAATAATAATAATAATAATAATAATAATAGGCCATTTATATAGCGCCTTTCCACGTCACAGGGATATGCTCAAAGCGCTTCCTGACCTCAAGTTAAAACTATATACATTTGGCAGGTAGGGATGATTGGAAGTCACTTGTAGCGGAGAAATAGATGAGTCTTTAGTCGTGTTTTGACTTAGGGAAGGAGATGATTTTAACTCGATATAATTGGGTATAGCTGAGGAGAAGAATGTCTGTCTTGGTTAATATTTAAATGTTCACAGGTTCTTGCTCTGCATAGTATGTAGATCTTTAGATACATGTTACGTCATATTGGGCAAATAAAATAGAAAGTTTGTTACAGATATTGTAAAATTATCTTTAAGTGATGATATTTTGGTTTTAAAATCTATGGAAAGTGTATATAGTATAAATACTAGTATGTGAAAGATAAGTATGTGAAAGATAAGTCTATACTTACATTGAGGTAATGATGTCGCCTTGTATCGTCACATCAAACAATTTCCTGTTTAGGGTCTTGTCTGGGAATGCTGTTGTTAGTATTTGTTGATTGCATGTGTAGTCCTGATCCTGAAATATAACAAGCTCCTCTTCCCTGCAGTAAAATGATGGTATCAGGTTAAAATGGTGAAAATAATGTGTAGTATTTTACAGGCAGTACTTCTCTCTTTTGTCCTCCAAACCCATGCCCAAAATACGCATATGATTGCTCGAAGAGAAATGATATTGGTTGTAAAGGTATGGATTTTAAGAAATGATTTTGCTGGATTTGGTGGGGTGGAGTTGTGGTGCAAATTGTTGAAAAAGAATTTTCAACAGTACACTACACTTGTTATGTATCATGTTATGAACCCAAAATATATTATGTAACTGAAATGTTTTCTCTGAGTGCATCGAGATAGGTTTGCGTTGAACATGTTGTGATAGTTTTGAACACAAATTTGGTAATGGTTTCTTTTCAATGGGTAATGTTATTAATATGGTTGCCTTGATGACATTGAAAAGAAACAAGTACGTAATGCTCAATTTATATGAATAGTGATATTGTGGGTGGAAAATATTCTTCGTCATAGAACTGTGAATCACATTTATGAAATTTTATCATTTGCTGTACATTATGAACTAAATGTATGCATGTAAATCTTGTGAAACAGTAACACTTTGAAAGTGCCTTTGTCTCATTAGGTAGGAACTGTCATTATGAAGTAGACACAGTTTGATTTTTTCTAAAACAATTTCAATAAAACTATTTTGGAAATAATGATCATAGTGAAGGATAGTCTTTGAACTTCAGTGTCTTTCTGTTACTTACAAATGTAGTCTTTCAATAGTATTGCAGGGGTTCAACAATCCCATCGCCCGATGCCTGAGACAAGTCAGTTTCATTTCAGGCAATCAAATAATGGCATCTTACTTGTCCGTGGGCTACTAGATAATTTCCACTTATGGTTTCAAACTGCAAATAAACTTGGATTTAAATTCATATCTGTTCAAAATGTAGCTATCAAATTTTGCAATGATAATAAAGTACAGTTATCTTTCTTTGCTATTTATTACTTTTCAATAAATAGTCCAGTGAATATTTACATTAAATACCATGTTGATTTCTTCTTTTATACTAATATCATCATAATTATGTCATAAAATCAGGGCAAGTAGAAAATTAGTCAGGACAAGTTACTTTCCTTGGCGGGAATATTTAGGGTCGGTCGGGAAATCGGAACAACAAGCTTTTTTTAGTCCTAAGGTTGTCAAACCAACTATGTATTCAACAGTCTTGCTGTGCGTGTAAATGGATGTATGTCTATGTTTTGTGAAACTGTGTTCATTTTAGTACAGTGTTTGGTGTTTTGAGAATTGGAAAATATTTGATAGATTATCTTCCCTTGTTATGAAAATGGAAGTCAGCTTTCCCGACTTTGATCTGTGGTAACTTACTGGTCAAAAGCAGCAGCTTCTATGATTCCTGTTTTGTGGTACATTTCTTCGTTGAGTATCTGTAACAGAGATTGCATTAGAACAAGCATAACATTTGAAGCAGAGTTAAAATCAAATCATATCTGGACAATGACAAGTATCAGCACCACCCTTCTCTTTAGAACGTAAGTTCACATATTTCTATAGAAATGAAGGGAACAATACATTTCCAAATTCAAAATTGCAAAGGGACCACTTCATGTATTGTTTGATAAAGAGTTGAGTTGTTGAGTTGAGTTGAGCTTTACGTCACATCGGCATTTTTCCAGCCATATAGTGACGAGAACAAGTTTGCATTAGTAAATATTGTAAGTACATACTCGGAATGAGTTTTGTTTCAAAGACATTTATTGATTACATTGTCATTCAAAAGCAGAAAAAGTCATAGCATCAAATTTAAAGGCAGGCGGTTTGTTACATTTCATAGTTACAATTTATGGTCGTTACATTTCACAGTTACAATTTATGATACAGATCAACTTCCCTCAGGTAGTTCAGTATCAGATGGGCGCTCACGCGTGAAAACAGATCTTTTAGGTTTGTTGCTTCATAATGTGAGTCCCTTGCAGGCGATAAGTCCACGCATTCAAGCAGAATATGCTTGACGGTGAACACCTCATCGCAAGAGACACACATGGGGGGTCCATCCCCATCTGTTTTGAGCAGATAGTCATGTGTAAATCGACTGTGGCCAATACGACATCGTTGTAAAATTACCTCATCACGTCTTGACTGACAACCCAAGTAGGTATAACCGATTGTTGGCTTCAATTCATGGAGTTTGTTTCTTCCTACTTGAGTGTCCCACCTTTTTTGCATCAGGTCCCGAGTATAGCTTTTGATAGTGGGTTTGAAGTCACTGTATGGGATTAGCAGTGGAGATAGGGGCTTTTCGAGAGCTGCTTTTGCTGCAGCTTCGGCCTTAGTGTTACCTGCTATGCCGACGTGACCCGGCAACCAGCAGAGGATGATGTCATATTGGCCAGTAGAAAGGTCGTTGTACAGTTCTAATATGTCCAGGATGATTGGGTGACTTGAAGTCACATTTAGAAGTGCTTGAAGGCAGGATAATGAATCTGTAAATACGATGAAGTTTTGGACTGATTTTGCTGTTGAATGTAGGTCAAAGCTGAGAAGATAGCTTTGGCTTCAGCGGTGAAAATGGAACTGTTGTCGGGGATCCTAGAGGAGACAGTCTTGGCTCCAATGACTGTAGCGCTGGCAACTTGGCCATCGTCCTTGGATCCGTCTGTGAAAATCGATCTGTGAGTGTTATACTTAGAACGTAACTGGTTGTATTCCTGTTGGAACACCAAGGGATTTGTCTCAGACTTTTTGAGTTTGGTGAGGGTGAGATCGACCTGTGGTTTCACCATTTGCCATGGTGGTGAGGATAGAAGTCGGTATGGTGAAATGATGTCGAGATCAATTTTAGCTGCAGTTATGTGTGGTTTGATCCTGATTCCAAGTGGTGGAACCAGGCTTGGCAGTTTAGGAAATAAGTTTTCATAGAGCGGGTTGAAAACACAATTGTATGCTGGATTGGACTCATTTGAACGTAATTTAGTGATATACTGCAGTGAGAGTTTAATGCGGCATTGTTCAAGGGAAGGTTCATTGGCCTCTGCATATAGACTGTCTACCGGAGAGGTCCTAAAAGCTCCCAGGCAGAGCCTCAGGCCTTGGTGGTGGATAGAGTCTATTTTTTCTAAATTGCTTTTGCAGGCTCCACCGTAGACAATGGAGCCATAATCTAGTTTACTGCGAACTAATGATCTGTACAAGTGAAGGAGGGTGGTCTGATCCCCTCCCCACTCTGTATTTGAAACTACTTTTAGCAAGTCTAGAGCCTTCAAGCACTTGGTTTTCAAATATTTTATGTTTGGTAAGAATGTCAGGTGGCGGTCGAATATGAGTCCAAGGAATTTGGCCTCTTCTACTACCTTGATGGGAGTACCATCTAAAGTTAGGTCTGGATCCTTGTGTGGTTTGTATTTACGACAAAAGTGAATACAATTTGTTTTGGATTTTGAAAACTTAAAACCATTTTCATTGGCCCATTTTTGGATTTTGTTAAGGCAGAGTTGTAGCTGCCTTTCTATTGCACATACATGTTCTTACCACGACATGAGATATTGAAGTCATCCACGAAAAGGGACCCATCAACGCAACTGTTCAGGACGTTAGTGAGGCTGTTAATTTTGATGCTAAAAAGTGTGACAGACAGGATGCTGCCTTGGGTGACGCCCTGATCTTGGTGGAAATAGTCAGACAGTGTGGAACCCACCCGAACTTGAAATTGTCTGTTATTTAAAAACCGAGATATGAATTGAGGTAGTCTACCCCTCAATCCAAACTCGTGTAAATCTTTTAGGATACCATGTTTCCATGTTGTATCATATGCTTTTTCTAAGTCGAAAAAGATAGATACTGCATGTTGTTTGTTGACAATGGAGTTTTTGATAAATGATTCCAGACGCACCAGATGGTCAATGGTACTTCGGTTTTTTCGGAAACCACATTGGAGGTCACTGAGGAGGTTATTGGTCTCCAGGTACCAGATTAATCGATTGTTGACCATGCGCTCCATGGTTTTGCAAACGCAGCTAGTTAGTGATATAGGACGGTAGTTTGAGGGATCAGTATGATCGCGACCGGGTTTTGGTATAGGGATGATAATGGCATTGTGCCATGAAGGGGGAAAGTGTCCGGATGTCCAGATGTCATCAAATATATTTAGGAGTGTTTCCAGGCCTATGTCAGGGAGGTGTTTCAGAAGCTAATAATGGATTTCATCAGCTCCTGCCGCAGTATCGTGAGCTTGTCCTAGGGCAGTACGTAATTCATGGAGGGAAAACGTTTCGTTGTAATCCTCCCCATTATCAGAGTTAAAATTGACTGGTTTCTTTTCTTGTTGGGTTTGATATTTCTGGAACTGAGGGTTATAATTTGATGAGGAGGAGTGGTTTGCCAAAGTTTCGCCGAGTTTGTTTGCAATTTCAGATTTATTTGTTAGAAGGGAGTCACCATCTTTCAGGTGGTGAACTCCTGATTTTGACCCTTTGCCCTTGATTTTTTTAATCATGTTCCACACCTTGGACATGGGTGTGCGGGAGTTGATTTTGGACACATATTTCCTCCATGACCGGCGTTTAGTTTGCTTGAAGGTACGTTTTGCCCTGGCATTTGTCATTTTAACAGCATTCAGGTTATGCACTGTAGGATGTTGTCGGAAATATTTTTCCGCCTTCTTCCTATTTTTCCTAGCTTGTTTGCAGTTTGTATCAAACCATGGTTTGCGTATGTGCTGGTTTGCAGAGGACTTAGGAATACTTTTGTCTCCGATGGCATTTAGGACGTCTGAAAATAGTTCCTTGGGGTCAGGAACATTCCTGAAGTTGTCCGGCTTAAGTTTTTCTGAACATAGGGTTAGGAATAAGGGCCAGTTGGCCTTAGTAAAATTCCATCTTGTTGATGGTGGTTCATCCGTGGGGTTGATAGGAGTAAGAACTGTTGGGAAGTGGTCGCTTCCACAAAGGTCGTCATGTACCGACCATTCAAACTCATTTAAAAGATTAAAATCTGTAAGTGATAGATCGAGAGCAGAGTATGATCCAGTGGCAGGATGGAGGTAGGTGTTTGATCCATCGTTGAAGATGCATACATCATTATTGGAGAGAAACTCTTCAAGGATCTTTCCCTTACTATTTGTATCATTACTCCCCCATAGGGGGTTATGGCCGTTGAATTCGCCCATGATTATGCAGGGCTTTGGGAGTTGATCGTATAAGTTCTGAAGATCTGATAGGCGGACAGTTGAGGTGGGAGGGAGATTGAAGGAACATAGTGTAAACCCTATGTTCAGAGTTATGCGGACAGCAACAGTTTGTAGGTTGGTGTTAAGTGGAACAGGGCTATGGAGGATGCCCTGCCTCACCAGGATAGAAGTGCCTCCTGTAGCTTTCACACCGGGAGGAGAAAAGGAGTGGTAGGAGCTGTACCGACGGATGTCAAATTTATCGGTCCTTTTTAGGTAGGTTTCTTGGAGACAAAACGCAGATGGTTTGAAGTCTTGAATCAATAACTGTAATTCATTATAATTATTCTTAAGTCCTCTGCAATTCCATTGGATCATGTTTTGTGGATTCATGGTGCTTCCACTGGTGACATGTCACGTGAACGTGAGAAAGCGTTTGATGAACTCCTATTGGTGTCTGGTGGAGATGGAGTGACCTCCATATCCAGAGGGCCAAAGGAGTTATGGACCTCGATTGGGACCTCTGAGGGAGAGGTGGCCTTTGGTTTTGTGTTTGGCGGTTGTTCGAGTTGCTTTAGTCTCTCTAGCCTCTTTTTTTCCCTTTTTCTGCGCGCAGTTTCTGTCTCTGGTTTTGGCATTTGTTCTGGCGTTTGTGATTCAGAAGTTTTGACTTTTGGCGTTGGAGATGGAGTGGCTGAGATAGGCTGAGTTGTGTTGAGTTCAGTTGGCTGAGAAGACGTGACCCATGTCAGGTCGGTCTGACATGAGATGGTTGCAGTAGTGATGGTAGGACGGGAGACAGCAGCAGAGTAGGTGATGGCTGAAGGGGCTGCAGTTAGACTTGCAACCCTCTTCTTTGCTTCGTGAAAGGAGATATTTTCTTTGTGCTTGATCTTTAGTATCTCAGATTCGCGTTTCCATACTGGACAGAACCTGGAAGAGGCCATATGGTTACCACCGCAGTTTGTGCACTTCACTTCCTTAGTACAGTCGTTGCCCTCATGCTTGTCACCACAGCGGTAACAGACAGCAGAGGAACGACAGGACTTGGATCCATGTCCAAACTTTTGGCAGTTGTAGCACCGGAGTGGATTGGGGACATACACCTCCACACCAATGCTACAATAACCAGCTTTAATCGAGTCAGGGATGTTTGCTCGCGCGAATGTGAAGAGATAGGTGTTCGTTGGTTGAACAACACCATCCTTTTTGAAGGTGAATCGTTTGACGGCTGTGACGGATTGCTGAGAGAGTTCCTTGACAATTTGTTCTTCAGTCATGTCAGACAGGCATCGAGCTCTGTCCCGTACAATGCCTCTACACGAGTTAAGGGTTTTGTGTGCTGAGACAGCGACCTTGATGTTGACAAATTCTTTCATTTTGAGGAGATTCAAGGATTGGTGTTTCCGGGTGCATTCTATCAGGAGAGAGCCAGATCGGAGCTTTGTAACATTGGCAACCTCTCCGCAGATACCAGCGATACCTTTGGAGATTGCAAAAGGGTTCAATTGCAAAGGTTGCTTGTCACAAGCCTCAATGATCAGGAAACGTGGCCAGTAGTCAGGTCGGAGGGGCGTACTCTCGTCAGACGAGGAATTGTCATCATCCATGTGTCTTCGTTTTGAACCGGGGTATTGAGAAGCCATGTCGTTAGTAATGTGGTTCAGCATCCCCTCTCTCCCCACCCACCGTGGAGTGTCAACAAGGACGATCTTATACTGCAGCGGGTCTCCAAGCTGCAAAGACCAGGGATAAGGGGGGTGTTATACTCCAGCGAATTTGACATGAAATGCTGTAGCTGCCTACCAGATTAAAGGTCAGGATGGTTCTGTCCTTGACAATCAATTGGAGACGTACAGAAATCGGAGGTCAGCATCACCAGATTGGCCCATGAGCCATCGCCTTCTGTGCATGGGTCTGCGAGGCTAGTTTGTTTTGGTGGAATATTTGTTAACATTTTGAACATGGTCAAAAGTGTTATATGATACCACGTTTTGTATAGACATTCCATGCACAGGGCAAGGCGTGACCAGCCGATTGGTAGAATCGGGCCTATTCTACCACCCGTCTAGGCAAAGTTAGGGTCGAAGTGGTGTGTTGGATTATTGAACGCTATTGCCGGTTCCGTCATCCTCAACCACCAGACTCCCTTCCTCTGCCGACACAGGGATGCAACCCACGGCAAACGGGTTGCCCAATATGGTGGCCTCTTACAACCAGCAATGGGGTGCTGTGGACCTATTCGACCCCGGGTCCACACGGGGGCGAAGAGCCATTGGCGTTACCCAGCACCCACCACGAGGAGGTTGCTCTTCAAGGGGTGCCTGTTTGATAAAGAAGTCAAGTTATGTAAAAAATAATTAAATTTGTTGTTCTCTGGTTTATAAATGGAATTCTCTCTTGATTTTTTACCAAGTCCAAATCTGTTCATGGAAGAATGAAATGTTGGAAAGCATGACTTTGGGCTAGCTTTGGTACACTACTAAGTTATGTTGATTAATATTGAATCGTTTTGAGTTATTCTGTAAGAAAGAAATAGTTACAGACATATGGACAAAGTATTTTCTATATCCTTTGCATTATATACCAGGGGGTAGTAAAATATATTGTTTATGTCTAATAAAGTTCAATTATGTCATGTGGAAAAGTGAAAATTTTGGCTTACCTCCACAGTAGAGTCAGTAGAGTTTAACTCCTTTTGTTCGTGGTAGTTGCCCACTGTCAGATGTGTTACTTGGATTTGTTTCTGGCATGGGATGTTGTGCTTGTCACCCCAGAGTTTCATTGTAATCTTCCCGATTTCATCCTGGAGAATCAATGTTTGCCTCTTGACTGTGGACATCGATGGTGGGTAGACCTTTGGTAGGAGGACAGAATGTTAGCGCTAATGTAAGTGAAAGGAATGTTTGTATTCATTACGAGTGTGATCTGGATAGGATAGTGGATGTAGATGTGGTTATATTGTTTCGGATTTTGTTTTACAATGAAGTTAGGGGTGTGTTTTGTTTGTATATACATGTGTTGTTGTGTTTGTGAAGTGACAATTTATAAATTTGGTTAGATGATGATTGTATTTGGTATGATTATGTATAAGTTTGTTAAGATGAAACTGTTTTATAATGTTTGTTTATTTCATAGATGCGTGAATTGTTATGAATGTATTAGGATTGAAATGTATGTGATATAAGGATATTTTGTAAATTATGTTAATTTGTATTTAATCAATGTTTGATTTTGAAGTCATATGTGGGTATTCATTGTATGATGTGTTTGTTTTGTATTTGTTTATATGTATATTACTGACAGAAATGTATAATGGGTGAAATTTATAAGTGAAGGTTGTTATGAGTTGAGTTGGGTTGGTTTTTGGGTTGGGTTCAATCATAACTCGTAGACATCATCATGAAGTGTATTTTGCCATTGCGGGGGATATTGATGACTTTGTCTTCTTTTTTCTCAAATATATAGTTTGTTTGGTTTTCACCCAAATATATGGTACTCAGGTGATATTACATTGTCCACCTTAGTGGACAGAGTAAAGTTGTAGACCAAAGAAAATAAATCAGACGTCTGTCAAAAATATCACGTACATCATATGTAGGATGCTCCCTGTGCGGCTGCATGTGGTAGACTGACTAAAATATGCTGATGTTAGTAAAGAAGAAATCATACAACATAAAACTGACCAATCAGAGATCAAGGAATAGCTTGCCCTCTGAGTTAAGAACAAAAGAACACCCTGCTCTCCCACAATAATACAATAGGAGCCCAGGTCCAGCTTGGGGTAATCAATCTGGAGACAAATACCAAACATACTCTAATAAAAACCGAATCCAATAAAACTACCACAACCAAACTGTTTAAAAATGATACCGTATTTACAAATATAAATAAATAAAATGTAAAATTTGACACTGCCACAGTATAACTAGGCTTTCGAATGACGTCACAGGAATCCCCGGGTTGCCATGAGCGGGCTTTACAAACTGCAAAAATGGGTTGAATAAGAAGCTGCAATCCTCCTAAAATGTACATAATTGCGACAAATAAACAACCAGTGTAGTCAATAAAAGCAATACTTAACAGATTCATACGGAAATCAGCACACCCAAGGGACCTCATGCATGTCAGTAACATCCACATGCACAGCTCCCCAAACATGTCCTCATCCGACTTGGGTGTAATGGCTGCTGTTTGTGCTGAACGATTTTTCACGTCGGCTCTACTCATGATTGCAGGCGGAATTATTCTTAATATGTAAAAATAATCTTTTGGGATGAAAAAAAGGGAAAAAATATATTATTGTTGAAAATGTAATTTTATGATCCGGTAGCTTCACATGCTTATATATGTAATTTTATTGCCTTTAGTCGACACGGTTAATTCTCAAAAAAACATTGCAACTAACTTTGTGGACAATAAAGGCAGATGAAAAAATCCGGTGTAATAAATACTGATCATTGAATGAATCAGTCAATTTTTAGAACGTGTAAATAATCACGGCTTTAATTATTTATAAGCAATAAAAACCACCGGAAATGATGTGCCCGGTATTACTTTGCTTGGGTATATAATGGTGTGTCAGCACGGGTGGCACGAGAAGAATACACGCTCACCATGTGGACACCAGAGAATATTCAGCTGTTAATCAACAATCACCAGATACCCTGTAAGTAATGCATTTTATGTTATTTATTTTACATGTAGTACGTGCGTAAATGATTTTGGTCAAGTAATAATATATGTGTTTACAATGTACTGTTATGCCATTGTCGGGATGGGACCTTTTTTCCATTCAGGTCCCAAAGTTTTGCATTCGGTGTGTTTAATAAATTGATTTAAATTAAGTGGGCCTTCTATTAATTAATTTATGCACTGAACTGACATGATTTGGAAATTATTTGGTTCGTATTAAGGCTTCATTCAACATTTTCGTTCACACTTCAAAAGTTGTCAATAAGTGGTCCCTTTCCAATGTTAATAATAACTTTTTGGGTTTTCCCCGTTTAATTTACAAAACAAATCACAGTTGCATAGGGAGACATTTCCAACTGAATGTACTTGCGCTATTGTCTATGATTTTAGTTTTGCTGCTTTTATGTCACCGTAACAGGCTCACAATAAATATGATTTTAGAAAACATAACTTAAATGTCAAACAAATTCAATGGTCAAAATACCTTCATGACAAATTGTGTGTTTTAAATTTTTAGCATTAGTTTTAATGAGGCAATGTATTGAGTATTGCATGCTTTAGTATTGTGAATATTGGATTTGTTTTCAAGGTGAATGGGATTCCTCAAAATCTCTCAATTATGAGGAATTGAAGTGTTTTTATAGAACACATTGAAAAAGGAGTTAGGTGTTGGCCCGCACACTAACATCTGCGCTGATCCTCTTAAAACCAAAATGGGCTGGTGCCTTACTTCCAATAACCAACTTAAAAAGCAAGATTAAATCCAAAAAAAATCATCCCAAAGCAGTTGAATGGTTCACTGAACCACAAGATCCAGACATAATCGGAAATGTCTTTAGGCTGCAAGGTATTGGTTTTTCTCATCTCAACACATTTCATAAAATTCAAAACATAACATTAACTAATGAAATGGCTATGGAACTGCGCTATCATGCATCCAAACAATCCCTCACATATGACACTGTCCATAAATATATTAACCTTTTTAGACCTGAGGGAAATGAAATGTCACCACAACTTTGCTTGTATCACCTCAATAATGTGCACAAAATCAAAACTGAAAAAATAAGAAATCATAAACAGGACATTGACTCCTTCAAGAATGCCCCGTTTGCATCGTCAGCTGCACCATCACAATTAAAAACAGATAATTCTTCCTCTGAAACGCAACTGCAACAAAAAAATGAATGTTAATTCGGCACAACAAACAAACAAAATTTTGGAAATAAAAATGAAAGAACAACAAAAAACAATTACCCAGCTGATCAATGAAGTGGATAGTGCGCTCAGGGAGACGTACAGTCTCAATTTCATCAATCAAGGCATCTATAGTCATAATTTAAGAGCAGTTATCATGCACCTTGGAGCAAATGGTGTCAGCTCACACCACCTGGCTGATACAATTAAAACAGTTCTTGAAGGCCTGGCCAAAATAAATGCTCCTAAACTCCCTTGTCATGCAACAATTTGCAATATTCTTCAAGAAGCAAACCTTGTTGGTAAAATGCATGTTGCTGATGTGTTGCTGGAGCATCCAAATAGTTGTCTCCATGTTGATGGCACGGCTGACCACCAGCGTCATTTCTATGGGTACCAAGTGTCTACAACTTCCCTGCCCAGCATGTCCATGTGCATGGTAGAAACTGTATGTGGTGACACAACAACACAAATTAACCAGCTGTGTACAGTTCTGGAGGATTTTGCTAAACTTCTATCCTCCAAGAATGAAGATTCTCAAGAATTATATGGCAATATGTTGGTCAATTTAAAAAATATCATGACGGACCAACATATTGTCAATAAGGTGTTCAAAACCAAATTGGAGGAATTACGATGCAGCGTGTTGTCCAAATCCGAAGATATCTGGAGCAAACTAAATGAAACTGAAAAAGCTCAAACCGTAAATGTCAACCAGTGGTTTTGTCACCTACATGTGCTATTGGGTCTGGCAAATTCAACATCTCTTGCCATTTCTCAATATGAAAATATCATTACCGATAAGGGAAATTTAAACACCCTAAAAAGATCTTTCAGCGGTGACAAGAAACTTGAATTTAGCCGTGCTGAGGACGTAATCAGATCCGTTTCCAGCCTTGTTACTACTTTAGGCCATCCTGCTGCTGGACTCTCTGCCGACTTCACCTCATTCATGAAATCCATAAACCAACATATCCATTTCAAACAATTCCAACATAATCGTTTCAACATCATCTTCCATAATGCTGCAGCAACAATACACCACAAACATCACCTCCAGCAGTTCCTGGCGAGCATCACACATGAAAATAAACTCATTAAAGCTGTAAAAGAAGATCTATCTAATGACATCCTCCTCTCTGAAGTTCTGGCTCTTGATCTTTTACATGTCCACATCTCTCACCCATTTTACAGTTTAATTTTAAGTCAAAAAAACAGCAAATCACATCCTGGATCTTAATACATACTTTGTTCAAATGCATCATTATCTTGAACAAATATCGTCAAATCCATCAATGATACTTCAGCAGGATTTCATCATGTGGCCATCTTTCAAACTAACAGATCAGTCTTTTCTATTGGCATCTGCAGCAAATCATCCCTACATTGACCTCACCTTGGAATGTCTGGGACTAATGGCAACTTATTGTCTCATTGATTTTACTCGTCTTGTTGGTAATCAATTGCCATCAGGATGTCATGCAGATGATAGTACTCAACTCAGAACTGAGTCATCATCTGTACCAAAATCAAACAGTATTGGAGAAAGTCAGTTTGCCTTTCTCAAACATCTCCGTCGATTTAAACCCAATGCGAGCACTCCCCACCTGGAAGCCAACATCCTCTGGGCGTACAACAAGCCATATGCTTTGTTGCAGTCTCTGTCTCCTGAAGATCGCCACCTCAAGCTGGAACAAGCCCGCCTGCAAATGAAGGAATTTAAGGTTATCTGGCAGCAACGTCGCCAGAACCTTCATAAGCAGAGGTTGGAAAGACTTCAGAAGAAGAAAGAAGCGGAGACAGAACGAGACCATCGTAATGAAGTCAAGCGCTTGGAAGCCACACAGTCGGTCGCCACTCAAGGAGGCCACTGTAGTACACCAGAGGATGTGGATAATGCTCTCATTGGGAAAACTGAAAAACAACAAGTTGCCTGTGTCTCATCACAGATCATCTTCTACAGAGATGTTGTCAAACCAAAAGGAGTCCCAAGAAAGACGTATTTCTTGTCTGAAAAAAAAAATCCTTTTGATGCTGCCAGTCTCAAACTGAAATTGAAAAATATTCTTGAAGTCCACAATCTAAATAGCCAGTCGGTACCATTATCGTCGTCTGCTGTTGTTGTGTCACCACAGACTCGCAAACGTAACATAAATGTTACTAAGCGATCGATTCTCAGCACCTTTGACAAGTGTAATAAAGTTGAAGGTGCGAACAAGAGAATCAAAATAATATCAGAAATGCCAAATCCTGTTGGTAGAAAAGTACGCCACAAGTTTAAGTCCATTTCTGGTAAAAGTTACAAGTGGTACAGAGGTACTGTACTTCAGGCCAGTGCTCCAGGTACAATGCCATCCTATGCAGATGATGATGAGTCTGATGCAAGGAAATACATGCTCTTTGACATTAAATACGATGGGTACGAAGACATCAGCTCCATTCGTATGGAAAAGGACTGGCACCAGGGAGATGTGGTGTTTGATTCACAATAGGTAACACTCTAATGTCATTGTTGCACCTTGTCACATCCTCCTGTTGTTTGGTGTTGGTCAGACAAAGCAGAGTGTTTGCAATGGTTTTTATTCCCCCTACTCCACTGATGGTCAGACAAAGCAGAGTGTTTGCAATGATTTTTATTCCCCCTACTCCACTGATGTTATCATTTCACATATGTTCTGTTGGTGAATGTTTTATTTTTTGGTGAAGGACATTATGTTGCTTGCTATACATGTTCACCCTAATATGTTGGATGATTTAATATATACATTTTATGATTGTTTTCAATTTTCATATGCCCACACAGTAGCACATCCCTTATTGCTTCTTCATCTGTTAATTGAACAATTATGAAATGTGGTATATAAAAAAATTATGTATGTCACGTTTTAATTGTTCAACCTAATCATCGTCATGTTATTTGCAAAACGTTGATGTAGAAAGTTATGTAGAAAGAGCCTTTGAAAACTTATTAAGATTCATGTTGATGTATTTATTGATACCCTAACATTATTTCATGCAGTGCTATAACCAGCCTTTGCTTTCCCTTGCAGCTATATTGTAACCTTGAGAAATTTTATAAAAGGTGAGTGTAAATCATTTATTAATAATATTTATAATTGTTAAGTTGTAGTATTGAATATTAATAGTAACATCTTTGCTTTTGAATTATGTTTCGTATTTTGTTTTGGGTTTCAGATCCAGTATCTTGTACCTTTTTGAAATCAGCACAAGCCAGTCAAGGTAAAATTAGGAAGAATATCTTTTACTAAATTTTCATAGGAAATTTCTTATATTTATTTACAACAATGAGTTCATTCCAAAGTTATTCCACTGACATCATCAGATATCTAGAATTCCATCCAGTCCAGAAACCCCCGCAGGAATGATGTCACCACTTTCCGTTATTGCTATCTGACAGCAAGGGTTTCCGGTTGGATAGGATCCAGGATGCTGATGGTGTTCCAGTGGAATATTTGTGCAAGGCTGGGGGCAGAACAGTGGCATTGTTTAAGCTGTTACGTAGGGAGCTACCAAAGCTCCTACACAAGCACGGCAAATACGCCGCTATATATGTATGGAGTGGCACATGCGATATTACCAAAAAAATTGGACAGACCAAAATGATTGGCATACGTACTCCAGGCACTTCAGTTCCCGAGGAGTGAGTGAGTGAGTTAAGATTTTTAGTCACATCGGCAATATTTCAGCCATATCGTGACTAAAGCAAGTTATATTTATATCAACAATTTAAGTGAAATTATAAAATTCTGCCAACGAAGGACAGTAAAATAACTAGATTATCACCGATATATATGTAAAACTAGTAATTGAATCTAAAACATTTTAACTATGGGGGACAACACAATATAAAAATGGGCTATAGATCGCTAACAACTGAAGGTAGATCACCATACTAGGGACCATGGGGACTTACAGTACATTTGCTTCCTGCATGGACCCTAGCTGGATTTACACCATCCCTTCAGCCGTCAGCAAGTTTTGACAAATTAGCCATAAGTTAAAATAACACATATTCTACGATTAAAACTAATGGTATATTTAAATTTAGTTTGAATGGTTTTGGGACTTACGTACCCCCACAGGAGGACAATAATTTTACAGTGCTTCAACCCCCTGTGAGGATACAGCCACTAACAATCTCAGCTGCTGAATTAAACTACCAATTATAAAATATTTATCTATTTACAATTCATTCAACAAATCTAATTCTTTTAAAAACGCAATAACTAAATGAGAACTGATATTATTAAAAGATCCTTCATCGTTCGTGATTTGAATAGATATCCCTTGTGATGGAATACTCAACACAGTCAAGCAAGACATGCTTGACCGTGATTCGTTCATCACAAGGGATACAAAACGGAGGATCCTCACCTTTTAATAGGTACTCATGCGTATATCTTGTGTGGCCAATACGACATCGTCGTATGATGACCTCTTCAAATCTGGACTGACAACCCAAGTAAGTGTAACCGATAGTTGGTTTTATTGCATGTAATTTATTAATACCTGCTTGGGTGTCCCACTTCTTCTGCATCAGATCACGGATGTAAGTTCTAATGCTAGCTTTGTAATCAGAGTATGGAATAAGAAGTGGTGTCACAGATTTGTTGAGTGCTGCCTTAGCAGCAAGATCAGCGATTGTGTTCCCAGAAATGCCAACGTGGCTGGGTAACCAACAAAAGACGATGTCGCATTGGCCAGTAGCAAGCTCATTATACAATTCAAGAATTTCTAATAAAAGTGGATGATTGCAAGAAAGGTTTTTAATCGCCTGAAGGCAAGAAAGAGAATCTGAAAAGATGATGTATTGTTTATATTTACGGTGTTTATTTATATATTTAAGAGCTGTTAATATGGCGTTAGCTTCTGCTGTGAAAATAGAACTATTATTTGGTAGCCGAGAAGATATTGTTTTGGACCCAATGACAGTGGCACAAGCCACCGCGCCACCATCCTTGGATCCATCTGTAAATAAGGATTTATATGTACTATATTTATTTCTTAATTGACTAAATTCTTGTTTATACTGTAAATCATTAGTTTCGGATTTTTTAAATGTGGTTAATGTTAAGTCAACATCTGGCCTCACCAATTGCCAAGGAGGAGAAGAAAGCAAACGGGAAGGAGCTATATTTTCCAGCTCAATGCCGGCAGCAGCAATGAATGGTCTAATTCTGTGCCCAAGAGGCGGAACAAGAGAAGACTTTTTGTTGTACAGATCCTCATAGAGAGGATGGAAGACACAGTTATATGCAGGGTTCGACTGATTTGAAGATAGTTTAGTAATATACTGCAAAGACAATTTGATACGGCGTTGGTTGAGAGAAGGCTCGTCAGCTTCAACATAAATACTATCAATAGGAGAAGTTCGAAAGATCCAAGACAAAGTCGTAGACCTTGGTGATGGACAGAATCCAGTAGTTTCAAATTGCTTTTACAGGCTCCACCATATACAATGGAGCCATAATCAAGTTTTGACCGGATGAGTGATCTGTACAAATGAAGGAGAGTAGTTTGATCCCCTCCCCACTTTGAATTGGACACGACTTTTAATAGATCTAATGCCTTCAGGCATTTAGTCTTCAAAGACTTAATATGTGGTAAAAAGGTCAAATGCTTGTCAAAAATCAGTCCCAAAAACTTGGCTTCCTTTACAACGTTAATTGGAGAGCCATCCAAGTACAGTTCGGGATCTTTATGAGGCTTATATTTCCGACAGAAATGTATACATTTGGTCTTTATCTGTGAAAATTTAAAGCCATTCTCAAGTGACCATTTATGAATTTTATTTAAACACATCTGTAATTGTCTCTCGATGGTATGCATATTTTACCACGACATGAAACGTTAAAATCATCCACAAACAATGACCCATCTATTGAGTCATTTAATACTTTTGAGAGACTATTGATTTTATGCTAAACAAAGTAACGGACAAAATACTGCCTTGTGGAACCCCTGATCCTGATTATAATGGTCAGACAGGGTTGATCCAACACGCACTTGAAATTGCCTGTCAGCTAAAAACTGTGATATAAAGTGAGGCAAACGGCCTCTCAAACCAAAGTCATGTAAATCTCTTTAAAATACCATGTTTCCATGTTGTATCATAAGCTTTTTCTAGGTCGAAAAAGATTGATACAGCATGCTGGTTATTTACAATGGAATTTTTAACAAATGATTCTAGTCGAACCAAATGGTCAATAGTGCTTCTATTTTTACGAAAACCACATTGAATGTTAGAAATTAGATTATTGGATTCTAGAAACCACACTAATCTATTATTGACCATGCGTTCCATGGTCTTGCAAACGCAGCTAGTTAATGAAATAGGTCTGTAGTTGGATGGATCTGTATGATCCCGGCCAGGCTTAGGTATTGGTACAACAATGGCATGACGCCACGAAGGAGGAAAATGCCCTGTCATCCAAATATTATCAAAAATGTTCAGAAGTGTTTCAAGACAAGCATTAGGTAAATGTTTCAGGAGCTGATAGTGGATATTATCAGCACCTGTTGCCGTATCATGAGCTTGCGTTAAGGCAGTATTCAGCTCATGTAGTGAAAATACTTCATTATAATCTTCACCATTATCAGAAGGAAAGTTAATTTTATTTTTTTCTTGATGATCTTTATATTTCTGAAACTTTGGATTGTAGTTGGATGAAGAAGAATGTCTCGCTAAAGTTGCACCCAACTTGTTTGCAATGTCAATTTTATCAGTTAAAAGATCGTGGCCATCTTTGAGATGATGAACACTTGAATTTCTACCTTTGCCCTTGATTCTCTGTACCATGTTCCATACCTTCGTCATTGGTGTACGGGAATTGATCTTTGATACAAATTTCTTCCATGACTGACGTTTACTTTGTTTAAATGTACGTCGAGCCTTGGCATTGTTTATTTTAAAATTATTTAAATTGTGAACTGTAGGGTGGCGGCGAAAGTATTTCTCTGCCTTTTTCCTACACTTTCTAGCTTGTTTACAATCGTCAGTAAACCATGGTTTTCGAATATGTGGTTTAGCAGAAGCCTTAGGAATAGTTTCATCGGCAATGTTTTTCAGTTTATCAGAAAACAACTGAATCGGATCTGTAACATTTACAAAAAGGTCGGACTGTAATGTGTCAGCACACAGTGTCTGAAATAATGGCCAGTTGGCCTTATTAAAATTCCACCTTGTTGTTGGTGGATCATCGTTTGGGTTTATAGCAGAAAGGATTGTGGGGAAATGGTCACTTCCACATAGGTCATCGTGTACTGACCAGTCAAATTCATTATAAATATTTGGGTCCGTGAGGGACAGATCAAGTGCAGAATAAGTTCCAGAACCAGGATGTAAATATGTGGCTGATCCATCATTGAAAAGACATAAATTATTATTCAACATGAAGTCTTCAAGGATTCTCCCTTTACTGTTAATATTGGCACTTCCCCACAAAGGGTTATGGCCATTAAGATCACCCATTATGATACAGGGTTTGGGAAGCTGGTCAAATAGTTCCTGAAGATCAGACTGCTGAAGAGCAGAAGAAGGAGAAATGTACAAAGAACAAAGAGTAAAGGTTACCTGTAAAGTTAGACGGACAGCAACAGCCTGAAGATTGCTTTTAAGAGGGACAGGGCTATGAATAACACCCTGTCTAACCAAAATAGAAGCGCCACCAGTGGCTCTTTCACCTTGGGGTGAAAACGAATGATATGAATTGTACCGACGTAATTCAAATTTATCTGAACTTTTCAGATAAGTCTCTTGGAGACTAAAAGCCGAAGGTGTAAAATCCTGAGATAATAATTGCAGATCGTTAAAATTGTTCCTAAGGCCTCTGCAATTCCATTGTATTAAGTTCATTAAAATGTTTAGGGAGCTTCAACTGGAGATCGTGAGCGCGCGGCAGCGCCACTCCTACAAGCTGTTTGTGAAGGAGTGATCTCCATGTCAAGCGGTTCGAACAGATTTTGAACCGCCACAGAAGGTGTTATGGGAGAAGGCTCTTCTAAAGGATGAAGGGCTCTGGTCTTTCTTCTCAACTTCTTCTTTTCTTTATTTGTGAGTTTAACAACGCCCTGAGTATCAGGAGTTTAATCAATATCTGATATTTGTCCTGGTTGGTTCTCCTCAGTCTGGGATGCTGATGAGCGTTGACACTTCTGTGATGATTGAGTCGTGTCATCCAAGGTTATCTGAGCGTCATTCACCCAAGATATGTCAGTTTGACAAGATGTTGAAACGGATGCAGCTTTTTTGACAGTAGAGAGAACAGTAGAAGATACTGTGGCAGAATAGGTAAGACCTGTTGCTGGTCTTGACTGAGCCTGAACCAATTTCTTTGCTTCAAAGTATGAAATATTATTATTGCACTTCAATTTTAGAATTTTGCACTCATACTCAAATTTTGGACAAGATTTCGATGATGACAGATGCTCACCACTGCAGTTGGCACACTTCATGTCATTAGTACATTCGGTGCTTTCATGAGCCCCACTACAGCGTGAGCACACTGACTTACCTGTGCAAGATCTCGCACCATGTCCAAATTTTGGCATTTTATAACACCGGAGTGGATTTGGTACATATACCTCCACTCCGATATTACAGTAACCAGCTTTTATGAATTTTGGAAGAATTGTCAAACCAAAAGTGAACAGATATGTATTTGTTTTGACAAAAGTTGACTCTTGTTTCCTGTTAAAACGTTTAACAGAAGTAACACCCTGGTCTGTCAGTTCTGCTACAATCTCATCTTCTGTCATATCGGACAGACAGCGGGCCCTGTCTCTGATAATACCTCTACATGTGTTGAGAGTTTTATGAACAGAAACAACTACCTGGTTGTTTACAAACTGCTTTAAACCCAGAAGATTAACAGACTGTTGCCTACTACGCAAACATTCAATTAAAAGAGAACCATTTCGTAGACGAGTGACGTTTTTAACCTCTCCGCAGATACCTTGAATACCCTTGGAGACGGCAAAAGGATTGATCCTTAAAGGGTTGCCATCAGAACTGTCAATGACCAAAAACCTTGGCCAGGAATCTTTAATGAAAGAAGATATCTCTTCGTCGGATGAAGAGGACATGTGACGACGTTTGCTCGTTTTAGAAGAACCAGTGGATTGAGTGGGGTTAGCCATGGTGTAATAATATAATTCAGCAGCCCTGCCCCCCACCCGCCATCGAGTGTCAACAAGGACGGTATTGCAGTGGATACCAGACAACAATACCAGGGTTACAGGGATGCCATACTCCAGAAAATACAGACTTGAAAAGCCATGATATCTTAAAGAATAAGTGCCAGGCTGGTTCGGCCCATGACGCTGTTCTAAAGAACACGGAATTCAGAGGTCTATATAACCAGATTGGCCCATGAGCCACCGCCTTCTGGCATGGGACTCTAGGCAATTAGATACATTCATACTTTATACACTGAAAGTGTAAATGACCAAATACCCAATACTAAAAATGTGCAAAAATAGTAACCATGCACAGGGCTTGGCGTGACCAGCCGATTGATTGAACCGGGCCAGTTCAACCACCCGTCTAGGTGAAGTAAGGGGCAAAGTGGTGTGTTGGGCAAAGGAACACTGTTCCTGGAACCAGTGCCCTCAACCACCAGCCTCCCGTCCTCCACCGACACAGGGGCGCAACCCACGGCAAACGGGTTGGTGGACCAAATATCCCCCCGGGTCCACAACGGGGGTCGAAGGGCGCTTAGCGTGACCCAGCACCCACCACGAGGAGGTGGCCCTTCATGGGTGCCAGTTCCCGAGGAAGTGATAAGTACTTTCAAGGACATGTGCAGATATGCCTTCAGCCAGGGCTGCCACATTAAGTTTATCGGTGTTCCATACTATTCTGTCATGGAGTACAATAGGTACAAGGGATGTTCCGTGCCAGGTAGCTATGAAGATCATGATAGGGAGGTGGTAAAACAGGTCAATGCAATAAATGAGGGAATCACATTGCTTAACACGCAATTCAACAAAAATACATTGCAGTTTAATGCTGACTTGCTTAAAACCAGAGGCGCACGCCGTAATAGAAGGGCAAGTCGGCATTTAACTGGGCCACGTAGTCGACAGAAGATCATGTGGCACCTTCTGTATGATGGATTACATTCAGGTGAACTCCTGTCACAGCAGTGGTTGAGGCGGCTTCACCTGGATGTAATCGAGGAGTGCTACAGAGACCCACGGCAGTTACTTGTCAGTGTAGAACCCCAGGATGAGCTACAGATATCCTGAAATGAAGTGTTCCCCTCATTAACACCTCCAAATGACAGCAACAGTTGAATGCTGTGACCACTCCATACATATATAGGAATCTGTTCTGCCCACAATCCTTACTTTACTGCTATGTGTAGGCGATAAGGGGGTGGGGATTTATGGAGGTAGTTCTTGAATATTACTTTATAGCTAGCAAATACCACTTTTCCTGGTGCCATGTTATATTTGAAAATAGTCAATTGTGATAAGGGTGTTCAAAGCGAACCCCGATCACTGAAGAATTAGGCCTGACATGTACCCTTCATAATGTCAACTGTGTTTGGTAATGTGGAACCTTTCTGGACTGTTGTGATAAGGGTGTTCAAAGCGAACCCCGATCACTGAAGAATTAGGCCTGACATGTACCCTTCATAATGTCAACTGTGTTTGGTAATGTGGAACCTTTCTGGACTGTTGTGATAAGGGTGTTCAAGGCGAACCCCGATCACTTTATCATCTTGCTGACAAATCACCTGGATCATTCTCACCTTCAACAAATCATTGAAAATGTACATATATCACACATGCAATACTCCTCTCGATTGGTGATAAGGGTGTTCAAGGCCAATTCCTTTCAGTTTATATGTAAAATATGACATGCTCCTTTGGCTTGTGATAAGGGTGTTTACGACCAACCCCGATCCCTATGATTTGGCAATTCTTAAGTGGATCTTGATCATCTTCTAAAACTTTTGAAATGTATGTCAGAAATTGTTACTAACTCCTCTGGAGTGTCTTGACCCCGATCACTATAATTTGGCTATTTTTACCTGGATCTTGCTCATCTGTACAATGGCTGTTCAATGTATATAGAAAGTGTTAAATACTGCTTTGGGATGTTGTGATAAGGGTGTTCAAAGCGAACCCCGATCACTATCATATAGCTATTTTAACTGATCTTGCTCAGCTTCACCATATATTATCAGTTTATATGTGTAACCTGGATGTTTGAACCTGGATGTATAGAATTTGTGTGGAAAAAGTTGTCACACCAGTTTGTACATATATTCATACAGAAATTATGTGATTATACCAAATCTGTATGTGTATGGTATTTGAAAGTTATATAATACCTTTTGAGAGGTAGGTAATCGTGACCAATTATTTTAGCCCTTGAACTGTGGCGTTGAAGTTATCCACAGCATAATGTTTCATGTGAAGTTTTTCATTTTGGGAGTGGCATTTAACTGCATGGTTGTTGAGTAGGAGATCATAGAAAGTCAGGGATGTTTTAAATGGTGAAGCATATACATGTTTTGTAGGGACAAAGTGTTAATGATGACAGTTTGAGAAGAGAGGAATATGCGTTTACCATGGCAAGAACAGTAATAAAATGACAATACATGTATTGTGATGTATGGGAAGTGTACCATCACAACATATCGTGTGGTTGCAAATATAGACATACAAAACATTAATCCACAATTATCATACAGTAAAACATTAATCCACAATTATCATACAGTAAGTTTGTACCCCTGACTGAAGACTACTTGCGTTTGTCTCTTCCCCTGCTGATTTGTATTAAATATTATGGTATACATATGTTTCCAATATGATTGTTATAAATAATGAAATGTATGCAAATACATCTGCCATCTTGGGATGGTCCACATGTTGAGTGCGATTTATTTCATCACTGATGTCAGTGGTAACATGAAATACAGACTGATTATTAAGAAATATATTTATATGAATGTACATGCTGTTTAAATACTTAATTTATGTAAAGAATGGAATTTTGTGGAGCGCAATATCATGCTGAAGCTTTGGGTTTGGACCCCGGTGGAGGCACCTAGGTTCAGGTCCCGAGGTGGGCACAACTGCGTAGTATCGTTGGACAAGATACTTAGTTCCACATTGTCTCAGTTCATTCAGCTGTAAAATGGGTACCCGTGAGGGTGTGCTGGCAATGTCATCAATTAGTTCATTGTGGTTATCAGGCAGCATGTATGTATGGTCCTCGTTGAGTTTCAAACGTATGAGAAAGTATGATGGTGTCATGAGTATGACGAGGGATAGTATTGTATGCAGCGCTGTGAACAGGGAATCTGCCTGGATATGAGCAGCTTATAATTGTAATAGTATGGCATTTTGCTGACTAAACTCTTATTGTTATATAAGAAAACCTACCATCATAACAGCATTTCCTTTGAATGATGAGTGGATATAAAATTTCACAGATTTAAAAAGAGCATAAATCCACTTGAAACTGATTGCCATTTGTAAATTATATGGCAATGTTCTCTCAATAAACTGTACACATGTACAAAATATATAAAATATGAAATGAATCTAGCATTTCTCCTAAAATGTTATCCCTTGAATTGTACATAGTAAACAGTCTTGGTATATTCCTTAATGACTTTCAAACTATTCTGAAACACAAAAATACACGTCCCATTATAATTAACAACATTGGTACATGTATACATCTTAACATTTGCACATTTAGTGTTGACATTTTGCACTTTGTGTTCACTGGTTTGGTGGTTTTCATTCATTTGGGGTACAGAAGTAATATCCACATGTAAAATAAGTTGTCAAGAAAGAAAGGGGATGTAACTCTAAATCCTATTCTTCTGAGGTTAGTGTGTAATAATGACCAGGTAATTCATCAATAGTTGTCAGCAAATATCATTTATATCTGTAGCAGACGCCCCTGAGCTCCTTACAGTGATGGACCACTGCGTGTTTGGACAGAATTAGGGTGGGTTTTTTCTTTGCTAAAACAATGCTTTTATGACAGTCAGGCTCATTTATTTTGATTGGGAGGTGTGATAACTTACAAGTGACAATATACATTGGATGAATTATGAAATATATTATGATTTTGTCTTTTTGCAGGTGAGTACATGAGGCCACTATAACAGACCGATGCAAGAGTTACCTCCCTTCCGTTCAGTTTAACAGTAAATTCTCAACACTTAAGTACTCTTTTTCTCACAATGCGTGTATGTGATCATTTTTTTTTCTATAAAATATTTTTTCAACAGTATATCTTTCACTGGCTTTGTTGTTATTTCACTGGAGGCGATAGTTTAAAACAGACTAGGATCCCTAGTATAACTAAAATGCCTAGTCTCACCACTTGAAATCCTAGGAAACAAACATCGTCGTCGCCAATGTAGTGTTCTATGGGTCCTTCACTGCATGAGTTGCTGTTCCCAAGAGGAGAGACGACACAACTAAAGTGTTTACGATAAGCCTTTTATTTCCCGAGTGCCAGAGCATCCGGTACGCCACGCAAATACGCACTTCATCACATTACATCACATGATGTATAATATTACTACGCTACAATACACTTCACTCTATTGTATACGGACCTATGGCCTTTTGTGCAATAAAGAATTGATTGAATGACAAGCACCAATCATGTCCCAGAACACATATTACTGGTTTAAGATTAAAGTCCGTTTATGTCAGAAACGGACCGATGAATTGCAAATTTTATCATTGTACAAAATTGCCACATAAATATATATAGTACACATGTTTATCATTTACTACTACCCAACAGCTCTCTTATATTTGAAAATTTTCCGGACTCCACCAAAAAAGTTGTTTAAGAAACTATCATCAAAAAAGTTGTTTAAGAAACTATCATCATTGAAAACGCAAAAGTTGTTATCTGCCGATGTGATTTCAACGTTAACTCACACAATTACTACCCCGACGATCAGTTTCTGTCAAACTTTCCAATCCACATCCGTATCACAGCCTCACAGACACCTGTGTACAGTCTGTCCGAGTTTTATAACCTGGCTAAGGCCGCTTCACTATCAGGATGCCGTAAGTCGGAGCGACGGTAGTGCACGGACTTCACGTGGCTGAAACTGACACGGCACACACCGCGACACATCAGGACTGTGACATCTTTGTTTCTGACGTTTGTGCATCTAAAATGCACTAAAATGTATTGCGTACGTAAGTCCCAAAACTTTCAAAGTAAATTCATACTTACGAGAAGTTGTTTTTTTAAAAACGTACTAGTTTTGTAATTTTAATTGTGGCTGAATTTTCATACAATCGCCAGCGGCTGAAGGGAAGTCCTGCTAGGGTCCATGCACAGGGGCGAGTCACGCTTAGAAACAGCGTTAGAAAGACATATAGGTATATAGACCCTACCCTAGTACTATATAAAAGGAAAGGGATGTAACGACGGAACCACCCCCTCCTCAATCAAAGTTAGATTTCACCACGTAAACTAGTTTTAAGGCTCCGTCGAGGCCTACGGGTCGAAAACGTGATGATTTCCCTACAAAATGACTAATACATGATCACAATCGGATCATTATTTCAAAAGTTATACGCCACGACTCACCGAAAACAGCTACCTCCGCCATTCCAAGCCAAAATCATGGATCACCCAAGACAGCACCTATGTAGGGCTAGATTCGATCGGTAGCGGCATTCCATTGGTCTAAAAACTTATTCCAAAATCTACAATCATTTCCTCGACACTAAGCAGGCATTTTCGCCAAAACCATCGGCAATAATACTCACTTGTCAGCCATAGATGCAAAAGAAGTGGGACACCCAAGTAGGTATCAATAAATTACATGCAATAAAACTATCGGTTACACCTACTTTGGTTGTCAGTCCAGATTTGAAGATGTCGTATTTGCCACACAAGATACACTCATGAGTACCTATTAAAAGGTGAGGATCCTCCGTTTTGCATCCCTTGTGATGAAAGAATCACAGTCAAGCATGTCCTGCTTGACTGTGTTGAATATTCCATCACGAGGGATATCTATTTCAAATCACAAACTATGAAGGATCTTTTAAGTAATATAAGTATTCTCATTTAATTATTGTATATTAAAAATAAATAGACTTGTTAACTGATTTGTAAATAGATACATATTTTATTATTGGTAGCTTAGATTAGTAACTGAGATTGTTAGTGGTTGTACCCTCAAAGGGGGGTGAAGAGAGAGAGAGAGAGAGAGAGAGAGAGAGAGAGAGAGAGAGAGAGAGAGAGAGAGAGAGAGAGAGAGAGAGAGAGAGAGAGAGAGAGAGAGAGAGAGAGAGAGAGAGAGAGAGAGAGAGAGAGAGAGAGAGAGAGAGAGAGAGATTACGCCGCACACAGCAATGTTCCAGCTATGTGGCAACGGTGTGTAAATAATCGAATCTGAACTAGACAATCCAGTGCTCAAAAGCATGAGCAATATGGCTGAAATATTGCAGGTGTGACGTTAAATTTTAACTCACTCACTCATTGTCTCCTTCCGGATAAAACCAGTGCCACATACCGCTCGGTAAGCTCATTGTCAAATTTGTACAACTGGTAGATCAATTGCAGAAGTGTGAAATTCCACTGTCAAGGTTGGGACTGTCAAAATCAGGAGTAAACCGTCTTGTTGCACACGCGTGTGACACGGGACTCGAACGCGTTGCACAATCATCGAGTCTGGACCAGACAGTCCAGTGTTCAACAGCATGAGCATCGATCTGCGCTATTGGGAACCGATGACATGTTCATCATATTAGTAGCTTAATGGTGAAACTCGTGTCGTCATTCAAATTTCGGGCAATGTAGGCAGTAACTTTCAGGCATAGCTAGCCCGAAGACTAGCAACATTTGGAAGCTATTGGATAGCAGTTTGATATGTTGACTTAGTAACAAGTCAGCTTATGTGAGTTTTCCTGCAGATGATTACAGACCATGAACATGAGGAAATCTAGACTTGCTCTATTTTGGGCTTTAACATTGCAGTACTGATGGGCTGGGAAGTGGAAATAATGTTGTTCAGGCGACAGACTAAACCTAATTAAATTATCTAAAAAAAATATATATGTTTAGGTAACTTATAGGTATGGCACATATTAGACCATACTTGAAATATTTCATTTCACCTTAACTAAAGTTTAATTCTCAAGGTCATTAGAATTTACAAAATCTGTATCAGTAGTCAAACCTGTTGTACACAGACGCGTTGCTGGGGTATTCGACTGGGTGAGTTAAGATGTCTAGTCACATCAGCAGTATTTCAGCCATATAGTGGCCAAAACAAGTTATATATGGCAGAGTAAGGGGGGCATGCGTTTGTAATTTTTTTTTCATTTCTCGTACTGACCGTCTCAAAATACAGACCACCCGAGTATAAAGAGCAGAACTTCTGCCGTCCTGACGCGAGTCCCAGTGTGTGATGTCAGTTTCAACCACGTGAAGTCCGTGCACTACAGTTCCACCGCCACAAAGTGGACGGACAGCCTATGGTGAAGCTGCCTTAGCCAGGTTATAAAACTTAGACAGACTGACAGACATAAAAAGCCCAACAAAAAAGCTATGTACAATTTTATGAACTGATTATTTAATGATGTGCAGTGGTTAGAGCGTTCGCCCGGACCACGCCAATATTAAAACAACATTTAATTAAATCAGAGAATTAACTAGGCTACAAACCACTAGCAGCCAGACCAACTTACCGGGGTCATAGGGACTTATTGTGCCTAAGCTTCCTGCATAATTCAAGTCCAAATTCTGGTCACGAATTGTTATATGAACTGCTAACCAATATTTAACACCAAAATATTATCTGGGAGTTATACATTTATGTTTAGATAGACATACATGTTATTTCCATGTCGCCATGTATCGTGTGTATAATCTAGCGTAGGTATAATTTCATGAAGCTTGTTTATATCTACTTGGGCGTTCAACTCCACTTGTATTACCTCTCTGGTATATTTTTGGATATTGGGTTAAAAGTCAGAGTGCGGTATCAGAAGTGGTGAATCTATATCTTGATAGAGTAACAGCAGTTTCCCCTGCACGTCGGTTTCAAGTACACTGTCAAGTATCAATGATGACGTCGACGTTCATATCATCAGGTCAACGTTGTTTACAGATTTCTGTCGACGTGGTGTTCAGGAAGGAGTATCACACCCTCTCCCCGGTGTCCGACGTGTAACACAGTTAGGATTTACAGCCATCCACAGTGTCCAACTCTTCTGTTAACACTAAAACGTGTGCTGTTGCGCTTTTGTACATCGTGATGTCAACACGTCGAAATATATCACCATTGTAACAGTAAAAAATGGACGTTAAACTAATCTCTGTGTGTGTGTGTGTGTGTGTGTGTGTGATTTCGCCTTCAATTAACATAACTGGCTCATCTTCTTTTTACGAAACATTATGAATACGAATTGCTTCAGATCGCATCAGCACTTTTAAAACATTAAGGTTCGCTATGTAGCAGTTCACCAGGGCTTGCTGTGAGCCATGACCAGGCTACTCACTGGCACCATCACTGTCCTGTAGTACACAGTTTCAGTCTCCCACTTACTTGGTGTTGGGGAACAGTGAACAACAGAGTGAACATGAACAATGTGACTTTACTCTGATCTGGCCTGGCAGTGTGATATCAGATAAATGATACAGATGTGTTCCATCTATTTTGACATATACGAAAGTAAATGGATTTTTGAGCTTTGCTGTTTATTATGATTCACCCCTCCTGTGAGGTTAGGTGATTGGTTTTGGTGACTGTGTTCTTTCCTGAGTGCTCCATGTAAAGTGTTTTTATTTCCTTTTTATATACTATTATCTAATTAAAGTAATATTATCTAAAATAATATTATCCTAAAACAATCTTCCAAAAGTGGCAAAGTAAATATCAAAATTCAAAATCATAACCAAACAATATATTACATAAAAACACTTAAGGAAAATAAAATAAAATACCATCAATCTAGAACAGGATATTCAAATTTAAATTCTAAACAGACAAATTCACACATTGCAACGAAACAGAAACGCCCGCCCACGTTCACCTACACTGCATACACTACACACAACAAAACACAGAATGGTGCCCCAGAGTTCACTGGACACAAACACACACCTAACACTGCAAACACTTCTAAGCCCACTAAATAACACCGAAAGTTTCAAAGCCTAAGGTATAATTCTTATTAAAGATGGCCTCATACTTCGCATATGATCCCATATAACCATATAGTAGTAACTCAGAAAATACAAAAACAAAACATAAAACAAAACAAAACAAGTACCAACTAAACCATCCCGTGGTTCATCCCCGACCATTTCATTCCAATTTCCGACTTAAAACTTCATCCAATTTTAAGTATGCAACCGTAACGCTTTTCGTCAAATTTCCCTGAAACGTGATCCCGTGTTATACGCAGGGTACAGGCGTGTGTGTCCTGCCTTACTGCATAAACTACCAATAATACGGAATGAGTTCACCGGACACAACACTACGAACACTTCTAAGGCCACTAAATCACACCCAACCTTCTAAGCCTTTGGTATAATTCTTATCAACTCTGACCTTCTAGTTCGCATATATAACTAGGTAGTGCTAACTTAGAAAATATATAATCAAACACACAACATAAACAAAACAACTACTAACTTCAAATATACAAAAACAGTACACAAATATAAACATAAAAGTACTGTTTTGAATGAACAATGGTTAAATAAAGCGGAATTCTTCCAATAAGTCCTTTATTAAATAAAGTTGACAGAATTCTGCAAATTGAACAAATGTAGAAATAAATACACACTGCATTGATAACACAACAATAGTACAATCAATATTACTCTTACAACCCTGGTCCTGATCCACAAATACACTTAGTCTACAATAATACCCATTAAATAATGGACTCTCCCAAAATGGAAATAACTCTCAAATGCAAAATACAGTACTGAAAATACATTGCAAATATCATTATCACTTCACGTGAAAAAATGTATCAATATCTTGAAAATATTTCTTATAGTTATCTCAAGTTATTGCTCAAAAGCACATGGCAAAATGTAACCCCTATGGAAATAATGAACTCTTCCATAAAATACAGAGATGAAAATATGGAGAAATTAACCGAAAACACTTTCGTCATTCCTACATGACATTATAATACACTAAACATTTAACTGAATTACTCAATGATACAATATATTTTGGCAAGTAAACAAATAATCTACCCTTTAGGTGTAATGCAATCTTCCGTGAAGCATGAATGAAAACAATCTTCAAAAAGTACTTGAAATTACCTGTAATTATGACTATGTAGGAAATACTACTTTACAGTGCATTTAGACTATAAAGAAATGAATATATGTACCTGAAGAGTGAATTTTCCGCCTCTATACAAAACACAGCTTCCATCAACCTGCAGTGCATCTCGGCACACCATGCGGTCTTTTTCAGCGCTAACACAACACGAAAAGCTCGTTCAAAAAAGGGAGATAACTCCCACCCTACACTAGATAACATACCGCTAACAGAAGATACTTATAAAACGAAAGCCTTGCATAATATTAAAAAAATGGTCACATTTCAAAACAACCCTCCGGGCCCAGCAAAAGAAGAGAATCAGTCTATTGTCAGTTATCATCACTGTTCTCCAGCACAACAATGCATTTCTGCACTGACCTCTTGTACTGTCCATGTTGAGTTTTTACTGCAACGTTCCGCACAACCCCGTCACGTCCAGGGTGAACATCGACAACACGACCAAGTTGCCACTGACCTCGCGGCAAGTTGTAGTCGACTAACAGCACAATATCATTTACACTCATCTGACGCGCCTTGGTTCGCCATTTCACTCTCTGCATGAGAGTAGGAATATAATCCCTCACAAATCTTCTCCAAAATTGCGAAACAATAAACTGCACAAACTCAAATCTGCGCCTCAGATTTGTTGTTTCCGAGCACACACATTGAGGAACATCACTTGAAGCCCGACCTATCAGGAAATGATTTGGGGTCAAAGGTTGCAGATCATTAGGGTCACTTGAACTGAATCCAAGTGGTCTGGAATTGAGTAAACATTTCACTTCAGCGAACACCGTTGTGATTTCATTCCATGTCAAAACTTGTTTTCCGACACTTATCTCCATCGCTCTCTTTGCTTGTTTTATCATACTCTCATAAAGTCCTCCTTGGTGTGGACTTAATGGCGTTGTGAAAATCTACCTAATTCGTTGTTCTACACTGAACCTTTGTAACACTTTCCTGTCTTCTGTGAACAGTTTCTTTATCTCTTTCTTTGCTCCGACGAATGACGTGCCATTATCTGATATCATTGTTGATGGCCATCCATGATTCGCAGCAAACCGTCTCAGTGCATGTAGGAATGATTCCGTTGATAAACTCTCAACGACTTCCAGATGAATCGCTCTTGTCACAGCACAGGTGAAAAGCGCCCCCCCAGGCCTTGGTTTTCTTGTTTCGGCCATAGCGTAGATAGAAGGGACCGAATAGGTCCACACCTGTGGT
Source organism: Haliotis rubra (assembly GCF_003918875.1). Classification (NCBI taxonomy): domain Eukaryota; kingdom Metazoa; phylum Mollusca; class Gastropoda; order Lepetellida; family Haliotidae; genus Haliotis; species Haliotis rubra. The sequence goes on from NW_025767316.1 coordinate 440,041, forward strand.
GAAGAAAGGCGGTGAAAACAGATTCACTCTCTCTGCTGGTAAATCATTCATGAATGTCTCATGTGGCGGTTTTAGGAGTTTTCTACAAACAGTACATTTTTTTATCATAGCCTTGACTGCATTTCTTCCCCCTCAGGATCCAATATTTCCGTCGAGATTCTGACAAAGTTCTCTCTGTTCCTGCATGATAGACTTTCAAGTGAACATCTCTGAGAATGAGATCTGAAATGTGATTTGATGCCAGCAGTAACACTGGGTGACACTGTTCATATGCAAGTGGTGAATGTCCAAGCCTTCCTCCAACCTTGATCAATCCATTTTCTGCAAAGGGAGATAATTCTGAGAAAGACTTTTCCCAGTCGCCAAGTGATTTTTGTGCATGTTGAATCCAGTAATTCTCTGCTCTCTGTATCTCTTCCGGTTGAAGACAATCTGTTTTCCCAACAATCAGCTTTCTTTTCTTCTTACACAATTCGATAAAGCGAAAACAGTAAGCCGTCACATGAAGAAGCTTTCTCCAACTTGAGAATCTTTGACAGTCTATGAAAACACAATCTGTCTCTTTTTTGCATACTACTGCATACCTTCTTTGGTTTTTTTCAATTCATCCTTCTCACTCTGTTCTGTTGTGAAATTTTGCTCTGGCCATTCTGCTCTTCCCTGTCTAAGAAAACTAGGACCGTGAAACCAACTGTCTTTGATTTTCTCCACTTTCATCCCTCTACTCAAATCGTCAGCTGGATTGAGTTTTGTAGGCACAAACTTCCAGTTGCTAACTGGCCATTCCGCTTGGATTTCCGCCACACGCACTCCTACAAATGGTTTCAATGTTGTAGATTCAGACTGCAACCAGTGTAGCACTATTCTTGAATCTGACCAAAGAAATACCTGCGGGTTACTTCTCATACTATTGTATATAGTTCTTGCCAGTCGTGATGCGATGAGTGCTGCCATCAGTTCAAGACGTGGAATGGTTGATTGTCTTAGGGGTGCAACTCTTGATTTCGCTGCGACTAGTCTAACACTTGTAGTTTCTGATGTATTCCACAGAAGATATGCGCACGCTCCATATGCGTCATTACTCGCGTCGGCAAAGACATGTAGTTCTGGTGAACCACATCTATTTTCAGGTGTCAGACATCTGTCAAATTTCACTTCATTGAGATTTTCTAAGTCTCTGAAAATATCTTTCCACAGTCCACTCATCTCATTTGGCAGAATATCATCCCAATCATACTCTTTCTTTTTCCAAAGGTTCTGCATAGCAATTCTTGCTCGAATTGTCACTACGGACGCCAGTCCTAAGGGATCATACAACTGGGCTATGTGTGAAAGTACTGATCGCCTTGTGTATTTATCCAAAATAACTTGCTTCACCTTAAAATGAAATGTGTCAGTGCGAAAGTTCCACAAAACTCCTAGAGTTTTCACTTTTTCCTGAATTTCTTGACTAGAATCAGGCACATCTAGTGATATCTTGTCATTGTCTTCCACATTTTGAGTTTTATCTGACGAACATATCCATTCTTTGATTTTAAAACTCCCAGTTTTCAGTATGGCGTCCAGATCTGTCATCAATTCAGATGCCTTTTCATTTGTGTCACAAGAATGAAGAATGCCATCCATATACCGATCGTCTCGTAGAATGTCTGCTGCATCTGGATATTCCTCTTGGTTATCCTCGGCCATTTTCAGCATTATGAAATTCGCCATGTCTGGTGATGATTTGTCTCCAAAAGTCACATGACATGTCTAAGTTTCTCCAGAGGTATCTATGGACTTGTGTATCTGACTCAAGGAGGCGAATTTGTAAATACATCTTCGAGATGTCCCCGATGAATGCCACTGGTTTTTCTCTAAATCTAAGCAATGTAGAAAACAGGTTTCCCAGTAGAGAGGGTCCTTTATAAAGAAATGAATTTAGTGTCACTCCTTCACAAAGACAGGCAGGATCAAATACAATGCGGAGAGGGGTACTTAACTTTTCAGGCCGGTACACCCCATGGTGAGGTAGATAGTATGTCACGTCAGATGTTTCTTCTTCAACCTTCTCCGACCATCCGTTATCTTCGATTTCTTGCATGGCTTTACCATAAAGTTCTGCTTTTTCAGGAGTTTTCAGTAGATTTTTCTCCAGAGCAAGCAGTCTTTTTTCTACAATCTGGTAATTGTCAGGTAATTCTCTCTTGTCCCGTTTCCATGGCAATCCAATGATGTAACGATCATCTTCTTTCTGACATGATGATTCAAACATTTCCATTGCCTTTCGATCGTCGATTGACATCACAGTCTTAGGACAAGAACAGTTTGGTGCTTGAACACCTAGGGATTCCAGATCATACATTTTCTCAAGATCTATTTTCTGTACAAAGTTTATCGTAGGTGTAGAAGGCATTGACACTTTCTCACTTCCCATCACGCACCATCCTAGACGTGAAAGTTTCCCAATCGGTTCATAGGGTTGTCCTTCTCTGACTTCTTGATCTGCATGTAAATAACTGTATTGGACTCCTAATACCAAGTCGATCGGACCCGCTTTATGAGGAAACTCCAGATCTTCCAGATGTTTGAAAGTTGACAACCACTTTCGATTGAGTGGCCCTATATTACAGACTGTGTCATCTATCTCGTGAGCGTCGATTTGAAACTCATTCATCTTGTCATGAAGTGGCGATATCCAGAAGTTCACACGTCGACTGCAGTTCTGAGTCACTTTCTTACCACCAACTACGGATAACTCTATTCTTTCTCTTCTTCCTTGTAATCCAAGAGCTTTCGCAAAATCAGTTCGAATAATTGTGGTGCCAGCTCCGCCGTCAATAAGAACGTTACCCTCTCTTGTCCTTCCATTAGCCGCTCTAAACATCACTCTGACCACTGGAAGAATGCCATCAGTATCTAAGATAGAAGAAGCAGCGCATGCTTTGGTTGGGTCTGTATGCAATAGCTGATTGTGCGTTCTTACGCACCCATTTTTCCCACAAGTTATCCTGGATCTACAGTCTCTGGCGATATGACCTTTAACCAGACATGAAAAACAAAGCCTGTTCTTCCTCACAATGTCCACTCTGTCACTCACTGTTGAATCGATGAATGTTGGACATTCATTCACTCTGTGACCTTCCGCACACACGTAACATTTCAATCCATGTCTCTTTTCAGCTTGCGCTGTGTGAATTCCCTTCTTCCCATTCTTGTTCATGAAACTTTTGTCTCTATTTTCTCTGGTCTCAAATCTTGCACTTCTTTCCAGGTCTCCGAAATCCGGATCAAACTCAGTTTTCACTGTTTTGCGTAGAAATACACTTATTTCTTTCAGGTCTGGAATACGTCCTCTTTCTCTGATATCTGTGACTGTAGATTTCCATCTTAATATCAGGTAATCAGGAAGGCGTTGAATAATCTGCCGCAACGTTTCCACTGTGTTGACATCACTAAGGTAGTTTAGTCTTGTAAGAGTTGCAATACAGTTCATCACTTCAACAGAAAAATCACGTAAACTGTTGCGATCGTTGTTTCTAATCTTTACCCCTTTTGTCAGTTGTTGGATAAATTTCCTTGCTATGCGACTTGGATGTCCAAACTGTTCCTTTATTGTCTTCAAGGCTGACGCATACATTAATCCACTTGATCCCAAACCTGCTATTGATCTCTCAGCTTCCCCAGATAAATGCATTTTCAATTGTCCCATTCTTTGCTCATCAGTCAAATTAATTTTGTTGTGAATATGAATTTTAAAAGTTTCAATAAATTCTACATACTCCAATGCATTGCCACTGAACTGTTTAATCTGTAACGATGGAATGTCTCTGCTTGCCTCTAGTCTGTACAAGGCTTGTGCAATACTCATCTCTGTATGAGACGCCTGTGGTAACTTTGTCTCTTCATATTCTACCAAATCGTCAATCCATGAGTCAACAGTAACTGGACAATCATCTTGCCTAACATGTGGATCTGCACCTGGATCTTGCATGCTGGATATTCTACTGTCATTTACTTTGTCTGGATATTCTTGCTTGACCTCGATGCTGCCTTTTCTGTCAGTTTCATGCTTGTTGGCCTCTTCTCTATCACTGATAGCTTCAATAGATATAACTTTCCTGTGATGCTGTGCTTCCTCTATTTGAGATAGTTCTTCTCTTTTCTTATAATCGTCTATCTTGTCTTCTATCTCATAGATGTCATCAGTGAGGACTGTCTCCCACTTGTCAAGCTGAGTACATTTTGCGTTAGGAAAGTTGTACAATTCTGCATTCAACAATAAAGTCTGTTTGTAATCAGTTCGCAGATCATCTAGTTCTCTTTCAGCTCTCCGTGGAGTAAGTTTCCTGGTTGTCATTGACAATAATAATCGATTAATTGTTCTTGTTATCTTTGCTCTGTATAATTTTCTCTTCTGACGTACCTCGCTTTCCCTCTCATCCATTTCCTGGAACCTCCTCTCCTCATCCATACTATGAATTTCAGCTTCAACCTCTTGCAGAATGAAATCTTGTGTAGCCATCATTCATCAACAAAGTTTAATGTCACCTTTAAATTGTCTATTCATCGACACTCTTCATTTGTTGTCCATACATCGACACTCTGTAACTCTTCATTCTTCAGAAATTTGTTTTGAATGAACAATGGTTAAATAAAGCGGAATTCTTCCAATAAGTCCTTTATTAAATAAAGTTGACAGAATTCTGCAAATTGAACAAATGTAGAAATAAATACACACTGCATTGATAACACAACAATAGTACAATCAATATTACTCTTACAACCCTGGTCCTGATCCACAAATACACTTAGTCTACAATAATACCCATTAAATAATGGACTCTCCCAAAATGGAAATAACTCTCAAATGCAAAATACAGTACTGAAAATACATTGCAAATATCATTATCACTTCACGTGAAAAAATGTATCAATATCTTGAAAATATTTCTTATAGTTATCTCAAGTTATTGCTCAAAAGCACATGGCAAAATGTAACCCCTATGGAAATAATGAACTCTTCCATAAAATACAGAGATGAAAATATGGAGAAATTAACCGAAAACACTTTCGTCATTCCTACATGACATTATAATACACTAAACATTTAACTGAATTACTCAATGATACAATATATTTTGGCATGGGTAAAGAAGTAAACAAATAATCTACCCTTTAGGTGTAATGCAATCTTCCGTGAAGCATGAATGAAAACAATCTTCAAAAAGTACTTGAAATTACCTGTAATTATGACTAAGTAGGAAATACTACTTTACAGTGCATTTAGACTATAAAGAAATGAATATATGTACCTGAAGAGTGAATTTTCCGCCTCTATACAAAACACAGCTTCCATCAACCTGCAGTGCATCTCGGCACACCATGCGGTCTTTTTCAGCGCTAACACAACACGAAAAGCTCGTTCCAAAAAGGGAGATAACTCCCACCCTACACTAGATAACATACCGCTAACAGAAGATACTTATAAAACGAAAGCCTTGCATAATATTAAAAAAATGGTCACATTTCAAAACAAGTACCAACTAAAAAATTCCATAGTTCATCCCCGACCTCTTCTAGCAAATTTCCCGATTAAAAAATCATACAATTCTATGTATGCAATCCTAACGCTTTTCGTCATTTTCAACTGACACTTGGTCCCGTGGTACACGCGTGTGTGTGACGTTGGTAGTGTCCTATTTTTGCCAGCGTCATGGTAACTGATCCGTTAAGGTGTGAAGATTCGCTGTCAACACTGGGATAACTAGATGTACCAAATAAGGGTAATTATTTGAATGCTATCAACTGAGACAAGTACAGATGTATAGCTCTATTGGTTCCTATATCCATACCGGTAATATGAAATAACGGGCACGAGAAGAGCTGACAAGTGTACCAACGATTTACTAGTGGATATCATCCACTCTCATGATAAGTTATATGGTACTTTGCCTGAGCTGTTCTTCTCCTTCGGGATAAGACCAGTGTCACACACCATCCGGTAAGTTCATTGTCAAAATTGGGACAACTAGTAGATCAATTACAGAAGTGTGAAAGTACATTGTCAAAATTGGGACTGTCAAAATCGGGAGTAAGCCGTCTCGTTGCACACGCGTGTCACATGGGACACAAACGCGCTGCACACGCGTTGTTTGTAAATTATCGAGTGTGGGCCAGACAATCCAGTGATCACAGAATGAGCATCGATCTGCGCAATTTGGTATTGGTGACATGTATTAAGTAAGCCAGCGAGCCTGACCACCCGATCCCGTTAGTCACCTCTTACGACAAGAAGGGTTACTGAAGGCTCTTTCTTACCCGGACCTTCAAGGGTCTTAGAAAGTAAAGAAAATGTGAACTTGTATAGGGAGAACCTTTATGAACTAATAATAGTCATATAAGTAATATCATGGCATCAGAAGAAATTGTTCAAAGATAGAGCAGCATGTTTTCGGGTCTGGAGATGTCAAACAATCAGAAAGATCATTTGTGAAGATCTGCACTTGATAAATACATCTGAAGTAGCATAGTGATTGAAAGAGTATCAACAACAATGAGCTTCCGGTTGATGGAACTGAAATCACCACATTGAATACTAGTAGGGTACGTTTAATTTCGAGTGTTGGTATAATAACGGTATTGTGTTCATTTTGAACTGTACACGCCATAGGTAAATCTAACGCTACAGTCTGATACTTTCTTAAATGGTTATTGAAATGAAAAATATCTTTCTGAAGAGTTCCGATGATAACATCTACAGCAATACATTCAGGGTCCAACATTCGACAACCAGGTCGATAACATGGACAGGAATGTAGGAAGACCCAGCACATGTTCTGTAGACCTTTGGTTGGGATCTGTCGAAAAATCAAGTTCAGCATATCAGGTGTTAGGTTGAAGATCTTTAACAGTTCGGGTGTATAGTCAAGTGTGCATACCGAAGTACAAGCTATAACCTTGTTTCTGGGCTTCTGGTCCAATTAAGGTCAGAAATATACTCACTCAATGTTAAGTTAAATTTGCTCTCTGAAACCAACATTGCTGGTGATAATGAGTGGGGAACTGAAAGAAGGTCTCGTAAAATATATTGTCTCATCAACGTACACTGAAAGTAGACGAGTGATTGGCTGTAGGTGGATAACTCTGCTGCCTGTTTACTGTGACTAGATCTCTGGTTTTACTTGTACCACCTGTTGACTTTAACAACTATTTGCTAGTTGTCAGTTGATCTTGTGACATTTTGTGATATTCTAACATGTATGTGTACCCATATTTGACTTAACTACTGTGCAGGTTGGGAATATATTTGTAACTTCAGACAATTTGACATGTATGTATTTCATTTTGTATAGCGCCAGTACCCAGCTCAGCTGCTCAAAGGCGCTTGGTTTTCTCTCGATCATTGGATGTCAAACTCAGATGGCACACCGTATTATCAATCTCAACTCCCTGAGGAACATGTCTGTCTGTCTGTGTCAGGGTATATGTGTGCATGTGGGTGACTGTGTGTGCGTCTCTGTAGGTTTGTGTCTGCGTGTACGTGTCTGTTGATGGGTGGATGGAAGCACACATAATGAACATGTATATGTTCAAGATCCGTGAATGACACCAGGGATCGATTTATTACTTTGCACATGCTATAAACATAGTAATCGAAGACGACATATACGTAAAATAACTTCCACATAACAGTTATGTTTGAAATCAATGCACTATATGCAATATGCAGAGCTGTTTTAATTGGTTTAGGTGGCATATGAGTTGTATTGCTTGGTACATCCCCATCCTTAATCATAACGCATTAAGGAAAAGCTTTGTTGTATCATTAATTGTCAGCTCTTCAGAATCAAATCAGACTCTGAGATAAGTAGCACTCTGCCAAGTGTACAGACGTAAAACATTATGACAACTAGAAAGCCGGTGAAACAGAAACAACTGATAAATACTCAGTGTATTGTCAATACTCCTTTTTGTCAATAGGTTTTCACCTGATTGGGTACTACTACTTTAATAGAAGTTATAACCCGTTCCGATGGCTGTCTTTATTTCCAAGGCACATTCCAAATAGCAAGCTTTTGCATTTACTGAAGTCATTGTAGAATTTAATATTTCAATAGAAATGAGAAACCGTCCAATGACTTTGTTTACTTTAGAGACACAGTCCAATTAAGAGTTTGCAGTGGAACTGACATTATTTCATTGACTTGCTGTAGTTTTCAACACTGAGTTTCTTTCTATTTATAATTTATTAAATGCTTCACTAAATGACCTTTGGGTGATAAACACAAGAAGACGCTTAGATCACATAAATAGATTGCTTGCAAGTTGGCGAAAAAGGAATTTGACTTTAACTGGGAAAATCACTGTCATTAAAACCCTAGCTAGTTCAACTTTAGTACACATATTTTCCGCACTTCCTAACCCGCCCAAAACGTTTATTAAATCTTCAAATTTCTTTGGAGTGATAAAAATGACAAAATTAAAAGAAAACCCATTATCATTAAGGTGGCCTCAGAATGACAGACCTAGATTCTTTTATCAATGCCATGATATTATGACCATTAAAACGCTTTATAAAGAGGAATAAAAGCCTTAATAACATCTTTCCTGCAAGACATTTGTTAGCTCTGGGCTCACATGCGGTTGATTGTTTATCTGTGTCAGACAACCCTTTTTGGAGAGATTTTCTTTTGGCCTGGGGGATATTTTATAGAAAACACAATCTAGAGTTTGAAGATATAAACTAAATCATGGTACATTTTCTGTTGTTAAATCATCACTTTAAATCCTTATATATAATAAAGAATTGGTTTGATCGTGGTCTAAACAATATCAGAGATATATGTTGTGAATGTGGCATTCTCAGCTTTCGGTGAGTCAGTGAGCGACTAAATATTTAACGTCACATCGGCAATACTTTACAGCCATACCGTGACGAGAACATATTTTACATTGAAATGGAAAATGTGTTTATCATAAAACAACTAGAATATCACAATTTGAATTAAAACTAGTGTGTAAAGTTAAAATTAATAGCACTATAAGGACAATACCAGATAAAAGCAGGCTATATATCACCAAAAACTGAAGGGAGATCACCATACTAAGGACCATGGGGACTTAGAGTACCTGTGCTACTTGCATGGACCGTAGCTGGATTTACATCATCCCTACAGCCATTGGCGATTATGCGGAGATTTAGCCAAGCATTAAAATGACAAAAATACTACGATTAAAAAACCTGGTAGACTGAAATTTACTTGAAATGTGTTGGGACTTACGTACCCTCTCAGGAGGACAATAAGTTTACGATACTTTAATCCCCTTTCAGGGTACAGCCACTAACAATTTCAATTACTAATCTAAATTACCAATCATTCAAATGCAACTTTCTACAGAACATATTTTTCAAAACCCATCTATTAAATCAATTTCTTTTAAAAAGCCAATAACTAAATGAAAAATAACAGTGTTAAAAAGATCCTTAACTGTTTTCACATTGCAATACTTATCCCTTATGATGGAGCAGGAGATGTTTGACTGTCACTCTCTCACATCACAAGGGATACAAAACGGAGGATCTTCAAGTATTTGTGAGTATACCTTGTATGGCCAGTGCGACAAAGTCATCACTTGAAATCAGCACATCTCATAGCCAATGTGGAAACTCCGCAGTGCCGTAAAGCCTTCAACATTTACACGTCGGACATCAATGAACGGGAGACGCATCTGGTTGGTCATCCACAGAGTTCCGTCGACATAGGTCTGAAAAGAGAAATCAATAAAACCCAAATGTCAAACACAAGTGAGATGTGTGCTATATGTTTAATTGTCTGAAGGACATCGTGCAACTTTCTTGCCAGCAAAAATGAAAGCGTTTATCTTGGTCTTTTTTTCTGGACCAAGTCAGTCATTGTTATCAATCACCATACATATCTTAGATTTCACCTTAAAGATGTGCGCGTTGCATACCTCGAAGGTAGACTGACTGATGTGGATTTCAATACTGTAGCTGCTGATGTTGTTCACTGACAGACCATACCGTCTTTCCTCTGCTCCATATACTCCACCGTGCCAGGTGTTGAAGATGGCTACAGTTGGGGTAGTGCCCCATCTCAAAGACAACACATACACGATGTCCTCGGTCAGGGTTACCATCCAGACACCGTTGCTGTGACAAACGACATGTATATGTATTTGTGCAGATGCACTGGTAAAAGAATATCATAAATGTTATATAGCGACACTGTGAAACGTTATTGGAGTTTATTCAAATCTGACATTATTTGTCAAGGATTTGGTTGTCCTCATTATATTAAGGTTACCCTGAATAAACGCCACATCCAATTTGGTTGAGGAGATTTCGTCATCATATTTATGCTATGGGCCCTTCTGCCACCTATTCACGATTGTATATGTCATTAAACAGAACTATATATGTGCCGCAAATATACTGCTAAAATATTCGGTGCAAAACAAATCTGCTACAGTGTAGAAAACAGGTTATTTTACGGTGGAGTTGTGTCTCCTGCCACTTCCATCTTCAGCTTCATCCCTGCGGCAAGGTCAAAGGTCAAATCTTGTGTATGTGCCGCGTATGGATACTGTTTGAAAAAAGTATCAAACTGTTTCATTTACAAATTTATGTTTATACTCAAGTGTATACTCACAGTAATAAACATGTGAACATATACCATAACCATTTGCTTCTTATAAATATGGTCTTATTTCACTCTTTTGTTAACACTTTGATAAGTACTCAGTCTTGCCCTGTATGTCACCATTCCAAATATTAATGTATTCATTACAGATTATCGTCAACCTACCGCGTACTGTTGTGGTAGGCCTGTGTAACATGACACACACTTGACTGGCACCACTTCCCATGATGCACCAACATAACATGAAGATGTGTTGTCGTCGGAGGCAATGATGTTCGAGTTGCAGACATCTTTGGGGGCAGTGTTGATGACGTCAACATCTGCGTGCGCATTGTCAAGTCTAAAGTTGACACAGTTAGCTGGGGACGAAACAGAAACATTAAGGTCACCAACCCAGGCATCTGGGTTTTCTGGAATTAAATTTTCTTGTTACGTGTGTGTAGCTGTGCAGTCCCAAATTCAGGTAAATGGAATACAAAATAAAACGTCTCAAGACAACATAAACAGGGACATATTTTTTTAAGTCTGATGTCAAAACGTTACACAATCCAGAACGTTACCTGTGTCATGTATTAGCTTATTGTAACCCAAGCCACACTGTTGTATACATTATATCACTCATATCAAATATGGGTTTGACATAGACAAAAAAATTCATATATTTTCACCAGTCATACTTAAATTGAACTAATCACGATAATCAAAAATGGAATCAGCTCATTGACTTGAAACTTAAGGACACTTCGTGTAGTAGGTAGCAAACTCCCTGCTCTTCATGAAAAAAAACACTCATCTGCAGAACAGTTAGCAACAATTTCTCAAAAATATGAGAATACCCGCAAAACATTTGATTCACTTGAAGACAGCAGCGATGCAAGGGCAGAACATGATGTGCCTGACCCTCCTGTTTTGGCACCACTGTTTGAATTCACACCAACTTGTGAAGAAACAGATCAGAAAGTTCTAATGAAGAGTCTGACGAAATCATGCACCCTTGATTCCTGCCCACTTGGCTTCTGAAACAGTGTCAAGATGCTGTTGCACCCATTCTCACTACCATCACGAATAAACCACTAAGAGGGCAGATGCTTCCGTTTGTGCGTCAAGAAGCATTGTTAAAGTCCCCCTTGAAAAAGCCAACGCTTCATCAGCATCTTCTTCCAGATTATTGGTCTTTATCTCTAAAATAACCGAAAGAGTGGACAACCTTAGATAAGTCCTACAGTCAGCCTCCAAGTCAAGCCACAGCGCGGGCACTAGTCTGTTGCGTGTCCAGAATGATCCACTTCAAGCCAGTGACACTCATGTAGCTGCGATTTTCTTCTCGTACTCATGGGATCTGTCTTCAGTGTTAGATACAATATGAAAATCTATTGAAGTGAGTGAGTGAGTTACGATTTAACGTCACATCGGCAATACTGCAACCATATCGTGACGAGGATTTGAATAATAAATAAAATTGTAATAACTAAAGTCAAATTATAAAACCCTGTCAACGAAGTACAGTGAAATATCTAGAGGATCACAGATTAGATATAAAACTAGTATGAAAAGCTAAAAACGTTTAACTGTAGAAGACAATACAATATAAAAGGTAGATCACTATACTAGGAACCAAGGGAAAATCTATTGGAATCTGTGCTGAAATCACGTATTGGCGTCAGTGGAGATGTATTCCCGTAGTTAGCATCATTCCTTGCAGATCGACAACAATCCGTTATTATGAATGGATATTGTATTGTCCAAATAGTGCTATTAGTTTTAAATTTCAATGCTAGTTTGAGTTGTAATTGTGATATTCTAGTTAATTTACTGTCCTTTGCAGGCAGGTTTTTATAATATACACATATTACATTTCAATGTCAAATATGTTGTCGTCACAACATGGCCGAAATATTGCCGATGGGACTTTAAATATTAAATCACTCACTCACTATCATAAATGGATTCTGTAAAGCTAGGTATGGAGTACTTTTCACTGTACGCACCATCTCTGTAGGAGACATTACAAGGACACACTGTCTCAGATTCCAGCTAACACCCAAGCCATTGGTTCCACCTTTATTTGAGGTCACTTTTGACAGTATTAAAAAAATAATTGCAGATATCAGGCGATGAATAACAAGCAACCTTTTTCAAACTAAATGATGATAAAATCCAGTATCTTGTGATCTTGTCATCCCAAATGAAGCCAATACGGAAAATACCCAACTTTGGTAATTGATGAAGTAACAATCGACCCAAGCCCAAATGTTCAAAATCAGGGTGTGATTTTTACTCAACCTCCAGCATGGACAAGCATGTGAGCAACGTCTGCAAAACTGCATACTATCATATCTGGAACATTGGAAATATGAACAAATATGTAGACGGGAATACCGTCAAATGTCTGATCCTTTCTTTGTCCCATTAATAATAGACCACTGCAACCGACCTTAGTATGGAGCACAATATCAACACTGCAAGGGTAACACTTGAGCGAGTACAAAATTGTGCAGACAGACCCATCACCGGGACCAGGGTACAGGAGCACATAACACTTGTGCTGAAAGAACTACACTGGCTTCCAGTGAGACAAACGATAGTCTTCAAACTACTGAAGTTTGTCCACAAGTCGCTCAAAATATCATCAGTCTAAATTTCATTTAGTAAAGGTTAAGGCATGATGCCCCTGCCTGGGCCATTTCAATGTTTGATTGAAATTCCAATTTGTCCAGATAAAAGTTTTAATGATGGGCTCTCGATCCCAAAATTCAAACGGTAATATTCGTTTAGAGGCATTCGTCACCATCTTTACCACTGGTGCATTTATTATCAATATATTTCTTTTTAAGTCACGATATGGCTGAAATATTGCCGATGTGACTATAAATCTTAATTCACTCACTCACTTTACTACTGGTGAACATTTTGACAGATTCCTCATTTGTCACCTACTCAGTGTTATATTCAGAATTCCTCTTTTGCTACACCCATGAGATGAATAGAACATAATTCAGAAATAGACCAAAGAGCAACAACGTTTTTAAACCAACCTTACTGTTAAAAGAAAAATTAAATATCTGCACTAATACCGAATCGCGATCATTTGCTGCATTACATCAACTGAACAGTTGTATAGTTGTATGAGTAGCAAAATTGCGGTACCATAAGACAGTATGTTCTTAACATATCATTAAACACTGCAATATATGATGTCTGAAAACAAGTCGATTTAACATCGCGAAAGAATAGTGTGAGAGCCTAGTGTAGGCCTAGCCTAGTGTGAGAAAATGGTAACTCCACACATGACATTCATTTAAAAAGAATATTCAAATGGGTCTTTTCTAATTATTCATTAATACTCACTTCCATAGTACTGCCATCCAGTTTCAACTGTGCCGTCACTGATCGAGCCAAAGGCTTCAGTGTATACTCTGCACTTCCTTGTCAGTGAGTTGTACAAGACTAGGTTACACAACTCCCGACGGTGACATAGAGGGAAACATTCAGCCCTCATGTCCACCTGGTTCATCTCTTCTATCAGGCTCCTGGTAAACACCAGATCATCCATCTCAGGCCTCCTATAGAATGCCATCTTCTTACAAGTGTCCGTATTGTTGAGTGACTGAGATAAAACTAATTGAAACTTGACTGCTAATAACAACATGTTAGCTGTTTGAAATACTATCATGGTGGTACTTGTTGAAGAGAGCATTGTTTACTGATCAAGACTGATTAACGGGAATAACCGTTATTGTTTCTTAAGTGAATCACGTGCACTTATTCCAAGTCTAAAGGCAAGAAATTATATGTGCCATAAGCACTCTTTGTCTGAGAAATTGATTGTGCGTAGCACACTGGCGTGTGTTTACGTTCACAGCAGCAGTCCACAGCCAATACACATGTCTTGTAGAGTAATAGAGTGTACATATACAATATCTACCTAAAGCATATCATTGCCTGGCCTGCCGTTGGTCCATATTGTACAGCATCAATAACAGGCTGGTGTTTTAAAGAGCCCATTAGTAGCACTTTATCCGGAGTGAAATACCTTCCTTCTATAATCAAGCTATTAGCAACTGATCAAGCAGCATATCACTGAATGATTCGATGTTTATGTATCTCAAAGCAACATATTCCAATTGTCATTAAGACCCTTAACTTCTGCCTGATGCAAATGTGTAACTCTTGAACATATTTGACAGCTGTTGTTTCTGTACCCAAGATTATAACTATTGCCTCATTCGATCAATATGTTATCGAGTACGCCCGCCACAAGAATCTTACCTGCAGCAGAGTGCATATGTGCCATAGTTCATGTTACTGTTTAACCATCAAACAATAATATATTTTAATCCTCATTAACGTCTCTAGATAAACTAACAGTGCCTTCACACATGCGTGCTTCGTACTGGATATATAGCAAATATCTCCCAAGTGTCTACTGGTATCAATTATATCAACAGGAGTTGATAAAGTTACATGTTTTTTAACTTTTAATAACGAGTGTTGGTATATTTGGTATCAGAGGACACAGGGGCGAGATTCTATTTAACATAAACAAATGACTCTTCATTAGTTTTGCCATTAGACTTTAAGCATTGTGACCTAGTCAAGTTTATGGTGTCATGCAACTGATGACGTCAAGGCATAGTAGAAACTCTACTGACAAAACGATATCACTCAGGATATATTGTTCTGCCCCTCTCTCTCTCTCTCTCTTTCTGTCTCTCTCTCTCTCTCTCCCTCCCCCTCCCCCCCTCTCTCTCTCTCGCGCACACACACACACACACACACCTTCTACATATGTGTATTTGTTATTTCATCCCTATAACAATCAGGGATAAATGAGTTTCTGAGTACTGAAGACTAGGGTACTCAACACGCACTCGAAAACTTGGTATCGTGCACCAATGTGTTTCATCTCATGATGGCTGTGTACTTCCCCTGTAGTCGTGTTTACATAAAACTGTTTTGAGTCCTGAAATGTTTGTACCAATCCAGTCATGATACTAAGCATTTCCTTTCCAAATATACATACGTTGGAGTAAACGATTACACCTTCTTGGCTAGCCTCAGAAACCAAATATTATTTGGGCAATCAACTCAGTGGACATTGCCTGAATGGGCCACTGTAAGTCTGAATACAAGATTATAAGGGCAATCCACTCCTTGAACATTGCGTGAATTGGCCACTGTCAGTCTGACTACCATCTTCTTTGGGCAATCCACTCCTTGAACATTGCGTGAATGGGCCATTGTCAGTGTGACTAGCTTCTTATTTGGGCAATCTACTCCTTGAACATTGCGTGAATTGGCCACTGTCAGTCTGACTACCATCTTCTTTGGGCAATCCACTCCTTGAACATTGCGTGAATGGGCCATTGTCCGTGTGACTAGCTTCTTATTTGGGCAATCTACTCCTTGAACATTGCGTGAATTGGCCACTGTCAGTCTGACTACCATCTTATTTGGCCAATCCACGCCTTGTACATTGCGTGAATGGACCACTGTCAGTCTGACTAGCATCGTATTAAGCAATCCAGCCCTTTAACATTGCGTTAATGGGCCATTGTCAGTCTGACTAGCATCCATCTTATTTTGGCAACCCACTCCTTGAACATTGCGTGAATGGGCCATTGTCAGTGTGACTAGCATCTTATTTCGGCAATCCACTCCTTGAACATTGCGTGAATGGGCCACTGTCAGTCTGACTACAATCTTATTTGGCCAATCCACTCCTTGAACATTGCGTGAATGGGTCACTGTCATTCTGACTACCATCTTATTTGGCCAATCCACTCCTTGAACATTGCGTGAGTGGACCACTGTTAGTCTGACTAGCATCCATCTTATTAGGGCAATCCACTCCTTGAACATTTCGTGAATGGGCCATTGCCAGTCTGACAAGCATCTTATTTGGGCAATCCATTCTGTGAACATTGCGTGAATGGGCCATTGTCAGTGTGACTAGCATCTTATTTGGGCAATCCATTCTGTGAACATTGCCTGAATGGTCCATAGTCAGTGTGACTAGCATCTTGTTTGGGCAATCCATTCCTTCAACATTGCGTGAATGGGTCACTGTCAGCCTGACTAGCATCGTATTTGGGCAATCCATTCTGTGAACATTGCCTGAATGGACCACTGTCAGTCTGTGACCACAACGTTGTAAACATGTCCTGTGCTACAGGTGACAACTGTCATTGAGACAGTTTCACTTGAAAGCAAGTATATTTAGCTCATCTTGGGTAAACGAGAAAGAAATCAGCGGCGACACTGACAGAAAAGGTAAGTACCCGTCGTTCACACAATTTGCATGTGTGTGTGTTTGTTACTATAGGTCATACAGCAGTACCCTGGAGGAATGGCGGCCTGAAAACAAACCAGACAGTCAGGGATTGGAAAAGTAAATCCAGTAAAGCTATCAAATATTTGCTCACAAAATGTTCAATTTTCAACAATGAGGTGAGTAATTTAATATAAGCACTCACAAGGTCTTTTGTAGGGTCAATGTTGTATTAATGTCTGATTCAGCTTAATGGAGAAACGCCACAGAGGACTTAAATCCTCCAGCAGGAGACGCATCAACCCAAGTGAAGTTGAAATCATCAACGCCAGACAACAAGCACTATCGATTATCAAATCGAACAGAAACTTCTGTTTGAAAGTTACAGGACAAATGTTTAAAGCGGTTAGAACTTACTGTGTATGAATGGATCAATTAAAAGCAGAGATGAAACTTGATCTCCCAAATCGATAAATGAAACAATGATCTCAATAAGGCATGCTATTGTAGACATGCTGGAGGGTAGTTAATGGGTGTGATGGTATTATGGGCCCACATTACGATTATGTTGCATCATGTTTAATGTTTTAAACGATTCATGTATTGTCAGCCCATCAAGACAATGTGTTCCGTGCAATGATGGCGTGAATGTTATGCGTCACCTATGTTACAGGTTTTGTAAGTGAGTTAATTAACAAAACCGATGCATTAGCTGTATTTTAATCTCTTTGTCAAGTCTTCATCTCACAATGAACAACGCACACATTCGGGCGGTATTTATAGCTCATATTTTTAATGTTGGCAGTATACAAGTCGACTTGATGTTTCTGCAAATACGCACAACGCCATGTAGAACTGACATCCATGTCTTCAAATGACACTCAGACAGGACAGAATGATTCTCCTTGGTCTGAGTTACCCCATGCCATAAAGGCCACACAAAAAACACCTGTTTGTTGAAAGAGGTGACTCTGAATTGAAATGTTAACCCATTTGACATAATATGGGTAGCCTTGTGGTTACAGCGTTCCCTGAAACCCGACTTCATTTCCCCATGTGTGTTTTATGTATGAAGCCTATTTCTACTGTCGCCGCCGTGATATTGCTGAAATATTCTCCAAAAACAAACCTGACTTGCTTTTATGATGGTTGGATATTTCTCATTGTTTTCCAACGATAGCTACTGAGAGATCTTTAGCTTCCTCCTGATCGCACTAACTAACATAAAACAAAAGGATCCGTTAGGCATATGGGAAATCGATACATCTGCAAGTCTAGACATCAAGGATCAATAATATAGTGGTAATTATTTATGTGGAATGTACTTGACTGTAGATACATTTATTACTGTCAGAACAATATCCTCCAGATTACCTGATGACAGCTCAATATTCACAGCTGAAGCTCATGCAATACTAGCAGCTCTTAGAAATATTAATAGACATCCTAAATATAAACAATATATAATCTTTTCCGACTCTCTGTCTTGCCTCTAGGCTATTAAAAATCTTTCTTGTAAACATCCACTTTTAATTGAGATTTTTTTACTATATAATGATCTTGCTACTGGCCAATACGACATCGTCCTGTGTTGGTTACCCAGCCACATTGGCATTTCTGGGAATACAATGGCAGCACTCAATGAATCTGTGGCACCACTTCTTTTCCCATTCTCTGATCACAAAGCTAGCATTAGAACCTACATCCATGATCTGATGCAGAAGAAGTGGGACACCCAAGTAGGTATCAATAAATTACATGAAATAAAACCTTATATTGTTAACACCTACTTGGGTTTTCAGTCCAGATTTGAGGTCATCATGTGACGATGTCGCATTGGCCATACGCGTTATACTCACAAATGTCTGTTAAAAGGTGAAGATTTTTCGTTTTGTATCCCTTGTGATGAGAGAGTAACAGTCAAACATCTCCTGCTTGACTGTGTTGAATTCTCCATCATAAGGGATAAATATTTCAATGTTAAAACTGTTCAGGATCTTTTTAATACTGTTCATTTTCATTTAATTCTTGTTTTTTTAAACGAGCTTGATTTACTTAATGCATTTTGATTAATATGTTCTGTAGATAGATGTATTTCAATGACATGTAGTTTAGATTAGTAACTTAGATTGTCACGGGCTGTACCTTTTTGGGGGGTTAAAGTACTATAAAATTATTGTCCTCCTGAGAGGATATGTAAGTCCCAAAACATTCAAAGTAAATTTAAACCTACTTCCATTTTAATAGTAGAATATATGTTCGTTTAGTTTGTGGGTAGATTACCTAAAATTGGTAATAGCTGAAGGGATGGTGTAAATCAAGCTAGGGTCCATGCAGGAAGCAAATGTACTGCAAGTCCCCATGGTCCCTAGTATGGTGATCTACCTTCAGTTGTTGGCAGTATATAGCCTGTTTTTACCTTGTAATGCGTCTATAGTTAAACTCTTTTAGATTTAATTACTAGTTTTAAATTCGAATCTGTGATAGACTACTTATTTTCCTTCGTTGATAGGTTTTTACAATTTACCATAAATTAATTGTTCTCGTCACTGCCGATGTGACTTTAAATTTTAACTCACTCACTCGCTCACTTACTTACCAGGATCTTTTAAACGTGGTATTTGAATGATATTAATTTTGGCTAAATTTCCCTACAATCGCCAGCGACCGAAGGGATGGTGTAAAACAACTAGGGTCTATGCAGGTGGCAAAGTTACTGTAAGTCCCCATGTTCCCTAGTAAGGTGATCTACCTTTAGTTATTGGCGATCTGTAGCCTGTTTTTATATTGTATTGTCCTCTATAGTTAACCTGTTTTAGACAGTGTAGTTGTTTTACTGTCCTTCGTTAACAGGTGTTTTTAATTGACTTCTAATCATTATAAACCAATAACTTCATTTAGTCACGATATGGCTGAAATATGTTTTATGTGAAATAAAATCTTAATTTACTCACTTGCTCATGTAGGTTATATTCCCGTCGTGTTTGAGGAACGATCGCACCTGCTCTTTCAACTTATATTTCACAGTTTCACACGATGCTTATCATCCTCGATATTTTAGACCATTACAGTAATATTTCTACTGACCAATGTGACATCATTCTTTATTGGTTACCGGGTACAAGTGCTGCAGCTAAATCAGCTCTTGACAAACCGTTATCCTCACTGATATCCCATATAGTGATTTCAAATTCACCTTCAAAAATTATACTCGGGACCTTATGCAAAGAAAGATCTAACATCCCGGTATGAAGAAATAAACTTCATAAATTCAATCGGTTATACAGTGAAACCTGTCTAAACCGGCACCCCACAGAACCAAAATACAATGCCGGTCACGATCATTTTCCAACATGGCCCCCGACCGCGTCATACCAAAATACGTTAAAATATGGTACGTGTTGGTCCCTGCCTGGCGCTTGACATTAATGGGTACAAAAAGGACCGGTCGGCTCGGAGTCAGTATACTGTGTCTGAGTTTGGGATTCATGCTTCACTGCGGCATGGTATCTCAGTGGGCTAGCACATTCACACGCATGCACGTCGTCATATGAGCGTAATATTCTCCAGCGCGACTTTAAACCCAATTTCACTTTACCTCCAACAAGGCTGCCATTTGCCCTCGCCAGTCTCTGTATCTCTATAATGCCTGATGACACACAAAGGGTCACTGCCTATTTATTTACCGGATGAGACAATGTTTTAATGATCACAACATCGGTTTACTCATGACTATCTGCTGAAAACGGATGGAGATCGACCTCCCATGTGTGTCTCTTGTGATTAAGTGTTTACATCAAGCACATTCTGCTTGACTGTGTGGACTTTCCGACTGCAAGGTATTCACACTATGAAGCGAGAAACCTGACAGATCCATTTTTATTATTGTTAACTCATTGTTTACTACTTGAGGGAAGTTGACTTGTACCATAAATTGTAACACTGTAAAACACTGTAAAATGATGTGTTTCTGTTTGTCAATAACAATGAAATGAACAAATATGGGTTTTTTAAATCTAAAATCATTTAAGCTTGTATATATGTATGTGTGTATGTATGTATGTATGTATGTATATGTATGTATGTATGTATGTATGTATGTATGTATGTATGTATGTATGTATGTATGTATGTATGTATTTATGTATGTGTGTGTGTGTGTGTGTATGTATGTATGTATGTATGTATGCGTGTGTGTATGTATGTATGTATGTATGCATGTCTGTATGTATGTATGTGTATGTATGTATGTATGTGTATGTATGTGTGTACGTATGTATGTGTGTATGTATGTATGTATGTATGCAGACTTGGTCTCGTTGCTGTATGGCTGAAATAACGCCTTGCGACATAAAACTCAACTCAACTCAAGAAACAAAATATGGATCTAAACATTTTGGTAACAATCAGTCGTATATAGGGTCAAGACAACAGGGACGACAGATCTCATGAGCATTCAAAATATGCTAACATTTTCAAGAAACTTCAGTTTTATCATGGAGAATCAAAGCCAATCAAATTTGATCAAATCCTTGCATACCATCCATATGCACAAGGCGTCAGTATTTAAACTCTATGGATGTAAGACTGCCTTATTTTGTAACGAGTACAATGTTTGCATGCAATGGATGGAAGATGGAGGTTAACAAGTTTGAAGAAAGTGAGTATTTATAAAAGTTTAGAAGACATTGTATACAGGGTATAGATAACTGGCAGTTTCTGCTTGACTGTGGATTTTCCGAATGCAATGGACTCACATTATGGAGCAATACATCTGAAGGATCTGTTTTCTGCAGACTTGGTCTCGTCGCTATATTGCTGGAATAGTACTGATGCACTTGAACTCACTCACTCACTCTTACGACAGGTATGGTTTGCTGAAGATCAATACCAAATGTGCTTCTACCGGATACCGTCGTATTGTGGGAGTCGAGCGTCACATGGCTGTACTATTCTATGTTACCCGACAGACAGAAAGAGCAAACACCTACACGTGATGTAATATAAGTCACGTCGGCGTTATGTCAGCCAGATTGTGAAGCGACCTTTAGAAACTCACCAATGAGTAATATATCTGCAGAGGATGACTTTAATAATAAAAAATGTCTTACCACCAGAAACAATGTGTTATGATACCTAGATATGTCTTAATAATTAATACATGTGTACCGATACTTTGTAAATCCCTCCGGATATCGAGGAATATCTCTTTCAGGATCGATATTCTAAATGTCACTCCAAAATTGTATTGGAGAGAACCATACAGATCGACTGTAAGTGGGCGAAAGCATTCTGTGTTAAATAAATTGACGGGTTTTCATATCAAGCTACTGGTTTGTTAAATGCCGTGACCTTTTCCTGTCGACATCCACTGAAAAAAAATGATGGGTCAGAATTGTCCACGATGTCTGTGCAAATCAAGTGGTGATTCAACCAAGAAGGCCAGTTGTCGCCATCGGCATAATCGCTTGCGGTGCTGCCGCACGGTCTGGAACTAGAACCTTAGAAATTGGATCAGTGATGAATCACGATTTCTCTTCACCGGCGGCATGGGAGACAGCGTGTTAACCGTCGGAAAAATCAATTGCCCATAATTGCCTTTGACAGGTCGACAGACTCGGTGGAGACAGTGTCATGGTGTGTAGTGAAATATCAAACGCACAAAGATCTGATTTAGTGGTGGTTCAGGGGACTTTCACAACAAAATGGTACATCAGCGAAACCCTTGCAGGTCATATGCTTCAGATTATGAACCGACAGAGAAAGTTGTTCCAACATGACAACGCTCGTTCACATACAGCACGCGTCACGGTACGCTACCTTGCCAACGTCAACGTCGAAACACCCCTCAGTCAGTTCCAGAAGTGGCCATCACATTGCGTGGATGGGTGAACATGTTGTCAATTCTATCATTGCCAGAACCATCTGGCGTGAGCATGAGAAATGTTGCAATCTCATCTTAACATTGACGAGGGTAAACAAAAGACCACAACGAAAAATCTCAGATTAGATATATAGCTGAATTGGCGTGTTTGACTGTCCTCAACACATTCCCTTCCCGATTGTGAATTCATGTAGGGCAGTAAGTCCATCAAACTCTATATGTCGGACACCACTCAGGGGGAAGCGGATTGGGTTCGTCATCCACAGAGTTCCATCAACGTAAGTCTGGAATATATAGTACCATATTAACAAAATGAAAGTATGGAAATCACGGGTTGATCTAATGACTTATCTCACACCTTAACATAATATATATCAGTATCCAGCACACAAACAAAAACTTCACCTACAAAGACGTATGTCATTCAACACTGCATGCAGTAACATGTCTAGATCAACACTCCGCTCAGTCACACCCACTTCTTCTCGGTGACATCATAAGGGATACATATGTCAATGTAACACAATGAAGGTTCTTTTTACCACTGTTAATTGTCATTTACTTATTGGTTTCTTAAAAGAAAATGATTTATTTGATGAATTTTGATTTGTAAATAGATATATTTTAAAATTGCTAATTTAGATTAGCAACTTGGATTGTTCGTGGCTGTACCCTCAAAGGGGATTAAAGTACTGGAAAATTATTGTCCTTCTGAGAGGATACGTAGGTCTCAAAAATTTCAAAGTAAAATGTAAATTGACCATATTTTAAACTAGTATCTTTGTTCTTTTAACTGCCGGCTAAATGTTCCTACAATCGCCAGCGGCTGAAGCGATGGTGTAAATCCAGCTAGGGTCCATTCAGCTAGCAAAAGTAATGTAATTCCTCATGGTTCCTAGTATGGTGATCTACCTTCAGTTGTTGGTGATCTATAGCGCGTTTTTAATACTGTATTGTCTTCTTTAAATTGAACGTATTAGATTTGCTCTTTAGTTTTATATTCACAGCTATGATTCTCTAGTGTCTTTACTGTCCATTGTTGACAGGTTTTATTCTTCAAAGTATTTTCACTATTTATAAATTGTATAAATTGTTTTCGTCACGATATGGCTGAGATATTGCCGATGTGACGTTAAATATTAACTCACTCACTCACACTACTCTGTGTCTCAGGACAACCAACCTACCAGAAGACACATGTCTAGATCAACACTCCGCTCAGTCACACCCACTTCTACTCAGTGACTCAGGACAACCAACCTACCAGAAGACACATGTCTAGATCAACACTCCGCTCAGTCACACCCACTTCTACTCAGTGACTCAGGACAACCAACCTACCAGGGGAGACCTGTATAAGACAACACTCAACTCAGTCATTCCCACTTCTACTCAGAAAAGGGGCGGTGGGGTTGGCTGATGGTTAAAGCGTTCGCTCGTCACGCCGAAGACTCGGGTTCGATTCCCCGAATGGGTACAATGTGTGAAGCTCATTTCTTGTGTCCCGCACCGTGATATTGCTGGATATTGCTAAAAGCGGCGGAGAACCAAACGCACTCACTCTACTCAGAAAAAAACTCAACCTACCAGGAGAGCCATGTGTAGGTCAACACTCATCCCAGTCAAACCCTCTTACTGACTAGGGACAATCAACCAACCAGGAGAGACATGTGTAGATGAACAATCAACCCAGTCAAGCCCTCTTAGTGACTAAGGACAATCAACCTACCAGAAGAGACATGTGTAGATGAACACTCAACCCAGACAAACCCTCTTAGTGACTAAGGACAATCAACCTACCAGGAGAGACATGTGTAGATGAACAATCAACCCAGTCAAGCCCTCTTACTGACTAAGGACAATCAACCTACCAGAAGAGACATGTGTAGATCAAGATTCAACCCAGTCAAACCCTCTTAGTGACTAAGGACAATCAACCTACCAGGAGAGACATGTGTAGATGAACAATCAACCCAGTCAAGCCCTCTTACTGACTAAGGACAATCAACCTACCAGAAGAGACATGTGTAGATCAACACTCAACCCAGTCAAACCCTCTTAGTGACTAAGGACAATCAACCTACCAGAAGAGACATGTGTAAATGAAAAATCAACCCAGTCAAGCCCTCTTACTGACTAAGGACAATCAAACTAACAGAAGAGTCATGTGTAGATCAACACTCAACCCAGTCAAACCCTCTTACTGACTAGGGACAATCAACCTACCAGAATAGCCATGTGTAGATCAACACTTAACCCAGACAAACCCTCTTACTGACTAGGGACAATCAACCTACCAGGAGAGACATGTGTAGATGAACAATTAACCCAGTCAAGCCCTCTTACTGACAAAGGACAATCAACCTACCAGAGGTGACATGTGTAGATCAACACTCAACCCAGTCAAACCCTCTTAATGACTAAGGACAATCAACCATCCTGGAGAGACATGTGTAGATGAACAATCAACCCAGTCAAACCCTCTTAGTGACTAAGGACAATCAACCTACCAGGAGAGACATGTGTAGATGAACAATCAACCCAGTCAAGCCCTCTTACTCACTAAGGACAATCAACCTACCAGAAGTGACATGTGTAGATCAACACTCAACCCAGTCAAACTCTCTTTATGACTAAGGACAATCAACCTACCAGAAGAGACATGAGTAGATCAACACTCAACCCAGTCAAACCCTCCTTATGACAAAGGGCAATCAACCTACCAGAAGAGACATGTGTAGATCAACACTCATCCCAGTCAAACCCTCCTTATGACTAAGGACAATCAACCTACCAGAAGAGACATGTGTAGATCAACACTCATCCCAGTCAAACCCTCTTACTGACTAAGAACAATCAACCTACCAGAAGAGACATGTGTAGATGAACAATCAACCCAGTCAAACCCTCTTTATAACTAAGGACAATCAACCTACCAGGAGAGACATGTGTAGATGAACACTCAACCCAGTCAAATCCTCTTTATGACTAAGGACAATCAACCTACCAGAAGAGACATGTGTAGATCAACACTCAACCAAGTCAAACCCTCTTTATGACTAAGGACAATCAACCTACCCGGAGAGACATGTGTACATGAACACTCAACCCAGTCAAACCCTCTTAGTGACTAAGGACAATCAACCTACCAGGAGAGACATGTGTACATGAACACTCAACCCAGTCAAACCCTCTTAGTGACTAAGGACAATCAACCTACCGGGAGAGACATGTGTACATCAACTCTCAACCCAGTCAAACCCTCTTTATGACTAAGGGCAATCAACCTACCCGGAGAGACATGTGTACATGAACACTCAACCCAGTCAAACCCTCTTAGTGACTAAGGACAATCAACCTACCAGGTGAGACATGTGTAGAGCAACACTCAACCCAGTCAAACCCTCTTAGTGACTAAGGACAATCAACCTACCAGGAGAGACATGTGTAGATCAACACTCAACCCAGTCAAACCCTCTTACTGACTAAGGACAATCAACCTACCAGAAGAGACATGTGTAAATGAAGAATCAACCCAGTCAAGCCCTCTTACTGACTAAGGACAATCAAACTAACAGAAGAGCCATGTGTAGATCAACACTCAACCCAGTCAAACCCTCTTACTGACTAGGGACAATCAACCTACCAGAATAGCCATGTGTAGATCAACACTTAACCCAGACAAACCCTCTTACTGACTAGGGACAATCAACCTACCAGGAGAGACATGTGTAGATGAACAATTAACCCAGTCAAGCCCTCTTAGTGACTAAGGACAATCAACCTACCAGGAGAGACATGTGTAGATGAACAATCAACCCAGTCAAGACCTCTTACTCACTAAGGACAATCAACCTACCAGAAGAGCCATGTGTAGATCAACACTCAACCCAGTCAAACCCTCTTTATGACTAAGGACAATCAACCTACCAGGAGAGACATGTGTAGATCAACACTCTCCAGTCAAGCCCTCTTACTGACTAAGGACAATCAACCTACCAGAAGAGACATGAGTAGATCAACACTCAACCCAGTCAAACCCTCCTTATGACAAAGGGCAATCAACCTACCAGAAGAGACATGTGTAGATCAACACTCATCCCAGTCAAACCCTCTTACTGACTAAGAACAATCAACCTACCAGAAGAGACATGTGTAGATGAACAGTCAACCCAGTCAAACCCTCTTTATAACTAAGGACAATCAACCTACCAGGAGAGACATGTGTAGATGAACACTCAACCCAGTCAAATCCTCTTTATGACTAAGGACAATCAACCTACCAGAATAGACATGTGTAGATCAACACTCAACCCAGTCAAACCCTCTTTATGACTAAGGACAATCAACCTACCCGGAGAGACATGTGTACATGAACACTCAACCCAGTCAAACCCTCTTAGTGACTAAGGACAATCAACCTACCGGGAGAGACATGTGTACATCAACTCTCAACCCAGTCAAACCCTCTTTATGACTAAGGGCAATCAACCTACCCGGAGAGACATGTGTACATGAACACTCAACCCAGTCAAACCCTCTTAGTGACTAAGGACAATCAACCTACCAGGAGAGACATGTGTAGATCAACACTCAACCCAGTCAAACCCTCTTACTGACTAAGAACAATCAACCTACCAGAAGAGACATGTGTAGATGAACAATCAACCCAGTCAAACCCTCTTTATAACTAAGGACAATCAACCTACCAGGAGAGACATGTGTAGATCAACACTCAACCCAGTCAAACCCTCTTTATGACTAAGGACAATCAACCTACCAGAAGAGACATGTGTAGATCAACACTCAACCCAGTCAAACCCTCTTTATGACTAAGGACAATCAACCTACCAGAAGAGACATGAGTAGATCAACACTCAACCCAGTCAAAACCCTCCTAATGACAAAGGGCAATCAACCTACCAGAAGAGACATGTGTAGATCAACACTCATCCCAGTCAAACCCTCTTACTGACTAAGAACAATCAACCTACCAGAAGAGACATGTGTAGATGAACAATCAACCCAGTCAAACCCTCTTTATAACTAAGGACAATCAACCTACCAGGAGAGACATGTGTAGATCAACACTCAACCCAGTCAAACCCTCTTTATGACTAAGGACAATCAACCTACCAGAAGAGACATGTGTAGATCAACACTCAACCCAGTCAAACCCTCTTTATGACTAAGGACAATCAACCTACCCGGAGAGACATGTGTACATGAACACTCAACCCAGTCAAACCCTCTTAGTGACTAAGGACAATCAACCTACCAGGTGAGACATGTGTAGAGCAACACTCAACCCAGTCAAACCCTCTTAGTGACTAAGGACAATCAACCTACCGGGAGAGACATGTGTACATCAACTCTCAACCCAGTCAAACCCTCTTTATGACTAAGGGCAATCAACCTACCAGAAGAAACATGTGTAGATGAAAGATCAACCCAGTCAAACCCTCTTTATGACTAAGGACAATCAACCTACCAGGAGAGACATGTGTAGATAGACACTCAACCCAGTCAAACCCTCTTACTGACTAAGGACAATCAACCTACCAGGAGAGACATGTGTAGATCAATACTCAACCCAGTCAAACCCTCTTACTGACTAAGGACAATCAACCTACCAGGAGAGACATGTGTAGATGAACAATCAACCCAGTCAAGCCCTCTTACTGACTAAGGACAATCAACCTACCAGAAGAGCCATGTGTAGATAGACACTCAACCCAGTCAAACCCTCTTAGTGACTAAGGACAATCAACCTACCAGGAGAGACATGTGTAGATAGACACTCAACCCAGTCAAACCCTCTTAGTGACTAAGGACAATCAACCTACCAGAAGAGACATGTGTAGATCAACACTCAACCCAGTCAAACCCTCTTAGTGACTAAGGACAATCAACCTACCAGGAGAGACATGTGTAGATGAACAATCAACCCAGTCAAGCCCTCTTACTGACTAAGGACAATCAACCTACCAGAAGAGCCATGTGTAGATCAACAATCAACCCAGTCATACCCTCTTAGTGACTAAGGACAATCAACCTTCCAGGAGAGACATGTGTAGATGAGCAATCAACCCAGTCAAGCCCTCTTACTGACTAAGGACAATCAACCTACCAGGAGAAACATGTGTAGATGAATACTCAACCCAGTCGAACCCTCTTAGTGACTAAGGACAATCAACCTACCAGGAGAGACATGTGTAGATGAACAATCAACCCAGTCAAGCCATCTTACTTACTAAGGACAATCAACCTACCAGAAGTGACATGTGTAGATCAACACTCAACCCAGTCAAACCCTCTTTATGACTAAGGACAATCAATCTACCAGGAGAGACATGTGTAGATCAACACTCAACCCAGTCAAACCCTCTTACTGACTAAGGACAATCAACCTACCAGAAGAGACATGAGTAGATCAACACTCAACCCAGTCAAACCCTCTTTATGACTAAGGGCAATCAACCTACCAGGAGAGACATGTGTAGATCAACACTCATCCCAGTCAAACTCTCTTAATGACTAAGGACAATCAACCTACCAGGAGAGACATGTGTAGATCAAAACTCATCCCAGTCAAATTCTCTTACTGACTAAGAGCAATCAACCTACCAGAAGAGACATGTGTAGATGAACAATCAACCCAGTCAAACCCTCTTTATGACTAAGGACAATCAACCTACCATGAGAGACATGTGTAGATGAACACTCAACCCAGTCAAATCCTCTTTATGACTAAGGACTATCAACCTACCAGAAGAGACATGTGTAGATCAACACTCAACCCAGTCAAACCCTCTTTATGACTAAGGACAATCAACCTACCAGGAGAGACATCTGTACATGAACACTCAACCCAGTCAAACCCTCTTAGTGACTAAGGACAATCAACCTACCAGGTGAGACATGTGTATATCAATACTCAACCCAGTCAAACCCTCTTACTGACTAAGGACAACCAACCTACCGGGAGAGACATGTGTACATCAACACTCAACCCAGTCAAACCCTCTTTATGACTAAGGGCAATCATCCTACCAGAAGAGACATGTGTAGATGAACAATCAACCCAGTCAAAGCCTCTTTATGACTAAGAACAATTAACCTACCAGGAGAGACATGTGTAGATCAACACTCAACCCAGTCAAACCCTCTTACTGAGTAAGGATAATCAACCTACCAGGAGAGACATGTGTAGATAAACACTCAACCCAGTCAAACCCTCTTAGTGACTAAGGACAAGCAACCTACCAGGAGAAACATAGGTAGATGAACACTCAACCCAGTCAAACCCTCTTACTGAATAAGGACAATCAACCTACCAGGACAGACATGTGTAGATGAACAATCAACCCAGTCAAACCCTCTTAATGACTAAGGACAATCAACCTACCAGGAGAAACATGTGTAGATCAACACTCAACCCAGTCAAACCCTCTTAGTGACTAAGGACAATCAACCTATCAGGAGAGAAATGTGTAGATCAACACTCAACCCAGTCAAACCCTCTTTATGACTAAGGGCAATCAACCTACCAGGAGAGACATGTGTAGATCAACACTCATCCCAGTCCAACCCTCTTAATGACTAAGGACAATCAACCTACCTGGAGAGACATGTGTAGATCAACACTCATCCCAGTCGAACCCTCTTACTGACTAAGGGCAATCAATCTACCAGGAGAGACATGTGTAGATGAACAATCAACCCAGTCAAACCCTCTTTATGACTTAGAACAATCAACCTACCAGGAGAGACATGTGTAGATCAACACTCAACCCAGTCAAACCCTCTTAGTGACTAAGGACAATCAACCTACCAGGAGAGACATGTGTAGATCAACACTTAACCCAGTCAAACCCTCTTTATGACTTAGGACAATCAACCTACCAGGAGAGACATGTGTAGATCAACACTCAACTCAGTCACGCCCTCTTGTATTGAGTAACGCACGATGAAACACCTACCAGGAAAGACGTCTCTGTTATGATTATCTCTACCACGTAGATGTCGGAGGTGTCTGCTATGAAGTCGGTCCGAAACTCATCACCCCAAATGTATGATTGACGTGTGTTGAAGATAATCTTAAATTCCCCAACTGTGGGCCAATCCCATCTCAGTGACAACAGGTAGACCACATCCTGATTGGGATGCATCAGCCACACGTGGTTACTGCAGTGTAAAAGTATTCAGTTACATGTCTGGGGAGAGGCGGTCGATGTGCAGTGTAAGGATGTGTGCTCTGTTCTACGACACAAATACATTTGGTTTCCCAATCTATAACGGTTACTGACAAAATCGGTTCCCATTGGGGATACCGTGCAAAAAGTTAAGAAACGCATCACAAGGGTCATATCTCTGTAACAAATTTTAACACGGTTTCCCTGTTCGAACTCGATCAAGGCAGTTGTGTCCTGAAAACAACTACCAAATTTGATTTCCCTATCTATAAGGTGTTTAGAGAAGATCTGTCAACTAAATTGGAACTAAAAATATATGGCCCTCCCACTTCATGGTATTGTTCACAGAATACAAGTCTTGCCACGAACAACTCAATGACGGCTAATGTTTCGTCAAGCAGTTATTTCTCACTAACTTACAAGTGTGTTCGGGATCCAGACAGTCTGAGCCTCAGCGTCATTCCAGCAGTGATATCAAACTCCAGATCTTCTTTTACAGATGTTGATGGATCCTGAAATTATTACTGAATGGTTAATGTAATAATCGTGACGTCATCAAAATCACGCTAGGAATTGTTGGTGAAAATTACCAAATAGTTTGTTAATAAGGGTATAATGAAATGTTATGCTTAGTTCAATGATTTCTGTGCAAAACAAAATATGACATAACATTGCATGTGGCAACACCGTCTTCAAATTAGATCACCAGCTATTTACCACGTAATTCACAAGGTCGGCTATAATGTGATAATCTGAATGATCAATTCATTTCTTCTATAAAATATATGACTGCAAGATTTCTGCTATTTATTTTTGCAATGAGATTACTTGACAACATTCTGTTTTGTATTATCGTACTCGTCCCCCAGAGTCAGTACACGATGTTGCACTTCGAACAGTTGCTTCTTTTACGACACTTGCTAACGTTAGCCTATTGTGTCTTGGATCCACACTAAAACACTTTTACGCCCGTATTGAATGCAGTTTTGGATTGGTTTATTGTGCGAACATTGATCGAAAAGCAGACACTACGTGCTTGGCTTACAACATGAGACTGTTTGATTGTAATCAACCATGCGAGTTTTTAATCACTCTAAACATAACCAACAGGTGGAGCGTTATAATGAGATTCTTCACTATGTCCTTGTAACCGTAAACAACAGCAGTGTTAATTTCTGTGTCTCTTGTAAAAAATGTACTCATTGTCTTGCGTCGTTTCTGTTAAGATGCAGGACATGGTTTTTATATTGCCAATGCTAATATGGAAGCTTCACAAACAGGCATACTAATTCAGCATATAGCCTTTCACAGTAACGTTCACTTCTTAACCTGGCGTTATTGTCATTACCACTGCTATTACAGTCTACACCGCCACTGTAAGTATACGGTGATTAAAATTGTACTGTAATTATTGGGTTCTTATGAAAATGTACGCGGGATATACACTGTTGACATGTCTTGAAATATTGAATACATGTTGTACAATACCTGCACAATTCATTCTAACAAGTCACAAATATCTCTCACTATTATCCGGATGTATTTTTTAGTGACTGTTGTGAATATATTTTTATTTACACATGTTATGGTTAATATTCAAGAGATTAAGGGGCTTGCTCGAAACACAAATATTCAAGAGATTAAGGGGCTTACTCGAAACATCCTAATGCTTTGTCTGAAACAGAATTCTGGCTGAACCGATCCTGGTAGAGTGAAACACGGATATGTCGAAGATGAAGTGAGAGACACTTGTTCGAAATATCCAAGGCTTGACACAACCGAATATATGACTAAACATTACAAAAGCAGGGACCAAGCTTTTTCTCACAACCGTCAGTTGAACATGTCAAACTGTGTTTAAGTGTAAAAGGTGATGATCTCAAAACACGTCAGGGAAGACAAGCATGAGAGAAATTAATAAACGTCCATAGCAATAACAAAATCCAGTGGTTATTTCTTAAGACATACATCCAATCAGTATCTTACTAACAATACTGTAGGTATAACCTCCGTTAAGTGTTCAGGAGTTGCCATGACAAGTATGACAAAAAATATAAGATCATATATCAGCAACGTACAAAACATACCGTATATCATGCATATAGAAAACATATTACATACCACTAATATACAAAAGATATCATTTATCACTAATATACAAGACATATCATTTATCACTAATATACAAAACATATCATTTATCACTAATATACAAAACATATCATTTATCACTAATATACAAAACATATCATTTATCACTAATATACAAAACATATCATTTATCACTAATATACAAAACATATCATTTATCACTAATGTATAAAACATATCATTTATCACTAATATACAAAACATATCATTTATCACTAATGTATAAAACATATCATTTATCACTAATATACAACACATATCATTTATCACTAATATACAAAACATATCATTTATCACTAATATACAAAACATATCATTTATCACTAATGTATAAAACATATCATTTATCACTAATAGACAACACATATCATTTACCACTAATATACAAAACATATCATTTATCACTAATATATAAAACATATCATTTATCATTAATATACAAACATATCATTTATCACTAATATACAAAACATATCATTTATCACTAATATACAAAACATATCATTTATCACTAATATACAAAACATATCATTTATCACTAATATACAAAACATATCATTTATCACTAATAGACAACACATATCATTTACCACTAATATACAAAACATATCATTTATCACTAATATATAAAACATATCATTTATCACTAATATACAAAACATATCATTTATCACTAATATACAAAACATATTCCATACCACTAATATACAAAACATATTATATACCACTAATGTATAAAACATATCATTTATCATTAATATACAAACATATCATTTATCACTAATATACAAAACATATCATTTATCACTAATTCTTCCCGAGGGAGGTAGACCTGTGAGCTATCGTCTGCTTTCTGTAGCTCATATTTACATGTAAGGACCGATTAACCAAAGTTAGACAATTTCACAGTTCCCACACAACTTTTTCTTTTGTCTTGGTGAGGCTTTTTGTCACTTTCATAATAACTTTTAATCAGGTTATGAGCATTAAATATAATGTTTAATGTTTTTAACTTCGTCCATGTTTTGGCTCCGTTGACAGAGGTCACATATTTTTACTTCACTGAACATAGTATTTATGTATGAGGATGGCATATCTTACCATTGACTGCTGGGTGGTGCCATTGTAACAAGGAACGCACTTTATTTTCACCGTTTTCCACGATGCTCCTCTCCAACAGGAAGAGTTGTTGCTGTCGACAGTAAAGTAGCTGGAGTTGCAGATGTCCCCTATGTCAGCGGCAATGACGTCCACGTTCTCCTGGCTGTTTGCTAATCTGTAGTTATCGCATGCGACTGCAAAGGAAGAGCAGAACATTGTGTCAAAGTATTCACTGGTGTATGTACTCAGTATCCAGACATGGCATTGTCTCTACACCAATGTGAGGTACATGGCATTGTCTCTACACCAATGCAAGGTACAATATTTAGTGCTTGTTAGATTGTGTCCTATCCGGAATTCGAACCCACACTGTCAGGCTGAGGAACCAAATTGTCAGCACACAAAGCCAGAATCTATCACAACATGGTAATTGTGGCAACAGGGGTGTCTGTGGTTCAGTAAACTTTATCTCAAATTAAATCTATAACTCTTATCAAAGTCAATTGCTGCTAGTTTTGTCACAGCTGCCTTCCATAATATCGACTACTTCATCCAAGTGTCCATTGTTAACTGAACTCATGGAACTGATGGCTGATTGTGATGTCAGGGACTATTTCCCTGTGTATGTTTTATACTTGATTAATCCTTTGTCATGTATCAAAAAAAGAGTGAGGTTGTGCTTTAAATATTGTTATAGATTTCTAAAATATATGGACACTATTGGGACGTTGGTAACAGTCATCAGACATTATTTGAAGACATTTCTCATGGTTTAAATATAGCCGACTTTATAGAAGATAAATATCAGTTTACAACACAACTGTCTAAATCTTGGTATTTTCGGAACCAGAGAAGGGATATGCCGATATTTAGGTCGTTAACCTAGCATATTATGGTCACGAGTTTGATTTTCTATTTATTACCGAAGTCTTTAATTGCGGAAATTACGCGATAATCTACTTTCCAACAAAGGCAGGCTCCCCGTCATCGTTGTATTTAAAAGCAACGTGACGTCATAACATTGTTCATGATGTCATGTCACCATGAGAAAGTGATATTTTACCCGGTGCATATCGCATGGAAACAAATTATCCCCGATATGTTTGCCCTCGTATGTTATAAGCATTGTTATTATCATTCTTTGAGGTTAATGCCACCCGTTGAATTTTTTGTTGTATTTTGAGCGGTGAAACTAAATAAATGATTTCTTTGGTCTACCCATAACAATTAAGGTTATACTTCCACTGTATACCTTACAGAAAGAAGTTTTGACTTTACTTTGATAACGAGCACATCTGATCGATTCCTTGAAGCAAATGATGCCATTCAATATCATTTCTACATTATATTTTAAATGCATTAATCAAATACAACAAATGAGTAGACAGATTGACTGCTATGTGGCAAGGGATAACCAGGCGCCAGGAATTTATGATATCCTTTGCAAATGTAACTTAAAATTTCCTCTCATAAAAATACAATAATATGTAGTAATATGAAGAAGAAAATAATACGAACCAGGTTAAACGATGACAACGCAATATATGAATGTATGATCGAAACATAAATCATAATAAATCATATATGATCAAAACATAAAATTGACTTTAAATATATCCTTGCGTCAACATTGAAAATAATTCGAAAATGAAGAAGAAGAAACGTACATTTCAACGCGTAAACAAACAATATCCTGCCATTTTGGGATATGCTATAAAGAACTTCAAAATGTAACAGAAATAACATTAAATTATTGAAAGCTATTGCTCGTAAAATATGTCCTTGCGTCAACATCGAAAATAACTCCATAATGAAAAACAATTAACTTTAACTTTCGAAACATACACAAATAATCTCTGGCTTTTTTAAGACGTGTCACGAATAATTTCACGGCTGGTAGAATTAACATGAACTTATAGAAACCATATGCTAACAAAAATGTGAAAATTAGTAATGACAAAGCGTTTGTCACAAACATAGCTATTACCCCCGCCACATGTCGAATGTCTGAATGTCGCAATTATCCTCTTTCTGATGCTGAAAATTATGTAAACGTTACCGAAACTGTCATCTGATGCCTTGATACAAAATGCGAACAAATTCCATCCATTAGGTTTGGAGGTATCGCAAGAATACTCGCTGTGACCTTGAAAATAATCCGAAGGTCACTGAATTCGACTGGCGTTAGACGATACTCCCAACGCATCTTGGTACTACCTTTAAGCAAAACATATTAATTCTGTCTTGTATTCTCGCTTTTCACTGTGAACTTAAAATGAGCAAAAGTTTCCCAATCAATTGGTGTTGAGGGAATCCCGCCAATACACCTTGATATATAATTGGATCAAAATCTATTAATACTTTCCTGTGTTCGCGGCTACCAAGCTTGGCATGTGCAAAACTGTTACACCTTCGCTGTGACCTTTAAAATGACCTCAAGGTCACTGAATTCAAGTGATGTCGGTAAATCTCCAATCTACAGTCAGTAAACCTTGGTACCAATTTGAACAAAATCCTTCATTTCTTTCTCGAGTTCTTTCAGTAAACAGAATGGGAAGTCCTTTGAACAAGCGATTGTAGTTTTGAAATTGCTTTTTTGTGCAGTTTAATATCTAAGTTTGATTCTAGCCGACTTCTACCAATCTCAAACATAGCATATTTTGTTTCCTGAAGTTAGTGATGCATTTTATTGCAGATTTTACGTTTTTTACGGAGTACCAAGCCAATATACAAAGTCTCATAAAATGGGGATCGTGAGGCTGCAGCATAGCAAAACCAATTTGCTTGAGGCTGATAGATAATATGTAGAAAAATAAAAACATAAAAACAGCTGCATTTGTATCATATTGTAACCGGGACGTGAATGGGAATACTGAGGACCAGACACTGATTACGGGTTGTGAGATCTATTCTTTATTGACAGACACCCTGAAACACATGTTTACAAAATAAGTGCCAAGTTAAGGGCAAACATGTAAATATAGATAAATATATACAATCATTGAATCTCTTATATCATTTCTAACATTAGAAATGAGTGTAATATCAATTAATGTCAACAGGTGCACATTATATAATGTTGTTGTGGTAATAGGTACATAGCCATTAACACGTTGACTGAACCACCAAGAACGGTAACTCCTTGGTATTAGAATAACGTTTCAAATACGTCGTACCAACGTACACATTATGGTGAACGTGTTTGTACATAATACATAAAATCCATCAACTATGTGAATAACATAATAACTTTATACATATGACACAATGATAACGTTCATACCCTGTGCGTGACACTGGGGTGTAGAAGAGCCACGCCTCCAAGAGGAATATACTGCTGCTACAAGAACAAGCAAACCAAAGTCTCAATATTCTAAATATGTATGTATACAAATCACAACAATCAATAGCTATGGTTCGGTACTGACGTAACTATGTGTAAGCCACATTAGGTCATACCCAAAATCAATCACACATTCAATCATTCTGCATCGTAAGTACAATGCAAACCAAGTGCGCTATGGTTATAATGCACAATAAATAACCTATGCATAAACATCATTCAAATAAACAAAGTATCATAGTTTTAAGCATGATCGTTATTTACTATATCACTGCAAGATTGTCTACTTACCTTGGCATAATATTTACAATTGCACAAATATACTCTAACCTATTTTATTATCATGAAGAACATTTAATTAGCACTAATAACATTGTTATTTACTACAACATATATAAAATACTTGAAATATTGTTCCTACCTTTAGATCGGACGTGTTAGTTGTTTTATGCTCTGAACTGCGATCGGATTGAAGTGAAGTGCAATGGCTGACGTGCAAGTAATGTTTAGTGTTTTAAAAGAACCAATCAACACAAGGGGCCAAGCAAGTCAAAGGGCACAACACAAGCGATGACACAATCTCTTGACACCCCTTATACCCGTAATGGACTAGGCAAGATCTAAAAATAACCATAGACTAACGCTTAAAAATGATACTGCTTGCGTTAAAACTATAAACAATGACAACTTCAAACGAACCAAACCTTACATGACTTCATACCTGCCACACACTTCCCCTCCCCAACAAATGATGTCCCCATCATTATAATTTACCAGTGACAACACCCAGAATAGCCTCAGTTAGCTTCTCTGGCTGGTGAGCAAACATTGCCCCAGAGGCAAGAGAATTGAGATAATCCGCTCTCACCAACCAGTCTGGTGTAGCTACCGCAGAGAGAGAACATACTCCCCACTCCCGCATCCATCTCGGTTGAACTCGGGTTCGGCCTGAGCGTCGTGGAACTGGAGTTGGCATTTCCCTTTCTGCTGGCTGATTATTCTCTTCATCAGATACTTCATTTCTGAAATCGCCACCTGCAGCTGATGTCTGATCCGGCTGACCAGTATCTTCAGACGTTACTTCCTCCCTCTCATCATGGACAGCAATAGCTTCATCATTTCCTACCCTCGCTGTCTGTACTTCAGCTGGCCCATCCACTGATGAATCAGTGAACACTGGAGCATGATATGAATAGGAGTAAATGTCCGAGTCTTGTCCATCTGAAGAACTTTCATCATCCTTGTGCGATATCTCTGATGTGGCTTTCAGGGATGTTGATGATCTTTTCCGGGGTGTTGGGATCACTTGTCTGGGCGTTGGGGTTACTCGTCTTGGTGTTGGAACAGGTGGTTCCAAGTTAGGAATGTAGCCAACAGGCAACAGAAGATTTCGATGAAGTGTCTTCTTCCTTCCTCGCAATTTTCTTGCACAACTGTGAAAACAGGAATAGATGGATTAGGTTGATTCACAACAATATACACGTCATCTTCCCATTTGTTAGCCAGCTTGTGTCGTCCCGCAAAGGCTACAATTTTACAAGGACTCTATCTCCGACCTCGAGTGTTGCAGCACGCGAGCTCTTTGATCGTAATTTGATTTCTGTTTGGACTGAGCCTTCTTTGCTGATGCAGATGCCAATTCATATGCTTGCTTCAAACGTTCCCTGAGGGACTTGGTGTATTCAGAAATAGATCTGGATTTTCCTGGCTCTATGTCCAATCCAAAAGCCAAATCGACAGGTAATCTAGGGGAGTCTTCCGAACATCAAAAAGAATGGAGATGCTGATGTTGTCTCATGTCTTACACAATTGTAGGCATGTACCAAGGGACCTATATGGGCTTTCCAATTCCTTTTCTGGTCGGGATCCAGAGTGCCTAGCATGTTACAGAGTGTTCGATTGAAGGCTTCGCGACATACCATTGCCCATGGGATGGTAATGGCGTGGTTTGGGACTTCTCAATTTTCAACAGTTGGCACAGTTCCTGCATCACTTTACCAGTGAAATTAGCTCCTTGATCTGAATGTATCCTCCTTGGTAGTCCATAGTGAATGACAAAATTTGTGAAGAAAGTTTCAGCAGTTGTTTTGGCTGACATGTTTCTTGCTGGATATGCTTGGGCATATCTGGTAAAGTGATCAGTTACAACTAGAACATGCTCCAATCCACCTTTTGATGGTTCCAACGTCAAGAAATCCATACATACAAGTTCCAAAGGTGCTGATGTCTGGATGTTTACCATTGGAGCTCGGCTTGTTGGTGTTTTCCTTCAAGACAGCGTTCACAATTTTGCAAGTGTGCTTCAACATCATTTGACATCGCAGGCCAGTAGAATCTATCCCTCAAAAGTGCTAAAGTTCTATCTCTACCTGGATGTCCAACGTTGTCATGTAAACTGCGAGTGCTGCAGTGCGACATTTCATCGGTAGAACCAACTGTTCTCGGTCTTCTCCATCTACAGTGGTAATTCTATAGAGAACTCCCCTCTTCATTTGGAATTGGATAACGCATTTCAATAATGATTTCACTTCAGGATCATTGATGTACTGCATCCTATTTGGAGATGTGCCATTTCTCAAGTGTTCTAGGATTATCCGAAGAGATGAATCTTTGGCTTGAGCTCTCCTCCATTCCCTTGCATTCAGCTCGCACTGATCATCCTCAAGCTCCGTATCCTCTTCAATTGTATTCATAGAGAAGCACAGACTTTCAACCAAACTTGAGACATGGATGGTATCACAAATGGCTCTCACAGATTCCTGAGATATTTGCTCATCTTCAACATAATCCTGATGATCTGGTAGCGAGATAATGCGTCCGCATCAATATTAGCCTTTCCTGGACGGTACTTGATACTGAAGTTGTAGTTTGCTAGTGCAGCCAACCACCTATGCCCAGTTGCATCGAGTCGAGCACTGGTAAGTACATAGGTTAAAGGGTTGTTATCAGTGAACACAACAAAATCATGCCCATACAAATAGTCATGGAACTTTTCTGAGATGGACCATTTCAAACACAAAAACTCAAGTTTATGTGCTGAATAGTTCCTCTCAGAACGTCCTAATGCTCTACTTGCATAGGCAATGACACGCAGATTGCCATTCTGGAGCTGATACAACACTGCACCCAACCCATGTGTACTTGCATCAGTATGGAGTTCAAAGGGTTGTGAATAGTCTGCATAGCCTAGTACAGGAGGGGAACACAGGCGGTGCTTTAACTCACTGAATGCTTCTTCCTGTTTTGGGCCCCAGATCCAGTCTTGATCCTTGGATGGTTGTCTAGATTTCTTCGAAGCAGATTTGGGCATAAGCTCAGAGAGAGGCCTTGAAATCTTTGAAAAGTCCTTGATGAATTTGCGATAGTAACCTCCAAATCCAAGAAATCTTCTGACTTCCTCTGGATTAGAAGGTGTTGGCCAATGTCTTATCTTGTCAATCTTGTCCGGATCAGCTTCAATCCCAGCTTCAGATACGATATACCCTACATATCGAACCTTTCGCTTAAAAATTTACATTTCTTTGGGGCAAGCTTTAAGCCACATTCTTTGAGACGACGAAAAACAAGTTGTAGCCTCTCAAGGTGTTCCTCATAGGTCCTGGAAAATATGATAAGGTCATCGAGGTAGATGAGGCATATTTTGAGATGGAGACCCCAGGCATTCTTCCATGAGTCGCTGATAGGTAGCCGGTAGCGCGTTTGATAATCCAAATGGCATTCTGTTGTATTCAAAGAACCCGAAGCGGTCCAATGGTAAATGCTGTAACGAGACTTGTGGTCTTCCTCGATTTCAACTTGGTGGTACCCGCTCTTCATATCTAGTACTGAAAAGTACTTCATACCACCAAGACAATCCAATAGCTCTTCAATCCTCGCAAAGCGTATGAGTCCTTGATGGTACGCTTATTCAGCTGGCGATAATCAACACACATCCTTAGTCGACCGTCCCGTTTGCGAACCAGTACAATGTTGGAAGCCCAAGGGCTGTGCGATTTCCTAATAACCCAGCAGATAAGAGCTGTTGTAGGTGACTGCGAACTTCCTCATACATAGCAGGAGGTATGCGCCGATGCCGCT
Organism: Haliotis rubra; assembly: GCF_003918875.1. Classification (NCBI taxonomy): domain Eukaryota; kingdom Metazoa; phylum Mollusca; class Gastropoda; order Lepetellida; family Haliotidae; genus Haliotis; species Haliotis rubra. The sequence goes on from NW_025767316.1 coordinate 481,706, forward strand.
GTTTGAATGGTCTATTATCCGTGAGTTCTATTCGATGATGAACCATTGAAGATTGTCCAATATCCTCCTCATTCTTTGAAAATATATCCTGAAATCTCATGATCATATCCAGTCCATGTTTAATCTCCTCCTCTGATAATCCTTCCTTATCAATATCTATCTGATCCAATAACACATCTGCTTCAACAGGTAGGCATTTGGGTGAATCATGTATGGTTACTGGTTGAAGTTCACAGAGAAGAGCCTTTGGAGGTATACATAAGGTCTGCGTGGTCACATTTGAGATGTGTACATTTACAATCTCTGGCCTTGAACTATTGTAAGTGATGAGTGTTGGAGCAACATCAATATCTGCCGGTAGTGATGACCTGTGGGTAGGCTGAAGAAGTGCACAAATTCCTGGCGATGTCAATCCCTTCGTGATCCGACCCTTTATGATAACATTACTATTTGGAGGAATGATCATATTCTGAGTCTCAGTGCTCCTGACTAAACCAAGACGCCATCCATTGCGTACTAACTCTTTCTCTCTGAGTGCAATGCTTCTGTAGGCCAAGTACCAAGGTGTATGTAAATCTGCCCTCTGTAGGAATTTTGGTCCATGGAGTTGCCTACATTCATCCAAAAGACATTGCAAAACATTGGTACCCAGCAAGGCAGGGACACGTGCATTATACCTTGTTTCAGGAACAACCAAGAGTAGACTGGAGACAGGATTTTGAGGGCTGATACCTCCACCTGTAAGGATAATATTAACTTGTATATATCCCTGATATGGAAGTGACTGACCACCAGCACATTCGATGTCCAAAATATCTCCAATGGGTTCAAGCGCAATGTGCTGCAAATGAGATTTGTAAAAGGTCTCAGAGACAATTGACACAGTAGCTCCTGTGTCCACTAATGCTTGTACGGGCACTCCTTCAATTACAATCTCAACTTCATTACTGTTTCCAACTAATCCATCTGGTACTGTAGGGCGTGATGAACAACCTAAGGGCAGCCCCTTCCCATAGGCCTGGGCCAGTTTAAAGGATGACGTAGGTGATCAAGTCTCACTCTGCATCCCCGAGCAATATGACCTGGGTAACCACACCTAAAACATCTAGGCAACTCTTCATTAGTGTTGTTCCACAGTGTCCCTCTCTCTGGTGGAGAGACATATCCAGTTGTTCCTTGTGTTGAATAAGGATGCATCCCTGATGCTTGTAGGTCAGTTCCATATGGCTGTTCATTGGTGACATCAAAACCTGGATGTGTAGAAAGAAATGGCTTGGATTGTGAACCAGTGTATGCTGGAGATTTTCCTTTGCCTCCACTTGATACTTTTCTCTCAGGTCTGTGGGGATGATTGACTCTGGGGGTTTGAGAAACTGGGGTGTACTTGGGATGGCGGAGTTGAAACCTGGTGCTGGTAAACTTGACCCTGATGTTGGCACCTGAGCTCTGCAATCTCTGCTCTTATTTCCTTCACCATTTCCTTCAAGTCAAGAACTTCTTGCTTTGAAGCTGCCTCAGCACTATCTGGAAGTGAAAGCCATTTTAGCTGTAGCTGACTTTTTTCTCTGCCGTGGGCTTGTTTCTGTTAAGGTCAAATTCCACTTCTCGCTTGAACAAAGGCGTAGTTCATCGAAATTAGAAATGACCTCATATTTGTGCGCAGCCAAGCTTTTCAATCCAGGTTTGAGCCCATCCCACATTTTGCTCGAAGCATCTCATCCTGTTCGTCCAAGGTTAAGTGGCTGCTCTGATATCTGATACATAAGGTTCTCAAGGCTGACATCCCATGCCGACACATCCTCATCTTCCTTCTGAGATGCACCATAAAACTGTGACATAAGACTCTCCTTCCTCCTAAGTGTACCGAATGCACTCCTGATTTTAGCTAATATATCCTCTGTGCTTGCTTTATGGCCTAGTTTCATGGATATTAAAGCTGCTTCTCCTTTGAGAGATTTCCTGATAGCTTGTAAGACAACTTCACGTGTATGAGTCTTTGACTGTAGAAGACAGTCAACTTCATATCTCCACAAATCATATGTAGTATCCTTGTCTGTCTCTCCACTAAATATGGGAAGCCTAGGGAAGTGATGGTAACTTGTAGTTGAGCTTGTCCCAGGATCTGTGGGATCATTGTTCCCAGTAGGTATCTTGTGGGCTGTTCCTTCCTCCAGTTTAATCAAGGGCCCTTCCTGTTGTGCCATTCCATGAATCCATTGTTTAAAGTCCTCCCCTGTGTCGACTTTGGGAGACATTCCCATCTTCTCAAACACTGTTAGTAGACTTTTCAATCCATCCTTATCAAGCTCCATTGTTGTAGAGATATAGAGGGGAAATGAACTAGAAGTTGACACAAAGTTGACACTGTGAACGTGTAACTAAATATGCTTAACTCGCAATAAACCGATTGATCCCCACTGGATACCAAGCTGCACCGTCAAAGGCAAGTGAAATCCTGAACTAGTTCAATCAGGTATAATCAGAATACAAGAATGAATGGGTAATTGGCTAAGATATTTGGCCAAAGTATGAGTTGAAAAGAATGAGAAAAGAACAGAGTCCTATTGGAGTTGGTAACTAAGTTGTTTTGTTTCTTTAAAGAAACGTCATACAAGATTACCAGCAACAATAAACCTTCGAAACAATTATTCAAGCCCAAAACCTGAACAATAACTACACAACTAAGTAATGATTGACAGGTTATGCAATTTAGAGTTCGACAGGACAAACAAGCGGGAGTGTGAATTCAATCACCAGCATATCAGCATATACAACAGTCTACCTGCACGATAAACGGATAGATGGGGGAAACATTGGAATTAGTAAACAGTATGGTTACAGTGCAGTGCAATCTAGTGCAGTGTAGATGTAAGGCGTCACTGTGGTACAAGTATCACTGGGTTTAAGTCCCTAATTAAAGTTTATCTAAGTTTAGATGTCACCAAATTAATCTATAGGGTAGAGCTGAAAAGTAAAGATCACACTCTCACACTTACATGCGGACCTGAAATATGATCTGATGCTAAGAAATAACTAATCAAGCAAAGCCAGTAATTGTACAAATAAAATATCTAAATTATACTGACTGAAATGATCTAAGTTAAAATTCAATGTGTGGATCCACAAACTAACTAAACAGGTTGGTACCAACGGAGTCAAGAGAACACACACAAACTATGGCCGGCCCTTAACTAAAGGAATTGAATCAACACCCACTGCTTCATAATGTAAGTACAATTGCTCTATGGCATATGATGGATGACAATAAGGTCTTTATTGTGGCAAGTACTTGGACAAAGTTAAGTAAATTCAAACCAAGAGGTATTGGGTCAGGTAAATATATCACATCAAGTAAGTCACGTGACGCACATAATGCACAGTTCAATAAAGTCAGAACTCATGAGCACACGCTTATGACACACAAGTCTCCAGACTCAGCTCAAGTCAGCTCAAGTCTCATATGTCCGAGGTAATCACAGAACAAGTCCCAGCACTGGTGTTACAATCAGTCCTGTAAATGAAACCTGTGCACTGACCGGTTCAACGAACAGCAAGATGCAGGCAATGCTTCATCCTTCTCAACCTGTGGTGGCTCTGTCATCAATAGTCTGCAAAGATCCTCACTGGGGCTCCATTATGTAACCGGGACGTGAATGGGAATACTGAGGACCAGACACTGATTACGGGTTGTGAGATCTATTCTTTATTGACAGACACCCTGAAACACATGTTTACAAAATAAGTGCCAAGTTAAGGGCAAACATGTAAATATAGATAAATATATACAATCATTGAATCTCTTATATCATTTCTAACATTAGAAATGAGTGTAATATCAATTAATGTCAACAGGTGCACATTATATAATGTTGTTGTGGTAATAGGTACATAGCCATTAACACGTTGACTGAACCACCAAGAACGGTAACTCCTTGGTATTAGAATAACGTTTCAAATACGTCGTACCAACGTACACATTATGGTGAACGTGTTTGTACATAATACATAAAATCCATCAACTATGTGAATAACATAATAACTTTATACATATGACACAATGATAACGTTCATACCCTGTGCGTGACACTGGGGTGTAGAAGAGCCACGCCTCCAAGAGGAATATACTGCTGCTACAAGAACAAAGCAAACCAAAGTCTCAATATTCTAAATATGTATGTATACAAATCACAACAATCAATAGCTATGGTTCGGTACTGACGTAACTATGTGTAAGCCACATTAGGTCATACCCAAAATCAATCACACATTCAATCATTCTGCATCGTAAGTACAATGCAAACCAAGTGCGCTATGGTTATAATGCACAATAAATAACCTATGCATAAACATCATTCAAATAAACAAAGTATCATAGTTTTAAGCATGATCGTTATTTACTATATCACTGCAAGATTGTCTACTTACCTTGGCATAATATTTACAATTGCACAAATATACTCTAACCTATTTTATTATCATGAAGAACATTTAATTAGCACTAATAACATTGTTATTTACTACAACATATATAAAATACTTGAAATATTGTTCCTACCTTTAGATCGGACGTGTTAGTTGTTTTATGCTCTGAACTGCGATCGGATTGAAGTGAAGTGCAATGGCTGACGTGCAAGTAATGTTTAGTGTTTTAAAAGAACCAATCAACACAAGGGGCCAAGCAAGTCAAAGGGCACAACACAAGCGATGACACAATCTCTTGACACCCCTTATACCCGTAATGGACTAGGCAAGATCTAAAAATAACCATAGACTAACGCTTAAAAATGATACTGCTTGCGTTAAAACTATAAACAATGACAACTTCAAACGAACCAAACCTTACATGACTTCATACCTGCCACAATATTCTAGGTGAGGCTGACTACTATTTGAACGTCCCTCGTAGTTATACCCGTTAGAACACCCACCGACCTCTCCGACTCTACATGCATGCAAGTGTGTTAGATATACCTGTTAGAAACCCAAGAGTAGAGTAGACTGGCGTTTATGACTTAACCATTGGAGGCACAAATGTTAATGACTTTGGTACTTGGACGTCTGGTAGTAATGTTATTTACAATGTAAATGTCTGTGGCCTGACGCAACACGCCATAAGACGGCAGTCTGTGATGAAACAAGAATATGAGGTGATCTACAAGCTGAGTGAAGTATAAAATAATGTGTTCTTAAATCTACAAAATCCCAACATACTGAAAATGCAACGCATTTTCGACAAAAGTCAAAGTCGATGCTAAAACAAACATATCTGGGCATCATATATGTAGATCACCGCATGCTTCCTTGTACTTAGACTCCAAAGACGGTGCCACTTATGTATCAGAATAAAATATAATGGTCATTCATATACATATGGAGAAGTGGTGCCTTTTTTGTTGCCGACGAAAGTGGGTCACTCTACTATAAAGATTATCATTATTTACCATACTATAACTATTTCTCGTGAAATAAAAACTCACCCCCATAATACTGCCACCCACTCTCGAACATACCATCACTGGTTTGGTCAAAAGCTTCTGAGTGGAGTCTACACGTTTTGGTGAGAGGGTTGTACAAGACCAGGTTACACAAAACCCGCCACTGACACCGAGAAAAGCATTCAGCCCTCATGTCCACCTGGTTCATCTCTTCTATCAGGCTCCCGGTAAACACCAGATCATCCATCTCAGGCCTCCAGTGGAATGTCACATTGGTGCAAGTGTCCATATTGTACACACATGGATACAGAATATGAAGTAAAACGACACATATTTCCAAAATGTTCACTGACTGTAGAAACACCATTGCCTGTCACTGAATGCAATCGTCAAGGCTGCTGCTGGTAACTCTCCAAACACCGTCAACAATGTGTCTTATTATTACCTCTCAGAACTATCCTTCTCTCGCTGAAGATGTCACTTATTACCTCCGGGACATACACACTTAACGTCATGACGTCTTTACAAAAGAAACATTAACACACTTGAAAACATCAATATGAAAACAGCCAGTGGAGAATCAATAAATTATGGATTATTATTACAATCCTTGCGAAGACCTTATTAAAGGAATGGTGTAGACGTTTCCAGTTAATTCCTCTTCTGGTTAATGAAAAACACATACAAAAACGCCAAAAAGAATATATTTGCTGTTCGATTTCCAGATTTTGTGAGTGAGTGAGTGAGTGAGTTTAGTTTCACGCCGCACTCAGCAATATTCCAGCTATATGGCGGCGGTCTGTAAATAATCGAGTCTGGACCAGACAACCCAGTGATCAACAGCATGAGCATCGATCTGCGCAATTGGGAACCGATGACATGTGTCAACCAAGTCAGCGAGCCTGACCACCCGATCCCGTTAGTCGCCTCTTATGACAAGCATAGTCGCCTCTTACAACACGCATGGGTTGCTGAAGACCAATTCTAACCCGGGACCTTCACGGGTCCCAGATTTTGTAAGTAGTTTATAAAGAAGTAAACGTGTTTACCCTGTAGAGCTGTGCTAGTTGAGTTTCGCAACACGGCGTGAATCCACATTCATCTCAACGTCAAACTGGAAACAAAGGTTGTTCATTTGTACCATTCCATGACGGAATTCCATGGTATTCCAAACACAGTGATTCCGAGGTTTGGATCAGTACTTGCCCAAACAACATCAGAGCAAATAAATGTGAAGTGAAAGTAGAGAGTGCATAGAACCCCATCAGCACTGACTGACCTGGCGCTTTATTTCTACGAAGTTGATACAACAGTCGTAGATTCTATCGCGAAATACAAATTATTAGCTTGCACCTACATTATCAAACTATTTCTTCAGATTCATATTGTAGTATTAACACATTTAGTTTACTTGTTATGATAGAGAGAATAAACCATTGACATTTTGCCAGCAAAACCTTCTACCTTTCATGATTGGTTATCCTATCCTTTATCGAGTTGTGTCAACAGTAAATGTTTTAAGTTGAGATCAAGAAAACATCATAATCATTTAGAATGATGAAAACTGTCAGTTTCCGAAGCAAGAATTTATAACTTCAGTCATGTCAATAATTTCTTTTCCATTCTTGTGGGTCAGGCTAGCGTTCCTGAATTTGACACAAACTCACCATTACTTTCTCTCTTTGGTATGAAGAGGGGAAGTGGATCGACCGTAATTTACAATCTTCAGACACAGAGAGTGAATACATCATGTACGTCTTGATTAGAGCAGAGTGTAATAACTGATGTTCTGTAGTATCATTAATGAATAAGGTTACATACAGATAATCACAAGTATGTCCCGAAACATTCAAAGGCAATTTAAATTTACCACGATTTTTATATGTAGCATTTTTGTCATTTTAATTTTGGCTCAATTTGACCAAAATCGCCAGCTGCTGAACGGTTGATATCAATCCAGTTGGGCTCCATGCAGGTAGCCAAAGAACCGTAAGTCCCCTTGGTCCCTAGTATGGTGATCAGCCTTCAGTTGCATGTGATCTAATGCCCATTTTTATATTGTACTGTTGTCTATAGTGATTTTTCTTTTATGATAACGTACTAGTTTTAGATTAGGAGCTGTGATACTCTAATATTTACTGTCCTTCGATCACATATGTTTTTATGTTCTCAATTTATTGATTTTAATGTTGATATAACTTAAATTGTTGGCTTTAATGTTGCCGATGTGGCGTCAACATTACCTCACTCACTCACTTGGTTAGAGGAGAGTGTAATAACTGCTGTTTTGTAGCAACATTAATGAATAAGGTTACACACACATATGCATATCTGTCACTTTTGTAATGGAAAGAACGAGCGCCTAGTATTTTCAAAGCTGATTTAACTGGTCATCATATTTCTTAATTATATGCGTTTCTTTTTCACATTTACTACTAAAGTCTGTGATACCTGTACGGCAGGTCCCTTCTCGGGTCATTTCTAGTTTCCAATGCTTTGTGTTTATCAGGCTCACAGCTATTTTTGTTCCTTTACACGTCATTATGTAAAAGTCGGCCACATCTGGATGATAACATCCGTCAACGTTGTTGTACATAACGGGAGGAGGAGGTTTATGAATGAAAGTATACCCAAATAATCACACCTTAGTTTCCAAATTAAATAAAGAAATATTCAGATATTCCGTATACATAGTGTGTCACGCAAACATAAATTTATAATGAATATCGCTTGTATTCAGAGGGGGGACCAATTGATTTGGAACAAGTTACGCCATACTCTACGGACGAGAACACCAGTTTCTTTCGTTTGCATATTTCCCACACCCAATCTACGCTTCCTGATTTCAATGTATGAAATATGTTTTCAAACAATGATATTGATTAATTCTAAAGTTGCAGACTGAGGTGACATAGATCCATGATGATCCCGACACTCGATATTCCCAGTGATGTCACCCTGTTGAGTGAAGTCAACCGAAAGGTATAAATCGTGGGAGCGTGATGGCGGGTGTGGGTGTGTCAGGGTTATTTTTGTATTATTTTAAACTGCCCCGTGTATTGAACAGGCAGGGGTGTGTGTGTGTGTGTGTGTGTGTGTGTGTGTGTGTGTGTGTGCTTGCATTGACTTAACTTCGAGGACCTCATTTTGAAAGAACACCAACACTCCGAGGACATTTTTCTTAGAGAGGACTTGCACACGGGTCCTCAGATTGAAATGTCATTTTCGGCATCCTGGGGTCCCAAAAATGCTACAGAATAAATTTCAAGCGAGTCCTCATGATGGGCCATATATAAGATATGTGATACACACCATTGTGCGCTTATACACAACTTACTGCCTTGGTTAAAAAAAGTCTAGATGTGTGCTTAGATTATTAACCAATCACATAATTCCTTATCAAGGTCCAATCAGAGAGCCTGTTACAGTAAACCAATCGCTAACTTCATTGAAAAACCCGACACTGCGAGGACCTGTCTACGAAATACCGTCGATGTCAAGCCTACTAAAAAAACTTTCCCACTGTTCAAAAACACGCAGAAAAGCCCACATGAATCGTGGAAATGGCAACATAAACATATTACCTCGCTACTGAAACAGTAAAAACGGCAACGAAAGACTATGAAACTGCAACATTTTTATATCAGCAAACTTTGACCTCTACTGCGCTTGCGCATTACGATCCGCGCTTCTTCCAAAAATCCGAACAACCGTAAATCGCCCTCGCGTAGAAAAAGTATTGAATATGTCGAAATAGTTACTGTCAATCATTTCATACGAATGGTAAGTAAACCAAACAAGTGTGCACACAAGTATGATGATGATAAATGCCAAAAACACACGCCTTCATGTCAAACACAAATCAAGGTCCTCACAATGTCGGCCTCTTAAATTTGGTAGCGTCATCATCAGAGAATAATCAAGATCAGCTATATCTGCCGTAGACTAACATTTTGTCTCACAGTTATGGGATAACTTGCGCATTCTACTGAAAAGTAACGTATTAATTTATGAAATTCCCTCAATGAGTACTTTGGAATTTCTTGAAACTTGCGTATTTGACATACAAGTTAAAGAATATTCCCAACCAAATTTCTCCTTAACATCATTGATTACGCAGTGAGACGCACATAGGATTAATACATATACGATTTCTATGTAAAGGTTGTTAATTAAGAATTTAATTTTCTAGCTGGGCCAAATTAGTATTAAATAGCGAAAGCACTACTAAACTGGAAATTCCCTGTTTAAAAATAGATTGCCATTCAGCCAATCAGGTACAAATGTCATTACCTTCTTATAGGGGTAATTGTAATCACACTGACATTGCTACCTGTCAGCTCTCGCGTAACGCACCAAGGTACTCAGTCACAATGTTGGCATTGTAGGAACAAAAATTACACCTGAGGTCTCATGTCGCACACACACATACTACGGTCTTCATAAATCTGGCTAGTGAACGCAAAAATGAAATACAAAATTGATTAATAAATCAAACTTCAGAGGTAAACAGATACACCTAAACACACTTATTATCTCTGTATAATTTGTTTCGTGTCAGTTGTGTTTTGAGTTATAATTTTAAAATCGTAGCTCAAAAAACTGATAAAAGTATACATTGGTGGTACACTGTGACAATAGAAAAAGTCAATACACAAGGAGACCATTTTGCAAACGTATTCCATTAATGTTGAAACTGTTTTCCGTGCTATGAATTTGAGTTGGCCCACAGGCAAAACATCCTATTGGATGTCATAACTGATTTAATTTACGAAGACCATATGCTACACGAAAATGACACTGAAGTCTTTGGAAATGACACCATTGGGAACTCACTTCTGTGCACAGACGGAGAGGGGCGGGATAGCTCAGGTGGTAGAGCGTCGGCCTTCAGCCTCCCCGCCTTGAGTGCACAAAGCTGAAGTACCCGACATCGATTCCCGCGAGCGGCAGGCAATATCTCCGAAGGGAAGAACAGTTCTCCAGTCGGTGAAATTAGGGGTGCAATGTTGTATCGCTGGAATGCGTGCAGCACCACCCTTGCTCCGTCAGAGACCAGCCTCGGCGCTCTGGTCTTACCACATAGCACGACCACAGGGGTTAAATCCAGCTATGTAGGTTCTCCTCCAGCAGTATATCTGACCGTCGCCATATAACTGGGTTATTGCTGAGTGCGACGTTAAGCCCTACTCACTCACACTATATACAACACAATAGGTCAAATGTGATACTATATACAATATGGTATGTCAGATGTGGGGCTATGTACAACATGGTTTGTCAGATATGGGCTGTATACAACCTGATATATCAGTTGTTTTCGCAGTATACAACATGATATGTTAGATATGGCGCTATATACAACATAATAAGTCGGATGTGTATGCAATATACAACATGTTGGTTGTGGCGCATTATACATGATAGATCAGAGGTAATGCACTATAAAATAAGATATGTTGGATATGACACAATATACAGCATATGTCAGATGTGGCGATATAAACAATATGATGTGTAGTATATGATGCTACATACATGACATGTCGGACGTAATGCTATATACTTTATGATATGTCGGATATGACGCCATATATAACATGATATTTCGGATGTTGCGCTATGTACAACATATGTCTGATGTGACCCCATATACAATACATTGCTTTGTCTCATATGCTGCATGGTGCGCTATAATAAACATATGTTGGATGTGGCAGTGCACTCTGTGCAAAGACGACTTATTCTTAACGTTTCGAATAGATGTAATGTATCTGTATGAGACATAAACATTATAAAGTCCTTCAGCTGTCGACTTTGCACAAATGGAGACAGAAATGACACAGTGATCACATTACAGATGAAGGTCCTCACAAGGTACGCTATATCTGAAACAGACAGTAAACACATGTCCTCATGTCATAGACATATCACATTCCTTACAAAGCATATGACTGAAGATAGCAACTGACAAATAAATGGCATTTTTCAATATGTACTGCCCCACAGGCCATATTTGAATTGGCTCGGAGCTCTTCAGTCAAACTTTGGTGTCACTCATTGGCAGCAATATGCATGCCAAGATTCAGCTTCTTGTTGGGTGAAGTAGTTTCAGAGACATCTGGAAAATGGACTGTGGAAATCCAGAGGTCAAATCGAGGTAAAAGTAGAAAAACTCAGCAAAACCTGTCACATGTTATTTGGACAGCTGTAAACTCAATCTTTAAAAAAACTTGCTATGAAGATAACTGGCATTTTCGTTATGACCACCATATTTTAAAACTAACTTTGGTGACCTCATGATGGACAGGAATATGCATGCAAGCTTTCAGTTTTAATGGTGGTGTGGTTTTGACGATGTTTATGTTCAGATGATGCCGTTGACAGAAAAGCAGGCCACAATATAACCTAAGACTTCGTTTAGGAGAGCCAACAACTGCAAAATGCACAGCCTTATAGTAGCGTAAATGTACACTGCCCATTTTACTTTTGGAGAATCTGCACATCAAAATGTCATAGCTGTGCTGGATCTAGAACCTGACTAGAGACGCTCATGTGGACTTGCCAACTTGATATTTTTCTGAATAAATACAAGTCTTTTGCATTAAACAATGATGACAAGACTTTTCGTGAGTCTTTTCCATGTCAAAAGACCCCAAAACTCCATCTAGAGCCAACCCCAGTCATAGTGTTGTCCTGTCTCATGGTATCTTTTGAAACAGGACATTTCAATAAATTGCGTGTCCAATAAAGACTTGTGTAATAATCTTTGACAGACTAGTTTAAAACTCATCTTTCTCAAAACTGAACATCTGAAGACAGAATAGTCTATCACCCACTCCATTAGAAAGACACAAAGAAGACACTTATTGTTTTTATTGCTGCAATGTGAGGCTCATGTGGTTATAATGCAAAACTTATCTTTATTGGCTTTTCAGCAACACTATCAATGGAGCTTTTGTAAGATAAAACAAAATCATCGCAATGTTCACTTAATATAAACCAGAACACAAATAATAAGGCCGTAAAGTCTGGATGTTGCAGAAATTAGCAAGTCAGATTACAAATGCAGAGAGTGTAGGTTTACCTTCTGCCATAGAACCACAGTCCTACAAACATTAGGATGGAGTTCAATGTCGCTAAGTGATAATACTCTTGGTTCACAAGTACTAACTGTTGCTCATTGGTCTCACTACGCCACAGAGCAATGGTGATAGTGCAGGCTATCCTTCACCCAAACAATTCCTCAGACACACTAGCTCTATTTATTCCAGTGCAAAAATAACAGTGTCTTTTTCAGAAAACTAAATCTTTAATGTATGAAACAAATGGCAGAGTCTTGTTCACTATGATGACATATCCAATTCTGTTCTGACAAAACTTGTCAACCAAGTACCACTCAAGGACAGTTCTAACTTGTGTATAAAGCTGTCCAAAACAATGAACAAACTGATCAGTTTCAGAAACAAATGACGCACTTACTTGCACTGATGTTCAGATTCATCATTTTCAAAGAAAATGTTAATAAACCCATTGAAAGAACATCTAAAATGCAAAATGCATAACTTGGCGTGTTCTGACGTGTGTATAAAGAGTCTTTGATAAAACAAAACTGAGGTTTTGAAGTGATTACAAACATGACAATTTCAATACTCAGCTAAATCTGTCCTCCTTAAAAAACGCTTTGAAAAAGATGATATGAAACATTATGTTGCTCGCTCGCCTTGGTGCAGGTTGCATTTCTCTATTCTTTTAGTGTGCACATATAGCTATTACTGCTGATCATTATGTTGGTGTGCAAAATGCATACATATTGCAGACATTTCAATTGATTTAGTGGCATGCTGGTGTTTATCTTCGGTAGGCCTGTAAATGTTCTTTATTACATGTCATTGTCATGGACAGATTGCACTGCAGTAACATCATTACAAGGACAGTGACAAAATGCAGTTCTCATACCACTACAAAGCAATGACCAGTTAAAACACATCATGAAAAACTCCATTGTGAGAGAAGTTATGACCATGCAGCTGATTAGCCATAATAAACAAAAATTCACCCAGACAAAGAGTAATATCTATCTGTCAAATTTACCACTTATAGAAACTGTACATTATTCTTGGTGCACCAGTCAACTGAAAAAATAGTACCAAAGCACTAAAGCTAAAACTGACACACATGCCTTACTGCAATACTTTGAACATATATATTATGAAAATAGATGTGGTTCACAATTAAAGGTGAACATGGCAAACTCGGGGTAAAATCTGAAAATACCACAATTCTGTCAAGTATTTTTCTGGAGTTGCTACCAACCGTTCATACAACAAATTCCAGCTCATTTGTTTCAAAATCAGGTGATATATGGCCCATGAGAGTAACATTTTGGATATGGGTGCCACATTTGACCTTACCTGGAATGCCTTGAACTTACTTCAGTGTCTTCATGGGTAAGGGTATGTTATGTCTTAGCTTCATCAGTCTAATGCTTTCAGAAACCTTTAATAGACAACTGTAAAATAGGCGTGGCACAAGTCAAAAGGTCAACATATATTTGCAAACTCATAAATCTCCCTAGATTAGTTTCTTAGCTACCTACTGGATACACAGGGGCATTTCTGCTCATTTTCTATTAAAAACAGCCAACAAGTGACACCAACAGGAATTTTCAATGTGGCAGTCATTTTTTTAAATCGGATCAGAATGTGTATGGTGAGGTTAGGGTCGAAAGTGAAAATAGTCACAAGAACTGCCAGATACATTCTCTCTTTCTACATTGCATTTGTAAATCCTTTATCTTCATAAGTGCTGAAACAGCTGAGCAATGGCACAATATGACATTTTCACAATTGTTGGCAGCCATAGCAGATATATGAAAATCGATCAGAAGTCTTGCACAAAGTTTGGTTCCTTCATTAGTGGGAGCATTGCATGCAAAGTTTAGTTTTACCTGTTAACTTGTTGTTGAGCACATGTAGACGGCTTTTCTCATCTAAGCAATGTGTGACCAGAGGTCAGACAAGGTAACAAGCGAACTTATCATAAATCCCATCGGGTATTATGTTTTTACTACCTTACACCTATGCTTCTATACAATTCAAGCTTAATCCCTGCTGAAGTAGCTGAGCACTGGAACCAAATGACATTTTCATTATGACCATCTCTGAAACTTCAACATGATTTTTTACGATCCTACCAGGAAATATGGATTGTCCACAGGTTAAATGAAAATCAAACAAAAATCTCATCTATGTTCAGATTGCAGCTTTTAATTGTGCAATTATCAAATTTCAGCTCACTCACTCCATAAACAAGGGCCATCAGGAGATAGCATATCCACTCAGTCCCACAAAATGTACATCAGTAGGAGCATAGAACAAGAACGAAAAGGCCAAAATGTCTACAGTGCAAAACTTAGCACTTCACACATTGTTGGTAAGTGAAGAAAGTTTCATGAAAATATATCAAATAGTTGTCATTGTATATCCAATACAAACAATACACCCCAAATGAACCTAAGTCAAACAGAAAGGTCAAAAAGATCAAATAGCAAAAGGCACTACTCCAGTACACTTGATATGTGTAGAAGGTTTCATGAAAATCTATCAAATGGTTTTCAAGTTATACTCTGGACAATACAGTCCCACATAGCAAAATAAATTGCTTTAGTACTTCGTTGTTTGATGTAGAAAGTTTTGCAAAAATAAGTTTTTTGAGATCTGTTGTGTAAACGAAGCATAACGCCAAATAGGGACGAAATCCAACTTGTATCAATGAAACTAAAACACTAAGAAGTTATAAATTTCTAAATATCAAAAGGCACAACTACAGTATGTTATAAAAGTGTGTACCAAGTTTCATGAAAATATGAATGTTTCGTTAGATCTGCTCTCCATTATTTGCGAGGGGGATAACAAATGTCTAATGAAGCTAAAACACGTTTTCAATATGATTGCCACAGCGATGACAACAGAAAAAGCAGGCCACAACATAAACCTAGCTGTCTTTGTTCATATGAACTAATAAAAACAATAATGTCATGATCATTTTCCATGCAACACAAAACTATTCAAAACTATTACGTGAACATTTCAAACTCACTCATCAAAACCTGGTCTATTATATCCAGTTCAGCATAACTAATTTGTGTCTGACATTTCTGTGCAAAACAATGGATATTTTTCACAATATACATGGTAAGTATCTTCAAGTCAACATATTTCCATGGAAATAAAATCATGTTGTAGAAAGTTTTTTTTCTCAAAAGATAAGTGTTTAATACTGCATATAAAAAGAAAGAAAACTGATTATGAATAGACACAAAAATGAATGTTACCTTCTGCATCTTACCTCCTACTGATGGAAATTAGGTCAGGCTTGAAAATCAAGTGTTCTCTGTTACAATGACATGTGAATGTAAGAGCAATCTTTATCAAAATAACATTTCACATCAACACAATGGTGATTTTGTACGAACGAGAAATATATCAAGGTCCTCACAAAGAGGTTGTTGTGCAGAAACCAAACATACATCACATAAGTCCTCTTGTCTCACACACATCAAGGTCCTCACAATGGTGGCACTGTAGGAATGCAGAAATAAAGCACACAAGTCCTCGTGTCACACATACATCAGGGTCCTCACAATGTTGGCACTGTAGGAAGGCAGAAGTAAAGCACACATGTCCTCGTGTCACACACATATCAAGGTCCTCACAATGTTGGCGCTGTAGGAAGGCCGAAATAGAACACACATGTCCTCGTGTCACACACACATCAAGGTCCCTACAATGTTGGCGCTGTAGGAAGGCAGAAAAAAAGCACACATGTCCTCGTGTCACACACTTATCAAGGTCCTCACAATGTTGGCGCTGTAGGAAGGCAGACATAAAGCACACATGTCCTCGTGTCACACACTTATCAAGGTCCTCATAATGTTGGCGCTGTAGGAAGGCAGAAAAAAAGTACACATGTCCTCGTGTCACACACTTATCAAGGTCCTCACAATGTTGGCGCTGTAGGAAGGCAGACATAAAGCACACATGTCCTCGTGTGACACACTTATCAAGGTCCTCACAATGTTGGCGCTGTAGGAAGGCAGACATAAAGCACACATGTCCTCGTGTCACACAATTATCAAGGTCCTCACAATGTTGGCGCTGTAGGAAGGCAGACATAAAGCACACATGTCCTCGTGTCACACACACATCAAGGTCCTCACAATGTTGGCGCTGTAGGAAGGCAGAAATAGAACACACATGTCCTCGTGTCACACACACATCAACGTCCTCACAATGTTGGCGCTGTAGGAAGGCAGAAAAAAGCACACAAGTCCTCGTGTCACACACTTATCAAGGTCCTCACAATGTTGGCGCTGTAGGAAGGCAGACATAAAGCACACATGTCCTCGTGTCTCACACATATCAAGGTCCTCACAATGTTGGCGCTATAGGAAGGCAGAAATAGAACACACATGTCCTCGTGTCACACACACATCAACGTCCTCACAATGTTGGCGCTGTAGGAAGGCAGAAAAAAGCACACAAGTCCTCGTGTCACACACTTATCAAGGTCCTCACAATGTTGGCGCTGTAGGAAGGCAGACATAAAGCACACATGTCCTCGTGTCACACACTTATCAAGGTCCTCACAATGTTGGCGCTGTAGGAAGGCAGAAAAAAAGCACACAAGTCCTCGTGTGACACACACATCAAGGTCCTCACAATGTTGGCGCTATAGGAAGGTAGACATAAAGCACACATGTCCTCGTGTCACACACACATCAAGGTCCTCACAATGTTGGCGCTGAAGGAAGGCAGAAATAAAGCACACAAGTCCTCGTGTCACACATACATCAAGGTCCTCACAATGTTGGCGCTGTAGGAAGGCAGACATAAAGCACACATGTCCTCGTGTCACACACAAATCAAGGTCCTCACAATGTTGGCGCTGAAGGAAGGCAGAAATAAAGCACACAAGTCCTCGTGTCACACATACATCAAGGTCCTCACAATGTTGGTGCTGTAGGAAGGCAGACATAAAGCACACAAGTCCTCGTGTCACACACACATCAACGTCCTCACAATGGTGGTTTTGTAGGAATGAATAAATGCAACACTCAAGTCCTCATTTCACAAACACAGACACCGAGATCCTCACATTGGTGGTTTTGTATGTCTTCATGTAAACTACTTTGGTTTGTACAGTCCGGTATAGTCTGGGACAAGATAGTACTTTTGTGTTGGCTGCTGGTTTCCTTTTTAGATATGATGTGTTCAAACCAAGTTATACTTTTTATGTATGCAACGTGAGGACTCATGTAAGCACATGTCAACTATCATGCGTTCTGAGGACTTGGCGCAGTGCATGATAGGTAATGTCCTTGGTTTGCACGTTCTCACAAGTCATGCAACTGAGGAAACATGCCTATCTCTAAAACCATCTACATTTCAAGTCAAATAAACCGATGATGTTGTTAATGGTGACGAGGGACGAAGGTTTACATAAAGAGATCCTGTGTACCGCTAACAGAAACAAGGGTCCTCGGAAGTGGGGTTCCAGTGTTAGGCCTTGACAACGTTGTTGATACGCGTATGTGTGTCTGTTTGTGCGTGCCTGCGTGAGTGTGTGTGTGTTTGTTTGTAGTTCGAAGTAACATCGGGTTGTCGTATCTGGTGATAACATGATCAATACACTTGTGTTCGCCTGTTCAAGCGTACGTCTATCTTTTCTCTTCCTGTTGTTTATCGTATCTAAATATCCGTCTTGCAGGCACCCATGAAAGGCCACCTCCTCGTGGTGGGTGCTGGGTCACGCTAAGCGCCTTTCAACCCCCCCGTTGTGGACCCGGGGGGGATATTTTGGTCCACCAACCCGTTTGCCGTGGGTTGCGCCCCTGTGTCGGTGGAGGACGGGATTCTGGTGGTTGAGGGCAGGGGCTCCAGGAACAGCGTTCCTTTGCCCAATACACCACTTCGACCCTTACTTCACCTAGACGGGTGGTTGAACTGGCCCGGTTCAATCAATCGGCTGGTCACGCCGAGCCCTGTGGTATGCATTTTTGCTATGTCTTGACTCGGTATACTTGTTTTGAATACTATCTGTGTTCATAAAGTTATTTAATATTCTTGCCTAGAGCTCATGCCCAGAAGGCGGTGGCTCATGGGCCAATCTGGTTTATCCTCTGGATTAACTGGAGTATATCATTTCTGTAACCCTTTGGTGTCAGTTTGCTGGAACACCGCATACGTATGACATCGCTCTTGTTGGCGCTCCATGGTGGGCAGGGACCAGATTTGATGAACCAATACACAATTCACTATGGGTAAACAAAATCCAAAAAAAACCAAAACGGCAACTTTCCGAATCTGATTCTGAGCTTGACTCTGATGAAGATGATGTGGTTACTAAACTGCTATATTCTGAAAGGGATTCTTGGCCACGCTTTCTTGTTCTGGAAGCAAAGGGTGACCGAACACTTGCTTCCTATTCACCATTTTTGTTAGAAAAGGGATTACAAGGTAAAGCAGGTGAGTTGAAAAACGTTACCAAATTACGGTCTGGAGGTCTTTTAGTTGAATGTGTCAGGAAATCGCAGGCAATTAACCTCATGACGTCAACCAAATTAGCTGACATTCCAATTACATGTTCAGCACACAAGACCCTTAACTTCTCCAAAGGTCTCATCCGTGACAGAGACCGAAGTCTCGCAGATGAATCTGTTGAAGACATTGTATCTCAGCTTAGAAGTCAAGGTGTCCTTGAGGCCAAACGATTTACATATCGTAAAGATGATCGTGTATTCCCGTCCAACACATATCTTTTGACTTTGACACCCCGGTTCTGCCAACTTCTATTAAGGTTGGATGTTTTTCCATGAGGGTGGATCTCTTTATCCCACGCCCTACTCGTTGTTTTAATTGTCAAAAGTTTGGCCATGGGCAAAATTCGTGTAGGAATAAGTTAGCTTGTTTCAGATGTGGAGAACCTGATCATGATGGCAAAATATGTACAAACACCATCAAGTGCTTACATTGCAAAGGTGACCATATGGCATCTTCAACAGACTGTCCTGTGTGGAAATATGAAGCCACTGTAACAGAAATTAAAAACTGAGAAACGACTCAGTTATGTCGATGCGAGGAAAGAAGCCAGACTACTTGCACCTGATCCAACACGTCCATCATATGCTTCAGCAGCCAAAAAGGTAACAACTGCATCTATTCTCTGTCAGACGGACCTTACTTGGGTGAAATCTGAACATCCAAAATCCCTCTCAGAAATTGAACTAATTACAGTAAGTTCCAAACCGGCCACAGATCCAGATAAGTCACCAATAAAGCAAAGAGGAACATCTTCAACACAAACGGAGTCAAATCAAAACAAATCGTTAAAATCTACTAAAGTGGACATAAAGAAAAAACAGATTCAATCTGACAGATTGCCAAAGGCATTAAAAGACACAGTGCAATTCCATAATAAATATGGATTGCTTGAAGATATGGATACTGAAGTATCCACATGTGTGAGCGCTGGTGGCCATACGCGTGGTCACTCACCGAAAAAGAAAGGTAGAGCAGTATCTCCTGTTATTGCTCCTTAGACAATTACACCGCGATGAGCCATTCCCCTAATCTAGTACAATGGAATTGCAGAGGACTTAAAATAACCTTAATGAACTACAGTTGTTAGTTCAAGACTTTAAACCGTCGGCAATATGTCTCCAAGAGACGTATCTTAAACATACTGATACATTTGATTTACGGCAGTATAGCTGTTATCATTCATTTTCTCCTCCAGGAGATAGAGCGACTGGAGGTTCGACTATATTGGTTAGACATAACATCATTCATAGTGATGTTCACCTGAATACCAATCTCCAAGCCATAGCTATTCGCCTCAGCCTGCACATTGCGTTTACTCTATGCTCTTTGTACATTCCACCCTCATCTGCCCTTCGACAAACTGATCTTCAGAATCTCTATGATCAGCTACCAAAACCCTGTATCATCATGGGCGATTTGAACGGGCACAACCCTCTATGGGGAAGTACAAGTACAAACAATAAAGGCAAGATTATTGAGGATTTTATATCTGATAACAACTTGTGTGTTTTTAATGACGACTCAAACACCTATTTACATCCTGGTACGGGAACTTATTCTACACTTGATCTGTCCCTTGCTGATTCAAATGTCTACAACGAATTTGAATGGTATGTTCATGATGACCTTTGCGGAAGTGACCACTTCCCAACTGTCCTAAAATCAGTCAAACCAGATGATAACCCACCTTTATCACGATGGAATTTTAATAAGGCCAATTGGTCTTTGTATGGAACATTGTGTATGGAAAAATTAATGCCGGAAAATTTTATAGATGTATCAGATCCGATAGAGTTGTTTTCAGCTCATTTAAATGAAATTGCTGACCAGTCAATTCCTAAGTCCTCTGCAATTCCTCACATTCGTAAACCATGGTTCAACAATGAATGTAAACAAGCAAGAAAGTGTAGGAAGAAAGCAGAAAAATACTTCCGCAGACATCCTACAGTTCATAACTTAAATAATGTTAAAATTACTAGTGCCAAGGCACGGCGAGCTTATAAACAAAACAAACGCCAGTCTTGGAGGAAATATGTTTCCAACATTAATTCGCGCACACCTATGTCTAAGGTGTGGAATATGGTCCAGCGAATAAAAGGCAAAGGCTCCAAGTCTTCTGTTAAACATCTTAAAGAAGGTGATAAATTGATAACTGGTAAGTGTGATATTGCCAATAAAATTGGTGAAACTCTTTCCAGAAATTCTTCATCATCAAATTATATCCCTGAATTTCAGAAATATAAAAATCGACAAGAAAAAAAAAGAATTAATTTTGACTCTAATAACGGTGAAGATTATAATGAAATATTTTCATTGCATGAGCTACGTACTGCTCTCGAGCAAGCTCATGATACTGCAACTGGTGAAGACAACATTCATTACCAGTTACTGAAACATTTGCCTGATTCATGTCTTTTGACACTTTTGGGAATATTTGACCATATTTGGATTTCAGGAAATTTTCCTCCTTCGTGGCACAATGCCATTGTAGTCCCCATACCAAAGCCTGGCAGGGATCATACAGATCCCTCCAATTACCGCCCTATATCGTTAACCAGTTGCGTTTGTAAAACCATGGAACGAATGGTAAACAATAGATTAGTCTGGTATTTGGAAACAAATAATCTTATCACAGATATTCAATGTGGTTTCCGAAAAAACCGAAGTACTATTGATCATTTAGTACGACTAGAATCCTATGTTAAGAATGCTCTTGTAAAATAAACAACACGTAGTATCAATTTTCTTCGATCTGGAGAAAGCATATGATACTACTTGGAAGCACGGAATTTTGAAGGATTTACATGATTTCGGTTTGAGAGGTCGTTTACCTCTTTTTATATCACAGTTTTTAAGAGACAGGCAGTTTCAAGTCCGAGTGGGTTCAACCCTGTCTGATCATTATAATCAGGATCAGGGTGTCCCACAAGGCAGTATTTTGTCTGTCACTTTATTTAGTGTTAAAATAAATAGTCTTTCTAAAGTTTTAAATGATGCAGTTGATGGATCACTTTTCGTGGATGATTTTAATGTTTCTTGTTGTGGTAAAAATATGCATACAATAGAGAGGCAGTTACAATTATGTCTTAATAAAATTCATAAATGGTGTCTTGAAAATGGCTTTAAATTTTCTAAATTAAAACTAATTGTCTACACTTCTGTAGAAAATATAAGCCTCATAAAGACCCAGAACTGTTTTAAATGGCACTCCCATCAAGGTTGTAAAAGAGGCCAAATTCTTGGGTCTCATTTTCGACTCCCATTTAACCTTTCTTCCGCATATTAAATCCCTAAAACTAAATGCCTGAAGGCACTCGATTTATTGAAAGTCGTGTCTAATTCAAGGTGGGAGGGGATCAAACTACGCTCCTACACCTTTACAGATCACTTGTCCGCTCGAAGCTTGATTATGGCTCCATCGTATATGGTGGAGCCTGTAAAAGCAACTTAAAACTCTTAGATTCAGTCCACCATCAAGGTCTGAGACTTTGTCTTGGGTCTTTAGAACTTCTCCTATTGATAGTCTCTATGTTGAGGCTGATGAGCCATCCCTACCCAACGTCGTATCAAACTCTCTTTACAGTATATAACAAAACTCCATTCTAACGAGTCTAATCCTGCATTTAACTGTGTTTTCAATCCTTCTTATGAGGAGTTGTACAACAAAAGCCTCTCTTGTTCCGCCTCTTGGTTTAAGAATTAAACCATTTCTTTCTGCTGCAGGCATTGAGCTGGAAAATATAGCTCCTTCCCGTCTTCTTTC
The DNA here is from genome assembly GCF_003918875.1 of Haliotis rubra. Classification (NCBI taxonomy): domain Eukaryota; kingdom Metazoa; phylum Mollusca; class Gastropoda; order Lepetellida; family Haliotidae; genus Haliotis; species Haliotis rubra. Next base: position 504,508 of record NW_025767316.1, read on the forward strand.
TTCTCCGCCTTGGCAATTGGTTAGGCCACAAGTTGACCTAACATTAACTACATTTAAAAAAAAACAGAAACAAATGAATTACAGTATAAACAAGAATTTAGTCAATTAAGAAATAAATATAATACATACAAATCCTTATTTACAGATGGGTCCAAGGATGGTGGCGCAGTGGCATGTGCCACTGTCATTGATCCAGAACAATATCTTCTAGAATACCCGATAACAGCTCTATATTTACAGCAGAAGCAAACGCCATATTAACGGCTCTTAAATATATTCAACGACATCCTAAACATAAACAGTACATAATCTTTTCCGATTCCCTTTCATGTCTTCAGGCTATTAAAAATATTTCTTGTAAACATCCACTTTTATTAGACATTATTGAATTGTATAATGAGCTTGCTACTGGCCAGTGCGACATCGTCTTTGTTGGTTACCCAGCCACGTTGGCATTTCTGGGAATACCATGGTTGATCTTGCTGCTAAGGCAGCACTCAACAAATCTGTGACACCACTTCTTATTCCATACTCTGATTATAAAGCTGGCATTAGAACTTACATCCGTGATCTGATGCAGAAGAAGTGGGACGCCCAAGTAGGTATTAATAAGTTACATGCAATAAAACCCTATATTGGTTACACCTACTTGGGTTGTCAGTCCAGATTTGAAGAGGTCATATGCGACGATGTCGCATTGGCCATACCAGATATACTCATGAATATTTATTGAAAGGCGAAGATCCTCCAGTTTGTATCCCTTGTGATGAAAGAATCACAGTCAAGCATGTCTTGCTTGACTGCATTGAATATTCCATCACAAGGATAAGTATTTTAATGTCAAAACATTGAAGGATCTTTTAATAATGTTAGTTCTCATTTAGTTATTGCCTTTTAAAAGAATTAGATTTGTTAACAGATTTGTAAATAGCTAAATATTTTATGATTGGAAGTTCGAATTAGTAACACAGATTGTTAGTGGCTGTATCCTCGAGGGGGTTAAAGTACTGTAAAATTATTGTCCTCCCGAGAGGGTACGTGAAGTCCCAAAACATTCAAAGTAAATTTCAACTTTCCATATTTTAATCGTAGAATATGTGTACTTTTAATTTATGGCTAGATTTATCTCAATTGCTAACAGCTGAAGGGATGATGTAAATCCAGCTAGGGCCCATGCAGGAAGCAAATGTACATGTCTCTAGTAAGTCCCCATGGTCCCCTCTAGATTCAATTACTAGTTTTACATGGTGATAATCTAGTTATTTTACTTCGTCGGCAGAATTTTATCATTTCACTTAAGATCATTTTCCAACCATTCTGAAATCTGTGACACCATCCGATGTTCCACCGTTGTCACGATGGAATTTTACTAAAGCTAACTGGACATTGTTTGAAACTCTTTGCACTAGCAATCTGAAAGCTTATTTTTCAGATGTTCCCGATGCCATAAAACTTTTTTGAAGAACTTCACAAAATAGCTGATGAATGTATCCCGAAGTCCTCTGCAGTTACGTAAACCATGGTTCAACAATGCCTGCAAACAAGCTAGGAAGGCGCGTGATAAGCCATCCAATGGTTATTTAAATAAATTTAAAATTTTAAATGCTAAAGCTCGGCGTACATTTAAACAAAATAAACGCCAATCTTGGCGAAATTATGTTTCAAAGATCAATTCACGTACACCAATTTCTAAAGTATGGAACATGATAAAGAAAATTAAAGGTAAAGGTACGAAATCAAGCATACATCATCTCAAAGATGGAGATCAATTGTTAACTGATACATTAGATATTGCTAATAAACTTGGCGAAACACTTGCAAAACATTCTTCCTCGTCAAACTATACATCCAAATTTCAAAACTACCAAAACAGCAGGAAAGGAAGACTGTTAATTTTGTTCGATAACGGGGAAGATTACAATGAAATCTTTTCTATTTATGAGCTCCACACTGCACTTGATCAAGCTCATGATACAGCTTCAGGAAGTGACAACATCCATTATCAACTCCTGAAACATTTACCAGAATCATGTTTAGAAACTTTATTAAGTCTTTTGATGACATTTGGACCTCTGGTACATTCCCTCCATCCTGGCGTGATGCGATCATTGTGCCCATACCAAAACCGGGACGTGATCATACCGATCCCTCAAATTATAGACCTATTTCTCTCACTAGCTGTATTTGCAAAACCATGGAACGCATGGTCAATAACAGATTAACTTGGTACTTAGAATCAATAATTTAATCACAAATATTCAATGTGGTTTCCGTAAAAATCGCAGTACCATTGACCATTTAGTTCGATTGGAATCATTCGTTAAGAATGCCATTGTAAACAAACAACATGCGGTGTCAATCTTTTTCGATTTAGAAAAGGCATATGACACAACATGGAAACATGGCATTTTAAGAGATTTACATGATTTTGGATTACGAGGCCGTTTACCCCAATTCATATCCAAATTTTTAACTGACAGGCAATTTCAGGTCCGCGTGGGTTCTACGCTGTCTGATCATTACAATCAGGACCAGGGTGTCCCACAAGGCAGTATTTTGTCTGTCACTTTATTTAGTATCAAGATCAACAGTTTAGCCAAGGTTTTAAATGATTCAATTGATGGATCACTTTTTGTGGATGATTTTAATATTTCTTGTCGGGGTAAAAATATGCATACTATTGAGCGGCAACTGCAATTGTGTTTAAACAAAATAGATAAATGGTGTCTTGAAAACGGCTTTAAATTTTCTAAATCCAAAACTAATTGCATACATTTCTGTCGTAAATACAAACCACATAAAGACCCAGAACTATTCCAAAATGGAACACCCATCCAAGTCGTTAAGGAGGCCAAGTTCTTGGGACTTATTTTCGATTCCCATTTAACTTTTTTTACCGCATATTAAATCACTTAAAGCTAAATGCCAGAAGGCTCTTGATCTGTTAAAAGTTGTTTCTAATTCAAATTGGGGGAGGGGACCAAGCTACCCTCCTTCACCTATATAGATCACTGGTGCGATCTAAACTAGATTATGGTTCCATCGTATATGGCGGTGCCTGCAAAAGCAACCTTAAACTACTTGATTCTATTCACCACCAAGGTCTCAGACTTTGTCTTGGATCATTTAGAACCTCTCCAGTTGATAGTCTCTATGTTGAGGCAGATGAGCCTTCGCTTTCCCAACGCCGTATTAAATTATCCTTACAATATATTACTAAACTATATTCAAACGAATCTAATCCTGCATTTAATTGTGTCTTCAATCCTCTTTATGAGGATTTGTATAACAAAAAGCCTTCTCTTGTTCCGCCTCTTGGGCACAGAATTAAACCATTCCTTTCTGCTGCTGGCATTGAGCTGGAGAATATATCTCCTTCTCGTCTTCTTTCTTCTCCTCCTTGGCAATTGGTGAGGCCAGAAGTTGACTTAACATTAACCACATTTAAAAAATCCGAAACTAATGATTTACAATATAAACAAGAATTTAGTCAATTAAGAAACAAATATCATACCTATAAATCCTTATATACAGATGGATCCAAGGATGGTGGCGCGGTTGCTTGTGCCACTGTCATTGGGTCCAAAACAATATCTTCCAGACTATCAAATGACAGTTCAATTTTCACAGCTGAAGCAAACGCCATCTTAACAGCTCTTAAATATATTAATAAACACCGTAAATATAAACAATATATAATATTTTCTGACTCTCTCTCTTTCTTGCCTTCAGGCAATTAAAATCTCTCTTGCAAACATCCACTTTTAATTGAAATAATCGAATTATATAATGATCTTGCTACTGGCCAATGCGACATCGTCTTTTGTTGGTTACCCAGCCACGTTGGCATTTCTGGGAACACAATGGCTGATCTTGCTGCCAAGGCAGCACTCAACAAATCTGTGACACCACTACTTATTCCATACTCTGATTGCAAAGCTGCTATACGATCTTATATTCGTGATCTGATGCAAAAGAAGTGGGACACCCAAGTAGGTATCAATAAATTACATGCAATAAAACCCTATATCGGTTACACTTACTTGGGTTGTCAGTCCAGATTTGAAGAGGTCATTATGCGACGATGTCGTATTGGCCACACTAGATATACGCATGAGTACCTATTAAAAGGTGAGGATCCTCCGTTTTGTATCCCTTGTGATGAACGAATCACGGTCAAGCATCTCTTGCTTGACTGTGTTGAGTACTCCATCACAAGGGATATCTATTTCAAATCCCGAACTATGAAGGATCTTTTTACTAATGTAAGTCCTCATTTAATTATTGCTTTTTTAAAAGAATTAAATTTGTTAACAGATTTGTAAATAGCTAAATATTTTATGATTGAAAGTTTGAATTAGTAACATAGATTGTTAGTGGCTGTATCCTCGAGGGGGGTTAAAGTACTGTAAAATTATTGTCCTCCTGAGAGGGTACGTAAGTCCCAAAACATTCAAAGTAAATTTCAACTTTCCGTTTTTTAATCGTAGAATATGTGTAATTTTAATGATATGTCTTAATTGCTAACGGCTGAGGGGATGATATAAATCCAGCTAGGGTCCATGCAGGTAGCCAAGGTACTGTGAGTCCCCATGGTCCCTAGTATGGTGATCGACCTTCAGTTGTTGGCGATCTATAGCCTGTTTTTATCTTGTATTGTCCTAATAGCGCTATTAGTTTTAACCTTCCACACTAGTTTTAAATCTAATTGTGATATTCTAGTTGTTTTACTGCCCTTCGTTGGCAGGTTTTATAATATATACATATTCCATTACAATGTAAAATGTTCTCGTCACGATATGGCTGAAATATTGCCGATGTGACGTTAAATATTAACTCACTCACTCACTCACTCACTTAAATTGTTGATAGATTTATAACTTGCTTTAGTCACGATATGGCTGAAATATTGCCGATGTGACTTTAAATCTTAACTCACTCACTCACTATCCGTCTTGCACTCAATGTAGGTCACCATTACCCGATTGCCTACTAATATCCATACATTAATATACACACGGGCTGGTTGTTTGTTGACATCTACCAAGACAAATGTGAGGCGTTAAGCACTAGAGAGCTCACACCCACACCACCACAACACCCCACCCCACCACACCACACCCCAGCATACCACCCCACCCCCACACCACACCACACCACCCCACACCCCCATCCCACCACACCAAACCACAACACCCCACCCATACCCACCCCACTCAGCCCACCCCACCACACCACCACACCACCCCACAACCCGACCACACCACCACACACCACATCCCACACCACCCCACCACCCCACCACCCCCACCACACCACCACCCCACCACCACACCTCACACCACCCCACCACACCACCACAACACCAAAACACCCCACCCATCCCCACCCCAACCCACCCCACCCAACCGCACCACCACCCCACACCACCACACCACCCCCCCACCACCCCACCACACCACACACCACACCACACCACCACACCCACCCCCCACCCCACCCCAGCATCAGCACCAACATCATACCACTTCTGGTTTACACCGGTCTAATCCCCTGAGTTCTGCCCCATGAATATACCCCTGTGTATGTTTATGCTGCGCCGCATGCTGTCTGGTGGTTTCACTGCTGTCAACTCTTCTCTTATTTAACATATCTTTAAAAACATGCCACCAGGAAATAAGAAAACGTATGAAAATATGTGAATGTCGTCCCATTATAGAACTTCCGGGGTTTGCAGTAGCTATACCAGGTGTCACGTGACTGCGGCGACAGCAGGAAGAAGAAAACATGCATGTATACAACGACACTCATCTTCCGTCACTGTTCGTGTATTTAAACGACATCGTGCATCTAAACGAAAATTGGAATACAATCTGGGGTATCTTATCAGTCGGTGGCAAATTCATATAGATGAGTGGAGCGACAGCATGTCACTGGCTGCATGTGGTACACAATTAGAATAGCATGCACCATTAATATAAACATCATTGCCACGGGACATCACGTAGTGCATTATGTCCAACCATTACTGAACTGTGTGCAGCATTTGTGTCAATATGTCCTACCATTACTGAACTGTGTGCAGCATTAGTGTCAGTATGTCCAACCATTACTGAACTATGTGCAGCATTAGTGTCATTATGTCCTACCATCACTGAACTGTGTGCAGCATTAGTGTCATTATGTCCAACCATTACTGAACTATGTGCAGCATTAGTGTCATTATGTCCAACCATTACTGAACTGTGTGCAGCATTAGTGTCATTATGTCCTACCATTACTGAACTGTGTGCAGCATTAGTGTCATTATGTCAAACAATTACTGAATTGTGAGCAGCATTAGTGTCATTTTGTCCTACCATTACTGAACTGTGTGCAGCATTAGTGTCATTATGTCCTACCATTACTGAACTGTGTGCAGCATTAGTGTCATTATGTCCGAACATTACTGAACTGTGTGCAGCATTAGTGTCATTATGTCCTACCATTACTGAACTGTGTGCAGCATTAGTGTCATTATGTCCAACCATTACTGAACTGTGTGCAGATTAGTGTCAGTATGTCCAACCATTACTGAACTAAGTGCAGCATTAGTGTCATTATGTCCAACCATTACTGAACTGTGTACAGCATTAGTGTCATTATGTCCAACCATTACTGAATTGTGAGCAGCATTAGTGTCATTTTGTCCTACCATTACTGAACTGTGTGCAGCATTAGTGTCATTATGTCCTACCAATACTGAATTGTGTGCAGCATTAGTGTCATTATGTCCTATCATTACTGAACTGTGTGCAGCATTAGTGTCATTATGTCCTACCATTACTGATCTGTGTGCAGCATTAGTGTCATTATGTCCAACCATTATCGAACTGTGTGCAGATTAGTGTCATTATGTCCAACCATTACTGAACTAAGTGCAGCATTAGTGTCATTATGTCCAACCATTACTGTCCAACTGTGAACTGTGTACAGTGTCATTATGTCCAACCATTACTGAACTGTGTGCAGCATTAGTGTCAATATGTCCTACCATTACTGAACTGTGTGCAGCATTAGTGTCATTATGTCTATCCATTACTGAACTATGTGCAGCATTAGTGTCATTATGTCCTACCATTACTGAAATATGTGCAGCATTAGTGTCATTATGTCCAACCATTAAGGAACTGTGTGCAGCATTAGTGTCATTATGTCCTATCATTACTGAACTGTGTGCAGCATTAGTGTAATTATGTCTATCCATTACTGAACTGTGTGCAGCATTAGTGTCATTATGTCTATCCATTACTGAACTATGTGCAGCATTAGTGTCATTATGTCCAACCATTACTGAACTGTGTGCAGCATTAGTGTCATTATGTCCAACCATTACTGAACTGTGTGCAGCATTAGTGTCAATATGTCCTACCATTACTGAACTATGTGCAGCATTGAACTATGTGCAGCATTAGTGTCATTATGTCCAACCATTACTGAACTGTGTGCAGCATTAGTGTCATTATGTCCTACCATTACTGAACTGTGTGCAGCATTAGTGTCATTATGTCCTACCATTACTGAACTGTGTGCAGCATTAGTGTCATTATGTCCTACCATTACTGAACTGTGTGCAGCATTAGTGTCATTATGTCCAACCATTACTGAACTGTGTGCAGCATTAGTGTCATTATGTCAACCATTACTGAACTGTGTGCAGCATTAGTGTCATTATGTCCAACCATTACTGAACTGTGTGCAGCATTAGTGTCATTATGTCCAACCATTACTGAACTGTGTGCAGCATTAGTGTCATTATGTCCAACCATTACTGAACTGTGTGCAGCATTAGTGTCAGCATTACTGAACTGTGTGCAGCATTAGTGTCAATATGTCCTACCATTACTGAACTATGTGCAGCATTAGTGTCATTATGTCCAACCATTACTGAACTGTGTGCAGCATTAGTGTCATTATGTCCTATCATTACTGAACTGTGTGCAGCATTAGAGTCATTATGTCCAGCCACTACTGAACTGTGTGCAGCATTAGTGTCATTATGTCCTACCATTACTGAACTGTGTGCAGCATTAGTGTCATTATGTCCAACCATTACTGAACTGTGTGCAGCATTAGTGTCATTATGTCTAACCATTACTGAACTGTGTGCAGCATTAGTGTCAGTATGTCCAACCATTACTGAACTGTGTGCAGCATTAGTGTCATTATGTCCAACCATTACTGAACTGTGTGCAGCATTAGTGTCATTATGTCCTATCATTACTGAACTGTGTGCAGCATTAGTGTCATTATGTCTATCCATTACTGAACTGTGTGCAGCATTAGTGTTTCCGAGTAAGTATAATGTAAATCCTTAAATGCACGGTGGTGGGGTCGGATAGTGGTTAAAGCGTTCGCTCGTCACGCTAAGGACCCGGGTTCCATTCCCCAAGTGGGCAATAATGTCTGATGTCCACCGCTGTGATATTGCTGGAATATTGCTTACAGCGGCGGAATACTAAACTCACTCACTCTTAAATGCACAGCTGTTATGAAGTCGACATGGATTGCGCAGGCAGGCACATATGTATTTAAATAACAGTTATAACTAATACGTCCAGTATCAAAACCAAGTATTTCGTATGAGGAAAAGGACGCATAGAAGCTTGAAGTGTAACTTTCATCTCCAAGTCAAATTATAATCAGTAATATAACAAGGTTTTTGATCATATGTTCTTTATCCTGACGCAATCTGACACACAGGTGTGAATGAAGTCGAGCTCATCTGTTGCTTCACATGAATATATTCACTCTCGGACATTGCACAATGGGACCGCCTCCGTGGTGTAGTGGTTAGAGGATCCGCCCGGAGAGCGGAAGGTCGCGGGTTCGATCCCCGACTGCGTCATACCAAAAGACGTTAAAATATGGTACTTGTTAATCCCTGAATGTCGCTCGGCATTAATGGATACAATAAGGACACGTCGGCTCAGAGTCTGTATACTGTGTCTGAGTGGGGTATTCATGCTCCACTGCGGCATGGTATCTCAGTGGGCTAGCACTATAAAACCAGCTTAATTCTGGGCTAGTACAAGCAGCCGCACATACAAATACACACGCATGCACGTCGTCATATGAGCGAACTATTCTCAAGTACGACGTAAAACCGAATTCCACATCACCTCATTGCACAGTGTACAAAATAAACAATGACCTGGAATTTAAAATGTTGCTGCTGCTGACTTGATCTGATCCGGTACCAAGTACACCCAGCAAGCATTTTACACTAGATATGATAGAGAAACACCATACCACATCCATCAACAGTTATGAATTGAAAAAACTTGTAACTCGTATCTGACGTCCTTGACCAAAACATACTACGCCCATCCATATCGATTAACACAAATGAAACGCACTGAGTAACACTTTCGATCAGACAGAGAGCTTTTCCATGGTTGGCGGAAACGTTTTCAAGTTGATTTACAGCCAGCGGAAATTGGACAAGTGATGTTTGGCGCATTGCCATTGAAATTCATGTTAATACAAAATACAGGGAAACCTAGCCTTGCAGCACTCGAATAAACCTTATTTATGTGCAATAGAACATGTCTCCTGGACTGTCACGTGGTATGTTGCAGCTAATGCCAGAATATCCTCGCACGTCCGTCAGTGCAGTTTCCATCACCGGTGAAAATGTTTTGTGAATAATGGTAAATTGGCACTGAGCTGGTTGTAATTACGAAAACAGGTGTCAGTTAAAATTTAATATCGCACCCACTTCATTTCACCCATATAGCGATCCAACTTGAAGATGAATTACAGAACACATGTTATACCTGAGCATGTGTTACACGTGGTAGGCTTATATCGGATTACAGGTGTTCGGTGCTGCTACGATTTGATGAACTCCCCGATGCCATGAACTTTAGAAGAAGGAATTTCTCTTTCTGTCATTGTTCATCATTTACAATACGGAAGAAACCTGTTTGCACAAAGATGATAGGGTTGTAATTATATATATAATATTAATATTTGAATAATATTATATTATTCAGTGTTGTGTTTTTTGGGTTTACTTTTGTTTACATATATAACGAAGACACTTCAAATTCACGTCAACTGTGGCTTCATCCAGCGTCTAAATCACTAAAATATACTATCAGCTATGGACCTTGGCCCTTGAAACAAATGTATGAATTTGTGTTCATAATATCAATCAATGGATTGTATCTTTGTATATTACATAGCCAAACATTCACAGTCGCTATTGTGATGTTGATGCTGGTGTTGCTGTATGGGTCGTTACGGATTCTGATTTACTCTCTTGCTGTTCCTGCTTGTCGTAAGAGGCAAACAACGGGATTGCGAGGTCAGGCTCGCTGATTTGGTTGATACAAGTCACCGTGTCAAACTTGTGCAGACATATCTTCATGATGTCAGTCATCGGATTAAAGGATCAACATGTAACTGTTTACAGACTGCTGGCGCATAAGTGTGTGCGCGTGTGTGCGTATATGTGGAAGAGCGTATATGTGGAAGTGGGTATATGTGGTATATGGCACGCATACCCGTACATATGTATTTACGTACATAAATGTGTGAGCGAGCGCGTGTATATGTGGTATATAACACGCACGTTCGTACGTGGATAGAATAAGTCTTCAGCAACCCATGCTTGCCCGAAAAGGTGGCTATGCTTTTCGTAAGACGCGACTAACGGGATCGGGTGGTCATGCTCGCTGACTTGGTTGACACATGTCATCGTTTCCAGATTGCGCAGATCGATGCTCATGCTGTTGACCACTGGATTGTCTGGTCCAGACTGGATTATTTACAGACTGCCGCCATATAGCTGGAATATATTTGGGAACCGATGACATGTGTTAACCAAGTCAGCCAACCTGACCACCCGATCCCGTTAGTCGCCTCTTATGACAAGAATGGGTTACTGAAGGCCAATATTCTAACGTGGACCTTCAGGGGTTATCGCGACTAAAACAGTTGTAAATCTATAATACAATATATTATACAATATAAAAACAGACTATATATTGCCAACAACTGAAAGTAGATCAACATATTAGGAACAATTGGGGCTTACAGATAACTTGATGTGAAACCAAAAATAACAAATAGATTTTATACAATCGGCAATTTTATTCTGTAATTAACAATGTCGCCCAATCGATACAAATTACTGCTAGGAAATACTACATTGCAGTGAGTGACGTGCTACTTTATACAACGACAACATAGCATAAACTAGCAATGGTGAGGAGGACAAACTTGGTCATAATGATATGCACCCAGCAGTAACGGACTTATAATGAATATGCAGGCACTTTAAGTACAAATGTGACATAAAACACAAACTACAATCTGATCTACCCATCTTCCTTCTTTGTCATCCCGCGGTGATATATGAGTGAGGCCAGGATGAAATGACACTACCAGTTTTTACCAGAGTTTCATGTTATAGACACTGGTGGTTGCTACAGGAACAGAACTACTGTACCCACATCGTTGTCACTACACGAACACCGCTACTGTAAAGACGTCACTGTCACTACAGGAACATCCCTACTATACCCACGTCGTTGTCGTTGTCATTACAGGCACACCACTACTGTACCCATGTCGTTGTCATTACAGGAACATCACTACTGTACCCACGTCGTTGTCACTACAGGAACACCACTACTGTACCCTCGTTGTTGTCATTACAGGAACACCACTACTGTACCGACGTCGTTGTCACTACAGGAACACCACTACTGTACCCACGTCGTTGTCACTACAAGAACACCACTTCCGTACCTTCATCATTGTCACTACAGGAACACCACTACTGTATCCACGCCATTGTCACGACAGGAACACCACTATTGTACCCCCATCGTTGTCACTACAGAACACCACTACTGTACACGTCGTTGTCACAACAGGGACACCCCTGCTGTACCCACGTCATTGTCACTACAGGAACACCACTATTGTACCCACGCCGTTGTCATTACAGGAACACCACTACTGTCCTGACGTCGTTGTCATTACAGGAACACCACCACTGTACCGATGTCGTTGTCATTGCAGGAATATCACTACTGTACCCACGTCGTTGTCACTACAGGAACACCACTACTGTACCCATGTCGTTGTCTTTGCAGGAACACAATTACTGTACCTTCTCCGTTGTCACTACAGGAACACAACTACTGTACACACGTCGTTGTCACCACAGGAACACCACTGCTGTACCCACGTCGTTGTCACTTCAGGAACACCACTACTGTACCCACGTCGTTGTCACTACAGAAACACCACTACTTCCCACGTGGTTGTGACTTATTTCACTGTAGATTTCACTCGCCTTTCGAAATGATTCAAATGAGGAGCTTTGGTCTGCTGTATGTGCCTCTCGTCTGCAACATAAATTTCAATATCAACAAGGGTGTCTATTGTTGCAGCACACCCTAGTCAAATTGCAATCAATTTCTACTGAAAATCATATTTTTCACATCACCAAATAATGATGTTAATCATTATTGCTTCAACTCCTACCCTGGCAGGGGACACCCAAAATAGGCTTCCAACATTATACAGATGTTGGGAATCGAACTCGGGCCGTCGGCGCGAAGGGAGCGGACGCTTTAGCCACAAGGCTACCACACGGCCCCATCAGAATGCACACCCCACACACAAAAACATACACGCGCGCGAAAACACACACTCACATATGTACACTGAAGACATATTATCTCAAACTCACCGTCTTTTTTGTCCCAAAGGTTCACGATGTAGGCTACAACTACCGTGATGATGCAGAATACACACACATACACACTGAAGACATATTATCTCAAACTCACCGTCTTTTGTCCCAAAGGTTCAAGATGTAGGTTACAACTACCGTGATGATGCAGAATACACACACATACACACTGAAGACATATTATCTCAAACTCACCGTCTTTTTGTCCCAAAGGTTCAAGATGTAGGTTACAACTACCGTGATGATGCAGAATACACACACATACACACTGAAGACATATTATCTCAAACTCACCGTCCTTTATCCCAAAGGTTCAGGATGTAGGCTACAACTACCGTGATGATGCAGAATACACACACATACACACTGAAGACATATTATCTCAAACTCACCGTCCTTTATCCCAAAGGTTCAGGATGTAGGCTACAACTACCGTGATGATGCAGAATACACACACATACACACTGAAGACATATTATCCCAAACTCACCGTCCTTTATCCCAAAGGTTCAGGATGTAGGCTACAACTACCGTGATGATGCAGAATACACACACATACACACTGAAGACATATTATCTCAAACTCACCGTCCTTTATCCCAAAGGTTCAGGATGTAGGCTACAACTACCGTGATGATGCAGAATACACACACATACACACTGAAGACATATTATCTCAAACTCACCGTCCTTTATCCCAAAGGTTCAGGATGTAGGCTACAACTACCGTGATGATGCAGAATACACACACATACACACTGAAGACATATTATCTCAAACTCACCGTCCTTTATCCCAAAGGTTCAGGATGTAGGCTACAACTACCGTGATGATGCAGAATACACACACATACACACTGAAGACATATTATCTCAAACTCACTGTCCTTTATCCCAAAGGTTCAGGATGTAGGCTACAACTACCATGATGATGCAGAATACACATACCACTGATGAAGCCACCAATGCAATGTATCTCCACTGACCTGAAATGATGTTGATATTTAAACCCCTATTCGTTTGGGTTTTAATGACACGAAGATACAAACGGAAAGATGGGTGCAAAACCAGTGGCAGTGTTGATATCGCTTGATTCCAGAGTGAGTGAGTGAATATTTGAGATTTATGCCGCTTTTAGCAATATTTCAGCAATATCAAGGCGGGACACCCCAGAAATGTGTCTCCTACTTAGTCCTTCTACATTACATTATAATTAGAAGTTGTTCACTGGTCACAGGGGTCCATGGGTTCATGTCTTTATCTTACCGAACAGCTCAATGTTAATTTTGAATTGTTTGAAGCACGGGTACAAAACGTTTTGTAGCCATTGCCTGCAGACGGTAAGAAAAACAGATTTAGAGTTATCTCCCTTCCATCGATTTGCATTCTCAAAACATCGGTACTTTACGTACATCATACGTGATTCAATGTTATTCGTTATGAAGAATTACTACAACGAAGTACCAAATGAGTTCGGCATTCCCAGCGGGGTACATAGAGATTACTACACTCGGTCTCATCACATACGAATTATGCGAACGAGTGTCCTTCCTATGGTATCTGACCGAGCGAAAGCGAGGTCAGATATCATAGGAAGGTCATGAGTTTCGTATACTTCGTATATAATGAGACCGAGTGTGGTATATTATTTATTACACACGTCTTACATGCATTAAATTGACAAAATAGCGTATATTTGTTATGTTTTGGTTTCAAACCGAAACCGGTTTCATAAAGAGGTTGCGGAAGAGTATTGTACTGTAGTACAATATTTGCATGACGTCACACTGTAATGACGTCACTGCCTTGGTAACCGACGTCACGATGCATGTCAGTTGTTATCGCCTCGTACAACCTCCTACAGTAAACTACTCCGTAGCATCTCGTTTCTTTTTTCCAGCTGCTTCATCCGGCTAACATCACTGGGGAAAATTGCGTTTATGTTTTCGACGGATATAATGTCTCAGTTCGACTCACAATTAAACAGCGACACGGCAACGTTCGCAATGTTTACATTCCCACAATGCATTTAAGTTGTAGAACGAATGAATTCACGGGTTTGTTATGAATGAAAAATAGTTACGTCAGAATGTGATCAATATTCAGAGGTCATTAGTTATCCAATCAAATCGTTAAAATCTCAGGTCAAGTCGTAACGACACAGGTCAACGCGATACGGCACTCGTGTGACGTACGAGATTAGTATGCAACTACCCATACTTTGACCTCGTGGGTAATAAATAGAAATGTTAATTGTTTATAATTACATTTTTATTGTGTTCATTAAAATTCTGGCAATCTGATTGGTTAACTGGGAACATTTCTTGTGATTTCATTTCCCAATGAATCTAAAAAAATAAGCCATGACCACCGGACCGGACTACTTTCTGACCTGAGGAATGTCGGGGAATACCTTTACACAGCGAGGGAATTCCCTTGCACTCGGGTACCTTAATGAACTTTGGATAAACATTGAAGTGATATATTGTGGTTAACATAAACAAACAACTCAAAATTATCCGTGAACGTTAATAAAGTGTTTATTTAATAAAAAAGTGTTTGTCATAATACATTATTTGACTGGTTACTGTGGTTACCACGTGCAGTCAGCGAACAGTCGTCTGCAACTTGTCTTGTTTACATTCCAACAAGATGGCCGATTCCAAGTACGGAAGTTTTGATCTGGTGAATTTTGAGTCGATTTTCGAAGATCAATCTACCGGAAACGTTGCAACTCTTAGCACGGGTAACATTGATTTTCCGGATGATTTAGACCTGGAAGAAATTGAAAGTTTGTTAGAGATAACAGCATCAACCAGATCTACAAAAACATCGGCAAATCACGAGATGACGTGTGCAATTCAAGTCGATGATAAGCCATATCAAACACATCGTTTCAAACGTTTATCAAATAATGATTTACTTCGAATGGACGACTACAGACAATCAACATCCACAAAAAGAAACACAAAATGGGGTGTTAAACTATTCCAAGGTAGATATACACAATTCATATAAATATTATTTTCAAATTCCATCCTACGTATATTTTCTCAAAACGAAACACAGCTCATCAGCACAAAGTTGTATTTTTAAAAATGGAACAATTATCAGAATGAGATTAAATTTTGTAGATCTAACCGAGAAAAATGATTTGCTATGAAGTTACCTAGTTCAAAGTTTACACAGTTGGGTCTGTCATAGTTAGGTTTCTAGATATTGTTTTCGTTCTGTATATTGAGATTGGTCGTTCGAGAGCGAGGGGAGGACTGTTGATTTTTCAACAATTACACCAGAGGAACTTAACACAAAGTTGAGATTTTTCTACACTGGGGCACAGCCTAAAAGCCAGGAAACAAGATGTGAAAATATGCCGGCTGCACTTTAAAAAATGTTCGTTCTGTCCTGAAAAGACACTTAAATGATATGGGGAGAGATATTGACATTGTAAGAGACAAGCAGTTTAAGTCTGCAAATGATATGCTTGATGCTAAATTAAAGTACAATGTACAACATGGCTGGCCACGCCCCAAACAACATAAATCAATCATTGAAACAAGTGATCTGATGAAAATTAGCACTTATCTGCATTCGGCATCCAATCCTGTTATCATGCAGTACAAAGTATGGTACGACTTGGCAATCCATTTGTAAGTCGTGGTCTTGAATTTCACCAGCAGCTTACGCCCACATCCTTTGAATTAGCGGTAGATGATAGCAATGTTGAATATGTCAAACTGTCCCACGAAACGAAACAAAAAAACATCCAGGGTGGTCTCAGCAGCGATGAAGCGCAAAGCGACAAACGAATGTACGCGACGAATGATATAAACCAATGTCCCGTCAATGCACTTCGCCAGCTCCTTGACAAAAGTGACCCAAATGCCGGATCACTTTTTTTCGCACTGTAATAAAGATGCAATTTGTTCTCCAGACGCACACAACATTTGGTATACAGCAACCCCAGTCAAAAAATACCAGTTCACTCGTTTCATGTCTGACATATGTTGCAATGCCCAATGTAGTCAGTCATACACTGCTCATTGCCTTCGCGCCACAGCAATCCAAGCCATGAGTGACGCTGGCTTTGAACTTCGTCACATAATGTTTATGAGTGGCCATAGGAATGAAAAGTTCCGTGCGTAGTTATAGTCGCCACACAACGACTACTCAAAAACTAAGAATTAGCGAGACGCTTTCCGCCATTGTAACGCCTCGACAAGAGCATGCGCACGTTGGAACATCAGTTCATGGCATCGCAATCCCAGTCACATCACAGCCCCTTTCCACTTGCGCAAATACTGCTGCCACTAACAATCTCAGTTCCACTAACTTCATGTCATCGGGCTTCATTTCCAATTCTCACTTTTCAAACTGTGTCTTTCAGTTCGCTGGTAATAATTTAAATGTTTGAACTTGAAACTTTACCGTTATCGGCACGCGTCATGTTGTGTTGTTCCGCTCTGATTCGCAATCCCGATGTTAGCTTAGTTGATTGACAGCTGTGTTGTTCCGCTCTGATTCGCAACCCCGATGTTAGCTTAGTTGATTGACAGCTGTTTTGGGGTGCTCTATGCTGATTGGCTAATGGTTTGGTAGGCGTGTCATTTTATGTAAATGAGTCACCTGAGTCATGTCACGCCATTACCGAATTCTTACACCGTAAATGTTAATCGGTGGTAACAAATATATCTGTTTTCGATGAATTTGATTGTGTTTAAATAAAATATTGCTGAAAGCCTATAGTATTTGTTGTTGAATTTAATTATAAGGATTGACTGTGTTTTCTTTCGTTGCATTGAGGTATGAAACTAAAACCAATGTGCAAACTGTTTGCACATTGGTTTTTAGTTTCATACCTCAATGCAACGAAAGACCCTCAATGCAACGAAACAAATACACTGTCAATCCTTAAGTAAACGGGGAACACTGAAAATGATAGGAGGGCGCTCAGCCAATCAGAAAGCGACATTTACGTGTGAGGTAAGATAACTTATGGAGGGCAAGCGCAATCCTAGGTCTCGCTAGCGGTTAACAAATTTTAGAGTGCATCCAATTACGTGAGTTAGTGAGTGAGTTAAAATTTATAGTCACTTTGGCAATATAACTGCCATATCGTGACTAAAAGAACAAATAATTAACGACAGAGTATAAACTCCTGTCAACGAAGGACAGTAAAACAACTAGAATATCACAGATATAAATGTAAATCTAGTAATTAAATCTAAAACATTTTAACTATAGAGGACAACACAATATAAAAAATAGGCCATAGATGGCCAACAACTGAAGGTACATCACTACACTAGTGACCACGGGGACTTACAATACATTTGCTACCTACATGGGCCCCTAGTGGATTTACAACATCCCTTCAGCAGCCAGCGATTGCAGTCAAACTTTAGCCAAAATTAAAATCACAAAACTTCTACGCTGAAAATCCTGGTAAGTTTGAAATTTACTTTGAGAGTTTTGGGACTTACGTACCCATCCAATCACCGGACACGAGTTTTGGCAGCTAGTCCTGACATCAGTTGGCAGCTGAAGGCCAGTGTGAGAACTATTCGGAGACTGAATAGCCATAATAGAGGATAGATTTGGTCGCACACGTGTCAATGACAGCCTTATTAAAACCAGCTATAGAGCAGATTTCTTACAGCCAGTACGTAGAAGGTACCGAATGTTATAATATTTATCATGATACCAACAGACACAGAATAATACTTACCCGACTTATCATCACATATCCCCGTCAACCTGCTACATGACGTGCACATAAATGAACAACTCGTACAGCCAGACCCATAGTAGGAGTCTACACATCCAGACACACAGGATGAGCCCAGCTGACAATATATTCCATCACAACCACCTGGACATGCTGTACAGCTCCCTCCTGGACTGTCACATGGTATGTTGCACCCACTGCCATGGTATCCTACGACGCAGCCGTCGGTGCAATTTTCACTACCACTGTTTGAAGTAATGCACGTGTTATTTCTACAGTTCTTGCTGCAAACAGACTTGCATTTCTGGTCGTAGTATCCACGGTCACAGTCTGTGATGCAGTAGCCTGTCGTGATGTCACAGTCTGAGCAGTGCTGGTTGTCATGGCACTGTGTAGCTGTGTAAACAGAATGGAACAATTACCAGCGTGGGAAACCCATTAGTTATCCCAGAATCTTCGTATGTTTCAAAATTGTCCGTGATCGACATGTTACACATTGTAATGCTAACTGACATCTTTTCCTGAAGCTGAAGGTATATGTTATAAGATTTGAATGGATTTGATGATGCCATAAAATAAAAGTGTTAGTGGCCTGTAACACTCTCACCTGCCGAACAAAAGGACAGACAGCTACAGCAGAACAGCACCAACAGATCCATAGGGCTCTAAGTAATACAACATGCGTTATATTAATAAACACACGCTTTATATAAGAAAACAGGACGATGTCGTGCACAAGAATGATATAATACATCATTAAAACAACACTATATACAGTTCAGCCATGAGTATTATATGTTTTAAATATTAGAACGACAATATATGCTTCAGAAGCTGTTTACATGTACTCTATTCACAAAAAACATGCTACCGTCATTCACTCATACTTGCCACACTAGCGCCAACATTAAATAGAGAAACGTGTTTATACTTGCTGTTTGAGGCGACTACTTTCAGTAACACCCTGATGAATACTGACACACACATAATCAGTCTGAAACTAAACCGTCCCAATGTTCACAACGGACATAACAGTGTTCCTACTATATATAACAAGAGTTTTATGGATAACAACTTCTTTATTTTTCGTGAGGTGCGACGTTTCGATACAGATTCTTGTACCGTTGCTTGACAACGGTACAAGAATCTGTATCGAAACGTCGCACCACGAAAAATAAAGAAGTTGTTATCCATAAAACTTGTTATATATTGTAACGTCTCAACTTCTAAAATGCCACTCAAACAAGTGTTCCTACTACGAGGAAGTTGATATGTGATCAATATCTTTTGGCGACGGAAGGAAATATTTTCTCAGCGTAAATAATAACATCCCGTAACAGCTCTTAACAAGGTTCATTAATAATATATGTCTCCATGTTACTTTGTCGTAGAACATAAGTCACACTGTAGTGGCCATACCATTTCCCAAGTCCGTGCTGGGATTCGAACCACGGACCTTCTGATCTGAAGTCGGATGCCTTGCTACAATACAACAATGTTTCTATCTAATAAAGAGACTCTATGTAAGCAACTTGTCTGTAGCTTTGTGTCGAATACTACCAAGTGAAGCCTGTTGTCCTTCAGTCATGTGTCCGTTGGTTAACTTGTAAGTAAATCCAGCTGACTCGCGTTCCTTCGTTGCTCGAGTTGGTAGCTGAATTGAAGTACGTAAAAAGTTAGCGGACATTGATTTGTTTGTTTGTTGGATTGTCAACTATATACTAATAATTGACCATGTATGTTGGCAGGGTTGGCAAACGATTCTAAAATTATAGCCTGTTGACTATGTATATTAGCTGGGTTGGCAAAGGAATTCAAATAATTATAAGTGGCTGATCTTGGACTATGTTGACTGGGTTGGCAAACGAATTCTAACATTAAAGCCTGTTGACCATGCTTTCTATCTGGGTTGGCAAAGTAATTCAAATAATTAAAGCTCGTTGACCTTGTATATTGGCTGGGTTGGCAAAGTAATTCAAACAGTTAAAGCTGGTTGACCTTGTATGTTGGCTGGGTTGGCAAACGAATTCAAATAATTAAAGCTGGTTGACCTTGTATATCATCAACTGAACACTAATACCGATTGATAGGTGTCTTCTAGTGCACGTTTTGTCAGAGTGATTGAATGAGTGAATATTTGTCGTCACATCGGCAATATATTATGACAAGAACAACAAGCATTGTCATTAAGGTGATATAATCCCCCGCCGCAAATGATCAAATCAAACTTATAAAGTAATGAAAAATAGTACTAAAGAAATTGCTTATTGAAAAACATTCAAGGGAAGCCTTGAAAGTCTATGAAGAAAATCCAGTGAACCGTTCTTGAAATATCTTGCTGACAATTCAGGTTAACAGGTTGAAGTCTTCAAAGTGTCGTTGTGACCCTGAAAATTGTGTGAAGGTCACCACAACTGACTGGGCCCTGGGCCTTTTCCAGATGAAGCTTGGTGTGAAATATGTAGAATCTCCAGTGAAATATTTTTGCGATATCTTGCTGACTATCTTAACATGCAACTAAACATGTTGAAATCTTCAAAGTGTCTCTGCGACCTTGAAAATTAAGTGAAGACCACCACCAATCAACTGAGTCCTGCGACTTCACTAGATAAAGCTTGGTGTCAAATATGAAGAAAATCCAGATAACGGTTCTTGAGATAGCTTAACATGCAGGTTTACATGCTGAAATCTTCAAAGTATCGACAGGACCTTCAAATTTAAGTGAAGGTCACTAAAATCGACTGGATCCTGCGCCTCTACTAGGTAAAGCTTGGTATTGATTATGAAGAAAATCCAGGAAATGGTTCTTGAGATAGCTTAACAGGTAAAATATTTTATCCCCTTGTCACCTTGAAATGAAGGTCAAGGTCACCAAAACTGACTTGGACCTTTCTTATACTGTGATGAACCTGAGTACTAAATATCAAAAGAATCTAGTGAACGGTTCTAAAGATATTCCAATTCGTACGGACGGACGGCCGGCCGGAATCTTACACTATATCCACCGTTTCGCGGTGTGTGTGTGTGTGTGTGTGTGTGTGTGTGTGTGTGTGTGTGTGTGTGTGTGTGTTACTGCCGCAGATGCGGCTTAGAGATTTAAGCCTCCCAACCCCCTTAAAAAAATAGCGAGAGGCATCCTTCGATGCGCCTCAGCCTAGACCTGAGCTTAGCAACGGGGTTTGGACTGGATTTAAATGTAGCCGAAATATTCGGCGACGACTTTATGGAGTGGGTCTGCCATGAATTCCTCGGAGTGGATTAAGGAGTACTGGACATCACATTCTCGGGTTTCAAAGCAATAATCGATTAACGTATCCATGAGGCGTTGTAACCGTTCAGTGCCCACGAGACCTAAACTACCGTACAGGCTGGTGATTTCCGTCAACTTATTACTCGACGCGGGGCGGCGTAAATATCGAGGCCACGGACGTCCACCCTAACTTTGGGTTTAGGCTGGAGTCACATCGAATGATGGCTCTCGCTATTATTTTTAAGGGGGCTGGGAGGCTTAATTCCCACAAATAAGCCGCTAAGCCGCATCTGCGGCAGTACACCCTGTACTACTACTTCCTTCTCATGCCAGGAGTCCAACTTGATATGCATACCTCATCATCTCTGTTTTCCTTCCGTATGTGTAAGTGAATCTCGAAACCAGCCGTTTCGGTTTGAATACGTTTTATTGACAAGAGCAGTTTAAATGAATAATGAATGCATAGAAAGCCTATATAACATGACCTACATTAAATATATTACAGTGTTACATAATACAATTGGCCAAGGCTACTGTAACTATACATCGACTGTAGGGTATACGAAAGTCCCTCCTTGTGTATGTACATGATGCTTCAACAGCACACATTACTCTTCATGGCTGTCATCAAAAGTACGGTATATGAAAGTCCCTCCTTGTGTATGCACAAGATGCTTCAACAGCACACATTACTCTTCATGGCTGTCATCGACTGTAGGGTATATGAAAGTCCCTCCTTGTGTATGTACATGATGCTTCAACAGCACACATTACTCTTCATGGCTGTCATCGATTGTAGGGTATATGAAAGTCCTTCCTTGTGTATATACATGATGCTTCAACAGCACACATTATTCTTCATGGCTGTCATCGACCCTTTCGCTTTCTTTGTTTTTAAAGCACACTGTATATTTCGTTTGTCTGTGATCGAGTGTTAAGTATATCAAAGTCTTCCTTGCATATCATTTCTGTAAAGTGATTGGCGTCTTTCAGTAGCCACGTTATCAGGCATAAGAGTCATCCATGACGTCCTAGTTTCGAAATTCAATATTCTCCAGTGGCCCAGGCGGTTCATGTGTGGGTGTTAGGTATGGCTGCCCAAACCTGTATGGATAAAGGCATAACATTAGTCATATTATTTACTTTTTCACATGTCAAGAATTTGAATATCTCCAAATATATTTAATATTCCAAAAAATATTGCATAACATAGACGTATGCTAACGAATTACCTAAATCGTGACATTCCCTGATGTGTATTTATCGTGTGGTACTCTTGGACAGATAACAGAAATATTTTCCTCGTCTTGCATGACATTTCCACAAGAAGGCTTTAACAATTCAATGTTTCAATCTACTAGCTACGTTTATTCTCAGCTTTTATGATTTTCCCAAGTGATAATTAATTAAAGTTACGAAATGTTAACGTGTGCAACGCAGTTCCAATGACATTGCAGTTTCGAATTTTGGCAGTACATATGGGATTACGTATAAATATTCATTAATTGCAATTTGTATGTTTGAACAATTTCCCCAAACTCACCTCATATACAAGTAGTCTGAAACAATAAATGATTTCGGACATTTCAATCACATAGTTTAATGCTCGTAGTTGGAACAACGTTATATTCTATGTTTCATTATGACGGTGAAGACGCTACCCATGAAGCGCAGGGAGCGTGTAAGTGTGGGCTTACGCCGAGTAATTCCATCAGTGCAACATTAGACATGCTATTCAATACCGTGACTCATTGAATAATGATGGTCGCAGAGATCTGTCACACAGGATGCAGGTTAATACAATGCACTAACAGATTATCTTAAAATATGCAGAGTAATCTATACACAAAATAGTTCAAGTTTAAATGAATATCGCCTGGGAGCAATGCATGTTAGTGTCAGAAAAAGAAGAACAAAAAGACGATGAACAAAGCGGCATCATGCGACTAAAACTGATGGTAATGTACCAAGAGTATATAACCTTTCTCACCTCTGACAGTCTTGCGTCGTCGTACAAGACAGGCAACAGCAACAACGACTAACGGGACACCAACCAATGAACCTCCGATAATAATAGCGATAGAAGTGAAGGTGGTATCTGCTATTTCTGGAAATAGAGTAAACATTAGCAACGTATGCAGTACACTGGCTTTCTACCTTAAACCTATCAGTTGCTACAATGAACTAATAAATATTATGCTTCAATTTGTAACCTAATATCATAGTGGGATTGATCATAACAATTCAATATATCTGTTAAATATATATATATTTCTTTTTTTTCATTTTCATGAAACAAAAGTCTTTCATCATAAAGTTCGTTGCACAATGACACAGACAAATACATGAACATGATCAGATATCCAGGAAACCAGTCTGTAATACAGTTAGACCTCCGATACATAATGGTGTATAGGGTGTTGTATGTTGTGCCACATCCATCTGTTATATATATACTATCATGAAACTGATTGATCTATTCTAATAGGAATAACTGTAGTACCTTTAGGATGTGAAGCAACAATCAGTATATCGACTTCTCGTCCACCGAAAGCAACAGTGAATGTATAAACCCCAAAGTCCTCATCACCAATGTTGGCAATTGTGAATGTATACTCGAACAGGTTGGGCATCGACGTCTCCATAGCGAGATTGTACTTTTTGTTGTATGTGATGTCTTTTGGAGCACCATGTCTTTCAAAACGTACTTTCGTTATAACAGGCTCAGGGTATGCACACAACGTGAACTTTATTTTTCCAGAAGGGGAAGTTCCGTCCTTGGGGGTTTCAATTTCACAATTCTTAACATTTTGTTTCTTTGGAATAGCTGAAAATACATAAATATCGCCTTGTGAATCGCCATGAGAGAATCTCTTAGGAACGTAGTTAATGGTTGTCATCATTGTTAACACCCAAACGTAAACAATATACAGAAAAGGGATATCTATTTCCCGTAATTTTTAAACTAGACTATTTCATAACAAACCAGACCCTATTGTCTACTCTGTGACGCAGCATCTATACCGGAGGCTGTAGATCAGTCTTTATGCCTCCCTTCATTGGATTATACGGATCACACAATATAAACAGTGATGTGATATAAGAACACAGAACGGTATATTTACCAATCAGCTCTGCCACGTGTAATTGTTTGTCAGATGTCCCAGTGAAGTTCGTGGCTCGACAGGAATACCTCCCAAGCTGGGGACAACTGTGGACACGTATAGCGCGTTCATACAGAGTGTTGTTCTTCCTGAACATGGCCATGGTGGATGTTTTGTGTCCTGTGTGTACCAGGGATACGTCCGGTGGGGGGCATCCTTGAACCACACACTGGAATGTGACCGTTTCATTGACATCAACTGTTGCGTTTTTCATCCCGTTTACTGTCATATCCACTACATCAGCTGAAACAAAGGGGACAGGATATACACACATTCATACATGGTTGTTGAGTTGAGGTTTATGTCGCATTGGCTCTTGTGCATCTATAAAGCGAAGGGACCAAGTTTGCACGCATACACATTTTAAGTTTCAATAGTTTCTAAAAATACACACTCATTTATTACATTATCATCTACAAGCAGAAGCGGGTCATCATGCATAAATCAACACAGACTTGTTACATGATTTACATCTTCTTGGGGCCGCCTCTGTGCTGTAGTGGTTAAAGCGTCCGCCAGGAGAGCGGAAGGTCGCGGGTTCGATCCACCGCCGTATCGTACCAAAAGACCTTAAAATATGGTACTTGTTGGTCCCTGTCTGGCGCTCGGCATTCATAGGTACAATGACTGCTCGCCTAGGAGTCAGTATAATGTGTCTGAGTGGGGTATTCATGCTTAACTGCGTCATGGTATCTCAGTGAGCTAGCACTATAAATCCAGCTTAAGTCTGGGCTAGTACAAACAAATACAGATACACACGCATGCACGTCGTCGTGTGAGAGAAATATTGTCAATTACAACATTAAACCCCTTTGAACCTCACCTCACATATTCTTGAACACCACCTATTCCCCACTACACCCCTACACTATCCACCTATCCGGTACCAGACGGGTTACAATTTTGTCTGGCATGTGACAGAGCCTATATATATGTACAGGTCTCACTGCCAGTCCCGTAGTAGTATACACATCTAGAAACACAGGATGAGCCCAGCTGACAATATCCTCCATCACAACCACCTGGACATGCTGTACAGTTACCTCCTGGACTGTCACATGGCGTCTCGCACCCTGGGCCGCGATATCCTGGCATACAACCCCGAGTGCAGTTATGATTGCCGTTGTTTGACAATACGCATACTGTGTGTATACAGTTCTTGCTGCACTCCGACTTGCATTTCTGGTCGTAGTATCCAGGGTCACAGTCTGTGATGCAGTCGCCTGTCGTGACGTCACAGTCTGAGCAGTGATGGCATGGCGTGGCTGGAAACAGAGTGAAACAAATACCCGGTAGTTATTCAAGAAGTTCAACATTTCACACTTCTTAAAACAAGATGATCAAAGACATGATTAGGCAACAGATCGAACAGGTGAGTGAGTTAATATCTAACGTCACATCGGGAATACCTCAGCCATATCGTGAAGAAAACAATTTATACAACAAAAAGTGAAAACATTTTGAAGAGTAAAACCTGTCGACGATGGACAGTAAAAACACTAGAGGAGCACAGATATGACTATAAAACTAGCATGTAAAACTAAAACATTTTAATTAAAGAAGACAATACAATATAATACACGGGCTCTAGATCGCCAACAACTGAAGATCGATCAGAATTTCACATTGTCTTTTGTTGCCGAATAAATATTTCGATGATTGAACTTCTTCGAGAGGCATTTTAGAAGTTGTATAGATGAAGGAAAACCAAGTTCTACACATAGTCAACTTCCTTATTGAAATGAGTGCCAGTCAACTTCTTTATTGCAATAGTCCAAATAGTGCTATTAGTTTTAATTTTCCACACTAGTTTTAGTTGAAATTGTGATATGCTAGTTGGTTTACTGTCCTTCGTCGACAGGTTTTTATAATATACATCTATTCCATGTCAATGTCACATATGTTCTCGTCACGATATGGCTGAAATATTGCCGATGTGACGTTAAATAATAACTCACCCGCTCACTGACTCTTTATTGCAATAAAAATGTTGACTATCCATAGACCTTGGTTTTCCTTTAGATTGTTGAATTTGATAATGCTCTTTAATAAACAAATACAAACTTGAATATACATTACCAAATGTGGACATAACTGTGAGGGTAATGCAAAAATATGTCAACACAGCCATTTTGTTCCCTGAAACAAATTATCATTTTATTTAATGGGCATACTCGAGGGCATGTGAAGAGCTTGGTGGAAGAGTGACACGAAACGTGAACAAATAATATCGTAGCTTTTCAAACAATAAAATGAAATAACACTAAGACAGGTGTTTCAGGAATGCTTTTCTTGCGTTATATAGGAACTGTATTTCTGATGGGGCTGTGGGTTAACCAGGTGGTGGAAGATTTTGCTGGTCACACTGAACGCCCTTGTATTCCCACGTGGGTACAATGTGTGACACCAGCTGCGACGTTGACGCTGTGATACTGCTTGAATACTGCTATGAGGAAACTGATCAGGTATTGACATGCATGTTTCTTATAAGGTGCGTTAGTGAAGATACAGGTAGTATGAGATACTCACCGTTACATTAGGGTGACTGGCAAGTGGATCCTTCGTGATTTCACCACAACTCTTGCTGATATCTTCTATTCACTTGTTTCTTTACTGACTCTCAGTTTTCATCTTCCATGTATGATGCAGGCAGGAGAGTAATGGAGGAAACTCGTTGGGCAGTATTTGCATAAGTAAAACAAATACAACAAGGAAGAAACACTCTTTCGAAACTCTTATCGAAATGTTAATAAACTACCACGATTTTGTAAAAACATTATTCTGATGTGGAAAAACCCTAGGCAATATCTCTACCACATGATCAGAAGGTCATCAAGTATCAAACGATGTAATCTATTCGGCACAATTGTTCTCGTGTGTTTAGTTTTTCTATCTTTCATGTGCTGTTTCTTTGACAATGTCAAGAGCCAAATACAATTCCTGTTTGTTCAGAGTTACAGCACGCGAGACACCAACAAGTTTTGAAAATCCTGTATGGTGGACAGGAAAAACGTTACGTGTGTCCTTGATGCGTCTTTCCTCTTTTCTCGTGACATGCTTTGCAATTTCGTTGCATGATGGTTGCACAATATACTCCCTCAACGTGGTATCATCGCTATGTCATAGTTATTCATTCAAGAGCTGACCTTCACTTTATGTGTTTTACTGGAGTGTAAACCTACCCAATGAACTCCCAACTGTCTGAAAGTTGGATCATTTGTATTTAATAGTGAGTGAGTGAGTTATTATTTAACGTCACATCGGCAATATTTCAGCCATATCGTGACGAGAACATTTGACATTGTAATACAATTTATATAGTTATTATAAAAACCTGCCAACGAAGGACAGTAAAAATACTAGACAATCACAGATATCAATATAAAACTAGCGAACAAAGCTAAAATATTCCAATTAAAGAAGACAATACAATGTAAAAATGGGCTATAGATCGCCAACAACTGTATTTAATAAAGTTTGAGGCTTTTTCAACAATTCAGTTCATAAAATCATAAGACCACTGTTATAGGACAACTATTGCTGAATTTGTAAAAACAGTTTGGTGGTTAAATTTGTGAATTGTGCTGCCAGCGCATTGTATACTTGCGAAGTTCAAATGACAGCTGTGAAAATTAGTTCTGGACATAAGGCGGCCTGATAATGTCGTGGGGATATATTTTGAGAATTTGGCAAATGTGGAATTGAATGCAGTGTAATATCGCCGTCTGTCGCAAATGACAGCTTGTTGGCGACTTCTGCCTCTAACCACACGAAGGGTTGTTTGTTTGTTTGTTTGTGTTTGGTTTTCATCTCCGCGCTCAGCTATATTCTTGCTGACCCGACAATACACACATTTACATGCATTAACATTACACACCTATTTGAACCCGGGTTTACACGGGAGCGAAGAGCTATTAGCGTTGCCCAGCACTCACCACAAGGATCATGCTAGGGCACCTATACATATCACAACAGTCAGCTTGCATTAACATCCCTATCAAACATGATGTCATACAGCAGATCTTTATTACTGAGTGAGTGAGTTAATACTTAACGTCACATCGGCATGTTTGTGACCGACAGGTCGTTTCTGGTTTGCTTTAGCCCATCTCACTTGCTACTGCCTAAGTGGAGCCCGTTCGGCCACACCCTTACTGGCTTTTAGGGTGCACTTGTACAAAGCGATCTTTGGGCTAAGGTGATCGTAAATCCCATACATTAACACAGACAACGGCGCCCTGGTGAATAGTACAGAACTGGTTTGTAACATCAAGTGCTGACGTTTGCTTTAATTGCATTGTGTAGAGTTATCTATGAACGAGTCAAAACCACATTGCCGCGAGTAGTTCAGATAGATCAGACTGAACATGCATAACTGTATAGTTTCCTGATTGTCAGCATTTGGTAAAGGGTATCCAATAGTCCCATCTGGTGCCAGAGTGCACCCATTATACATGTGAATGGATTCAAAACAAGCGACACTTCACCAACGGTTATTCTCAATGGCCATAGTATCTCCTTTGAATGTGTAGGTTGAAATCTGACCATGGGATTATGCAC
This sequence comes from Haliotis rubra, assembly GCF_003918875.1. Lineage (NCBI taxonomy): Eukaryota > Metazoa > Mollusca > Gastropoda > Lepetellida > Haliotidae > Haliotis > Haliotis rubra. The sequence continues at coordinate 533,963 of NW_025767316.1, forward strand.
GCATGCACGTTGGTTTGGAGTGTTATACGTATAGCCCCCATCTGTACGTGTTTAGTCCATTAACATATGGTAAAGATAATAGTTACACTATGAGTGGGTGAAGTTACACTATGAGTGGGTGAGTTAAGAGGTTTAGTCACATTATGTCAGTCATATCGTGACTAAAGCAAGCCATTCATTGGTAAGAAACAAGTTTAATTATAAAATCTGTTAGCAAAGATAGTAAAACAACTAGATATTCACAGTTAGAATTAAAACTAGTCAGTATAGAACATTAAAATTGGAACAGTATTAAGGACAATGCAATATATAATCTGTCTGAAGATGTGCCTTAAGTTTGTGTTTGAGGAATGGGGCAGGTATATCTGATTTGAGAGAACCGTTCAATTCAGCTGATATCTTAGAAAGATGTAATACAAACCATAAATCCTCATCTGGACGAATCTGGTTTCTTATTTGTCCCATCTACTGCAGATGGTGTGATCCAAGTAAAGGATGCTGATGTTATGATCCAAGTAAAGGATGCAGATGCTGTGGTTCAAGGAAGAGATGTTGATGATGTGTTGATATATGGTCCATGTATTACCTGCCAAGGATGTGAGGCTGATGATCTGATCCCCTGTGAAAGATGTCGATGATGTTGACGACGTGATCCCTGCAAAAGACGTTGATGGTACTGTCCAAGTAAAGGACGTTGATGATATATATATAGGTTCTACACATACACAGGTTCTACACATACACTGGTCCGACACATGTACAGGTTCTACACATACACAGGTTCTACTCATACACAAGGTCTACACATACACAGGTTCTACTCATACACTGGTTCTACACATACACAGGTTCTACTCATACACTTGTTCTACACATACACAGGTTCTACACACACACTGGTTCTACATATACACAGGTTCTATTCATGCACAGGTTCTAGTCATACACAAGGTCTACACACACACAGGATCTACTCATACACAGGTTCTACACATACACAGGTTCTACACATACACTGGTTCGACACATACACAGGTTCTACACATACACAGGTTCTACTCATACACAGGTTCTCCTCATACACAAGGTCTACACATACACAGGTTCTACACATACACTGGTTCGACACATACACAGGTTCTACACATACACAGGTTCTACTCATACACAGGTTCTCCTCATACACAGGTCCTACACATACACAGGTTCTACTCATACACTGGTTCTACACATACACAGGTTCTACACATACACTGGTTCCACTCATACACAGGTTCTACACATACACTGGTTCTACACATACACAGGTTCTACACATACACTGGTTCCACTCATACACTGGTCCTACACATACACAGGTTCTACCCATACACAGGTTCTACTCATACACTGGTTCTACACATACACTGGTTCCACTCATACACAGGTCCTACACATACACAGGTTCTACTCATACACTGGTTCTACTCATACACTTGTTCTACACATACACAGGTTCTACACATACACTGGTTCTACATATACACAGGTTCTATTCATGCACAGGTTCTAGTCATACACAAGGTCTACACATACACAGGTTCTACTCATACACAGGTTCTACTCATACACTGGTTCTACACATACACTGGTTCTACACATACACAGGTTCTACACATACACAGGTTCTACACATACACAGGTTCTACACATACATAGGTTCTACACATACACAGGTTCTACACATACACAGGTTCTACTCATACACAGGTTCTACACATACACAGGTTCTACACATACACAGGTTCTCCTCATACATTTTACCAGGTTCATACGTCCCCGTGTCCAGCGGATACACGCATCTCACCTGCTCCATTCATGAACCACAGTAGTCGAAGAACAGTAAAACTACTAGTGTATCACAGATATACATTTAAAACTAGACATTCAATTAAAACATTTTAACTAGAAATGTAACGACAATGTAAACAGTTTAACTATAGATGACCATACAACATAAAAACAGGCTATAGATCGCCAACAACTGAAGGTAGATCACCATACTAGTGACCATGGAGACCTACAGTACATTTCATTCCTGCATGGACCCTAGCTGGGAATCATCTCTTCAGCTGTTTGCAATTTAGACACATCTAGCCATACATTAAAAAGAACGTTTTGTCAGAAGATGTAACACTGCACTCAAACCATTAACATGTGATAAGAGTGAGTGAGTTTAGCTTTACCCGATCTAGCAATATTCTGGCAAAAATATGCCGGAGGACATTTAGACATGGACTTCACACGTTGTACACATTGTACTTATTCTCGCCAGTGATCAGTTTTCATATTTCCTCCTTGACAGGGAAACATTTAACAGTTTCACTTTTCCGTCCTTCCAGTATGTACATAGGAGAGTAAGTAAACATCGATATGCATGCATGTAAACATACATATGCATGCATAAACACCAATGACATAACGTAGGATATACTACAGAACAACTATTAACTGCTTGTTCTATTGATCACTGCATATTCTGGTCCAGACTCGATTATTTAGAGACCGCACTAACTGCAGTGTGCGGCATAAAACACGGAAACAAACAAACAAACAAAGTATGTAACAAACAAACAACCGAGTAAATGAATATGTTTTAAGGTTGTTCACCCACACCATCACTCACAGTTATATTATTGTAGAAAGTTTGGCTGATCGGATTTCAATAACAGTAATAATATACTGAACATCATTGAAATCGCACCACCTGTATTAGTTTGGATTTCCAAGAGCATAAAGGAGCAATCGGTGTAAATGTTACATACTTTTTTTGCCCAATGATTGGTAAAGAAAAGAAACAAGAACCAATCCAGCAAAACAGTGAAGTTTTGATTCAGCTGACCATGAATGAAAGATGGGTCAAATTGGAAAGTCAGTAACGTGTATGACCACCGTTAGCACCAACACAAGCTGTGCAGTGTCTCCTCATTGAACTAATAAGTCTCTTAATAATGTTTTAAGACAATGCATTCCACTCTTGTTGCAAGGCATTCTCAAGTTCACCAAGGTTGTTGATCTGTGGGCGACGTGAGAGGCGTTGGCCGATGTAATCCCACAAGTGTTCAATGGGAGACAAATCCGGTGACAATGCAGGCCATGGAAGTGGAGGAATGTTGTTGTTTGCAAGAAACTGTGTTGCAACACGTGCAGTGTGCGGTCGAGCATTGTCCTTGTGGAATGTGTGCAGATCTTGATGTTGGCTAAAAAAGGGAACGGCGTTGTTCTGAAGAATGGTGTCACGATAGTAAGGGCATTCACTCTGCCACGACAAACTACCAGAGCGGTTTTGTGATGATAACGGATCTCCCCCCACACCATAATGCTGTCTCTACCCCACCGATCTGTTTGCACAACACTGTCCTGATGGTAACATTCTCCCCGTAGACGTCCGTCAGAATTTCGCAAGTGAAAACGTGACTCGTCGGAGAATACAACACCATGCCAAAGTCGTAAGAACCATAAACGATGCTGTTCAGCCCATCGTCGGCGTTCACGGCGATATCTATCAGTCAGGATGGGTCCAACATAAGAGCGCCGACGCCGTAATCCTGCCGCAAGGAGACGGCGTCGGACGATGGAAGCACTGATCAAACCACGTCGGCCTTGGACAGCGTTGGCGGTTCTGGCAGCTGACAACGTACCGTCCCGAATATGGCGCCGAACAATGTCTCGATCTAGGCGAGGGGTGGTAAGACGTGCCTGGCCAGGACGTTGGCGGTCCCTGGTGGTTCCTGTTTATTCGTACCTGTTGGCAAGTCTTATGATGGTGGAGTGATGACAACCAAATCGTCTGGCAATACTCCTGCTTGATGTGCAAGACTCCAACATACCCAACGCCCGTTCTCGTTCCTCTGGTGACAATCTTGGCATTGCAAAAGAAACTTTACCTGCGGAGGTACAGCTCAAATGAGAACGGTTTTTTGCCGACGGTCATTTATACCCCTAATCAGCAGGTTTTCGCATGCAATTTGTGCTTTTCGTGTGTGTTGTGCATGATTGTTTTTGTTGTCATGTGATGTGTTCCATGATGTGTTCGGGCAATCCGTTCTTTACTGTGGAGCATTATTGATTGTCTTTTATGTTATTAACAACATTTCCAACTAGGGCTGGATATTGCCCTGATATTCATATTGCGATATATTACAATAATTTAAGAGATACTGCAATATATATTGTGATATATTGACTGGAAGGTTTCTGCCCAAGTGCGTACATCATAAATTCGTAACAGTTCTCTGTGTGTGACATCATCTTCTCAGTTGTTGTTACACCATACTTTCCGGCTTCCCGTCCCCATTATGTATGGCTGTATCCCAATGGTTTACAGATAAAAAACAAAAAAAATATAGAGCCTTAATGTGGAGTGAGTGAGTTAAAATTTAACGTCACATCGGCAATATTTCAGCCATATCATGACGAGAACAATTAATTTTAGGCATAATAAGCAATGGCAAACTATAAAAACCTGTCAACGAAGGACAGTAAAATAACTAGATTATCACAGATTCGAATTTAAAACTAGTAATCAAATCTAAAACAGTCTAACTATAGGACAATACAAGTTAAAAACCGGCTATTTATTGCCAACAACTGAAGGTAGATCACCATACTAGGGACCATGGGGACTTACAGTACATTGGCTTCCTGCATGGACCCTAGCTGGATCCTTAATGTGGAATATATTGCACCAACGTTTTGCGAACATAATGATAAAGGCAATAGTAAAACATGATTGTCATAGTCAGTGTTGTTTGCTTAAACAGAATGACTTCAGTTCAGTATGTAATTATTGGTACTGTATAATGTGATTCATTCAGATTCAATGTGTTAACATGAACTATTGCCAAATGAGTGAGTGAGTGAGTTATTATTTAACGTCACATCGGCAATATTTCAGCCATATCGTGACGAGAACATAGGTGACATTGACATGGAATAGATGTGATTTATAAAAACCTGTCGACGAAGGACAGTAAAACAACTAGAATATCACAATTACAACTAAAACTAGTGTTGAAAATTGAAACTTATAGGTCTATTTGGACAATACAATATGAAAACTGGCTATAGATCGCCAACAACTGAGAGTAGATCACCAAACTAGGGACCATGGGGACTTACAGTACTTTTGCTGCCTTCATGAACCCTAGTTGGATTTATATCATCCCTTCAACCGCTGGCGATTAAAGTCAAATTTAGCCAAAATTAAAATGACAAGAATACTACATTTAAAACAGCTGGTAAATTTAAATTTTCTTTTGAATGTTTCGGGACTTACGTACCCTCTCAGGAGCACGAAAATTTTACGCTACTTCAACCCCCTTTGAGGGTACAGCCATTAACAATCTCAGTTACTAATCTAAACTACCAATAATAAAATATGTATCTATTTACAAATCAGTTAACAAGTCTAATTCTTTTAAAAATGCAATAATTAAATGAGAACTTATATTGCTAAAAAGATCCTTCATAATTTGTGATTTGAAATACTGTAGATATCCCTTGTGATGGAATATTCAACACAGTCAAACAGGACATGCTTGACCGTGATTCTTTCATCACAAGGGATACAAAACGGAGGATCCTCACCTTTTACTCGGTACTCATGATTATATCTTGTGTGGCCATAACGACATCGTCGTATGATGACATTCTTCAAATCTGGACTGACAACCCAAGTAGGTGTAACCGATAGTTGGTTTTATTGCATGGAATTTATTGATGCCTACTTGGGTGTCCCACTTCTTTTGCATCAGATCACGGATATAAGATCTAATAGCAGCTTTGTAATCAGAGTATGGGATCAGAAGTGGTGTCACAGATTTGTTGAGTGCTGCCTTAGCATCACGATCGGCCATTGTATTCCCAAATATGCCAACGTGGCTATTGCCAAATGAAACAAAAGCAAGATTTAGTTGAACTGCTTGAGATTAACATCGCATGTGGCCTCAAGTAGCTAAGATCCTTCACTGGAATGTCACTATACTGTTCTAAAAATGACTACGACTCAGCCCTGTATGATATATTGATACCATAAACAAACTAGAATAACAAAATACTGTGAACTGTGAAATGTTCTCTCAGAGCCAGAGCCAGAGCCAGAGCCAGAGCCAGAGCCCTACTAATAAGTCCTAATACAAATAGGTCCATTTGAGGCCACATTTGGAGGAACCAAACAAAACCATTCAGACCCACAAAACGTAAAGTATTTGGTCGACTTTTTGGCAATTTTGGAGCCTCTTATAATGACACCTCCACTTGTGACATGTTACATGAAAACAACAGAAATAGAAGGGTATTCGGCTCTTTTAGAGCACATTTGTTTGTCATGGAAATGAAGGGCAGATAATTCAAATGGAGCTAGCTTTGGATGACCCAATATATTGCAGAATCTGAATGATATCGCGATAATCGTATCGCGAGATACTATACCGGTATATATCGGTTTACCGGTAATATTGCACAGCCCTATTTCCAACGTTCATTTTCACTCTCAAAACTATCCTATTACCATATTTCAAAATTTACAGGTGGTGCGTTTTCAGTGATGTTCAGTATATCTGTCCTTTTGTTAACGAATCCTAATTTTACGTCTCATATTACAACCTAGTAGTTTGCCCAAACGATATACACCAATTGGTATTAAGTTGTCTTGTTGAACGTTCGACTCATCGGATTATAGTGAGGATTACGTGCACACACTAGCGTGATTTCATTACTATTTGACAAGCAAACATTCTTAAGTTGTTACAGTTTGTTGTTTGTTTCATCTTCCTTATCACGCCTGGAGTCCACCTCGACATGCATACCTGATCATCTCTGTTTTCCCTTCCGTATGTGTAATAGAAAATATCGAAACCAGCTGTTTTCATTTGAATACATTTTATTGACAAGGGCAAAATGAATTTAACACAGTGGCATTGCTCAGTTTAAGACTTGCTTGCATCTATACGCAAAGTGCACTTTACATCTGTGAAGTTCGTTGCACCTCACGAGTTTTTAAATGAATAATGAATGCATATAAAGCTTATATTACATGAACTACAGCAAATATACTACAGCGTTACATTATACATTTGGTCATGGCTACTACAGTTACATACAAGCAATAACTAATAACTAACCTGGTATAGCGAAGCTATGAAGCTAGTCAATTATCGACTTGCTATAAGGTCGACCACTCGGTTATAGACCAGGTGGCTGTGGTGATAAGATGTAAAATGTCTGTTGTTTGAGAAAGTCACACCTACATCGACTATTTTACGATAATAAATGTACGTGGTGATTTTCATATATGATCCAATTCCGTATGCATATTTGGTAAAAAAGGCGACAACAGGGTAACGAATCTTTGACACATATCTAAATGTAGCTAAAGGTTTACAATAAATGCAAATGCATCAAATATGTTAGAAAAATAAAAGCAAATGTATCGAATATTTACAATAGTCAGTAGTTAAAATTTAACGTCACATCGGCAATATTGCAGCCATAGCGTGACGAGAACAGTCGATATCAATAAGCAAATCAATAAATGTATAACGCGAATATTTACAATAACAAATGTCAATGTCTCAACTATTTTACAACAAAATAATGTAAATGCATTGAATAGTTTACAAACATAAACAAAAATGTCTTTTGAAAATGACTCTGTGCTCTTGTGATTCACCAACACGCTCCTAATGACATCCTAGAACTATTGATGCCATTGGCAACAGTTATTTAGGCGCAACTGTTTCTCTCGTTCATAACATCATTCACTGCTCACGGATAGTCATCGACTGTAGGGTATACGAAAGTCCCTCCTTGTGTATTTACATGATGCTTCAACAGCACACATTACTCTTCATGGCTGTCATCGAATGTAGGGTATACGAAAGTCTCTCCTTGTGTATTTACATGATGCTTTAACAGCACACATTACTCTTCATGGCTGTCATCGACTGTAGGGTATATGAAAGTCCCTCCTTGTGTATGTACATGATGCTTCAACAGCATACATTACTCTTCATGGCTGTCATCGAGTGTAGGGTATATGAAAGTCCCTCCTTGTGTATGTACATGATGCTTCAACAGCACACATTACTCTTCATGGCTGTCATCGACTGTAGGGTATACGAAAGTCCCTCCTTGTGTATTTACATGATGCTTCAACAGCACACATTACTCTTCATGGCTGTCATCGACTGTAGGGTATATGAAAGTCCCTCCTTGTGTATGTACATGATGCTTCAACAGCACACATTACTCTTCATGGCTGTCATCGACTGTAGGGTATATGAAAGTCCCTCCTTGTGTATTTACATGATGCTTCAACAGCACACATAACTCTTCATGGCTGTCATCAACTGTAGGGTATAGGAAAGTCCCTTCTTGTGTAGTTATATGATGCTTCAACAGCACACATTAGTCTTCATGGCTGTTATCGACTGTAGGGTATATGAAAGTCCCTCCTTGTGTATTTACATGATGCTTCAACAGCACACATTACTCTTCATGGCTGTTATCGACTGTAGGTTATACGAAAGTCCCTCCTTGTGTATTTACATGATGCTTCAACAGCATACATTACTCTTCATGGCTTTTTTCGACAGTAGGGTATATGAAAGTCCCTTCTTGTGTATGTACATGATGCTTCAGCAGCACACATTACTCTTCATGGCTGTTATCGACTGTAGGGTATATGAAAGTCGCTTCTTGTGTATGTACATGATGCTTCAGCAGCACACATTACTCTTCATGGCTGTTATCGACTGTAGGGTATATGAAAGTCACTCCTTGTGTATTTACATGATGCTTCAACAGCACACATTACTCTTCATGGCTGTCATCGACTGTAGGGTATATGAAAGTCCCTCCTTGTGTATTTACATGATGCTTCAACAGCACACATTACTCTTCATGGCTGTTATCAACTATAGGGTATATGAAACGGTAGAAGACATGTTTAGGCAACAGATCGAACAGGTCTTCCACATTGTATTTTGTAGCCGAATATATAGATTCCAATGTGCAGATTATTGAATTTGATAATGCTGTTAAATAGACAAACACAAAATATAATACATTACCCAATGTGGACATAACTGTGAAAGAAATGCAGATATAGGTCAACACAGACATATCTGTTCGTGAAGAAAATTCGCATTCTATTCAATGAACAAACAGATAGAAAATAGAATATACCATGCGAATGTGGACATAACTGTGAAAGTAATGCAGAGGTCGGTTAACACAGACACTTTGCTTCCTTAATTTTATTGTGAGTGAGTGACTGAGTTGAGTTTTACGCCGCACTCAGCAATATTCAAGCTATGTGGCGGCGGTTCTAAATAATCAGATCTTGACCAGACAATCCAGGGATCAACTGCATGAACATCGATCTACGCAACTGGGATGCGATGACATGTGTAGAGCCAGTTAGCGAGCCTGGCCACCCATCTGTATTCAATAAATACAGATGGGGGGTCTGTGAATGAGCTAGTTGAAAGTGTAACACCAACGTGAAGCAAAATATCGTAGCTTTTGAGACAATAAAATGAAATAGCACTTGGAGAGGTGTTTGTACTAGCTATTCGTTGAGGAATGCATTCTTTGCGTTATATTGGAACTCTATTTCTGAGGGGGCTGTGGGCTAACCAGGCTGTTAAAGATTTTGCTGGTGACACTGAATGCTCATCTATTCCCACGTGGTACAATGTGTGACGTCAGCTGCGATGTTGCCGCCGTGACACTGCTTGAATACTGGTATGAGGCCACGGATCAGGTATTGGAATGCATGTTTCTTGCAAGGTGAAGATACAGGCAGTATAAGATACTCACGGTTACAGCAGGAGGAATGTAAAATGGATCATTCCTGACTTCACCACAACTCTTGCTGATATCTTATATTTCATTATTTCTTTACTTATTCTATACATTTTTTTAATGAGTCAGGCTGGAAATCTGTGGAGGAAATTGTTAGGCATTTGTATAAGGTCAGTAAAATGCCAAATGCAAGAAGATACATTCTTTTGCATCCTGTGTTAGATTTTCTTAGAGATAACGTTAAATATTCATGAATTACCATGCCTTTGTAAAAAACAATATTCTAAAGGACAAAACCCCAAGGCAATATGAAACTGGTTTGTTGACATAAAGTTCTCAAGAACATTATCAAATGATGTCATCTTTTCGGCCTAATAAATGGTGTTTCCATTTCACAGCCGTTTATGCACTTTTCACGAAACCCGTGAAGGTCAAGGTTAGAATTGATCTTCAGTAACCCATGCTTGTCGTAAGAGGCGACTAACGGGATCGGGTAGTCAGGCTCGCTGACTTGATGACACATGTCATCGGTTCCCAACTGCGCAGATCAAAGCTCATGCTGTTGATCACTGGATTGTCTGGTCCAGACTCGATCATTTACAGACCGCCGCGATATAGTTGAATATTGCTTAGTGCAGCGTATAACTAAACTCACTCACCCACTTTTCACTTGCTTTCTCTTTAGCACCAAAGAGCCAAATACAATTCCTGTTTGTTCCCAGTTACAGCATTCAAGACACCATAAGCTTTCAAAATCCTGCATGGAAGACAGGAGAAACCTAAGTGAAGTCAGATCGAATACTTTGGTGTGTATTTAGAATTTTCTCGTGACATGCTTTGCAATTTCGCTGAATGATGGTTGGACAACATACTCTTATCTATCCGTGAACATGGTACCATGGCTATGTAATAGTTATTCATTCGAGAGCTGACATTCACTTTACGTGTTTTCATTGGAATGTGAACCTGCATACGGAATTGAATGTTGTATTATCACCTTCTGTCAGAACTGATTGCTGTGTATTATCATCTTCTGTCGTAATTCAATGCTGTATTACCACCTTTTGTCGGAATTCAATCCTGTATTATCACCTTCTGTCGGAGCTGAACGCTGTGTAGTATCACCTTCTGTCGGAATTCAATGCTGTATTATCACCTTCTGTCGGAATTGAATGCTGTATTATCACCTTCTGTCGGAATTCAATGCTGTATTATCACAGAATTGAATGATGTGTATTATCGCATTCTGTCGGAATTGAGACCGCCTCCGTGGTGTAGTGGTTAGAGCGGAAGGTCGCGGGTTCGATCCCCGGCCGCGTCATACCAAAAGACGTTAAAATATGGTACTTGTTGGTCCCTGCCTGGCGCTCGGCATTAATGGGTACATCAAGGACTGGTCGGCCCGGAGTCAGTATAATGTGTATGGGTGGGGTATTCATGCTTCACTGCGGCATAGTATCTCAGTGGGGTAGCACTATAAAACCAGCTTAAGTCTGGGCTAGTACAAGCAGCCGCACATACACATACACACGCATGCACGTCGTCATATGAGCGAAATATTACTTAATACCTGTGATTTATCATACATTTTCTCAAAACCTCACAAATTCTCCACGTTATGGCTGGTTCTACAAGTTGAAGCTACTTTACAACATTGCCGTAGCTCCATAGAAACAAGTTCTAAAGGCCAACTTTATAAATGTTTTAAAGATAAACTATGATTTAAAACTTACTTATACTTACCAAGAGGTATATATTTTCCCATATTAAACTAAGTACCTGCAAAAATAACCTACCAATTGAAACCGACCGATGGCATTCTATTCCATAACAAGAAAGCGTATTTAAACTGTGTAACGCTGACCTTGTTGGAGATTAGTTTCACTATGTATATAGATGTCAAACCCTTCTCCAATATATGATATATGTGGTCTCCAGAAAAATTTAATGTTAATATGTGATAAAACCACTAAAAATATAAAGCACTTTAAGTCATTTCTGAATGTATTTTTTCAATCGCTTATATTAGTAACATTCAAATGATCCTGTCCGGTCACTTGCCATGTATATATAGAAAGAATCTCACCCAAGTGTCTTCTGATTATCATCCAAAATCACTCTTCATTAATTTTCAATGAAAAGTGTACATCTCTGAACATGGTACTGCCATTACACTTGCAGAGCAGCGATGTCATAGCATTGTGACGTCATCAAGTGAATAACGTCATAGCATTGTCAGGGCATTGTACAAAATCTACTGTCAAAACGATATCGTTTGATATCACACAAGCGATATCTCCTGTGGAACACAGTTTTGGATGATAAATTTGTTTACCGATGTATCTATATAGTCTCATGTACCACCGTTGGTTGGTTGAGTGTTAGTCAATTATTACCTCACACCTCATAAAACCAATAGCACACATTCCTAACACAACCTAACACATCTCAAAAACAAACGCGCACCTCTTGAACACAACGCCACACCTCACGAGCACAACTACGCACCTCCGAAACACAACCCCACAATCCCCAAAACCTCCAAACACAACCACACAACCCCACAAACACAACCCCACACCTCCTGAACACAACCCCACACCATCCGAACACAACCACACACCTCCCAAACTCAACTCCACACCTCGTGGTCAGAAGCCAACACCTGCCGAACACAACCACACACCTCTGGAACACAACCACACACCTCTGGAACACAACCACACACCTCCTGAACACAAACCTACACCTCACGAACACAACCCCACACCTCCCGAACACAACCCTACAGGTCCTGAACACAACCCCACACCTCCCGAACACAACCTCACCCCTCCCGAACACAACCCTACACGTCCTAAACACAACCCCAAACCTACTGAAAACAACCCTACACCTCACGAACACAACCCTACAAGTAGTATAAGGGCCTTTATGGGGGCAAGATCTATTTTTAGCTATGGGGCTTTATAGGGTCAAAATCTATTGTTAGACTTCACATAGTCTATTTTTAGATGATGAGTCACTGCTCTCTATTGTATATTGAGATGGTGTGAACACCTGGTGTGTCTATTTTTAGACTCGGGTGGGTATATAAAGTCCACCAAACAGTCCCCATATCATACTCAGTCTCTGAAGTCATTAGCGGATATACAGTCAAGTGATTACACATTGTGGATATACTACCAGTGTTCCTTTTGCAACCCTAGTGACTACAGTTACTGGGTGTAAAGCCATTCTTGGTTTAGACGCTGTACTGTGCGGACGTGTTGACATTGGTCTGGGATATCATGGATGTGTGTGGACATTACCCATTCGACAGGACTGTCGTTGCCGATTGCTGTGCAATCAAGACTGAATGGACTTCATTCCAGAAAAGACTCGATTCGTTTAAAGACTGGCCAGTGCAAATGAAACAGAGTCCTAGTCACATGGCTCAGGCAGGATTTGTGTACTTAATCAGAGGGGACGCTTGCAATTGTTTTCAATGTGGTCTCGTTCTCAAGAACTGGGAAGTAGATGATGATCCCTGGGCCGAACATGAAAAATGGTCTCCAGATTGTCCGTATTTGGCCCTGGTGGGAGTACCTCAGAAAGAGGTGACCCGTTGGGGTAGTCATGTGGGGCTGAAGGGAAAGGAGACCCTTATCATTCTATAACACGTGGAGGAGAAAAATCTGCCATGTTGTCTGTCGATCGATATTTGGAACTGTATGATCCAGAGTGGAAGAAAGACAAACAAAAACCAGAAACCACAGAGCAACCTAAGATTAATTTCGTTACCCCTACTCAACAAGTGGTTGAACAAGCTAAAGCCAAGTTGAAGAGAGAAAGGGAAAGTGCCGTCAATAGGGAAAACACAAAGCGAATGAAAACATATTTTTAAATAGAGACAAAAGGCTAAATGTATCATTTGTAGTAGGACTGTTGACGTGTGAACATCATTATGCATCCCTGTCCCATATGCTCCAAACAATATGTTTGGGCTCATGACTTGTCCCGTCATATTCGAACAAAACATCCAAAAGATATCAAGCAGCAGCAGCAGCAGCAGCCGTCACCACCACCACCACCACAGCAGCAGCAGCAGCAGCAGCAGCAGCAGCAGCAGCAACCACATTCATCAGAAAGTATTACCCAGTCATTGGAAGAATGTAGACTGATTCACCCCTTCACCATGATTGTCTCAGGGCCAACCTCCTGTGGGAAAACCTACTTAGTGAAACAGATTCTAGAAAGGATGAACATTAAACCTTATCCTGAACGTATTATATGGCTCTACAAACGATGGCAGCCCTTGTATAATGCCATTCAAACCCATGTTTATCCCTATGTGGAATTTCATCAAGGCATTCCTTCTGATCTCGAAAAGGATGCATTTCTAGACCCCCATGTGGTGAACGTGGTTATCCTCGATGACTTAATGTCTACTGCCAGCAAAGATCCACGCATTACAGATCTGTTTACGGAAGGAAGTCATCATCGTAATCTCTCAGTGATCGCCTTGAACCAGAATTTGTATTTCAGTAAGGATCCCACACAACGAAGAAACTGTCATTATCTGCTTCTGTTCAACAACCCTATCGATCAACAACCCATCATGACTTTGGCGAGGCAAATGTATCCAGGTAACGCAGACCATTTCATGGAGCTGTTTCAAAGGGCTACCCAGAAGCCTTATGGCTACTTGTTGGTTGATCTAAAACCCCAAACACCTCCCCATAGGCGACTTTGTCCCAATGCATTCAGTTTAAAAGGACACCTCCAAGCCAGGACAAATCAGTCCGAGTTAGATGTTCAGCTGAGCAGACGTGTGAAGAAAACCTCTCAACCATGCCAACTTGTGATGCCTGTGGACTCGTGTTTCAAGATGTGCAAGATTTGCAAAAACACAGAAGAAACTGGTGTCCCGAAAAGTCTTCAGTGGGTCCTCCTGGGATACCCCAAGTGAAAAGGCAGTGGGAGGAAGACAACAACTTCTCACCTGTAAAGAGACCACGTCCTCTGGTGGATTGTGACTATTGTGGTCAAGTGTTTAGCACTAACCATAACTTACAAAGACATTTACACGATAAACAATGTCCTGAAATGGAAAATGAGGACGATGATGTTGAATCATTAAGCGATGTCACACACAACAGGAAAAATAAGATGGTTGATCTCGAAGAGCAAGGTATAAGACAAATGTATTCACGTACGCGTGAGCTGAATAAAGACTTTTTGGATGAGAAACGACAGCTGTACATAAAAAGAGGTTTAAACGAAGACATGATTCAAGCCAAACTGAACAAATTGATCTGGAGCACGTTTAAAGAGACGTATGCCCGATTTATTACTTATCTGTACCATATGCAGGATGGTCCAAAGACACAAGGAATACTGAAACGAGTAAAAGACACAAATAATATGTATCATGAAGTGATTTCAAAATTGTACCAATATAAGTCTTGGGTCGAAGGCATGACCGAAGATGAAGACATAACATCTGATGAAGAGAGTGAAGGACAGGTGGATGATGATGAAGGGTAATAAGACAACAGATGTAAAGTAGGCATTTGGGAGAGCTCCTATCCTAATGTCTACTCATTTGAAACGGAGCTAATAAACAATGAAATCTGTATATCTCTCTTGTTTCTTAATGTATTGTTCCTCTGGGTTACCCTTCAGTAACCCATGCTTGTCATAAGAGGCGACTAACGGGATCGGGTGGTCAGGCTCGCTGGTTGACACATGGCACATGGTGTAGAATGACGCTCATGCTGTTGATCACTGGATTGTCTGGTCCAGGCTCGATTATGTACATTATGTACAGACCACCTCCATAGAGCTGCTGAGAGTGTACTAGACTCACTGAATGTATTGCTGTAGGATTGACATAAGACAACTGTTGTGCAATTCTTTGTTTTTATAATACCAATGTCAACCCTATTTCACCGAATCCACGAAAATGTTTAACATGATCATACTAGTATCAGACATACAAGTTTCAGTTTAAATGTCATTCCTGTTGATTGAATACAATGTAACAACTGTTTCAGTTCATGGTATTGAATACAACAACTGTTACAGTTCATTGTATTGAATACAACAACAATTTAAATGATCTGTAATGAATATATTTATATAAATATATATATAAACGGTTTATAAATACATAAGCTATTACACTAGTGTTGTAAAGCCATTTTTGGTCTACATAACCGTTTTGGACATGTAACCGGTTTGGACATGTAGCAATTTTGAGTCAGAACCGTTTGCGAACCGTTTTGACCAAGTTTCACTGAAACCGGTTTGGCAGAAGCGGTTTTGAGACTGAGACAGGTAAGGGCCGTAACTCTAGTCTACTGAACCCGCGTGCGTGGCGTTTCTTTGTCTGATCTTAGAAATGGAGGGAAATTCATGTCCATGGATGACACAATACGAAATGTGTGGAATTAGTGCAATGGACTTTTCTATATCATGAAGGACATGTTCAATATTTTGATGAAATCATACGGAGGACAATAATTTGTGAGTTTACCGTTCATGATTTTCATGCCGATGATGGGACATGTTTGCGGTATCATACTGGTATGTATGATCTGATGATTATGATTTTAACCCCATCGTCATCTATATTTAACATTGACATGTTTATTATATCCACACATAGTACAAGATGTGTTTGATGTAGATCATGGCTCGAATACGAGATTATGAACTATATTTATACAAAGTGACTCGAGATCGGAGATGTTTTACCATAATTCATCACATACTATGTAATCACATAATGATTATTATTTGTATCTGCCTTGTTGGTTCTTAATTATGATTCAGGCATGGTTATCAGTATTATTATTTTTTGTGTGTTATTAATTGTTTTCAATGACTCAACAACTATTTTATTGTAACTGAAACAACAAGAAATAAAGTAAATATTGTCACTACATATAATTGTAATTTTTTTTTGTATCTAGATGCTGTTTCTTCGTTTTATGATTACAAACGTTGAGAGCACAACCAAATGTTTTCCAGGTGACTACAGACACACCTGGCCTATTGTTAGCACTGAAAGAAATGAAGGACGCTAACATAGGGTGGTACATTTGTCCAATGTCGGTATTCTAACCTTAGGAGTCTTCTCTTTGTGAACCTAGTGTAATTTTCCAGCACCAGCTGCTAACCTCAAAACATGTTGGTCATTTTTGGTAAACTTGAAAAGAAAATGCAGGTCATTGATGAAAAGTTCCAGGGTTTGGTACTGGACGTTCTTTGTGTGAATATTCCCTATTTAAAACCCCGGGTCCCCATTCCTACACACTTCACCCCCTGGCTCATTCACTGTTGTACCTAACAAGAAAAAAAAATGGCAGAAGAATTTTTGGAACTGTAAGTATTTCTATGTTACATTTTGATAATTATTGTGAAAGTAATTTCATCATCACAAAATGTTTTCTGACTATCATTTCACATGAATCCTTATGACACTAAGACTAGTGTAAAATGACAGTCCTAAAAGCATTTTTCATTATGGATTTCAGCCAAGACATGATTGAGGAATTTTCCCCAGTCTCCCCCAACTATTCGGACATCACAGATTGGGATACAGAGTAAGTATGCTATAAAATAGTTATTTTTTTACAAGTATTCAGTTAATCATTGGTAATGTTGTAAAACACAATTTCTGATAAACAGTAGGCTCATTTTTTCACTAATGTCAATTTTATTGCTCTTTCAGTGATATTGATGACAGCCTTCTGTTGGAAGCTGTTGAGGGCATGAGCACCTCTGTGGAGTAAGTAATATTAATTTGAAAATGATTTAATACTAATGTATGTAATACATGATGTAAAAAGAATTAACATAAATCACACAAAAGTTTGTGTGTGTGTGTGTGTGTGTGTGATTATGACCTTCAACCATTTTGTGTTAATTTAGGTATATTGTTCTCATTTTTCAGTGATGATGACTGTGTCATCACAGGGGTGGAAATGCCTTCTACCCTATCTGTTGCCAGTGATGCCACCAACATCAGTGACACCACCACTGAGGGGCATCCTCCCCACCTCCTCCTCGTAAGTGTATATTAGATACATTGAAGTTATTACTATCTGAAGTAAATGTATTATTATCATATACAGGATTTTTATCTTATTTTGTTCCTTATTTTTTTCAGTCTAACAGAAGTCATCCAGGCACATATAGAGTGGAGAAGAGGGGAGGTGGAAAATCGAATATGGGCTCTTCAACATGAAGAGTCCTTATTGGACATTTTAGAGATAATTATTAGAGAATATTAGGTTTTTGTAGTGTTAGTTAGTGTTAGTTTTGTATTATGTTTAATTTGTTATCTTTGTGTATATATTGTTAACTTTTGTTCATATATGTGTTTGTGTAAATAAAGGTGCCCAAGGGTGGGCAAATGAGTCATTCATTGTTGGAGTACAGTATGAATCAATCTGTTTCTTCACATGAATGGGTTACTTGTTCCAACCCCTCTAAACATCTAGACATGCTTGGAACAAGGATGTTGAATATATTCTCAATATTGGACATACCTGCTGGACTGCATATGTGTATTCATGGAAATATGTGTGGATACAATGGATATGTGTGTGAATCGATCTGTTCACGGAACTATTCTAAGTGAAATTGTGCAGTTCATGGACATATGTGTGAAGCTTGTGCTGAGGATTTCCTATGGATCATATGAGGTAAGTTGTTTCAATTCCCTATTCTGATGTTGTTTCCACAAATGTGTAGTCACTCCAGAGATGTATAGTTGAGAGGCTGATGAAAATATATATCCAGTAGACAGTATAATACAAGGTTGTTTAGTAATCCAGTGCACACAGTATAATCCAATGAGAAATGCACTCTGGTATATCCACAATGTGTGAAATCACTTGAATGTATATCCACTAATGACTTCAGAGACTGAGTATGATATGGGGACTGTTTGGGGGACTTTATATACCCACCCGAGTCTAAAAATAGACACACCAGATGTTCACACCATCTCAATATACAATAGAGAGCAGTGACTCATCATCTAAAAATAGACTATGTGAAGTCTAACAATAGATTTTGACCCTATAAAGCCCCATAGCTAAAAATAGATCTTGCCCCCATAAAGGCCCTTATACTACTCCTACACGTCCTCAACACAACCCCACACCTCCTCAACACAAACCTACACCTCACGAACACAACCCCACATGTCCTGAACACAACCACACACTTCCCGAACACAACCCCACACCTCCTATACAGAACCACACACCTCCCGAACACAACCCCACGCATCCTGAACACAACCGTACAACTCCCGAACACAACCACACCTCCTGAACACAACCCAACACCTACCAAACTGAAACCCACACCTTCCGAACACAACCCCACACCTCCCAAACTAAACCCAAGACTTTCCAAACATAACCTCACATCTCCCGAAAACAACCCCCTACCTCTCGAACACAACTCTACACGTCCTGAACACAACCCAAAACCTCCCAAACACAACCACAAACCTCCTGAACACAACCACACACTTCCCGAACATAACCACACACCTCCCGAACACAACCCCACACCTTCTGAACACAACCCCACACCTCCCGAACACAATCCTACACGTCCTGAACACAACCCCACACCCACTGAACACAACCCAACACCTCCCAAACTGAAACCCACACCTCCCGAACACAACCAAACACCTCCCAAACTCAACCCCACACCTCCTGAACACAACACAACACCTCCCAAACTCAACCCCACACCTCCTGAACGCAACACAACACCTCCCAAACTCAACCCCACACCTCCTGAACTCAGCCCCACACCTCCCGAAGACAACCCATCACCTCCTGAACACAACCCAACACCTCCCACACTCAACCCCACATCTCCTAAACACAACCCAGCACCTCCCAGTCACAAGCCAACACCACGCAAACTCAATCCCACACCTCCTCAACACAACCCAACACCTCCTGAACACAACCCAATACCTCCCAAACTCAACCCCACACCTCCCGGTCACAAGCCAACACCTCCCAAGCTCAACCCCACACCTCCTGAAGACAACCCCACAACCCCGAAACACAGACGCCTTCACACCTTCAACACACACCCAATACAACCCCTAACTGCCCCATCTGAAACCCACACCTCTCAAACATACCCCTTCTATCTAAGAAAACCCCACACATGGCCACATCAAGTCACACTTCACTACCAAAACCATGCATTTGTTTATTAATCAACATACTTTAGCTCCCACCCTCGCTAGATTGACACTAAACGCCGCACCTGAAACCCATCTCTCATCAGTGTGCAGCCGGCGCATATTCAGGTGCAAGCTTCTGACAAGTTATGTTGCACGCTGTCAGGCACAAATCCGCGCGAAGCCAGCAATGTGCCCCCTTGTCAGTGACAGGATACTGACGGCTGGGTCTTTCTGTGTAGAGCGTATTCCCCGAGAATCCAGCCTGAGGTCAACCTACCCTTTGTAGAGGTGACGGCTAGTTTCACTCAGCTAACGGGATCGTTCAACAGCAGGATTATTCAGTATCAACACTGAAGACTCTTAACAGAAGCAATTCATATCACTAGCCCTATTTACATGATTCAGAACTGTTTCCTTTATGTTTCTTCTGTCGATACACGACAGCCTTTCACCCCTATGGGCGAGTCTATAAATTCCTGTAGACTGAAGAATGAACTGGCCTTGTTTACCTTATCAGTCCACTCAAAACATGCCTGACGATGCACTGCCCCCATGTCAGGTGATGTATAGGAACGCAAGCGACATATTTTTAACCACTTGCCCTAGTTGAGAGATACTGTAATGAGAACAGCTCGTTGAGAAGTCAGTGTTTAATGTACCATACTTAAACAGGAAGTATAGAGGACCATCCAGGTAAAAGAGTGCCACACGGACAGCTCGAGGGACAGTGCCACACTGTTAAAGCAGACTCAGGTATATCAGTGACTGATAACACGAATAACTACTGGTTTACCAGTGGTTGATAGAATGAACGACGTGATGTGGTATATGAGTATACTTTTACGCCGCTAATTCGCGGAAGGGGGAGCCAGGAATGGGCTTCACAATGTACCCATGTGGGGAATCGTATCCGGACCACTAGACTGCACACCCGACCTTCCCACCCCTCCCACCCTCTTTCCATCCCATCTCTCCATCCCCAACATTAAGTTGTTGATAGCGGAAACATCTCCACGTAAATCAGTGGTTGACAACGCAATCAAATCCAGGTAAGTCAGGGGATTATAACACAAGCAAAACGAGATTAATCAGTGGTTGATAATACAATCACATCCAGGTAAATTAGTAGTTGGTAATACAATCACATCCAGGTAAATTAGTAGTTGATAACACAATCAAGTCCAGGTAAAATAGAAGTTGATAACACAATCACATCCACGTAAACTAGTAGTTCATATTACAAGCACATCCAGGTAAATTAGTAGCTGACAATGCAATCACACCCAGATAAATCAGTGGTTGATAACACAATCACATCCAGGTAAATTAGTAGTTGATAACATAATCAAATCCAGGTAAATTAGTAGATGATAACACAATCAAATCCAGGTAATTCAGTGGATGATAATACAATCAAATCCAGGGAAATCAGTAGTTGATAACACAATAACATCCAGGTAAATCAGTAGTTGATAACACAGTCACATCCAGGTAAATCAGTGGTTGAAAACACAAGCAACTGGAGGTAAATCAGTGGTTGATGTGTCCA
This sequence comes from Haliotis rubra, assembly GCF_003918875.1. Taxonomy (NCBI): domain Eukaryota; kingdom Metazoa; phylum Mollusca; class Gastropoda; order Lepetellida; family Haliotidae; genus Haliotis; species Haliotis rubra. The sequence goes on from NW_025767316.1 coordinate 555,577, forward strand.
CGTCGGGGGAAATATCTTCGTGCTGCCTGCTTGTGGTTCGTATTATCATTGGTCTTGATATGTTACGTGTATAACGGGTGCAATGGTATTAAGACACTAATGCTTGGGTAATCAAATGTATCTGGGTTATCTTATATGCTTTAGTTGTCATGGTACCCGTGAAGGTCCGGGTTAGACTATTGATCTCCAGTAACCAATGCGTGTCGCAAGAGGCGACTAACGGGATCGGTTGGTCAGGCACGCTGACTTACTTGGTACATGTCATCGGTTCCCAATTGCGCAGATCGATGCTCATGCTGTTGCTCACTGGGTTGTCTGGTCCAGACTCGATTATTTACGGACCGCCGCCATATAGCTTGAATATTGCTGAGTGCGGCGTAAATCGAAACTCACTCACTCACTCATTAGTTGTCATGGATGGATGGTAGGATGAATGGAATGGCATGGGGAGGGATGGGGTGGATGGATGGATGGATGGATGGATGGATGGTTCATGTTCTCTCTTATAAACATACTCCTGTTGCACCGTGTCTTCCAATGTCAAGTGTAACGGGCGACACACGAATGTCTCGTGGTTAGTAACGTGGAACACCTTGAGGCGTTGTTTCTTAAACCACCTCACACTGCTCCAGTTTCTGTAGAACATGGTTCCTGTTGTACCTGCCGAACGCTGGATCAGTCTGTCGGCAAGCTCACTGGGTAATATCCCAGTCTACTTTCACTGAAACAGACCTGCTCCCCTTCTCTGAAGTATTACACATACTGATTCACATACCTGTTGAGCGACCACCCTTGGAAATACACTGACGTGCCTACTACGTGAAAGGTAAACAGTTCGTGTCAATCTGGGAATACTATCTCAATTTATCAGAAATTGTTTCATTAGTTAACTAGTTTAAGGAGCATAGAAATAGCGCAGCAAACACGCCCGGTCTTGGTCCTGTTCTTACATAAATCTGGAAAATGTCAAAATTATTGCTTTGCATTAAACCGGGAAGACATGACAGTCTTATACCCGGGGTAGGATTCCGGCCGACTGCATATTGATTTAACCTCCCCGCATAGAGTCAACGTTACCTGACAGAGGTCTGTATGTTACTTTACATGACACGTATAGCAAGTGCAGTTAGCAGCGGGCGTAAATACCTGCCCCCCGGGGCTATTGTTCATCGACAACACTGTGAAAGTCCTGTTGGTATGCTTGTTGTATAGCCCCGTAATGTGCCAGTCACGTGACGGCGGCCTGTAAATTATCGAGACGATCAATTTTTTTACACAGTTTTACATCTGGAAACTTTACTTCAGTTTAGCAGAAATTGTTTATCAATTGCCTTTACTAATTTAATGAGCATTTAGATAACCCAGTAGTTAAAGCGTTCTGTATCACGTCGAACGCCTGGGTTCGATGCCCCACATGGGTTCAATGTAGCCAATTCCTGGCGTCCCTAGTCATGCTATTGCTGTAATATTGATAGAAGCGTGGTAAAACCCAACTCACTCATTCAAACTGACGACGATGAGGAAAGACAAGAGCACCACTAAAACGTTGTCCTGGGGGCCTGTCCAGATGAAACCGCATCTCATCTGGAAACAGGATCCTGTACTATGTTTTTACCTGAAGCTCAGACACTATTATCGTAGGCGCTTTGGCGGGGTATGGGTTTTATCGGGAAATATAGACATGTTTGTATATTCTCTGAGTTAAGTTAAAGTTGCGTTATCTAAATCTAAATCAGGCACCCATGAAAGGCCACCTCCTCGTGGTGGGTGCTGGGTCACGCTAAGCGCCTTTCAAACCCCCGTTGTGGACCCGGGGGGATATTAGGTCCACCAACCTTTTTGCCGTGGGTTGCGCCCCTGTGTCGGTGGAGGACGGGATTCTGGTGGTTGAGGGCACTGGTTCCAGGAACAGTGTTCCTTTGCCCAACACACCACTTCGGCCCTTACTTCACCTAGACGGGTGGTTGAATGGGCCCGGTTCAACCAATCGGCTGGTCATGTCGAGCCCTGTGCATTCTTTGTATTTGCACAAATTCTATTTTGGACTGTATTTATTGACTTTAGGTCTCGGCTCTTTTTGTCTATACATTACTTGATTTTGACATGTGACCTATTTCATTTGCCTAGAGTCGTATGCCCAGAAGGCGGTGGCTCATGGGCCAATCTGGTGGAAGAATTAATCTTTTAGTTTTTCTGCTTGAGTATATCATCCGAGTATCCTTGGTGCTGCAAGTTGGAGACCCACCTGTTTTTAGCATTGTCCTTGTGATACTCCGTGGTGGGTGGGGAGCTCGGATGATGAAACTTATACACTACTATGGAATACAAAACCCCCCTAAAACGAAACAAGCGTCAACTTGACAACGATGATGATGACGAACGTCCTTCCAATTCAATTGACTATTGGCCACGATTTCTGGTTATCGAGACTGTAGACAAGGCTCCACTCAAGCTGAACCCTTTTGCAATTTCCAAGGGTGTACATGGCATTGCAGGTGAGGTTAAAAACATTAAACGCTTATGTTCAGGATCTCTGCTGGTTGAATGCAGTAGAAAACAGCAAGCAATTAACCTGATGTCGACAGAATTATTTGTTGGAATTCCAGTTTCTATCACTGCCCACAGAACTCTGAACACTAGTAAAGGCATAATCAGAGACAGAGATCGACTGTTGGCTGATATGTCAGAACTAGATATTGTTTCTGAGATGAAGGATCAGGGTGTGACATATGTTAAAAGATTCACAACCCGCAGAAACAACGAATCAATCCAAACAAATACTTATCTGTTCTCATTCTCATCTCCAAATCCTCCGAAGTCTGTCAAAGCAGGTTACTGCAATATTTCAGTTGCCATCTACATTCCAAATCCTTTGAGATGTTTTAGATGTCAAAAATATGGGCACGGAGTTAATACTTGTACAAAGCCCATAACATGTGCCCACTGTAGTGAGACTACTCATGTCACAGAAGACTGCACCAGTGACCTTAAAAAGTGTACAAATTGTTCAGGAAATCATTCTTCTTTCTCCAAAGACTGTCCAATCTGGAAGAAACAAATGGCAATCAATAAAATTAAATTCACCCAGAACATCAGCTTTGCTGATGCCAAAAAAATTGTGGACTCTGCAGCACCGACTGAATCATATGCATCAGTCGTCAGAACACATTCTGAAAACATGTCAAAAGTAACCACCTCGTCGATACATTGCCAAACAGATTTGACATGGGTTAAAACTACTAATGCTCAGTTTGTTGCACCTGAACAGTTTACTCAGACCTCGACCTCTTCTATCAACACTCACTCACTCACTCACTAAAGGTCCATCAGAGCCCTGCAGTCAGATTTCATCTGTATCCGGAGAACAATCTTTGTCTCAGTCAATTCAAAAGTCTCAAGCAAAAACAAGCTCGAAGAATACTGTTCAAAGTAAAACCGACTCAAGAACAGAATCTTCAAAAAAGAGTGGCAGACCCCCGAAGGGTTCAGATAATCCAGTCAAATTGTACAATAAATATGGATCGCTTGAGGACATGGAAGTGTCAGAAAACTTCCATCCCAGGGAACATAGCTTGTCGCCCTCGAAAAAGGTGAGGGGTAGATCCCCTATTAACCCACCCAAAAGATAGTTTGTTCTACCAACATCGTGCAGTGGAACTGTAGAGGACTGCGAACTAATTTGCATGAAATTCAGCTATTAATCCAAGATATAACACCATCGGTATTTTGTCTGCAGGAAACATACCTGAAACAGACAGACAATTTTACCTTACGTCAGTTTAAAGCCTATCATTGTTTTACTCCTCCGGGTGATCGAGCCAGTGGAGGATCTTCTATCCTTGTGCGACAAGATATTATTCACAGCCCTGTTACACTCAAAACTAATCTTCAAACTGTAGCAATACGGCTCACTCTGGGTGTTGCTTTTACTTTATGTTCTCTATATATCCCCCCTTCGTCAGCACTTCAACAGGCTGATCTTCAGTCTCTCTATGATCAACTACCGAAGCCCTGTATTATCATGGGCGACTTCAATGGCCACAACCCACTCTGGGGCAGTAATAACACCAATACTAAAGGTAAAATACTGGAAGATTTTATCTCCAATAATGACCTATGTATATACAATGATGATTCAAGCACTTACCTGCATCCTGCAACCGGAACCTATTCTTCTCTAGATCTGTCTCTTGCAGACTCTGACCTCCTAAATGAATTTGGTTGGTCTGTCCATAGTGACCTCTGTGGAAGTGACCACTTCCCAACTATTCTTTCAGAAATAACTCCATCTGATTCTCCATCATATACACGATGGAATTTTTCGAAGGATGACTGGCCTTTATTTCAAACTATATGTAAATCGAAATTACGACCTGAATGCTTCAGTGACGTACCTGATCCCATTCAGATTTTTGCTGACGTTTTAAAGGAAATAGCTGATAAGTGTATACCGAAATCCTCTACAACTCCACACGTACGGAAACCATGGTTTAATACAGACTGTAGACAAGCCAGAAAAGTGAGGAAAAAGGCAGAGCGTTATTTCCGCCATCATCCAACTGTCCATAACTTAAATAAATTTAAAATACTCAATGCAAAGGCGCGTCGTACCTTTAAACAAAACAAACGCCAATCTTGGAGAAATTATGTCTCATAAATCAATTCGCGCACGCCAATGTCTAAGGTTTGGAACATGGTTCAGCGAATAAAAGGCAAAGGTTCAAATTCAGCTGTACACCATCTTAAAGATGGTGATAACTTGATAACTGATAAATCTGACATTGCAAATAAAATTGGAGAAACCCTTGCCAAAAATTCATCATCGGCAAATTATGTCCCTGAGTTTCAGAGATATCAGAAACAAAAGGAAAAAACCAAACTTAATTTCGAATCAAATAACGGTGAAGATTATAATGAAGTGTTTTCATTACATGAGCTACATACTGCTCTTGAGCAAGCTCATGACACTGCAGCGGGTGATGACAACATACATTACCAGCTACTGAAACACTTACCGGAACCATGTCTGATGACACTTTTAGATATATTTGACAAAATATGGACGTCTGGAGAATTTCCTCCTTCATGGCGTAATGCCATTGTAGTCCCAATACCAAAACCTGGCAAGGATCATACAGATCCGTCAAATTACAGACCGATCTCTTTAACTAGCTGTGTTTGTAAAACCATGGAACGTATGGTGAATAATAGACTAACTTGGTATCTTGAAACCAATCACCTTATAACCAATATTCAATGTGGTTTCAGTAAAAATCGTAGTACCATTGATCATTTGGTACGCTTGGAATCCTTTGTTAAGAATGCTATAATAAGTAAACAACATGCTGTATCAATTTTCTTTGATCTTGAGAAAGCTTATGATACGACCTGGAAGCATGGCATTTTGAGGGATTTACATGACTTTGGTTTGAGAGGCCGTTTGCCTCTTTTTATATCACGGTTTTTGAAAGACAGACAATTTCAAGTCCGAGTGGGTTCAACCCTGTCTGATCATTACAATCAGGATCAGGGTGTCCCTCAAGGCAGTATTTTGTCTGTCACTTTATTTAGTATCAAGATTAACAGTTTATCCAAGGTTTTAAACGATTCCATTGATGGATCACTTTTTGTGGATGATTTTAACATTTCTTGTCGTGGTAAAAATATGCATACTATTGAACGGCAATTACAGTTGTGTTTAAATAAAATAAATAAATGGTGTCTTGAAAACTGTTTTAAATTTTCCAAATCCAAAACTAATTGTCTACACTTTTGTAGAAAATATAAACCGCATAAAGATCCAGAACTATCTTTAAATGGCACTCCCATCAAAGTTGTTAAGGAGGCCAAATTCTTGGGTCTAATCTTCGACTCCCATTTAACCTTTTTGCCGCATATTAAATCACTTAAAGCCAAATGCCTGAAGGCACTTGATTTGTTGAAAGTTGTTTCCAACTCAAAGTGGGGAGGGGATCAAGCTACCCTGCTCCACCTATATCGATCATTGGTCCGCTCGAAGCTTGATTATGGCTCCATCGTATATGGTGGAGCCTGCAAAAGCAATTTAAAACTTCTTGATTCTGTCCACCACCAAGGCCTAAGACTTTGTCTTGGGTCCTTTAGAACCTCTCCTATTGATAGTCTATATGTTGAAGCAGATGAGCCTTCTCTTAAACAACGTCGGATAAAATTATCCTTACAATACATTACTAAACTATATTCTAGCGAGTCTAACCCTGCATTTAACTGTGTCTTTCATCCCGTCTATGAAGATTTATACAATAAAAAACCTTCTCTTGTTCCGCCTCTTGGGCACAGAATTAAGCCATCCCTGTCCGCTGCCGGCATTGAGCTGGGAAATATAGCTCCTTCCCGTCTTCTTTCTTCTCCTCCTTGGCAACTGGTTAGGCCTGAAATTGACCTTACTTTGACACAGTTTAAGAAATCTGAAACTAATGAATTACAATATAAACAAGAATATAATCAACTAAAAACTAAATATAATACACACAAATCCTTATTTACAGATGGGTCCAAGGACGGTGGCGCGGTGTCATGTGCCACTGTCATTGGATCCAGAACAATATCTTCTAGAATACCAGATAACAGCTCCATTTTTACAGCAGAAGCCAACGCCATATTAACGGCTCTTAAATATATTCAACGACATCCCAAACATAAACAATATATCATTTTTTCTGACTCTCTTTCTTGTCTTCTGGCTATTAAAAATCTTTCTTGTAAGCATCCACTTTTATTAGAAATTATTGAATTGTATAATGAACTTGCTACTGGCCAATGCGACATCGTCTTTTGTTGGTTACCCAGCCACGTTGGCATTTCTGGGAACACAATGGCTGATCTTGCTGCTAAGGCAGCACTCAACAAATCTGTGACACCACTTCTTATTCCTTACTCTGACTACAAAGCTTGCATTAGAACTTACATCCGTGATCTGATGCAGAAGAAGTGGGACACTCAAGTAGGTATTAATAAACTACATGAAATAAAACCTTATATTGGTTACACTCACTTGGGTTGTCAGTCCAGATTTGAAGAGGTCATTATGCGACGATGTCGCATTGGCCATACAAGGTATACTCACAACTACTTGTTGAAAGGTGAAGATCCTCCGTTTTGTATCCCTTGTGATGAGAAAGTCACAGTCAAGCATCTCCTGCTTGACTGTGTCGAATTCTCCATCATAAGGGATAAATATTTTCATGTTATAACTGTTAAGGATCTTTTTAACACTGTTCGTGTTCATTTAATTCTTGGTTTTTTAAAAGAAATTGATTTGATCACTGATTTTTGATTAATATGCTCTGTAAGTAGATGTATTTTAACGATTGGTAGTTTAGATTGTTAACTTAGATTGTTCGTGGCAGTGCCCTCAAAGGGGGTTGACGTAGCGTAAAATTATTGTCCTCCTGAGAGGGTACATAAGTCCCAAAACATTTCGAGTAAATTTCAGCGTACCAGGTTTTTAATCGTAGTATATTTGTAATTTTAATGTATGGCTAAATCTCAGTATAAACGCCAATGGCTGAAGGGATGGTGTAAATCCAACTAGGGTCCATGCAGGTAGCAAAAGTAATGTAAGCCCCCATGGGCCTTAGTATGGTGATCTACCTTCAGTTGTTGGCGATCTATAGCCCATTTTTACATTGTATTGTCTTCTTTAATTGGAATATTTTAGCTTTGTTCGCTAGTTTTATATTGATATCTGTGATTCTCTAGTAGTTTTACTGTCCTTCGTCGGCAGGTTTTTATAATAACTATATATATTCTATTACAATGTCAAATGTTCTCATCACGATATGGCTGAAATATTGCCGATGTGACGTTAAATACTAACTCACTCACTAAATCTAAATCACAGTGCTGACAATATACATGACATATCAGCAGCTTATTATCATGACCATAAGCACAGCCATGTACAGGTCAGCTGCCTGCGTGTAATTAACCCTAATGAACCTTAGAGTATGGCCGGTTGGCCACGGAAGTTTAACATTGTGGATGGGGTGCATGCTGTATACTGCAGGTTGACCATACATGTATCGTAATACGAATCTGTGGCAATTTCGAAATCTAAATAACACTCGCCTACTTTATATGAGCTAAATCGTTTCTAACTATTTCAAATATAGGTCTTTCCTCTTCTTTGGTGCAATAAATTTTGATTGGCAGTAAATCTATGTCAGTTCAAAAACATACACACTCAGAAACGGATTCGGCTCGATGTAAAGGTATACTCATATATGAGTGTAATATATCAGCATGCTCATATATCAGTGACACCAGGTGTTCGAGAATAGGGTGTCAATGTCCTGCATCACTATAGTGACACATACACACCATATGCCATCCCGTGGTTATGACACAGAGTTACCTGGATGAGGACAGGGACCATGTCAGCGTGACCCCCACATCACGACACACTGGCAGAGGAAGGAAGGACAACATAGAATCCATGGTGACCCCCACACCACGACAAACTGGCAGAGGAAGGAAGGACAATATATAATCCATGTTGACCCCCACACCACGACACACTGGCAGAGGAAGGAAGGACAATATATAATCAATGGTGACCCCCACACCACGACACATTGGCAGAGGAAGGAAGGACAATATATAATCAATGGTGACCCCCACACCACGATACACTGGCAGAGGAAGGAAGGACAACATATATTCCATGGTGACCCACACACCACGACACACTGGCAGAGGAAGGAAGGACACTCTGATAAGGAAGGAAGGACAACATATAATCCATGGTGACCCCCAAACCACGACACACTGGCAGAGGAAGGAAGGACATCATAGTATCCATGGTGACCCCCACACCATGACACACTGGCAGAGGAAGGAAGGACAACATATAATCCATGGTGACCCCCACACCACGACACACTGGCAGAGGAAGGAAGGACAACATATAATCCATGGTGACCCCCACACCACGACAAACTGGCAGACGAACGAAGGACAACATATAATGCATGGTGACCCCCACACCGCGACACACTGGCAGAGGAAGGAAGGACAACATATAATCCATGTTGACCCCCACACCACGACAAACTGGCAGAGGAAGGAAGGACAATATATAATCCATGTTGACCCCCACACCACGACACACTGGCAGAGGAAGGAAGGACAATATATAATCAATGGTGACCCCCACACCACGACACATTGGCAGAGGAAGGAAGGACAATATATAATCAATGGTGACCCCCACACCACGATACACTGGCAGAGGAAGGAAGGACAACATATATTCCATGGTGACCCACACACCACGACACACTGGCAGAGGAAGGAAGGACACTCTGATAAGAAAGGAAGGACAACATATAATCCATGGTGACCCCCACACCACGACATACTGGCAGAGGAAGGAAGGACAACATATAATCCATGCTGACCCCCACACCACGACACACTGGCAGAGGAAGGAAGGACACTCTGATAAGGAAGGAAGGACAACATATAATCCATGGTGACCCCCAAACCACGACACACTGGCAGAGGAAGGAAGGACATCATAGAATCCATGGTGACCCCCACACCATGACACACTGGCAGAGGAAGGAAGGACAACATATAATCCATGGTGACCCCCACACCACGACACACTGGCAGAGGAAGGAAGGACACTCTGATAAGGAAGGAAGGACAATATATAATCCATGGTGACCCCCACACCACGACACACTGGCAGAGGTTCACATTCTGATAAGGACAATATATAATACAAGGCTACCTTAACACAACACTCGCACATAAACGGACGCACATAGTCTAGGGCTTGATAACGTGTGTTTACTGAAGATTTTCCGGATGTTAGCATTTTAGATATTTAATTCTGTGTTCACATATGATACCAAACTCAGGAAAATATCATTTGAAGCCAGTTTTCAAAGTTTTCCCATTTTTGAATCATTTCCTCGTCTATCGAGGTTAAATTACCTATGTATATCACTCGCTTACAATGCACATCACTCACAACAGCCAGTTACTTGTTTCAAACATATTAGATATTTGAAGGTGCTTAAGATATTCCACAAAATACAAGAAAATGCGCAAATAATGAATCATTTTATTGTTACATGCACCGCACGTTTTGAGGCTACAAAAGGAGGTTCTTTCAAAGCAAGTGTTAGTTATCTGCACTTTGCACAGAGTAAATTCAATCTCCACGCATGGTGTTATTGTCCTAATACTTCCTGTTATTGCAGCACGAAGTGACCTGCTATTTTAAGGTTACGTTGAAAGTGAGAGAATTGTGACTCGTGCACATTAAATGCAGGTTTCCATTGCCCTGTTATTTTACACTCGTCCTATTGCTGGCGCCTTCTTTCAACAGAGAACAATGTCATGTCGGACAGTTTTATCGTTGACGCTCACCATTGTCATCATCCACGGGTAGCGACTGCGTTGGGGAGCGGGAAGACAGACAGACACAGAATGCGTGAAAGAGTGAGTGAGTAAATGAGGGGTTGGGAACGCGATTGTGTAACGACAGCCGTCGCAAAGCTTCGTAATACGAAAGACACACAAATACTTCTGGCAACTGGCAGCAATGCAGCTATGCCACTATATAGTATCATATACTGTATCATCATAGAACTCAGTGTTTTATTCAAAACTGTTGCGCCAGAATTTGAAATCTTGATTCAGTTGTACGTATACTACTTTTTCGCTAAGGATCACATTTTGAAGGCATAAAAAGGGGTATACAGATTTAGGTTAAATCCCGATACACAATTAACCGGTGTGATAGCAGGCGCACGTTGTTATGAGGACGATGTGCCCGTGGTGCTGGACACAGTCCTGTTGATGAATCGTGACAGAATCGTCTCACTTCATTTGAAGCTAACACTTTGAAGCTAACGTTTTACAGTGGCGATCCTTATCAAACTGTGAGTATCATAGATGGCAATAATACATTGTCAGAGGAAAACAATGGTGGGACCAATCTCACCATCCTCAACATCATAATAGGCGTGATCGGAATGTCGGTTAGTAGTGGTGATATCGCCCTGCACTGACGGTAAATACTCCAGATAGGCCACCTCATCTTGATGCATCTGTTCCCTCTGTTCAACCTGCTCCCTGCAACACACAGATGTGGAATATGTACACACTTCGGTGTCTTGTATTGTTCTGACAGAAATACAGTTGTAGAGATAAATGCTAGATTGAAATTGTATCGGTGATTGTTTGTTATTGGTCTTCGTGGACAGGTCTTATAATCTAAATGTATTCATCATGTATTTATAACTTGTTTCAGTCACGATATGAATGAAATAATGCTGATGTGACTTTACCTCACTCACTCACTCACTCAAACTTACATAATAATGATAATAAGGTCACACCCCACTTCTCACGTCAATACAACATAATGGACATTATTACCCCAGAAAAGCCAAGCTGTCTGCGAGGCGTGAAGGGCCTATGACTTGTCCCAACTCGTACCCATTTTCTGCTGGGAGAACAGTAGACATTTTGAACAAACTAACTTGCCTAAGGTGGGACTTGTGTCGTGTGCTTCGTCGCAGAGCAGGGTTGTAGTCTTAGAAACTCTCAACCATAAAGCTACAAAACACGTTCACGCGCCCAAGGAATCTCCGTGACCACCGTTGTTTAACTTTATCTAATATTGCTGTTTCGTCGCCAGACAAATGAACTTAAGATTTGATTTGTGGTTTGTGCTAAATAGTCGATATGTATATGTAATATCCAACTGTGTAATGTCCCAATCGTCTCAAATAAGTGTATACATTGGTGAGCCAAAGTCAGGATGAGTGTAATCCAAAATGCAATCGTACCAGGATATTGCCAGCCAGCACATACTCACCAAATTGACTCCTGGTTATCGGCGAAACTTGTGGTCAATGATATGGTGGATGGTATACCTTATGTTGTGCGAGATTGTTGATTCTAATTCTCCTCTCATTTAACACTAACAAGCAGCGATCAAGATGATGCCAATGATCAAATCTCATATACGAAATTATTAACCTGCATTGGTCTTGCACAATAGAACCTGCAGGGTTGTTAAACTGTCTAATATTATAAACGTATTTCCACCACTGAAGAGCATTGTCAGTGTCTTGCTATTAATGTAATATATTAATCACTGTTTAGTCTGGAGAACACAATACGTGCTACAAACTGGAGTGTTCGCGCAGTGACTCTTACAAAAACACGAAACACACTAACCTTTGTTTGGCCAAACGCCTGTAGTACAGCAGGCAAATTGTCACCAAGATGCCGGACACAAGTAGTGGTAGTGACACCAACAGCCCAGCCAGTACAGTCCTAGTCTGACCACCATTACCTTCTGTCAAGCAAACAGACAAAACTGACACTAAACGTGTGAAACAGTCCAGACAGTACAGCCCTTGTCTGACCACCATTACCTTCTGTCAAACAAACATAGAAAACTGACACTAAACGTGTGAAACAGTCCAGCCAGTACAGTCCTTGTCTGACCACCATTACCTTCTGTCAAACAAACATAGAAAACTGACACTAAACGTGTGAAACGGTACAGTCAGTACACACCTTGTCTGACCACCATTACCTTCTGTCAAACAAACAGACAAAACTGACACTAAACGTGTGAAACAGTCCAGACAGTACAGCCCTTGTCTGACCACCATTACCTTCTGTCAAACAAGCAGACAAAACTGACACTAAACGTGTGAAACAGTCCAGCCAGTACACTCCTTGTCTGACCACCATTACCTTCTGTCAAACAAACAGAGAAAACTGACACTAAACGTATGACACAGTCCAGCCAGTACACTCCTAGTCAGATCACCATTACCTTCTGTCAAACAAACAGAGAAAACTGACACTAAACGTGTGACACAGTCCAGCCAGTACACTCCTAGTCTGACCACCATTACCTTCTGTCAAACAGACAGAGGAAACTAACACTAAACGTGTGTCACAGTCCAGCCAGTACACTCCTAGTCTGACCACCATTACCTTCTGTCAAACAAACAGAGAAAACTGAACAAAAAGGAGAGTTCTATGGATATACACCTTCTTTAATATGATATGAGCGACGTTTCGGTGTAGCTACTAACACCGTTATCAAGCAAATGATGTACAATACTAGATGCAAGGTATATTTATATACATAGTAAAGTTGAACAGTAAGTGATGATGTTTACACAATTAATGAGGTAGATGTACAGGGTGGTGGATGTTTACACAAGGGGCCAATAGTTACACAAAGATAGTAAGATAGGGGTTATTACACGGGGGGAAGCCAGTGATATGACAGACAGGAGAATAATAGGATTAAGATTGCTTGGTGATGAGTTGGTTGTAGGCAGTGGGGATGTAATATCCTTGGTCTCTGTTCATGGCCGGTTGGAGTCTCTTGATGTGAATGGCTTCTAGTAGCTTTCTGATCTTGAAGTGGGTGTGATTGCTGGTGAGTACATTGATGCTGTTCCATAGGATGTTTTGGTCTGGGTGAGCTTGGGTGTGGTCAGAGATGGCGGATTTAGAGTCTTTCTTCTTCACAGAGGCTTGATGTTCTTTGATTCTTACAGGAAGTGGTCTTGAGGTTTCGCCGATGTACGAGTCTCCACAGTCACACTTTATGTGGTAAACTGTGCCTGAGGGGTCTTCTTTAGTTGTGGGGGTTGGTCTGCCATTGGCTTTTAGGTGGTTCTGTATAGTAGTACCTCTCTGGAACACAACATCAATGTTGACTTGGTGTTTCAAGAGTCGGCTGATCTGGTGGCTGGCTGAACCTATATAGGGCAAGCTTATGATGATCGGAGCTGTTTGATAGCGTGGGGGCTTGTTTGTCGGGTTGAGGGTGACGTTGATGGTCGCTCATAATATATTAAAGAAGGTGTATATCCATAGAACTCTCCTTGTTGTTCATCATACCACCTTCTAAATGCCACTTAAACAAGAGAAAACTGACACTAAACGTGTGACACAGTCCAGCCAGTACACTCCTTGTCTGACCACCATTACCTTCTGTCAAACAAACAGAGACACCTGACACTAAACGTGTGTCACAGTCCAGCCAGTACACTCCTTGTCTGACCACCATTACCTTTTGTCAAACAAACATAGAAAACTGACACTAAACATGTGAAAAAAGCCACTGTACAAGAGAAGAAGTACACTGACAGTGAAGAAACCTTTGGTAGTGAAAAGGTTCGACAGACAAAGTAGATTAACAGATATTACTTATGCAAATACTCACGTAGGTCATTCTTACAGCCTCCCTCCTTACAATCTTCGCCAAATCCAGTGCAGTTTTCACATCCACAGTTCTGCCCCTCAAATGGCGGATGGCATTCAATGCATCCCCCTGTCGATCTGTTGCAGGTCTTGCATAGTTTGGAACACGACTGACAGTCAGACCCGTAGTAGGAGTCTATGCATCCAGACACACAGGATGACCCCAGCTGACAATATCCTCCATCACAACCACCTGGACATGCTGTACAGCTACCCCATTGTCTGTAACATGGTGTGTTGCAGCTCAAGCCTTGGTGTCCCGTGGAACATCCGTCAGTACAGTTAACATCGCCATTTCCTGATTCTGTGCATTTCTTGTTAAGACAGTTCTCACTACATGAAGCGTTGCATCTCCGACCGAAATACCCAAGTGTACACTCCAGACAATTCCCTTTTCCGTCACAGTCGGAACAGTGCTGGTTGTCCTTGCAGGAGACAGCTGGAATTGTAGAGCGTGTGGCTGCAGAAGAATGAAATGTAATCACCGAGTCTGTGTCATGAACGTATTAACGTAGAATACTTTATGCTTTTCGTGTTTGTTGAGTGAGACGGTTAACTTATTTCTGCTTTAACGCAAAACTCTGCAATATTCCAGTTATATGTGTCAGTCTGTAAATAACGGAGTTCAGACAATCCCGTGATCAACTTCATGAGCATCGATCTACGCAACTGGATACGATGACACGTGTAACAAAATCAGCGACCCTTACCACCTGATGCCGATAGTCGCATTTTAAGAGAAGCATGGGTTGCAAGGACATTTTTGTTGGAAACTTTTACACCGACATCTTCTCCTATGTCCCTGCCCGATAAATCTTTCTAACATTACATTAAGGTCCACTTGAGTTACTTGTGTAAACTGTGCTTCTTTCTTCTTACCTTGCGTGGAGATAAGTGAGCAAACCAAGCACAGAAACATCAACCAGGCCATGCTTGTTGTGAGGAAGTAATATATGTAGTCCTGAATGAAAACATGCGCAATCGGTGTTATAACAGTTTCAAAATATTAACTAGGATAATAAGCGTTGTCGTGAAATGGTATCTAAATAAAATGGTACTTACATTAACATTGTATAACGCTTAAGTGAGAATAAACAACAACATATTTTGTTTGTGTTTCCTGATATTAGAAAATAGAAAATTCATCGAGCTGGTTGGGTTCACTTTTCTATTCCTTATTTGCTTGAAGCTGTGCTTTTGTTGAAATGTCAAGGGCGTTTGAATGAAAACGTGAGATAGTTGAATCCTTGTTTATATTTTGAAAGTATTTCAAGATTCGTCAACATGGCAGAATGTCAACAACAACAATGTCCAATGATATACATCGTTTCCCGTGTTATATGATAGGCGTGATATCTTATGGACATGTCTGTGCCATATGATATATCATATGTGAGTGAGTGAGTCTATTTTTAGGACACTTTTAGGAATATTCCAGCAAAATCACAGCATGGGACGCCAGAAATGGGCCTCATACATTGTACCTAAGTGTTGCTGGTGCAAGCTGAGTCACATGGTATGTGGTATAGCATAAGCTATGTGTCTTTTAATATATCTGTTATTTCCTATGATATGTACTCACTGTGACAGATATCAATTAATATGTTATATATGATGTGTAGTACGTGATGTCTTGCTTGTGGGATTTACAGCGTGTGCCATACAGTATTATGTGATGTGCGTCATGTCCAAGTTCTGATATGCTTTATGTGAACTGCTTCACGTGATATGTTGTGAATTCTGCAGTATGTATCATGTATCATTATGTATCATGTATCATTATGCATCATGTATCATGTATCAATAAGTAACATGTATCATTATGTGTCATGTATCATTATGTATCATGTATCATTATGAACCATGTATCATTATGCATCATGTATCATGTATGATTATGGATCATGTATCATGTGGCATTATGTATCATGTATCGGTGTGTGTCATGTATCATTATGTATCATGTATCAGTATGTGCCATGTATCAGTATGTATCATGTATCATTTTGTATCATGTGTCATGTATCATGTATCTTGTATCATATATCATGTATCATGTATCATTATGTATCATGTATCATGTATCATGTGACATGTATTATGTATTATGTGTCATGTATCATGTATCATTATGTGTAATGTATCATCATGCATCATGTATCATTATTCATCATGTACCATGTATTATGTGTTATGTATCATGTATCATATATCATGCATCATTATGTATCATGTATCATGAGTCATGTATCATTATGTACCATGTGTCATTATGTATCATGTATCATGTATCATGTATCATGTATCATGTGTCATGTGTCATGTATCATGTATTATGTATCATGTATCATGTATCATGTGTCATGCTAGAGATGATTAGTGTTTTCCCTATGATCCGAAAGGTGAAAACAGTTCCAAAAATGTCCTGCAGATTTCCAAGTATTATGTTTAATTGTTCATACATATGTTTCTCAAAGACTCAAAGGGCACAGATATTTCACTGAACATGAACACTAAAAAGAAACTAAAACGCACCAAATGGTAATATCAGTTTTCTGTAATCATAGAAGGGCAGGGCGGCAAATAAATGCTAAAATGCCTGGGGAAACCAGTACTGACAGGATGTGTATCGTGTTATGTGATATATGATGCGTCACGTGATATGTATCGTGTGATGCCACCTGTTAAGATGGTATGTGTCACGTGTCATTGGATACATAAAGTGATATTTAGTTTATGTTTCGCTAACCTCATCTAGTCGTTCCATGGTACACATATGATCCATCAAAGGCACCATTTACTTTGTACTGTCGAGTCTAACCTGCATTTGCATATTTTATAGGGAAATTGAGCGACATACTGTACAAATGTGACTTATTTAGACAATTGACTTGAATTGTCTTCTATTCGTTGAACACCGAGATTGTAACCTATCCTGCTACAGCAATACATATAACCCTAATGCAGCTGGTACACAAGCGAGACGTTTAATGACACGAGTTTCCATTGATCGGTCACACACACAAACAAGGCAATAGGCAGTAGTGTTGGCGAGTTGTAAAGAATAAACTATATTCAGTATTCCGGTGATAGTACCTTCCTGTTGCTACGGAATACTATTCTGTGATGCAGTATGTGTGATCGGTTATTGAGGCGTGTAGAACGAAGTTGACAACAGTAGTACAACACCGACAACGAGTAGTCACCAGGCAGACAGAAGATGGAGTTTAGGACGTT
Source organism: Haliotis rubra (assembly GCF_003918875.1). NCBI lineage: Eukaryota > Metazoa > Mollusca > Gastropoda > Lepetellida > Haliotidae > Haliotis > Haliotis rubra. The sequence goes on from NW_025767316.1 coordinate 573,115, forward strand.
ACTGACAAACTCAATTATGGTCGTATATAGAATAACAACTGTGATATGTGTCGGAATAATCGAATATGTTTTAAGTTAAAAACACAACACATGACAGTAGACAGTTCCCAATAATTCAATTCTTTATTTTCCAAATGTTTCGCCTTCAAAGTTATATTTACAACGATCTGTAAGCATGGCCTTATATAGAATGGACAAATGAAAACCTTTCAATATCAATGAGAAATCCAAGCAATAGATTGGAACAGGACAAATGCAGAGATGTTTGAAGTTTGTAGAGATAGGTATGAATGACTACGACTGTTAGATATCATTGTAGATCACACTTTCTTTTACGGCTATTCAAGAGGTTGTGAATTGATGCATATAATGCTATTTCACCTTTGAGACGGAGGAAGTTTCTGGGAAAGTGCAATGTCGAGTTCCTGTTACGTTCATCATGGCGGCGTACGCTGAGTTGGTGATATCTTAAATTATGGTAATTATGTACAAGTGAATGAAACATGTTTTGAAGCTAGTGTGTGTGTGTGTGTGTGTGTGTGTGTGTGTGTGTGTGTGTGTGTGTGTGTGTGTGTGTGTGTGTGTGTGTGTGTGTGTGTGTGTGTGTGTGTGTGTGTGTGTGTGTGTGCAGAGGTCTTTGGATGAATGACGGGAACAGACGTGGTGCTGCTTTGTTGTGTTCTTAAACTCGTCTGGGGCGAAACGGGAGTCGTCTACGACGAACCAAACAAATAATAAGAAATAATAATTGTAATGGTGACTGAACACCGACAAAGCTATTGATGACACAACTCTCGGTCGAGCTAGTGAGTGAGTGAGATAATATTTAACGTCACATCGGCAATATTTCAGCCATATCGTGACGACAACATTTGATATTGAAATGAAATATATGTATATTATAAAAACCTGCCGACGAAGGACAGTAAAAACAACTAGAATATCACAGATATGTATGTAAAACTAGTAATTAAATCTAAAACGTTATAACTATAGGGGAAAACAATACAGTATAAAAATGGACTATAAATCGCAAACAACTGAAGGTAGATCACCAGACCATGGGGACTTACATTACTTTTGCTACCTGCATAGACCCTAGTTGGATTTACACCATCCCTTCAGCAATTGGCGACAGAAGAGAAATCTAGCCATAAATTAAAAGCACACATATTCGACGATTAAAAACCTGGTACACTTAAATTGACTAAATGTTTTGGGACTTACGTACCCTCTCAGGAGGACAATAATTTTACAATACTTCAACCCCCTTTGAGGGTACAGCCACTAACAATCTCAGTTACTAATTTAAATTACCATAATAAAATATTTATCTATTTACAAATCAGTTAACAAATCTAATTCTCTTAAAAATGCAATAATTAAATGAGAACTAACATTATTAAAAAGATCCTTCATAGTCTTTACTTTGAAATAGTTATCCCTTGTAATGGAATATTCGATGCAGTCAAGCAAGACATGCTTGACTGTGATTCTTTCATCACAAGGGATGCAAAACGGAGGATCTTCGCCTTGAAGCAAATATTCATGGGTATACCTTGTGTGGCCAATGCGACATCGCCGCATAATGACCTCTTCAAATCTGGACTGACAACCCAAGTAAGTGTAACCGATATAGGGTTTTATTGCATGTAATTTATTGATACCTACTTGGGTGTCCCACTTCTTTTGCATTAGATCACGGATGTAAGATCTCATGCAAGCTTTGTAATCAGAGTATGGGAGCAGAAGTGGTGTCACAGATTTGTTGAGTGCTGCCTTAGCAGCAATATCAGCCATCGTGTTCCCAGAAATACCAACGTGGCTGGGTAACCAACAAAAGACGATGTCGCATTGGCCAGTAGCAAGCTCATTATACAATTCAATAATTTCTAATAAAAGTGGATGTTTGCAAGAAAGATTTTTAATAGCCTGAAGACACGAAAGAGAATCTGAAAAGATGATATATTGTTTATATTTACGGTGTTTATTAATATATTTAAGAGCTGTTAGTATTGCGTTTGCTCCTGCTGTGAAAATTGAACTGTCATTGGGTAGTCTGGAAGATATTGTTTTGGACCCAATGACAGTGGCGCAAGCAACCGCGCCACCATCCTTGGATCCATCTGTATATAAGGATTTATATGTATTATATTTATTTCTTAATTGACTAAATTCTTGTTTATACTGTAAATCATTAGTTTCGGATTTTTTAAATAGGAACAACAATGGCATCACGCCACGAAGTTGGGAAATTCCCTGAAGTCCATATTTGATCAAAAATTCCTAAAAGGATTTCTAAACATGATTCCGGCAAATGTTTCAAGAGCTGATAGTGAATGTTATCAGCTCCTGTTGCTGTATCATGAGCTTGCTCAAGGGCGGTATTGAGCTCATGTAACGAAAATAGTTCGTTATAATCTTCACCATTGTCTGAGGTAAAATTTATTCTTTTCTTCTCCTGTTGTTTCTGATACTTTTGAAACTCAGGGACATAATTTGATGAAGATGAATGCTTGGCAAGAGTTTCACCAAGTTTATTTGCAATGTCAGTTTTATTAGTCAATAAATTATCACCGTCCTTCAAATGATGAACAACAGATTTGGAACCTTTGCCCTTTATTCTTTGGATCATGTTCCACACCTTTGACATAGGTGTACGTGAATTTAATTTAGAAACATAATTTCGCCAAGACTGACGCTTATTTTGTTTAAAAGAACGTCTAGCCTTAGCATTAGTAATTTTGACAGGACAGTAGGGTGTTTGCGAAAATACTTTTCGGCCTTCTTCCTACATTTTCTGGCCTGTTTGCATTCATTATTAAACCATGGTTTACGAATATGTGGAACTGCAGAGGACTTAGGAATTGTTTTGTCAGCAATGTGATTTAGTATATCCGAAAAAGACTGTATAGGATCTTCACTGTTCCTAAAAAGATCATGCTTCAAGTGTTCAACACACAGAGTCGCATATAATGACCAATCAGCCCTGGCGAAATTTCTCCTTGACAAAGGTGGATCATCACCAGGGTTGATTGTTTTGAGAATGGTAGGGAAGTGGTCACTCCCACATAGGTCATCATAGACCATCCATTCAAATTCATTATACAAGTTTAAGTCAGCGAGAGACAGATCCAGGGAAGAATATGTTCCCGTAGCTGGATGCAAATATGTGACTGAATCATCATTTAAAATACACAAATTGTTATCAGCAATAAATTCCTCAAGGATTTTACCTTTAGTATTAGTGTGGACACTTCCCCAAAGCGGGTTGTGTCCATTCAGATCGCCCATGATGAGACATGGTTTAGGAAGTTGATCATACAGATTTTGAAGATCTGATTGTTGAAGATTAGAAGAAGGAGGAATATACAAGCTGCACAGCGTTATAGCACTGTGCAGGGTCAAGCGAACAGCTACAGTTTGGAGATTGGTATGAAGAGGGACTGGGCTATGTATTATACCCTGCCGCACTAAAATTGAAGCACCTCCAGTTGCTTTATCTCCCAGAGGAGAAAAGGAGTGGTAATCGTTGTACTGTCTGAGGTTAAAGACATCTGTATGTTTTAAATAAGTCTCTTGAAGACAGAATGCTGACGGTTGAAGATCTTGTATGAGTAATTGCATTTCATTAAAGTTATTCTTCAGTCCTCTACAATTCCACTGAATCAAAGGTTGAGAACTAATCATCTCTTAGGCGGATTAACTGGAGATCGCGCTCGCCCATTACGTTTAGGCGACAAACTTGTTGTTCTCTGAGGGATGCTCTCTGAAACATCCATCCCTTCAAGCGATCCAAACTTATTATAAAGTTGTATGGGATCATCTGAACCTTTGGATACTCTACCCGTGTCATTGTTTCGAGAAGAGTCAGTTTTACATCTGGATAACGCATTTTTCCCTTTCTTGGATTGTGGAATCGGTGCTGAATCATTTTGTGACCCTGTTCGTGGAGTTGGTTGTACAGAAGCAGCCGATGACGATTCAGGAAACAGTTCAGCTGGAAAAGGCTCAGCAGTAGTTTGAGTGCAGGAATCCGACAGACAGAGGGGTTCAGGATTGATGGAATTTATCCATGTCAAATCTGTTTGACAAGCAATAGAAGTTGTTACCACAGATGGTCTTCTGGTTACAGAGGCATAGGAACCATGTGGATCACAGGAAGGCACGAGTTTCCTTGCTTCATGGTAACTAATAATGTTCTGAGTAGTTTTGATTTTACTAATCTCCATTTCTCTCTTCCATATTGGACAATCTTTCGATGAGGATGAATGCTGTCCAGAACAGTTGACACATTTTTTACGGGTGCTTTCGCAATCTTCGGTAACATGTGTTTTCTCACCACAATGAGCACAAGTAATTGGATTTTTGCATGAATTTACCCCATGACCAAACTGTTGGCATTTAAAACACCTCAGTGGGTTTGGGATATATTGGTCGACTGCAAGGCTGCAATAACCTGCTTTGATAGTTCGTGGTGGAGACGGAGAGACAAAGGAGAACAAGTAAGTGTTGGTTTGAATTATTGCTGAGTTTTGACGCCGAGTAAAACGTTTCACATGTGTCACACCCTGATCTTTTAATTCACAAACTATGTCAAGCTCGGACATATCATCTAGGAGGTGATCACGGTCTTTTACAATGCCTTTGCTTGAATTAAGTGACCTATGGACAGATACTGAAACGGGAACTCCAGCCAGTGTATCCACAGATAGTAAGTTGTTAGCTTGGTGTCTTTTGGCACACTCGATTAAAAGTGATCCGTACCTCATACGTTTGATATTCTTCACATCACCGGCTATACCATACACTCCTTTTGAAATCGCAAATGGATTCAATTTTATAGGTTGCTTGTCTGGAGATTCTAGAACCAGAAATCTCGGCCAGTACTCAACTTGTTTAAGAGGTCGACAGCCTTCATTAGCCTCATGATCATTGTCAAGTTGACGCTTTTTCAAGGGGTTTCAAAAGCCATGTTTAAGTATAAAGATTCATCAACCCAGCTCCCCACCCACCACGGAGTGTCATAAAGACGATGCTATACACAAGTGGATCTCCGACATGCAGCACCAAGGATACTGGGATGATATACTCAAGCAGAAAGATTAAACAAGTAATCAATCTACCAGATTGGCCCATGAGCCATCGCTTTCTGGGCATAAGACTCTAGGCAAGTGAAATAGGGCATAATTCAAAATCAAGTGATATTAAAGAAACAAAAATAAGCCAAAACCTAAAGTCAAACATATTGTTCAGAAGATAATTTGTGCAAATACAATTGATGCACAGGGCTCGACATGACCAGCCGATTGGTTGAACCGGGCCCATTCAACCACCCGTCTAGGTGAAGTAAGGGGCGAAGTGGTGTATTGGGCAAAGGAACGCTGTTCCTGGAGCCCTTGCCCTCAACCACCAGAATCCCGTCCTCCACCGACACAGGGGCGCAACCCACGGCAAACGGGTTGGTGGACCTAATATCCCCCCGGGTCCACAACGGGGGGCCCTTAGCGTGACCCAGCACCCACCACGAGGAGGTGGCCCTTCATGGGTGCCTCGGTCGAGCTAATTACCCTCTCCTCCTCGCAGTGTTTTGCTGGATGTACACACGGTTTAGTCTCTATTCGCCTACATATCAATTCACCTACATCCCATTTCGCATACAAAAACAATGTAGGCTGATCGGGAATAGAAAATGCACCCATACTCTTATAATGAACCTGACTCACTGGTCAGTGCCATACTAATTAGGTAAATCTTCCAAATTATCTTTACTCATGTCTAAATTACTTTTTAACGACACACATTTTGGAAAAAGTAAGCATAAATGGATAATGAATATTGAACATATTTGTTTGACGAAATTGGACTTAGTTATATCTGGAATTCCCAAAATTTTGAAAATTTGAATAAACTCTAAATATTATAGTTACTCGACTGCACATACATTGTATATAACCATATGAATATATTTAATTGAAACATATATGTAACCTCATATGCCGCTGTCTGCGGCCTGAGTTGAAATAAAGTTCAGTTCAGTTCAGTTAAAATAAAATGAAAGGGATTAATGCACAAGCTAAATTGGAAAAGCAATGATGATATGTAGTTAATTTATCACTGTAAAATACTCAGTTCTCTGCTACTCACAGGCTTTAAACCAACGTAACCATATACAATGGAGCGCTCGCCAAGCACTGACGGTCACAATGGCTAACCTGCATAGGGCAGAGTCTCAGAGAGGAGGAAGACAGGTACTACATGATGGCCACAAGTGTCGACTGAATGTTGTGAAACAGGTAGCCACACACTGGAAGTGTGTCATAGATAAATGTAAAGGTTAATGTAGTGCCATTGGCTATCACGTATCTTCCGTCACAGAGCACAAGCACCCTCCTCTGATGAATGAAGAAGAGACCAGACTCCTCACCAGACTGAGACAACGTGTTCGTGATGAGGTGAGAATGGACATCTGCACAAGTCACACTCCTTAACACTAAGCATATCTGATATGATGTGATATTATGTGAATATCACTGTGATCGGAAAATGGACAAATAACAGAGTAAATAAATAACAGACAAGTAACAAAAATAAATTATTTTAATTTTTCTTTTTCTTCAACTACTTCAACTAGAAGAGTCCACTTTTAGATCATAGGGGTGACACTAGTATATCATTGCGTAATCAACAGTCAATAGACCATGAAGTGTTCTTTAAGACTGTAGGCGAATTGGGATGTAGGTGAAATGGGAACATGCCGTACACACCACGTGTTGTGGAAGCTCGCGCGCGGCTCACTTGAATAAGGGGTATATAGTATCCGTAAGATGCAAAGAACTTATCCAAATTAACGATTAACCGTTAAGTGGTGATGTTAATATGCACTTACATCATCATCTTTTCTCCGTTTTGTTTGTTCTGTTTTCTCGCGTGACTTAATGATACGCGCAATGACCAGTGCCCACTACGCGTATCAGCGATGATATCAATGCGCGCTTGACCTGGGTCCACTCGTTGAGATAGTAGATACAACGCATTAGAAGGGATGGTGTAAATCCAGCTAGGGCCCATGCAGGAAGCGAATATACTGTAAGTCTCCATGGTCCCTAGTATGGTGATCTACCTTCAGTCGTTGGCAATCTATAGGATGTTTTTATATTGTATTGCCATTTATAGTTGAAATATTTTACATTTGGTTACTAGTTTTAAATGGATATCTGTGATACAGTAGTAATTTTACTGTTCTTCATCAATGGGCTTTTAGTTTCTAAGTTTGTTCATCTTTAATTATATTATTCATTGTTCCCGATGTGACGATAAATATTAACTCACTCACTCGAACGAAATTGATTATAACCATTCATCCAACGCATATATACAAACACACACACACATATGTATAATAGATACACACACATGAATATCAGTCCAAACGAAGGCGTCATTCATAAAGGGTGAAACAATATATATTACCTGCAAATAAGGTTTCTCAGAAACAATAGCAATAAGAGTGTCATCATTATGTGTAATGTAAAAAGTTAAAACAGCATTAGTATACATCAGTTTTATAAACCAACCTCTCAAAATGAAAATGACAAACACGCAGCCATCCGTCATTCAATATTTTGTGTACCCTCCTCGCGCGTCAAAGACACAGGTGCGCCTTGTTCTCATGTTCCTTGTCATGTTCATAAAGGAAGCTAGTGGAATCGCATTCCACTCCTCTACTTGAGCTCTGCGGAGTCCTGGGAGATCCTTGGGTTCTAGTCGACGTGTGTAGACGTGTGTCGACCGAGTTCATCCCTGGCATGCTCAATTGGGTTAAGGTCTGGCAAGCATGCTGGCCACTCCATCCGCTCTACACCCTTTGCCTTAGGAATTCCTTGGCGATGTGTTGTCATCTTTCATGAAAGAGGGTCGACCATAAACACCATGCATAGCCTGCAGGAATGGAACTGCTATAAGAGCCAGAATCTCGTCCCGGTAACGCTGGCCGGTAAGATTACCGTCGACCACGTGCAGTGGAGTACGTCCTATAGGAGTTATCCCTACCCAAACCATGACCGACCCCCCGGTTATGTTTATGCGTGGTCACATTTGCATCAGTAACTCGCTCTCCATTGCGACGATAAATCCTCTGCCGACCATCTTGGAAGGAAAAATTAATCAGTATCATAAATTGTAAATATGTAATGTGAATGACGGATTGCTTGTTTTTAAATTTGGTGCTATGATGCACGATTATAAAGTATGTCATCTGATTGAGACAAGAGGGTTCGAATCCCTTCGTATCCATATTATGATACTTGGTCAGTCATCATCAGTCTCCACCAGCCCTCTCACCAAATAATGTCACTTCCAACCACCAAAGATTTCCTTGCACGGAGAAATATTCACAAAATAGAATCTGTGAAACTCTCCCCAGTCCCAATATATATGGTAGATTAAGCCAACTGAATTAATAAGCCGCCATCTGATTGGCTGATTGATATATTTGATCCATGTGTAGGCCACAATTGAGTGCTGTTTGGATATACTAGATTATCGTTTTGGGGGTTATAGCGTCCACCAGAGCTATACTCAAGTCGGGGAAATCTTTGCAGGCAGTTTTATTGATACTATCGTGCTTTAGCGACAGAGATTCCACAACGGTTGTGAGTATTACCATGACAGTTATATAGGTTCATGTTGAACACAAGTATTGACTGTTTATAGAGAAGGCGGATTTATATCTGTCTTCAATAATTACATATCTGAGAAGCCTTGCATATAGTACGTAGAGGTCTAACACCGGACACCATACCAAATAACCGAGGCACTTTGTAACACACTATTCCAGTTGTCTTATTATCTACATTTGCACTGAGCCTGTAGTTTGTCTTAAACTTCGCTCTGTGTGTGTCGCCTGTGGCCATCTCTTCATACTCCACTTTAACCTGAAACATCACAAACACGGTGAAGTCAACAACTGGAAATATACCGGAGAATAGAGCAATAGTCGTGATCAGCTTCAGTGAATGTGGGGCTTGTCAAGATGTCCTTCTCTGCTAGTGTACACTTATCCCCCATGACCACTTTACTGATAGTGCCAATGTTTCAAACTCATGCTAAGTCTGTTTAACAAATATCTCAGATGTTTGCTGTAAAATGAGTCCCTAATGGTGGATTCAAATGCCACATGGACTATAGGGCACAGTCCTTCCTACATAAGGGTCGGGCAATGTGTCAGAACAAATTTTTTAACATAGCCTCACGGAACTGATACACTTTACTCTCAATAACCATTATATACAGGGAGAGTCATAAATATTATATGTTCTCATCGCTGTACAGCAGGAAGAATGCAGAAAGAATTTGGACTCATTCACACTTCAATATTCACTAAGTTTGTGACTCACATATGCAACGAACCAGTCATCCCTGTGGCAGCGATTAGAAAGTGCAAGACCAATGGCTTTCAGTCCACAGACAGAATCGTCAACAAACTCAAAGAAATCATGTCAATATCTACAAATAACGGACAGTATATGCTCCTTTGAATGAGTGGAGTAAGGGGGTCCAGATACAGGTCACAGAGCACTTCCTATAATACCAATACTTGTGAAATGCACTGTCCACTGTAGGAAACCTACTTCATAAGAACGTGTGAACTATTCAGAAAATAACATATCATTAAACCATTTACCTTGGGATTTTGATTTTGAATGGCCTTCTTCAGCTATATTCTTGTATGTGATGGCACTCTTCAGCTACACTCTGGTATGTGATGGCACTCTTCAGCTATATTCTTGTATGTGATGGCACTCTTCAGCTGCTTATTCAGTTAGCTTTCCTCGACTGTTCCTGAACAGCAAATTTCCAGTTGGGAACTGTTGGCTTACCTTCAGTGTGCGCAGGCGTTCTTCAGCATCTTTCCAGGCTGGAACAATAAGCTTACCTTCATTGTCCGTTGGCGACCTGAGACCTTCAACTCCGGATGCGGTACTCTACCTTGAATGTACTTTTGCGTCCTCTCCTTAGTCTGATGTCTTTCCCATTCTTCACTGCAGTACCAACTTGTCCACACCGCCCGGTTATATCTATCCTCAAGTCAGCTTTGGAAGCAGCATATCGTTCTATCCCAGTCTTGAAGGTTAACTTGTATGTCGCTTTTTTCTCTGTGGTTTGGGAAAAGGGTAAAATCACTGGTTATAACTGCTCGTTCAGGTAGCCTTATCAGTCAGTATCAGAAAAAAATATTGTTATGCCTTTAAAGACAAATATGCGTCTATTTGGCACATGGGCAATACTCTAAATTTGCAAGTTCTTGTGCCAATATTATTGTGTTAATTCAAATAAAATTGTTCCACTTTGTTTATATTCTGGGTATATAATTCGGAAAATATCTCAGCTGCGAGTAATTGGTATAATTTACGTTCCAATATAGGATATTTAAGATCAGCGTCCTGTTACTTAAACCACAATAGTTCAGAGGAAGAATGTGGTTTATTACATTGTACATGGACTAGAGCATACTGTATTTCTATATTTATGTAGGAAAATATGACTATGTTATTTGCGTTATCAAGCTGTAATCTCTTTACATGTGCCGGGAAGGCATATTTTACTTCTATATTTAATTCAAGAGAATACTTACGTGGGCATCTCGTCTTGCATGTTTGGTGGTACACCACGTCTACCGCTGTATCGACGTTCCCCTCATCATCGCACACTTCAAGAGAAAGTGTAAACAGTGATTTAGTATCAATAGGCAATAAAGAAGACATGGCACAGGCACAAAGAATAACAAAAGGAATGTCCTTAGCAGCACACACGTTCTGAAAGATGAGACCAAAAAGATAGATGTCTGATATGCTCTACAATGTCCACACCAGGGCTTTTCATGGGTGGTTTACAATAAAAACATTTACAAAACGTTCTGTGGTGGCAGGCATTGATATCCTGTGAAAGACAACTGTTACCATACGTCATCGCGATGAGATTTCCCAAATCATTCTGTACTTCCACTGATATGCTGTCCCCTTTGACAGCCATGTGATTGGCAAGATTCAGAAAAAGCATGATAAATATGCGGACCCCGCCTTTGAAATGTCTCGCTTGTATCCCAAGTACACTGTCGCCAGGCTCCCCATTGTTCTCGGTGCCCTTGGTTTGGTATCTCCTGATCTCTTGGCGCAGATTAGGAGAGTGCCCGGGAGTACAGCCCTTCTGACACTCTGGGTAATGCAGAAGGCTGCAGTGACGGGGAGTCTACATATTCTCCGGAAAGTTCCTGGTGGGTTCGACTAGGCAGCGTTTCCTGGGAGAAGTTCCATTTGCTGTATGGGCTGCGTGTAGAGGGGGCAAGGGCCCTGAGCTGATGGTGAGCCTTACCAGCCTGACTGTGCCAGGATCACCCGAACCCTCTCTGCTGCATTTTCATCTTAATATGTAAAACATATTAATAATAATAGTGTATTTGTATTGTGCTTTTTTCCTTACTTGGATATTATGCTCAAAGTGCAGTGAGGATTGATCAGAAGAAAGCTTGGCGGAAACGATGGGTTTTGATAGATGTTTTGAAGGCAGAACAGGTTTGACATTTGCAGACATCAATGTGAAGATTATTCCAGGCAGACGCTGCCACATATGCGAACAATTTCTTCTCGTAACTGGAGAGTTCACTTTTGACACAGTAGGCTTATTTCGGATTCAGACTGAAGGGATCTGCTTTGTGCTGGGACAGTACAATGGAAGAAAGTCGCAGAGGCACTGTGGGGATGTTTGAGAGTAGCAATGTCAGATAAAGGAGCTTAAAATCGATCCTTTGTTTTACCGGAAGCCAGTGGAGTTATTGGTGGGTAGGTTTGATGTGGTTCAACAAGGGTGAGAGAGAGACAAGGCGAGCAGCTTTATTTTAATTCCTTTGCAATCTGTTTAGTTTGATATTTGGAGAGTTGGCGAGAAGATTATTACAATAGTCAAGGCGAGAAATGATAAGGGAGAGAATCAGCGTTTCCGTAGCTTCTTTAGTGAGACAGGGTCTGATCTTGCCGATGTTCCTTAATTGTAGGTTGCAGGCTTTAGAGAGATTTGCTTGTCCAGACTAACGTCAGAACCCATGACAACCCCGAGGTCTTTGACATGGGATGACAGAGGTATTGTAGAATTGTTCTTTCTCATGTAGTGAATTTGGCATTTCCAACGCTTCTGCAAAGAATATCTAGATTGTCGTACACAAGCTTAGTGGGGACTGGATCAAGTGCACAGAAGTTGTGTTTGGCTTTCTTCAAGAGTGAAAGGACTTTTTCTTTGCTGAAGGTCTGGAATATTGTGAGGGGGTCATTGCGTAATCGGTAATGCATTACTTCCTCTGAACTGTGTAACTTTGATCGGATAGTGTGGATTTTGTTGATGAAATAATAGGAGAAATCTTCCGGTATTTCGAGATCACTTCCCGTGGATGGTATAGACGAGGTATTGATGTCCCCCATCATGGTGAAGAGGAGTCTATATAGAGCCCTTGAATCATTTGTAGTGAGTGCATGAGTTAAAGTTTATAGTCACAGTGGCAGTATTTCAGCCATATCGTGACTTAAGACAGTTAGACATTCATGACGAATGCGCAAAGTTTAAAAACCTGTCGACGAAGGACAGTAAAACCAACTAGCATATCACAGCAATAGGAAATAAAACTAGCTTATATCTCTAAAAAAACGATTTTAAATTAATAAACACAATATAAAATAAGGCTAAGGATCGCCAACAACTGAAGGTAGATCACCACTCTAAGGACCATGGGGACTTACAGTACTGTGGCTACCTGCATGGACCCTAGCTGGATTTAAACCATCCCTTCAGCAACTGGCGACTGTACTGATATTTAGCCATAATAAAACAACAAATATTCTACGATTCAAAAGTTGTGTAGAACTAAATTGACTTGGGAAGTTTTGGGACTTACGTACCCTCTCAGGAGGACAATAATTTTACAGTACTTTAACCCCCTTCGAGGATACAGCCACTAACTATCTGAGCTGCTAATTTATTCTACCGATTATAAAATATCATTTATATATTCACAAAACATATCAATCAAAATTTATCAATCAATTCTATTTCTTTTAAAAACTCAATGATTAAATGATAGTTCATTTTACTAAAAAGATCCTTCACGGTTTTAACATTGAAATATTTATCCCTTGTGATGGAAAAATCCATGCAGTCAAGTGGACCATTAGTACTTTCTTTGAATTTGTCGTTGAGATAGTGAAGCTTGCATTTGGAGGATTATCAACGTAAGTTCATAAAATCTCTATGTTACAATTATAATTACCATTATAATGGTTTCTGCGAATATTATATCAAAGAATATTTCGTTCATGGTCACAGTCAAAGTAAGACAGATACAACAGTTAATAACCACACACGCGCGCAGAGAAACATCACCAACACCTTAACATACAATAAGCTAAGAATGGCAGCTGTGTACCTACCATCTTCCCTGTAACCATCACATAGTTTGTTGTGTCTGTTGTACACGAAATACCGACAGTAGGTGTCTGGCCAACAGAAACCAGGCTATTTTTAAGAACAGAGTATGAGAGCTTTTTTTGCTCTCCGTTCCTGCCATCCTGTTTCTTGCATCTATAAGACGTCTGATCAACAGTGCTACGAACGTAAACTGTCCAAAACACCCACATGTACCTAATCTGCCCAGCACGGAGGAACTTCATCCTTCATAGGAAGGAAACTTCACAGAGAGAAAGCGTTAGTAGTGTAGTTCGTGCACAATGCTGTCAAAAGCTATCCTTTTGGTTTCACACAATTGATTTCGAGAAATGTCTCTAAATGAAATTGAATACACCCATATAATGTATTTCCAAAGGAAAATACGGTTATTTCCAAAGGAATAGTATTAAATATTAGTCAGTAAATGTCCATTGAGCACTGGAATTATTGCCATACACGAAGAGGGTAGAAAAAGGATACTCAATATTCATAACGATCATCTCAATGGCAGCTACAATTGTTTCTGGAGAAATTCGAAATAAAGAGGCCAATGAAAATGGCTTCAAGTTTTCTCAATCCAAAACACATTGATCCGTCCACGTGTACCGCTGTGACGATATGGGTAGTGATGACAAACTCCCGTGAAGTCACGTTGTGGTTAAGATGATACTGAGGTACTGTTCTCATACTTATTGGTGGTATTTTCCATCCGTAAAATAAATTCAGTGTGATTCGCTGATTTCCATCTCTAGCTGAACATTTTAGTCTATATAGTTCAAACTGACCTAAATTTCCTGTACGACAACACACGCAAAGTGTTGACGTTCACTGAACACATTTGTTTTTTTAACACATTTTCAAAAAACACATCATAAAAAGAACATACACGTACACTGATGAATATTGAAAACAAATGTGGACTGTTCAAGTTAATGGTTTGATTCAAAGAGATGCGGACACGACATTTCACTAAACGGTTTTCTTGGGATAAATGGATGTGAGTGAGTGAGTGAGTCAATATTTAACGTCACATCGGCAATATCTCAGCCATATCGTGACGAGAACATTCGACATTAGAATGAAATACATGTATACTATAAAAAACCTGCCGACGAAGGGCAGTAAAACAACTAGAATATCACAGATATCAATATAAAACTAGCGAACAAAGCTAAAATATTCCAATTAAAGAAGACAATACAATGTAAAAATGGGCTATAGATCGCCAACAACTGAAGGTAGATCACCATACTAGGAACCATGGGGACTTACATTACTTTTGCTACCTGCATGGACCCTAGTTGGATTTACACCATCCCTTCAGCCATTGGCGACAGAAGAGAAATCTAGCCATAAATTAAAAGCACACATATTCTACGATTAAAAACCTGGTACACTTAAATTGACTTTGAAAGTTTTGGGACTTACGTACCCCCTCAGGAGGACAATAATTTTACGCTACGTCAACCCCCCTTTGAGGGTACAGCCACTAACAATCTCAGTTACTAATATAAACTACCAACAATAAAATATTTAACTATTTACAAATCAGTCAACACATCTATTTTTTTTAAAAATGCAATAACTAAATGAGAACTGACATTATTAAAAAGATCCTTCAGAGTTTTGGATTTGAAATAGATATCCCTTGTGATGGAATATTCAATGCAGTCAAGCAAGACATGCTTGACTGTGATCCTTTCATCACAAGGGATACAAAACGGAGGATCTTCGCCTTTTAATAAATATTCATGAGTATATCTGGTATGGCCAATGCGACATCGTCGCATAATGACCTCTTCAAATCTGGACTGACAACCCAAGTAGGTGTAACCAATGTAGGGTTTTATTGCATGTAATTTATTAATACCTACTTGGGTGTCCCACTTCTTTTGCATCAGATCACGGATATAAGATCTTATAGCAGCTTTGTAATCAGAGTAAGGAAGAAGAAGTGGTGTCACAGATTTGTTGAGTGCTGCCTTGGCAGCAAGATCGGCCATTGTATTCCCAGAAATGCCAACGTGGCTGGGTAACCAACAAAAGATGATGTCGCATTGGCCAGTAGCAAGCTCATTATATAATTCAATAATTTCTAATAAAAGTGGATGTTTACAAGAAATATTTTTAATAGCCTGAAGGCAAGAAAGAGAGTCAGAAAAGATGATATATTGTTGATATTTAGTGTGTTTCTTAATATATTTTAAGGCTGTTAATATGGCGTTTGCTTCAGCTGTAAAAATAGAGCTGTTATCTGGTAAACGAGAGGAGATTGTTCGGGATCCAATGACAGTGGCACATGCCACCGCATCACCATCCTTGGATCCATCTGTAAATAAGGATTTGTATGTATTATATTTATTTTTTAATTGATTATATTCTTGTTTATATTGTAATTCATTAGTTTGAGATTTCTTAAACTTTGTCAGAGTTAGGTCAACTTCAGGCCTCACCAGTTGCCAAGGAGGAGAAGAAAGAAGACGGGAAGGAGCTATATTTTCCAGCTCAATGCCGGCTGCAGAAATGAAAGGCTTAATTCTGTGCCCAAGAGGCGGAACAAGAGAAGGTTTTTTATTGTATAAATCCGCATAGACGGGATGAAAGACACAGTTAAATGCAGGGTTAGACTCGCTAGAATATAGTTTAGTAATGTATTGTAAGGATAATTTTATCCGACGTTGTGTAAGAGAAGGCTCATCTGCTTCAACATATAGACTATCAATAGGAGAGGTTCTAAAGGACCCAAGACAAAGTCTGAGGCCTTGGTGGTGGACAGAATCAAGAAGTTTTAAGTTGCTTTTGCAGGCTCCACCATATACGATGGAGCCGTAATCAAGCTTCGAGCGGACTAATGATCGATATAGGTGGAGCAGAGTAGCTTGATCCCCTCCCCACTTTGAGTTGGAAACAACTTTCAACAAATCAAGTGCCTTCAGGCATTTAGCTTTAAGGGATTTAATATGCGGCAAAAAGGTTAAATGGGAGTCGAAGATTAGACCCAAGAATTTGGCCTCCTTAACAACTTTGATGGGAGTGCCATTTAAAGATAGTTCTGGATCTTTATGCGGCTTATATTTTCTACAAAAGTGTAGACAATTAGTTTTGGACTTGGAAAATTTAAAGCCGTTTTCAAGACACCATTTATTTATTTTATTTAAACACAACTGCAATTGCCGTTCAATAGTATGCATATTTTTACCACGACAAGAAATATTAAAATCATCCACAAAAAGTGATCCATCAATTGAATCGTTTAAAACCTTGGATAAACTGTTTATCTTGATACTAAAGAGTGTGACAGACAAAATACTGCCTTGAGGGACACCCTGATCCTGATTATAATGATCAGACAGGGTTGAACCCACTCGGACTTGAAATTGTCTGTCTTTTAAAAACTGTGATATAAAGAGAGGCAAACGGCCTCTCAAACCGAAATCATGTAAATCCTTCAAAATGCCATGCTTCCAGGTCGTATCATAAGCTTTCTCAAGATCAAAGAAAATTGATACAGCATGTTGTTTATTTACTATAGCATTCTTAACAAAGGATTCTAAGCGTACCAAATGATCGATGGTACTACGATTTTTCCTGAAACCACATTGGATATCTGTTATAAGGTGATTGGTTTCAAGATACCAAGTTAATCTGTTATTCACCATACGTTCCATGGTTTTACAGACACAGCTAGTTAGAGATATTGGTCTGTAATTAGACGGATCTGTATGATCCTTGCCAGGTTTTGGTATTGGGACTACAATGGCATTACGCCATGAAGGAGGAAATTCTCCAGACGTCCATATTTTGTCAAATATATCTAAAAGTGTCATCAGACATGGTTCCGGTAAGTGTTTCAGTAGCTGGTAATGTATATTGTCATCACCCGCTGCAGTGTCATGAGCTTGCTCAAGAGCAGTATGTAGCTCATGTAATGAAAACACTTCATTATAATCTTCACCGTTATTTGATTCGAAATTAAGTTTTGTCTTTTCCTTTTGTTTCTGATATCTCTGAAACTCAGGGACATAATTTGTCGATGATGAATTTTTGGCAAGGGTTTCGCCAATTTTATTTGCAATGTCAGATTTATCAGTTATCAAGTTATCACCATCTTTAAGATGGTGTACAGCTGATTTTGAACCTTTGCCTTTTATTCGCTGAACCATGTTCCAAACCTTAGACATTGGCGTGCGCGAATTAATTTTGGAGACATAATTTCTCCAAGATTGTCGTTTGTTTTGTTTAAAGGTACGACGCGCCTTTGCATTGAGTATTTTAAATTTATTTAAATTATGGACAGTTGGATGGTGGCGGAAATAACGCTCAGCCTTTTTCCTTGCTTTTCTGGCTTGTCTACAATCTGTATCAAACCATGGTTTTCGCACATGCGGAGTCGTAGAGGACTTGGGTATACACTCATCAGCTATGTCATTTAAAATGTCAGCAAAAGTTTGAATGGGATCAGTTATATCACTGAAATATTCAGGTCGCAGTTTCGATGTGCATAAAGTTTCATATAAAGACCAGTTAGCCTTCGAAAAGTTCCATCTTGTGTATGATGGAGAATCAGATGGAGTTATTTCTGAAAGCATAGTTGGGAAGTGGTCACTTCCACAAAGGTCATCATGAACAGACCAATCAAATTCATTCAAGAGGTTAGAATCTGCAAGAGACAAATCCAGAGAGGAATAAGTGCCAGTTGCAGGATGTAGATAGGTGCTTGAATCATCATTAAATATGCACAGGTCATTATTGGAAATGAAGTCTTCAATTATTTTACCTTTAGTATTAGTGGTAGTACTGCCCCAGAGTGGGTTGTGACCGTTTAGGTCACCCATGATAACACATGGCTTTGGGAGTTGATCATAGAGTGATTGAAGATCAGTCAGCTGAAGTGTCGATGAAGGTGGAATATACAGAGAGCACAATGTAAATGCTACACCCAGAGTAAGTCGCACTGCAACAGCTTGGAGATTAGTGTTAAGAGTAACAGGGCTGTGAATTACATTCTGTCGAATAAGGATAGTAGAACCTCCAGTGGCTCTATCACCTGGAGGGGAAAAATAATTATAGGCTTCAAACTGACGTAAGTTAAAATTATCTGTCTGTTTCAGATACGTCTCTTGCAGACAGAACGCTGATGGTGTTAAATCCTGGATTAATAGCTGTAATTCATTAAAATTTGTCCGGAGTCCTCTACAGTTCCACTGCACAATATTGGTAGATAGACCTATTTTTTAGGCGGATTAATTGGGGATCTACCCCGCACCGTTTTCGAGGGCGACAAGCTATGTGCCCTAGAATGGACGTTTTCGGACACGTCCATGTCCTCAAGTGATCCGTATTTGTTAAATAACTTTATTTTATCATCTGACCCCTTGGGGGCTCTGCCACTTTGTTTCTTTGAATCTGGCTTCGGTTTGCCTTTGTTCTTAACGATAGGTTGAACGTTTGACGTTGATTTAGACCTTTGAGTTGACTGAGAAGTGTCACGGTCATAAGATGTTTCTGATTGGACTTGGGGCGTACCAGGAAGTGGGTCTGCAGTTTGTGTAGATATTGCAGGTGACAAAATCTGAGGAGAATCTGTTTTGATCCAAGTCAAGTTCGTCTGACAGCTTACACAGGATTTAGTTATTGTGGGGGTTGTTTCTGAAGATGTTCTGGCTTTGGAAGCATAAGTTTCCTTAATTTCCGGTCTCAAGACGAGCTTTTTGGCATCAGAAAAACTGATATTTTGAGTAAACTTGATCTTATTTATCTCCATCTGCTGTTTCCAAATGGGACAGTCTTTTGAGAATGCTGAATGATCACCTGCACAATTGGTACACTTCTTAAAGTTACTGACACAATCTTCTGTTGTATGTGTCTTCTCACTACAGTGAGCACACACAACAGACAATGTGCAAGTACTAACACCATGACCAAACTTTTGGCATTTAAAACATCTCAGTGGGTTTGGTATGTACGTGTCGACAGTAATGTTACAGTACCCTGCCTTTAGTGATCTTGGAGCAGTTGGAGAAGAAAATGAAAACAGATAAGTGTTTGTTGAAATGGTTTCCTGGTTTTACGTGTTGTAAAACGCTTTACATATAAGACCCCTTGATCTTTCATTTCTGAAACAATATCAAGTTCAGACATGTCGGTGAACAATCGATCTCGGTCTCTTACAATTCCTTTGCTGGTATTAAGTGTTCTGTGAGGAGATATCGAAACCGGAATGCCGACGAACGTTGCAGTACTCATCAGGTTATTAGCCTGTCCCCTTTGCTGCATTCAATAAGCAGTGTGCCCTGAACGTAAACGTTTGATGTTTTTAACATCACCAGCTATGCCTTGTATGCCTTTTTGTATAGCAAAAGGATTTAACTTCAGTCTGGTGTTATCTTTTGTCTCCATCACTAAGAAGCGTGGCCAGTAATCAATGGACGTGGACAGTCGTTGGTCGCTATCATCTGGATCAGTGTCAAGTGGACGCTTTTTGGTAATCGGGGTTTCGTAAGCCATGGTTAGTTTTAATGGTTCATCATCCGAGCTCCCCACCCACCACGGAGTATCACAAGGACAATGCTAAAAACAAGTGGATCTCCAGCTTGCAGCACCAAGGATACTCGGATGATATACTCAAGCAGAAAAACTAAAAGATTAATCTTTCCACCAGATTGGCCCATGAGCCATCGCCTTCTGGCACCAGCATCTAGGCAAATTTCTACTTTTCAGATGTTTCAAAAGCAGTGTAGAATAATAAACAAGCACAATACGTTTAACAATATGAGCAAAAAATACCAAGCCAAAAAGTGAGTGAGCAATGAAAGTAGAGTGCTCAGGGCTCGGCATGACCAGCCGATTGGTTGAACCGGGCCCATTCAACCACCCGTCTAGGTGAAGTAAGGGGCGAAGTGGTGTGTTGGGCAAAGGAACACTGTTCCTGGAACCAATGCCCTCAACCACCAGCCTCCCGTCCTCCACCGACACAGGGGCGCAACCCACGGCAAACAGGTTGGTGGCCTTCTTGGGTCTAATATCCCCCGGGTCCACAACGGGGGTGAAGGGCGCTTAGCGTGACCCAGCACCCACCACGAGGAGGTGGCCCTTCATGGGTGCCTATTACATTTTATATTTATTATTCAAATGCTACCACTATCTGATAATCATGAATTTGCTTTCCTGAATAACATTAATGAGCTGGTAATCTGATATTCGGACTTAATGCTTTCGTCAACCTCTACAGTTCTCAGAAGCAGGTGATCCAGTTCGCACCACATGTTTAAGAGACACACTTTCATTGGTTTGGGCAGTATATTTCTACCAGTTGCTACCAGTGACACAGCATCAATAATGATATAATGGAGAAGTTGTTAACACAGTTACGTGATACTGTTGTGCTGAGTTATGGCCCTTAAAGCATGGTTGTAAAGTATGCCCAAAGGAATCAAATCTCCTCCTATTAAGATACTTATTTTCTCAGCATCCTCAGTCTGACCTGAGTTATTGTAAGCATGACGATAAAGTATGCTTGGTTCAAATCCTAAACCTTCAAGCCATCTCATCTCCGTGTTATTATACTTGATCAGTCAGCATCTGAATTTAGCAATTCAAGAACCAAATATTAGTGCATACCCTGCTAAGAAGGAACGTACCAAATCTGTGAAATTCTTTAAAATGATATGCTGAGAACATTAACAAAATGGTTGAAGAAACCTCACATCTGATTGGGTAATTGGTATATTTCATCACTGTTCAGGCAACGAAAGAGTGGCTTGCTTTACATAATACATACTTTCCATGAGATAACAAAGGTGTGATTTGGATGTGCAAGATTGTGATGAGAGAGTCACAGTCAAGCATCTCCTGCTTGACTATGTTGAATTCTCCATCATAAGGGATAAATATTTCAATGTTAAAACTGTTAAGGATCTTTTTAATACTGTTTATCTTCATTTAATTCTTGCGTTATTAAAAGAAATTGATTTAATTCATGAATTTTGATAAATATGTTCTGTAGATAGATGTGTTTTAATGATTGGTAGTTTTGATTAGTAACTTAGATTGTTAGTGGCTGTACCCTCAAGGCGGGTTGAAGTATCGTAAAATTATTGTCCCCCTGAGAGGGTTCGTAAGTCCCAAAACTTCGAAAGTCAATTTAAACTTACCAGGATTTTTAAAGGTAGTGTTCTTGTTATTTTAATTTTGGCTAACATTTCTTATAATCGCCAGCGGCTGAGGGGATGGTGTAAATCCAACTAGGTTCCATGCAGGTAGCAAAGGTACTGTAAGTCCCCGTGGTCCCTGGTATGGTGATCTACCCTCAGTTGTTGGCGATCTATAACCTATTTTTATATCGTTTTGTCCTCTATAGTAAACATGTTTTAGATTTAATTGCTAGTTTTACATTTATATCTGTGATGTTCTAGTTGTTTTACTGTCCTTTGTTGACAAGATTTTATAATCTATCATTACTTATTGTTAATATATAACTTGTTTTAGTCACGATATTGCCAAAATGACTTTACATTTTAACTCACTCACTCACTCACTCACTGGAATGTTTTAGCTTTGCTCGCTAGTTTTATATTCATATCTGTGATTCTTTAGTATTTTACTGTCCATCGTCGACAGGTTTTAATCTTCAAAATGTTTTCAGTTTATATTTTATAAAATGTTTTCGTCACGATATGGCTGAGCTATTGCCGATGTAATGTTAAATATTAACTCACTCACTCAAACTGTTTTCCTTCTCTGTTGTTGTGGATGGATGGATGGATAGTCAGACGGTAATACAAACACTTTACACCTTTTCACTGAAATTGTTCATTTACTTCACACCGCCATGAAGTGCTGTAGGGAGATACGTGTTGACCTGGGTTTCTCGGGATGAACTCACAATCATCCCAAGATGAAGGTTAGCCCCCAAATAAGGCCATGGCATTTTCGTGTCCACATCCATTTGAATAAAACCATTAACTAGACCAATCCACATTTGTTTTCAATATTCATTGGTGTACGTGTTTCTTCTATTTCGTATTTTTTTAAAGAAATATGTTCCGTGACCATAAACGCCGTGCGTGCGCTGATGTCGTACAGAAGATTAAGGTCAGCCTGAATGTTTCCTAAAACTACCTATGTTGACGAAAATATTGAACTAAAGGCGAATACTAACAAAATCAGCGAATCACACTACAATTAGTCAAGTAATGAAACATATTTGTAGAGTGAGTGGGTGAGTTAACATTTATTGTCACATCGCCAATAGTTCAGCCAAATCGTGACGAGAACAATTACTTGTTATACATAGTAATTAATGGCAAGTTATCAAGAACTGTCAGCGAATTAGATTATCACAGATATGAATTTAAAACTAGTAATTAAATCTAAAACACTTAAACTATATATCGCAATACAATATCAAAACAGGCTATAGATGGCCAACAACTGAAGGTAGATCACCATAATAGGGACCATGGGGACTTACAGCACATTTACTTCCTGTATGGACCGTAGCTGGATTTACATCATCCCTTCAACCGTAAGGACATATTTGTAGAAGTACCGATAAGACAGTACTTCAGTATCAGCTAAACTACGTGTCTGTTTGATTTCACGCGGGTATCTGGCCATGGGGTCGACCTTGTCATCAGTATCCAGGTGACTGTTTGATTTCACGGGAGTATCTGACATTGGGGTCGACCTTGTCATCAGTATCCAGGTGACTGTTTGATTTCACGGGAGTATCTGGTCTTGGGGTCGACCTTGTCATCAGTATCCAGGTGACTGTTTGATTTCACGGGAGTATCTGACATTGGGGTCGACCTTGACATCAGTATCCAGGTGACTGTTTGATTTCACGGGAGTATCTGACATTGGGGTCGACCTTGACATCAGTATCCAGGTGACTGTTTGATTTCACGGGAGTATCTGACATTGGGGTCAACCTTGACATCAGTATCCAGGTGACTGTTTGATTTCACGGTAGTATCTGACATTGGGGTCGACCTTGACATCAGTATCCAGGTGACTGTTTGATTTCACGGGAGTATCTGACATTGGGGTCGACCTTGACATCAGTATCCAGGTGACTGTTTGATTTCACGGGAGTATCTGACATTGGGGTCGACCTTGACATCAGTATCCAGGTGACTGTTTGATTTCACGGGAGTATCTGACATTGGGGTCGACCTTGACATCAGTATCCAGGTGACTGTTTGATTTCACGGGAGTATCTGACATTGGGGCCGACCTTGACATCAGTATCCAGGTGACTGTTTGATTTCACGGGAGTATCTGACATTGGGGTCGACCTTGTCATCAGTATCCAGGTGACTGTTTGATTTCACGGGAGTATCTGACATTGGGGTCGACCTTGACATCAGTATCCAGGTGACTGTTTGATTTCACGGGAGTATCTGACATTGGGGTCGACCTTGACATCAGTATCCAGGTGACTGTTTGATTTCACGGGAGTATCTGACATTGGGGTCGACCTTGTCATCAGTATCCAGGTGACTGTTTGATTTCACGGGAGTATCTGACATTGGGGTCGACCTTGTCATCAGTATCCAGGTGACTGTTTGATTTCACGGGAGTATCTGGTCTTGGGGTCGACCTTGTCATCAGTATCCAGATTGTTGTCACAGTATCACTCATAGATGGATTCAAATGTCTCCTGGCTTACCAATTGAGGGTCAACGTATCCGATTGATAAATCAGAGCACATTGGTACCAAACTGTACTATCACGATTCCTGTTTGTATTTCCGACGGTTTCTATTTCAATTTTATTAAAAACACATTTTATCCAACAGTCTATCCATTGTTTTGATGAAGCTCTGACAACTGACTCATAATTCCACAGCACACTCAAACAATTCGCAACTATGAAGGGCATTCTTTTTCATATTTTAGTTTCCGAAACATTATGGGCTTACACATATACTGAGTCAAAAAAGAAACTTCACATTCTTTCTTCAGGGCACTATAAAAGAACAAAAGATGGCAAGATGGTTAAATTGTTATTATTTCATTGCTGAGATCTGTGTGATGTACTCGATACACTGACAGTGCCATAATCAGTTCCATTTGGCTACACCGCCGTTCCAAAACATGGGTATACAGAATGTCAAGTCACAAGAATAAAAATGCGAAATTTCTCAGTTCAATATCGTGTATGGCCGCCCCGCGCATTCACCACTGCCAAACACCGTCTCCTCATCGACTGCCTGATGCTTGTGAACACGTGGTTGGGGATTCTGCGCCATTGCTCTTGCAAGGCAGCGCCAAGTTCCTGCAAATTCTGAGGTTGGTTCCTAAGACCACAAAGCCTTCTCCCAAGTGCATCCCAAACGTGCTCTATCGGATTAAGGTCAGGGGACCTCGATGGCCAGTCCTTGACGTTGATTCCAGCGTTTTGAAGGAAATTTCGTGTCAACATCGCGGTATGCGGCCGAGCATTATCATGCTGGAACTGTAGACCTGGGCCATGAGCCGCCATGAAAGGAACGAGATCAGGGGTGAGCACCTGGTCGCGGTAAGCAGCAGCTGTGAGGTTTTCACGGATGACCAGAAGACGGGAACGGTTGTTCCCACAGAAAGCACCCTACACCATGCAACTTCCGCCTCCGAATCTGTCGACTTCCTGTACACAGCATTTGGCATACCGTTCACGACGTCGTCTCCAGACTCTATGCCTGTCGTCCGCGAATCTGAGGGTAAACCTGGATTCATCGCTAAAGACGACTCGATTCCAGTCTCTCTGGGTCCATCGGAGGTGACGTTGGGCCCACAGCAGACGTGGCGTTGATGAAATGGCGTCAATATTGGCCCAAGATATGGACGTCGAGAATGGAGATTGGCACCCCGCAACCGATTTCGAATGGTCTGTGAGGACAGTCGACCTCTAAACATCTCAGCCCTGGTTCGTGTAGCCCGCAGAAATCTGTCACGTAGGTGACGTAGGACAATTTGATGGTCTTCTGCTCGTGACGTCACACGTGGACGACCCGACCTTGGGCGATCAGAAGTGGTGCCAGTTTGTTGTAGACGACCTCGCAAGTCATACACAGTACGACGGCTGCATCCCATTGCTCTTGCGACGTCAATAACTGATCTTCCCGCTTGCAAAATGTCAACGACACGTTCACGTTGCACATTTGACAATCGTGGCATTGCAAGTACCGTTAGAACTGTGGTTTAAAAGTGTTTGTTCAATTCTTGAGGCCAATGCAAACACGTGCATATGAAGAAAACCTCGATGCGAAGATCACGTGATCGACTGCACGTGCAAAACCTGATTTGGCAATAACGTCATTTGCACGACGAATGGATGGGTTTGAGTGGGTTTTGCTAACGTTTTTCTAGAGTCGAAAGATAGGGATCCCATTTCGGATACATAGATGTATCATCAGAGAAACATTTTTCATTATTTTTCAAATTACATTTTGTGAAGTTTCTTTTTTGACTCAGTATATATAAATAGTACCAGTACCTCAATTGGACTATACGATGGACATTCATCGATTGACACTTGATACTCGTTCGAACAGATCACTTTACTTTTCAGGAATAAATTGGGGTATTATATTTCATTTAGCTGGATACATTTCTCGAAATATTTCAGTGAAAAAAATAATTCTGCGAACCATTTTCTCACTTTGTAGTTTACTTCCTATGAAGGATGACGTCCCTCAGTGCTGGGAAGATTTGGTGCATGTGGATGTTCTGGGCAGTTTACGTTCGTAGCACTGTTTCTGAAACGTACTACATATGCAATAAACATGATGGCACGAGCCAGGAGACAAAGGAACCATTATACTCTGTTCTTGAAGATAACCTGGTTTCATGTGCCGTGACCTGTGGCACACACGGGAAATGTGTGTATTTTGTGTACAGCAGACACAGAAAACGATGTCGGGGTTACAGTGATGATCGTAAGTAGATAGTAGTAGAGTCACAGTCACAAGAATAATCTGTACATCACACAGTGGTATTCTATTTCTATGAGCGAGTGATGTAAGATTTATAGTCACATCGGCAATATTTCAGTCATATTGTGACGTTAAAAAGCTATAAATTAACAATACACACAATTTATGTGAAAAAAACCCGCCAAGGGACAGTAAAATAACCTGATTATCACAGTTAGAGAATTGAAACTGAGACAGATAGTACAGACAATACTATATCAAAACGGCCTGGAGATCAGCAGCAACTGAAGGTAGATCACCATGACAGGGACTTGTTTATATAGTCGATGCTGGACTAATTAATTTTGATAGCGCAATCAGGTTAAAAGTTAGTCATCGGGTGTGTTTTGCAAATTGTCGTCAGCAGTGAAAATCTGTTGTTCTCAATAACCGTTGGACACCACAGAGGATGGTTGGTCTACATTGTGTGTTATTGTAATGGCAAGATAAAACTTTTAATATTCCAACAAATCAAATAAATAGAAAATTGTGTCTGTAAATAATCGAGTCTGGACCAGACAATCAAGTGATCAACAGCATGAGCATCGATCTACGCAATTGGGAAACGGTGACATGTGTCAATCACGCCAGTGAGCCTAACCACCCGATCCCGGTAGTCGCTTCTTACTACAAGCCTGGCTTACTGATAATATTTTATCTCAATTGCTAACAGCTGAAGGGATGATGTAAATCCAGCTAGGGCCCATGCAGGAAGCAAATGTACTGTAAGTCCCCATGGTCTCTAGTATGGTGATCTAACTTCAGTTGTTAGCGATCTATAGCCCATTTTTATATTGTGTTGTCCCCTCTAGTTAAAATGTTTTAGATTCAATTACTAGTTTTACATGTATATCTGTGATAATCTAGTTATTTTACTGTCCTTCGTCGGCAGAATTTTATCATTTCACTTAAATTGTTGATAGATTTATAACTTGCTTTAGTCACGATATGGCTGAAATATTGCCGATGTGACTTAAAATCTTAACTCACTCACTCACTCACTGATAATATTTCAGCCATATCGTGACGAGAACAATTATCTGGTACACATAGTAAGTGATAGTAAATTATAAATGCCTGCCTACGAAGGACAGTAAAATAACTAGATTATCACAGAGAATAATTTAAAACTAGTAACTAAATCTAAAACAGTTTAACTATAGTGGACAATACAATATAAAACCGGGCTACAGATTGCCAACAACAGAAGGTAAATCACCATACTAGGGACCATGGGGACTTACAGTACCTTTGCTTCCTGCATGGACCCCTTAATAGAAGTTCGTGATGTCAATCACAGGATTGTATGGTCCAAACTGTCATTATATACTGGTAGCTTGACCATTCGTGATATCGGTGTTACACAACAGATGTATATGCAAAGGTCATCCACGCCATCTTAAACATCACCTGTCATGTGGACAAAAACAGATTGGTTTATCTTCCCCAACTAGACTGCTTGGTAATTGCAGGTGTTCAGGGAGTTATTTAACACTGGGAGACTGATATTATGAGCAAACTAGTTCAACC
Source organism: Haliotis rubra (assembly GCF_003918875.1). Classification (NCBI taxonomy): domain Eukaryota; kingdom Metazoa; phylum Mollusca; class Gastropoda; order Lepetellida; family Haliotidae; genus Haliotis; species Haliotis rubra. Next base: position 601,094 of record NW_025767316.1, read on the forward strand.
ATCTATCTATTTAATCACCTCTTACATGTGTTCAGTGAGTTTATCTAACACTCGGCTGCTGATATTATGAGCAAACTAGCCCAACCATCTATCTATTTAATCACCTGTTACATGTGTTCAGGGAGTTTATTAAACGCTCGACGGCTGATATTATGAGCAAACTAGCCCAAACATCTATCTATTTAATCACCTCTTACAGGTGTTCAGGGAGTTTATTAAACACTTGTCGGCTGATATTATGATCAAACTAGCCCAACCATCTATCTATTTAATCACCTCTTACAGGTGTTCAGGGAGTTTATTAAATACTCGGCGAACACCCTAGCTCAACCATCGATCTATTTAATCGCCTCTTACAGGTGTTCAGGGAGTTTATTAAACACTCGGGGGCTGATTTTATGAACAAACTAGCCCAACCATCTATCTATTTAATCGTCTCTTACAGGTGTTCAGGGAGTTTATTTAACAGTCGGCGGCTGATATTTTGATAAAAAAACCTAACCATTGATCTATTTAATCGCCTCTTACATGTGTTCAGGGAGTTTATTAAACACTCGGGGGCTGATATTATGAGCAAACTAGCCCAACCATCTATCTATTTAGTCGCCTCTTACAGGTGTTCAGTGAGTTTATTAAACACTCGGCGGCTGATATTATGATCAAACTAGCCCAACCATCTATCTATTTAATCACCTCTTACATGTGTTCAGTGAGTTTATTAAACACTCAGCAGCTGATATTATGAGCAAACTAGCCCAACCATCGATCTATTTAGTCGCCTCTGACAGGTGTTCAGTGAGTTTATTAAACACTCGGGGGCTGATATTATGATCAAACTAGCCCAACCATCTATCTATTTATTCGCCTCTTACAGATGTTCAGGGAGGTTATTAAATACTCGGCGAACACCCTAGCTCAACCACCGATCTATTTATTCGCCTCTTACATGTGTTCAGGAAGTTTATTAAACACTCGGCTGCTGATATTATGAGCAAACTAGCCCAACCATCGATCTATTTAGTCGCCTCTGACAGGTGTTCAGTGAGTTTATTAAACACTCGGGGGCTGATATTATGATCAAACTAGCCCAACCATCTATCTATTTATTCGCCTCTTACAGGTGTTCAGGGAGGTTATTAAATACTCGGCGAACACCCTAGCTCAACCACCGATCTATTTATTCGCCTCTTACATGTGTTCAGGAAGTTTATTAAACACTCGGCGGCTGATATTATGAGCAAACTAGCCCAACCATCTATCTACTTAGTCGCCTCTTACAGGTGTTCAGGGAGTTTATTAAACACTTGTCGGCTGATATTATGATCAAACTAGCCCAACCATCTATCTATTTAATCGCCTCTTACTGGTGCTCAGGGAGTTTATTAAACACTCGACGGCTGATATTATGAGCAAACTAGCCCAACCATCTATCTATTTAATCGCCTCTTACAGGTGTTCAGTGAGTTTATTAAACACTCGGCGGCTGATATTTTGATCAAACTACTTCAACCATCCATCTATTTATTCGCCTCTTACATGTGTTCAGGGAGTTTATTAAACAGTCGGCGGCTGATATTATGAGCAAACTACTCCAACCATCTATCTATTTATTCGCCTCTTACATGTGTTCAGGAAGTTTATTAAACACTCGGCGGCTGATATTTTGATCTAACTACTTCAACCATCCATCTATTTTGCCGCCTCTTACAGCACATGTATGATGCTAGAGACACGTTATGTTATTCAATGTTCATTGTTTTGGCTGATCTAGTTTCTGCTTACATTTTCTTGAAGTCTGTGACGATGGGCGACACGACAGAAAAGCGGTAGACGTGATGCACCAACACACATGCATGAAGAGATGCCCAAGTAAGTATCCTTTAAAGTTAGGCACATTTCGAGACGTTACAGCCAGAGATCACAATGAACATAATGATGTTTTCACACATGTATATTATTCATTTTTTAAGAAAGGGGATTTTCTGTTGCTGTTTGAGCATGCTAGTTTAGAAACACAACAGCATGATAGATGTGCATACACAGTTTAATGAAAGGTGTGGTATTTGTTACAAACGCTTTGAACATGAACACCCCAGGAAATTACATTGAACTTTTTTTTTCCTTTTTTTTTCTGAAACCAAACAATGCTGTCTGAAATCATTTGGCTAAACGTTAACATAGTTGAGGTGCAGAAAAGTCTTCCTCATCAAGCATACCAACGGATACCATTTGTATTTTGGAACGGGTGAAAATCTGGGTTAGCATCAGTCTTCAGCAACCGATGTTAGCCGAGATCGCGATCGGAAGGTCAGACTCGCTGACTTGGTACCCCGATGCTGTTGATCACCGGATTGTCTGCTCCAGACTCGAGTATTCTTCAGATGGCTGCTATATAGCTGGAAAGTGTGACGTTAGGCAACAGAAGATAAAGCTTTTTCTGAACTGTCAGAGTCGGATATGATAAGTATGATGCAAAATCTAAGACAGCGAAATACATGTAGTATATTTATATTGTCTGGTCAACATATAGTTTCAAATATATGTATATATGTCACAGATATATTTTGAAAGACATAATCTGCTTTATGTTGAAACACTCACATTTCATTATGTCAATCAGCTTCCCGAATGGATGACAGCGCATCACTGATTTAATGTCTGAAATGTTGTTAATCTCGAGAGTGTGCCCCATGATAACCCACAATATAATAACTGCCCCAGGCAGATAAAGTATGAAACAATATACCTTTAAAAAAAATTAGAAAGGATAAACGTGGGTGATGTCGACAGCCCATGGTAGTGACCGTGATCTTTCTGATTTCTCAGGGGCAGTTAATGTCAATCGATAATCTAGTTGAGAATGTTTCCCTTTGTATACACATGTGTTATTGCTCAATGAGGAGTTGTGTCATAGTACAGGTTTAATTATATATTCTCTATCGCATTTGTGTCAAAGCTCGTCTTTACATTTTCGCATATTTTGTACAATTTAGTCAATGCATATATATGACGAACTATAAAACAGAAAATGTGTTTCCAACCAGCTTTTATATCTTTATATCTTCACAATTAACGGGTATGTAGTCTGAATATGATTAAATTTACAGGAAATACAAGTGATGAGTTATCTCGGCATGACATGGAAACACATGGCAAGGGCCATAAGTCTGTAACAAATTGTAACATAAAACAAAGCATAGGCTTTGGTACTCGTAAACATTGTTCAAAATTCCCTGCCAATTTTAAGGGTAGGGACGGAAAAGGTCAACTGGTCGAAAGTTACTGATCCAATATGTAGCTGTACAATCATAAACTTTTATGTTGGCATTTAATGCATCCGTTTCCAAATGATAATGGATGCTGGTCGTTCAAGGTTTAAGCCATATGCAGTGTTGTCAACTAAGATAGATGTTTATAACCCGAATATAATGAATGTGGGAAATTATACTTTGAAATAAGAAAATAATATTGAAACGAAACGTTTCGAAACGAAAGGCACGAGAATACTAATCCCATACTAATTGATGATAATGCCAGAGGGACCAGAGGTAAACAGTGGTTTCACCCCTTTCCAAACCACAGGGAAACAAACGACTTACAAGTTAACCTTCAAGACCGGGAACCGACGAGATTCTGATTCAGGAGCTGACCTCACTGTAGGCATAATTGGGCCGTGTGGACGAGTTGGTGTTACACTGAAGAATGGGAAAGACGTCATACTACGGAAGGGACGTCGTAGTACATTCACGGTAGGTTAACACACATGGAGAGGAAGGTCGCGATAGACCGACAGGCAATGATGGTGAGCTAACAGTTCCCACCTGGAAAGATGCTGAAAGATGATAACGTACACTCAGGGTAAGCTATATGTTGCCACCTGGAAACATACTGAAGGAACTAATCCAGGAATGCTAACTGTAATCTCATGAAACAACGACACTCACTAAAGTATTGACTGTTCTAGATATTACATAGCTGAAGAAAGCCATCTCATACTTCAGATAATATAACAGTTCTCCAATGGAATGCAAAATTTAATGAGAAAAGGCACCACATAGGATAAAACAAGACTGTACTCGAATAGAATATAGCACACTAACACTAACACACACCAGGTAGGATAGCTGTTCTGGAACAGACTGTAGCTGAATAAAGTGAACACTTAATGCAAGCTAAGTGTTCTCCAGTGGAAATAAGCTGTAGAAGACAATTTTACGATCAATGAAAGTCTAAAGACAAATGTTTTGGGGTCAGGTTTTGATAAATAACTGTCACGTTCATATACTATACTGAGGTGTGTACAATGGACACTGCATTGGACGAACATCGGTATTATGGAAACGGTATTTATTGTTTGGACTCAATACTGCAATGACTCAAATAAGTAAATGATGTTTCGTGTCCCATTTCAACAAATGTTTTCTTTCAGTTTGCTGACGATTCTGTCTGCAGACCGAAAGCCATTGTTGTTGTATTTTCTAATCTCTGCCACATGGATGACTGGTTCGTTGAATACGTGAGTTACAAAGTTTGTGAATATTTTAGTGTTAAAGAATTCAGGCTAAACACCCTATCGGCACTATCCTAGCTGAATAGCTTCGAGAAGGTTTAATGTATATATATATGGTGTAATATACATGTATATTAGGACTTCGGCTTTGGCACATTTCCTGACCTATATGCAAGAAGGACATTGTACCCCACTGGGGACGATATGGCATTGAATCCACCTTCGTGAACCCTTTCTGCAGCAAATATTTGAGACATTTGTTACACAGACTCAACCTGAATAATAATGATGGTTATGGGTTCCAACTGAAGCAGATAACATCTTGACAGTCGCCAAGGATGTAGGTTTAAACTGACCAAAGCGTGATGCTCTATCATTTGGTATATTACTTGTTGTGGAGTTCAGTGTGTTTGTGGCGTTTCAGGTTCTAGTGGAGTATAAAGACATGGCTACAGGCGACAGAGACAGAGTGAAGTTTAAGACAAACTACTGGCTGAGTGCAAATGAAGAACACGAACACACAACTGGAATGTCATGTTACCACATGATTTCAGCCGGAATATTGTCCAGCATACTTGACGATGCCCAATGCCACCCTTCCCAGAAATGTGAACATTGAATACAGATATAATTCTGCCTTTTCTGTAAACGGTGATAGTTCTGTTAATACTGAATCTGTATGGCTGTCATGGTAATGATATTTCTCTCACTAAAGCATGGCAAGATGAATAAATACGCCTGCAGCAGGTTGTCACCAATTGTACCTCTTTCTTGTTGGAGCACCTGAGCCTGGTGGACGTCGACTCCCTTGTTTCTATCGATACCCTAGTACATCTAATCACGCCTTCTTAGGAAAGTATGTGTCTTGTAAAACAAAGCACACGTAAAATCTACCTGTGTGATTTCCTTGTACATCTAATTATAAGGTCTGTCATGCCATGGAAAGTAAAATGCCATTATTAAAAAACAACATGCAGTGTCGATCTTTTTCGATTTAGAAAAAGCATATGACACCACATGGAAACATGGTATTTTAAGAGATTTACACGATTTTGGATTGAGAGGCCGTTTGCCTCTTTTTATATCACAGTTTTTAACGGACAGGCAATTTCAAGTTCGCGTGGGTTCTACCCTGTCTGATCATTACAATCAGGATCAGGGTGTCCCACAAGGCAGTATTTTATCTGTCACACTCTTTAGTATTAAAATAAATAGTCTGTCAAAGGTGTTAAGTGATTCAATCGATGGATCTCTTTTCGTGGATGATTTTAATATCTCTTGCCGTGGTAAAAACATGCGAACTATTGAGAGACAATTACAAATTTGTCTCAACAAAATTCATAAAAGGTGTCTTGAAAACGCGTTTAAATTTTCGAAATCCAAAACCAACTGTCTACATTTTTGTAGGAAATACAAACCCCATAAAGATCCTGAATTATCATTAAATGGCACACCCATCAAAGTTGTCAAGGAAGCTAAATTCCTTGGTCTCATCTTTTGATTCGCATTTAACCTTTCTGCCACATATCAAAATCTAAAGCCAAATGCCTGAAGGCACTTGACTTGTTGAAAGTCGTTTCCAGTTCAAAGTGGGGAGGGGACCAAACCACCCTCCTTCATTTGTATAGATCATTGGTCCGATCGAAACTTGATTACGGCTCTATCGTATATGGTGGGGCCTGTAAAAGCAACCTCAAACTACTTGATTCTATCCATCACCAGGGTCTAAGACTTTGTCTTGGGTCTTTCAGAACCTCTCCCATTGACAGTCTCTACGTTGAGGCCGATGAGCCATCTTTAAAACTTCGCCGTATCAAATTGTCCCTACAATATATCACAAAGTTATATTCTAATGAATCCAATCCTGCTCACACTTGCGTTTTTAATCCTCTTTATGAGGACTTGCATAATAAAAAACCTTCACTTGTTCCACCTCTTGGGATAAGAATCCAACAATATATTTCTGCTGCTGGCATTGAGTTGGAGAATATATCTCCTTCCCGTCTTCTTTCTTCTCCTCCTTGGCAATTGGTTAGGCCACAAGTTGACCTAACACTGACAAAGTTTAAAAAATCCGAAACTAACGAATTACAGTATAAACAAGAATATAATCAATTAAAGAATAACTATAATACATACAAATCCTTATTTATCCTCAAAGGATGGTGGCGCAGTGGCATGTGCCACTGTCATTGGATCCAGAACAATATCTTCTAGAATACCTGATAACAGCTCTATATTTACAGCAGAAGCAAACGCCATCTTAGCAGCTCTTAAATATATTGAAAGACATCCCAAACATAAACAATATATCATATTTTCTGACTCTCTTTCTTGCCTTCAGGCGATTAAAAATCTATCTTGCAAACATCCACTTTTAAATGAAATAATCGAATTATATAATGATCTTGCTACTGGCCAATGCGACATCGTCTTTTGTTGGTTACCCAGCCACGTTGGCATTTCTGGGAATACAATGGCCGATCTTGCTGCCAAGGCAGCACTCAACAAATCTGTGACACCACTTCTTATTCCATATTCTGATTATAAAGCTGGCATTAGAACTTACATCCGTGATCTGATGCAAAAGAAGTGGGACAACCAAGTAGGTATCAATAAATTACATGAAATAAAACCCTATATCGGTTATACCTCTTGGGTTGTCAGTCCAGATTTGAAGAGGTCATTATGCGACGATGTCGTATTGGCCACACTAGATACACTCATGCATACCTATTGAAAGGTGAGGATCCTCCGTTTTGTATCCCTTGTGATGAGAGAACCACAGTCAAGCATGTCCTGCTTGACTGTGTTGAATTATCCATCATAAGGGGTAAATACTTCAATGTGAAAACAGTTAAGGATCTTTTTCACACTGTTAATTATCATTTAATTATCGGCTTTTTAAAAGAAATTGATTTAATGAATGAATTTTGATTACTATGTTCTGTACATATATGTATTTTAATTATTGGTAGATTTGATTAGTAACTTAGATTGTGAGTGGCAGTGCCCTCAAAGGGGGTTGAAGTAGCGTAAAATTATTGTCCTCCTGAGAGGGTACGTAAGTCCCAAAACATTCAAAGTAAATTTAAACCTACTACTCTTTTAATCGTAGAATATATGTTCGTTTAATTTATGGCTAGATTACCTAACATTGCTAATAGCTGAGGGGATGGTGTAAATCCAGCTAGGGTCGATGCAGGAAGCCAATGTACTGTAAGTCCCCATGGTCCCTAGTATGGTGATCTACTTTCAGTTGTTGGCAATATATAGCCGGTTTTTACCTTGTATTGTCCTATAGTTAGACTGTTTTAGATTTGATTGCTAGTTTTAAATTCGAATCTGTGATAATCTAGTTATTTTACTGTCCTTCGTTGACAGGTTTTTATAGTTTGCCATTGCTTATTATGCATACAATTAATTGTTCTCGTCACGATATGGCTGAAATATTGCCGATGTGACGTTAAATATTAACTCACTCACTCACTCACCATGGAAAGTATGTGTCGTGTAAGGCAAATATGTCTATGTATATTTTTCAAATTTCCTAGAAGTGAGTGAGTGAGTGAGTTAAGATTTAAAGTCACATCGGCAATATTTTAGCCATATCGTGATTAAAACTAGTTGTAAATTCATAATACATATATATACAATATAAAACCATGTCAGCAAAGGACAGGAAAACTACTAGATTATCACAGATTGAGTTAAAACTAGCTAGCATATATCTTTAAAAGTACAAAACTATTTTTGGACAATACAATGTAAAAATGGGCTTTAGATCGCCAACAATTGAAGGTAGATCACCATATTAGGAACCATGGGGACAATATTTTTACACTACTTCAACCGCCATTCAGGGTACAGCCACTAACAATCTCAGTTTCTAAACTAAACTACCAATAATAAAATATTTAGCTATTTACAGATCAGTCAACAAGTCTAATTCTTTTAAAAAATCAACTATTAAATGATAACTAACATTATAAAAAAGATCCTTCAATGTTTTGACATTGAAATACTTATCACTTGTGATGGAATATTCAACACAGTCAAGCAGGACATGCTTGACCGTGATTCATTCATCACAAGGGATACAAAACGGAAGATCCTCACCTTTTAATAGGTACTCATGAGTATATCGTGTGAGGCCAATACGACATCGTCGTATGATGACCTCTTCAAATCTGGACTGACAACCCAAGTAGGTGTAACCGATTGTTGGTTTCATTGCATGTAATTCATTTATACCTACTTGGATATCCCACTTCTTCTGCGTCAGATCACGGATATAACATCTAATAGCAGCTTTGTAATCAGAGTACGGGATCAGAAGTGGTGTCACAGGTTTGTTGAGTGCTGCCTTGGCAGCAAATCAGCCATTGTATTCCCAGAAATGCCAACATGGCTGGGTAACCAACAAAAGACGATGTCGCACTGGCCAGTAGCAAGGTCATTATACAATTCCAGAATTTCTAATAAAAGTGGATGTTTACAAGAAAGATTTTGAATAGCCTGAAAACACGAAAGAGAATCGGAAAAGATTATATATTTTTTATATTTACGGTGTTTATTAATATATTAAAGAGCTGTTAATATGGCATTAGCTTCTGCTGTGAAAATATAGCTGTTATTTGGTAATCGAGAAGAGATTGTTCGGGATCCAATGACAGTGGCACAAGCTACCGCGCCACCATCCTTGGATCCATCTGTAAATAAGGTTTTATATCTATTATATTTATTTCTTAATTGACCAAATTCTTGTTTATACTGTAAATCATTAGTTTCGGATTTTTCAAATGTGGTTAATGTTAAGTCAACGTCTGGCCTCACCAATTGCCAAGGAGGAGAAGAAAGAAGACGAGAAGGAGATGTACTCTCCAGTTCAATTCCGGCAGCAGCAATGAATGGTTTAATTCTGTGTCCAAGATGCGGAACAAGTGAAGACTTTTTGTTATACAAATCCTCATAAAGAGGATTGAAGACACACAGTTAAATGCAGGGTTAGATTCGTTAGAATATAGTTTGATTATATATTGTAGAGATAATTTTATATGGCGTTGGGTAAGAGAAGGCTCATCTGCCTCGATATAGAGACTATCAACTGGAAAAGTTCTAAATGATCCAAGACAAAGTCTGAGACCTTGGTGGTGGATAGAATCAAGTAGCTTAAGGTTGTTTTTGCAAGCTCCGCCACATACGATCGAGCCATAATCAAGATTAGATCGCACCAATGATCTGAATAAGTGAAGGAGGGTAGTTTGATCTCCTCCCCACTTTGAATTGGAGACAACCTTTAACAAATCGAGTGCCTTCAGGCATTTAGCTTTAAGGGATTTAATATGTGGCAGGAATGGTAAAAAGGAATCGAAAATTAGGCCCAAGAATTTGGCCTCCTTTACAACTTTGATGGGAGTGCCATTTAAAGATAGTTCTGGTTCCTTATGAGGCTTATATTTACGGCAAAATGTATACAATTAGTTTTTGATTTAGAAAATTTAAAGCCATTTTCAAGACACCATTTATTTATCTTGTTTAAACACAACTGTAGTTGCCGTTCAATAGTATGCATTTTTTACCACGTCTTTTAAAAACTGTGATACAAAAAGAGGGAAACGGCCTCTCAAACCAAAATCATGTAAATACTTCAAAATGCCATGCTTCTAGGTCGTTTCAATTCCACTGCACGATATTAGTAAAATGACCTATCTTTTAGGTGGATTGATAGGGGACCTACCCCTCACTTTCTTCGAGGGCGACGAGCTATGTGCCCTATGATGGATGCCTTCTGACACATCCATGTCCTCGAGTGAACCATATTGGTTACATAATTGTATACGGTTTTCTGAACTCTTAGAGGGTCTACCACCTTATTGCACACGTTCCGTCCTAGGTTTAACTATATGTTTGCCCACTTTCTTTGAACTGAACAGTAACTGAAACGTTGATTCCAGCAAATGTTTCTGTAGTCATCAGGTTGGTGGCTTGTTGTTTCCTAATGCAATCGATCAAGCGTTTTATGTTCTTCACTTCACCTGCGATGCCATATATACCCTTAGAAATCACAAAAGGATTCAGCTTTAGTGGTGTCTCGTCTACAGTGTCGAGAACCAGGAAACCTGGCCAATTTTCTGTTGATTTGGATGGTCTCTGCTCATCATAATTATCGAGTGGACCGTTTGTTTTTTTGGTGGGGGTTTTGTAATCCATGGTAAGTTTAACTTGGTTCATTATCCGGGGGGCACCCATGAAAGGCCACCTCCTCGTGGTGGGTGCTGGGTCACGCTAAGCGCCTTTCAACCCCCCGTTGTGGACCCGGGGGGGATATTTTGGTCCACCAACCCGTTTGCCGTGGGTTGCGCCCCTGTGTTGGTGGAGGACGGGAGTCTGGTGGTTGAGGGCACTGGGAGCCTGGAACCGTGTTCCTTTTGCCCAACACACCACTTCGACCCTTACTTCACCTAGACGGGTGGTTGAACTGGCCCGGTTCAATCAATCGGCTGGTCACGCCAAGCCCTGTGCATGGTTACTATTTTTGCACATTTTTAGTATTGGGTATTTGGTCATTTACACTTTCAGTGTATAAATTATGAATGTATCTAATTGCCTAGAGTCCCATGCCAGAAGGCGGTGGCTCATGGGCCAATCTGGTTATATAGACCTCTGAATTCCGTGTTCTTTAGAACAGCGTCATGGGCCGAACCAGCCTGGCACTTATTCTTTAAGATATCATGGCTTTTCAAGTCTGTATTTTCTGGAGTATGGCATCCCTGTAACCCTGGTATTGTTGTCTGGTATCCACTCCAATACCGTCCTTGTTGACACTCGATGGCGGGTGGGGGGCAGGGGTGCTGAATTATATTATTACACCATGGCTAACCCCACTCAATCCACTGGTTCTTCTAAAACGAGCAAACGTCGTCACATGTCCTCTTCATCCGACGAAGAGATATCTTCTTTCATTAAAGATTCCTGGCCAAGGTTTTGGTCATTGACAGTTCTGATGGCAACCCTTTAAGGATCAATCCTTTGCCGTCTCCAAGGGTATTCAAGGTATCTGCGGAGAGGTTAAAAACGTCACTCGTCTACGAAATGGTTCTCTTTTAATTGAATGTTTGCGTAGGCAACAGTCTGTTAATCTTCTGGGTTTAAAGCAGTTTGTAAACAACCAGGTAGTTGTTTCTGTTCATAAAACTCTCAACACATGTAGAGGTATTATCAGAGACAGGGCCCGCTGTCTGTCCGATATGACAGAAGATGAGATTGTAGCAGAACTGACAGACCAGGGTGTTACTTCTGTTAAACGTTTTAACAGGAAACAAGAGTCAACTTTTGTCAAAACAAATACATATCTGTTCACTTTTGGTTTGACAATTCTTCCAAAATTCATAAAAGCTGGTTACTGTAATATCGGAGTGGAGGTATATGTACCAAATCCACTCCGGTGTTACAAATGCCAAAAATTTGGACATGGTGCGAGATCTTGCACAGGTAAGTCAGTGTGCTCACGCTGTAGTGGGGCTCATGAAAGCACCGAATGTACTAATGACATGAAGTGTGCCAACTGCAGTGGTGAGCATCTGTCATCATCGAAATCTTGTCCAAAATTTGAGTATGAGTGCAAAATTCTAAAATTGAAGTGCAATAATAATATTTCATACTTTGAAGCAAAGAAATTGGTTCAGGCTCAGTCAAGACCAGCAACAGGTCTTACCTATTCTGCCACAGTATCTTCTACTGTTCTCTCTACTGTCAAAAAAGCTGCATCCGTTTCAACATCTTGTCAGACTGACATATCTTGGGTGAATGACGCTCAGATAACCTTGCATGACACGACTCAATCATCACAGAAGTGTCAACGCTCATCAGCATCCCAGACTGAGGAGAACCAACCAGGACAAATATCAGATATTGATTTAACTCCTGATACTCAGGGCGTTGTTAAACTCACAAATAAAGAAAAGAAAAAGTTGAGAAGAAAGACCAGAGCCCTTCATCCTTTAGAAGAGCCTTCTCCCATAACACCTTCTGTGGCGGTTCAAAATCTGTTCGAACCGCTTGACATGGAGATCACTCCTTCACAAACAGCTTGTAGGAGTGAGCTGCTGCGCGCTCACGATCTCCAGTTGAAGCTCCCCTAAACATTTTAATGAACTTAATACAATGGAATTGCAGAGGCCTTAGGAACAATTTTAACGATCTGCAATTATTATCTCAGGATTTTACACCTTCGGCTTTTAGTCTCCAAGAGACTTATCTGAAAAGTTCAGATAAATTTGAATTACGTCGGTACAATTCATATCATTCGTTTTCACCCCAAGGTGAAAGAGCCACTGGTGGCGCTTCTATTTTGGTTAGACAGGGTGTTATTCATAGCCCCTGTCCCTCTTAAAAGCAATCTTCAGGCTGTTGCTGTCCGTCTAACTTTACAGGTAACCTTTACTCTTTGTTCTTTGTACATTTCTCCTTCTTCTGCTCTTCAGCAGTCTGATCTTCAGGATCTATTTGACCAGCTTCCCAAACCCTGTATCATAATGGGTGATCTTAATGGCCATAACCCTTTGTGGGGAAGTGCCAATACTAACAGTAAAGGGAGAATCCTTGAAGACTTCATGTTTAATAATAATTTATGTCTTTTCAATGATGGAACAGCCACATATTTACATCCTGGTTCTGGAACTTATTCTGCACTTGATCTGTCCCTCACGGACCCAAATATTTATAATGAATTTGACTGGTCAGTACACGATGACCTGTGTGGAAGTGACCATTTCCCCACAATCCTTTCTGCTATAAACCCAAACGATGATCCACCAACAACAAGGTGGAATTTTAATAAGGCCAACTGGCCATTATTTCAGACACTGTGTGCTGACACATTACAGTCCGACCTTTTTGTTAATGTTACAGATCCGATTCAGTTGTTCTCTGATAAACTGAAAAACATTGCCGATGAAACTATTCCTAAGGCTTCTGCTAAACCACATATTCGAAAACCATGGTTTACTGACGATTGTAAACAAGCTAGAAAGTGTAGGAAAAGGCAGAGAAATACTTTCGCCGCCACCCTACAGTTCACAATTTAAATAATTTTAAAATAAACAATGCCAAGGCTCGACGTACATTTAAACAAAGTAAACGTCAGTCATGGAAGAACTTTGTATCAAAGATCAATTCCCGTACACCAATGACGAAGGTATGGAACATGGTACAGAGAATCAAGGGCAAAGGTAGAAATTCAAGTGTTCATCATCTCAAAGATGGCCACGATCTTTTAACTGATAAAATTGACATTGCAAACAAGTTGGGTGCAACTTTAGCGAGACATTCTTCTTCATCCAACTACAATCCAAAGTTTCAGAAATATAAAGATCATCAAGAAAAAATAAAATTAACTTTCATTCTGATAATGGTGAAGATTATAATGAAGTATTTTCACTACATGAGCTGAATACTGCCTTAACGCAAGCTCATGATACGGCAACAGGTGCTGATAATATCCACTATCAGCTCCTGAAACATTTACCTAATGCTTGTCTTGAAACACTTCTGAACATTTTGATAATATTTGGATGACAGGGCATTTTCCTCCTTCGTGGCGTCATGCCATTGTTGTACCAATACCTAAGCCTGGCCGGGATCATACAGATCCATCCAACTACAGACCTATTTCATTAACTAGCTGCGTTTGCAAGACCATGGAACGCATGGTCAATAATAGATTAGTGTGGTTTCTAGAATCCAATAATCTAATTTCTAACATTCAATGTGGTTTTCGTAAAAATAGAAGCACTATTGACCATTTGGTTCGACTAGAATCATTCGTTAAAAATTCCATTGTAAATAACCAGCATGCTGTATCAATCTTTTCGACCTAGAGAAAGCTTATGATACAACATGGAAACATGGTATTTTAAGAGATTTACATGACTTTGGTTTGAGAGGCCGTTTGCCTCACTTTATATCACAGTTTTTAGCTGACAGGCAATTTCAAAGTGCGTGTTGGATCAACCCTGTCTGACCATTATAATCAGGATCAGGGGGTTCCACAAGGCAGTATTTTGTCCGTTACTTTGTTTAGCATAAAAATCAATAGTCTCTCAAAAGTATTAACTGACTCAATAGATGGGTCATTGTTTGTGGATGATTTTAACGTTTCATGTCGTGGTAAAAATATGCATACCATCGAGAGACAATTACAGATGTGTTTAAATAAAATTCATAAATGGTCACTTGAGAATGGCTTTAAATTTTCACAGATAAAGACCAAATGTATACATTTCTGTCGGAAATATAAGCCTCATAAAGATCCCGAACTGTACTTGGATGGCTCTCCAATTAACGTTGTAAAGGAAGCCAAGTTTTTGGGACTGATGTTTGACAAGCATTTGACCTTTTTACCACATATTAAGTCTTTGAAGACTAAATGCCTGAAGGCATTAGATCTATTAAAAGTCGTGTCCAATTCAAAGTGGGGAGGGGATCAAACTACTCTCCTTCATTTGTACAGATCACTCATCCGGTCAAAACTTGATTATGGCTCCATTGTATATAGTGGAGCCTGTAAAAGCAATTTGAAACTACTGGATTCTGTCCATCACCAAGGTCTACGACTTTGTCTTGGATCTTTCCGAACTTCTCCTATTGATAGTATTTATGTTGAAGCTGACGAACCTTCTCTCAACCAACGCCGTATCAAATTGTCTTTGCAGTATATTTCTAAACTATCTTCTAATCAGTCGAACCCTGCATATAACTGTGTCTTCCATCCTCTCTATGAGGATCTGTACAACAAAAAGTCTTCTCTTGTTCCGCCTCTTGGGCACAGAATTAGACCATTCATTGCTGCTGCCGGCATTGAGCTGGAAAATGTGGCTCCTTCCCGTTTGCTTTCTTCTCCTCCTTGGCAATTGGTGAGGCCAGATGTTGACTTAACATTAACCACATTTAAAAAATCCGAAACTAATGATTTACAGTATAAACAAGAATTTAGTCAATTAAGAAATAAATATAGTACATATAAATCCTTATTTACAGATGGATCCAAGGATGGTGGCGCGGTGGCTTGTGCCACTGTCATTGGGTCCAAAACAATATCTTCTCGGCTACCAAATAATAGTTCTATTTTCACAGCAGAAGCTAACGCCATATTAACAGCTCTGAAATATATAAATAAACACCGTAAATATAAACAATACATCATCTTTTCCGATTCTCTTTCTTGCCTTCAGGCGATTAAAAACCTTTCTTGCAATCATCCACTTTTATTAGAAATTCTTGAATTGTATAATGAGCTTGCTACTGGCCAATGCGACATCGTCCTCTGTTGGTTACCCAGCCACGTTGGCATTTCTGGGAACACAATGGCTGATATTGCTGCTAAGGCAGCACTCAACAAATCTGTGACACCACTTCTTATTCCATACTCTGATTACAAAGCTAGCATTAGAACTTACATCCGTGATCTGATGCAGAAGAAGTGGGACACCCAAGCAGGTATTAATAAATTACATGCAATAAAACCAACTATCGGTTACACTTACTTGGGTTGTCAGTCCAGATTTGAAGAGGTCATCATACGACGATGTCGTATTGGCCACACAAGATATACGCATGAGTACCTATTAAAAGGTGAGGATCCTCCGTTTTGTATCCCTGTGATGAAAGAATCACGGTCAAGCATGTCTTGCTTGACTGTGTTGAGTATTCCATCACAAGGGATATCTATTTCAAATCACGAACGATGAAGGATCTTTTTAATAATATCAGTTCTCATTTAGTTATTGCGTTTTTAAAAGAATTAGATTTGTTGAATGAATTGTAAATAGATAAATATTTTATAATTGGTAGTTTAATTCAGCAGCTGAGATTGTTAGTGGCTGTATCCTCACAGGGGGGTTGAAGCACTGTAAAATTATTGTCCTCCTGTGGGGGTACGTAAGTCCCAAAACATTCAAACTAAATTTAAATATACCATTAGTTTTAATCGTAGAATATGTGTTATTTTAACTTATGGCTAATTTGTCAAAACTTGCTGACGGCTGAAGGGATGGTGTAAATCCAGCTAGGGTCCATGCAGGAAGCAAATGTACTGTAAGTCCCCATGGTCCCTAGTATGGTGATCTACCTTCAGTTGTTAGCGATCTATAGCCCATTTTTATATTGTGTTGTCCCCCATAGTTAAAATGTTTTAGATTCAATTACTAGTTTTACATATATATCTGTGATAATCTAGTTATTTTACTGTCCTTCGTTGGCAGAATTTTATAATTTCACTTAAATTGTTGATATAAATATAACTTGCTTTAGTCACGATATGGCTGAAATATTGCCGATGTGACTAAAAATCTTAACTCACTCACTCACTCACTCCTTAGTATGACCCGCCGATTGATAGAACCGGCCAGTTCCACCATCCGTCTAGGTGAAGTAAGGGGCGAAGTGGTGTGTTGGGCAAAGGACGCTGTTCCTGGAACCAGTATCCTCAACCACCAGGCTCCCGTCCTCCACAGGGGAGCAACCCACGGCAAACTGGTTGCCCAATTCGGTCTAAAGACCAGCAATGGGGTGCTGTGGACCACTATGTCCCCGGTTCCACTCTGGGGTTGTTGAAGAGCGCTTAGCGTTACCCAGCACCCACAGCGAGGAGGTGGCTCTTCACGGGTGCCAATAATTAAGTGAACATGTATAGCTATGACTGTATTAGTTCTTTTTTTTATTATAATCTATTTATATAGCACCGACTTCCACCTAGGCTGCTCAGAAATGCTTTCTTTTTCCCCTCGATCAAAGGATGTCAGTCTCAACGGCGCGTTTTCAATCTCAACTCCCTGGGGACATACAAATATTGCAGCCACTAGGTGCACCCAGTTAATGTGACTTTCCCATCCTTACGAGGTACCCATTCACAGTTGGGTGGACTGGGACACATAGTCACAGTACTTTGCCCAAGTTGACTGAAGGTTAGCACGTATTCATGTGGCCACCATCAGGTCATATACCAACGGATTCATGAGTACTTTTAAGTGCACACGGTTGTGTACTGTACGCTAGGGGTTGTGAGAACACCGAAAGAGTCTGCACAGAAAGTTGACTCCAAAGACTTTACTCCCGGTCACAGGTGGGCTCGATCCCGACACCTCAAGCTCGCTGCTGGATCACTAGCCTGGCGCCTTAGACCGCTCACACACCGCCCCCCCCCCATTCTTGAAGGAACCGTTTGGGAGGAACATTCTTGGAAGAAATATCTGGGAGGAACATTCCAGGGAAACATTTTAAATTTCATCGCCATTGTCTCTTCACTATCCACAAAAATGGGAGTGTTACAGGCTATTTTCTCGGCGCATACACTTTACCAAAGGCAAGATCTTCTACTATAAGAATATTTAATGACTATGTGTAAACTTGAATCATAAATATGCCGAAACAGCAAACCTTTACATATATTGCACGGTTCTAATGAGGCTGTGCAGTTGGCTACAAGTCGATATTTTCACAAAGACATTAAAATTTCATGCAAACGCTGAGACACGTAGTGAATTCAGTGAATATATGTTCACTCAGTATTTGCTTCTCGCCATCAGAAGTTGCCACAATGCAATTGTACATCATATTCCTAAATGTCACTGGGGAATTTTAATACAGATGTGTGACCCATAAATAAAGAGCTTGAAAATCTAATGACAGAAAGTTCAATTTACGTCAACAGACTGAGATAAAGGGGTATTTCTGGAGACAAACTTTAAACAGGCCTTCAGAGCAGAGGAGGCACTCCCGTACAACTAGTCATGGCGTATTTTTCTGCGATATGTGTATGTCTGGCTACAACACTCTGTGTGAACTGTCAATCTGCAACGCTCCACTACATGAAAACTCACACACGGAAGGCCAAGTCGGGAAGGGGAGTCTCTCCTCACCAAAAGTCCAGTCAACCTTGAAACGACGGACTGACCAGTGCTTCTTCTATGACGTAGCCAATGGCTCCTGTGACGTCTCCTCCTTGCCGTTACTATGCAACTTTCGACAACTCAACAAATCGACTAAAACTAACAAAAAGGTAAGATTAACCCTCAGGTAAAATGGTAAACAAACACAAGTATTTTTATTTTCAACTTTGGATCCCTCAGGTCTATCATCATGTAAGTAATCCAGTCAAAGTTTTTCATGTTGCTATGGTTCTATCATCCTGTAAAATCAAAATGACAAGTTTTTCATGATGCTAGTGTCTTGTTGATTTTTCAAGTAATCAAGTCAATGACTGCAGTTTTCGATAGTGTCTTGTTGATTCTATCATTGTAAGTAATCAACACCTATGACTGCAGTTTTTCATGTTTAGTGTCTATCATCCTGTAAGTAATCAAGTCAATAACTGCAGTTTTTCATGTTGCTAGTGTCTTGTTGCTAGTAATGTCTTGCTAGTTCTATCATCCTGTAAGTAATCAAGTCAATAACTGCAGTTTTTCATGTTGCTAGTGTCTTGTTGGTTCTATCATCATGTAAGTAATCAAGACAATAACTGCAGTTGTTCATGTTGCTAATGTCTTGTTGATTCTATCATCCTGTCAGTAATCAAGTCAATGACTGCAGTCAATGACTGCTTGTTGATTCTATCATTTTCATCAATGACTGCTAGTGTTGCTAGTGTCTTGTTGATTCTATCATCCTGTAAGTAATCAAGTCAATGACTGCAGTTTTTCATGTTGCTAGTGTCTTGTTGATTCTATAATCCTGTAAGTAATCAAGTCAATAACTGCAGTTGTTCATGTTGCTAGTGTCTTGTTGATTCTATCATCATGTAAGTAATCAAGTCAATAACTGCAGTTGTTCAAGTCAATAACTGCAGTTGTAGTGTCTTGTTGATTCTATCATCATGTAAGTAATCAAGTCAATAACTGCAGTTTTTCATGTTGCTAATGTCTTGTTGGTTCTATCATCATGTAAGTAATCAAGACAATAACTGCAGTTGTTCATGTTGCTAGTGTCTTGTTGGTTCTATCATCCTGTAAGTAATCAAGTCAATGACTGCAGTTGTTCATGTTGCTAGTGTCTTGTTGGTTCTATCATCCTGTAAGTAACCAAGTCAATAACTGCAGTTTCTCATGTTGCTAGTGTCTTGTTGGTTCTATCATCCTGTAAGTAACCAAGTCAATAACTGCAGTTTCTCATGTTGCTAGTGTCTTGTTGGTTCTATCATCCTGTAAGTAATCACGTCAATGACTGCAGTTGTTCATGTTGCTAGTGTCTTGTTGGTTCTATCATCCTGTAAGTAATCAAGTCAATAACTGCAGTTGTTCATATTGCTAGTGTCTTGTTGGTTCTATCATCCTGTAAGTAATCAAGTCAATGACTGCAGTTTTTCATGTTGCTAGTGTCTAGTTGGTTCTATAATCCTGTAAGTAATCAAGTCAATAACTGCAGTTGTTCATGTTGCTAGTGACTTGTTGGTTCTATCATCCTGTAAGTAATCAAGTCAATAACTGCAGTTGTTCATGTTGCTAGTGTCTTGTTGGTTCTATCATCCTGTAAGTAATCAAGTCAATAACTGCAGTTGTTCATGTTGCTAGTGTCTTGTTGGTTCTATCATCCTGTAAGTAATCAAGTCAATAACTGCAGTTGTTCATGTTGCTAGTGTCTTGTTGGTTCTATCATCCTGTAAGTAATCAAGTCAATGACTGCAGTTGTTCATGTTGCTAGTGTCTAGTTGGTTCTATCATCCTGTAAGTAATCACGTCAATAACTGCAGTTGTTCATGTTGCTAGTGTCTTGTTGGTTCTATCATCCTGTAAGTAATCAAGTCAATAACTGCAGTTGTCATGTTGCTAGTGTCTTGTTGGTTCTATCATCCTGTAAGTAATCAAGTCAATAACTGCAGTTGTTCATGATGCTTGTGTCTTGTTGGTTCTATCATCCTGTAAGTAATCAAGTCAATGACTGCAGTTGTTCATGTTGCTAGTGTCTTGTTGATTCTATCATCCTGTTAGTAAACAAGTCAATAACTGCAGTTGTTCATGATGCTTGTGTCTTGTTGGTTCTATCATCCTGTAAGTAATCAAGTGCACCACTTATCCCTTACTTCACCTAGACGGGTCACGCCATGCCCTGTGCATGGTAAATATTTTGCACAAATTGGATATATACTACTCAAAACAAGTTAAGGGTCACGCGATACCATCATGTAATGTTTTTGATGAGGTAGGTTGCATTAAACATGAATGAAATTTTACATTCCGTGTATGGTAGTTTATTCAAAACCATTACAGAACCTGGATACTCAACTCAACCGGTTTTGCGGAACCAAAAATTGTTTTGAGACATGGTAGAATTAATATGGTTCAGCACCCCTGTTCCCTCCCCGCCATCGAGTGTCAACAGGGACGGTGTCACAGGGGAAGCCACACTGCAACACCAGGGCTACAGGGGTGTTATACTCCAGACAAGCTGAGACATGAAAAGCTGTAGTCACTAAAAGAAGAAATGTCAGGCTGGTTCGGCCCATGGCATTTTCCTAAAGAAACACAGAAATCAGAGGTCTGTATAACCAGATTGGCCCATGAGCCACCGCCTTCTGACATAGGACTCTAGGCAATTTCATAGATACATATAATTATATAATTTGATTTAAATAGCCAAGACGAAATAATATGTTAAATATGTGCAGAAATACTCTCCATGCACAGGGCCTGGCGTGACCAGCCGATGGATAGAGCCGGGCCCATTCTACCACCCGTCTAGGTGAAGTATGGGTAGATATGGTGTGTTGGGCAAATAAACGCTGTTCCTGGAACCAGTGCCCTCAACCACCAGAATCCCGTCCTCCATCGACACAGAGGCGCAAACCACTGCAAACACGTTGCCCAATTCGGTCTAAAGACCAGCAATGGGATGCTTGTGGACCAAATATACCTCCGGGTCCACACGGGGGGTTGAAGAGCTCTTAGCGTTACCACGAGGAAGTGGCTCTTCACGGGTGCCTTTTATGATATGGATCGTGGAGATAATTCTTCAACAACTCATGATTGTGACTTATCATAGGCCCCAGAATGTCCGGGTTAGAATTGATCTTCAGTAACCCATGCTTGTTGTACGAGGCGACTAACAGGATCGGGTTGTCCGGCTCACTGACTGGGTTGACACATGTCATCGTATCCCAATTGCGTACATCGATGTTCATACTGTTGATCCCTGGATTGTCTGGTCCAGACTCGATTATTAACAGACCGACCGCCGCCATATAGCTGGAATATTGCTGAGTGTGGCGTAAAACTAAACTCACTCACTGACTTATCATACTTCAATAAATGTAAAGTTTCAGAGCCAAAAGTAAACTTGTAAAGTGAAACTAGTCCTTTTATATGTCCTTATTGCTTTATGGTAGCCATGGTCCTTAGTATGGCGATCTACCTTCAGTTGTTGGCGATGTATACCCTGTTTTTATAATGTATTGCCTCTGTAGTTAAACTTTTTACATTGTTCAAGATAAATGAGAGAATTTACGATGTCAACATCTTTTGCAAAAGGAACACAACGTTTCGGTATATATTCCGTTTTGTTTGTTTGTTTGATTTCAAACACCTCACAGTAACAGTATAGTCCGAAACAGTGTGTTCCTTATAATGAAGAAATTAACAGCAATATGTATTTTTCAAAATTTCTAAATATTTCATTGCTGGGTTATCTCTGAAGGTTGTTCTGTCCAACGGCCTTTGGAAAATGAATTCAATTTTACTGGTAATTCAAATATTTACATGATATATCGAAAATGTCGCATATGGATATTAGATACCTCTACTTTGGACGTAAAGGTATCTGAAATATACACATGAACAAAAGTATCGCAACACATCTTATGCACAGTATTAATATGTTGTCAATAACAATATAAGAATAGGAACTTCTGTAAACCTCAAGTTAACCTACAATTTGGATATATTAACCCTCAAGGAATCTTTGAATGTAAAATCAAATCGCGAAATTAACGACATAGTGTAGTTTATTCTGAACGGCAAACATGGCAAAGAATTGACCCATTTTGTAGTGCTGATAAAACAGTGGTCGTATGACGTTAACATCATTTTCAAGATTCTGACAATCAAAAAGTCAAATAAGTATATCAGACGTTGAATTTAACGTTCAAACATTGCGTTCCATTCTTGACGGAGGTCTTGTTCCAATATATCTGGATTTTGTACCGGAGGAACTCTCTGGCGCATTCGTGCCCCATAGTGTACCTCACATGCTCTATGGGATTGAGATCGGAACTCCTGGTGGACCAAAGTAGAGTTGCAACCACGAAATTGCCAATGGCCTAGCATTGTCGTCCATAAACGGTACTTTCTCCAAGATATCTGCAGTGTTTGTCCGGCGCCAAAAAAACGAGCTGTGCCGTCAGCCCTCAACAAAAGAAATCTACTTTCGTCCGACCAGTTGACCTTTCCCCATGACACCAAATTCCAGTGACGTCCAGCTGGTCGACTGTTTTGTGCTATTGGGTTAACAGCGGACGTCTGATAGGTCGTCTGGCTATACGCCGCAGATTTTAGACGATGTTGGACCCTTCTGTTGAACAAACAACGATGTGGACGCCATTATGTTTTAACACACCACTTGCCATGCAAGGATGAAGTCTGAGAAGGGCTGTGGCGGTACTTCATGTCAGATTCCTGAGGGCTTTAGGCCAGTCGGCTGATAACAACCGACATCTGTTGCTGTAGCCCTTAATGACATGCCAGCATTTCCCTTAGCAATGACGTGCCATCAACCGACATCTGTTGCTGTAGCCCTTAATGACATGCCAGCATTTCCCATAGCAATGACGTGCCATCTTTGAGTCAGTTGAGTCCCTAGTATGGTGATCTACCTTCAGTTGTTGGCAATCTATAGCCTGCTGTTATATTGTATCGTCTTGTATAGTTCGAATGTTTTAGAGTTAGTTACTAGTTTTATATTTATATCTGTGATAATCTAGTTGTTTGACTGTCCTTCGTTGGCAGAATTTTATGATTTACCTTTAAATTGTTCATATATGTATAACTTGCTTTAGTCACGATATGGCTGAAATATTGCCGATGTGACCTAAAATCTTAACTCACTCACTCACTCACTCACTCACTGAGTCAGTTGAGGAGGTGCCATATTTGCCAGGCAATAAACGAAATCATACAAACAAACACAATTATGATATGTATACGTGTATGTATTTGCCCATCAGCTAATCTTTGTACCCAATACAAAGTAACTAATACTACTTTTCACATTCTTTGCACTTTCAGAGGGCAAACGACCTTTGAGTCCCCTCCCATTGAGTCAGTGAATGAGTGAGTTAGTGGGGTTTTACGCCGATGTAACAATATTCCAAACATATCATTGTTGGAAGACAGCAGAAATGGATTTATGCTTAGAGCTCGGGCCACATATCAGTTGAAGTTAAGCAACGTTGGTCGCGGAGATTTCTAGGTAATCCAGAAATTCAGTTTGTGTATGCTTAATTGTTTCGAACTTTATGCACATTGCAATTCGTATAATTAACATCTCTCAAGCGCATCTGCTGAACTGTGGATTTCCAAAACAGATCGAATGCAATTGGAAATTAATGCATAATTGGCACCACGGAATCGATAGATGGGATTGGAGACGAGAGGAGATAGACCACGTGTGTGTGTAAATATATGTCCATCAGACGTAATAACATCAGAGTAACTTTTTGAAATATATCCACGGTCTCTCTAAGATGGATTCGCAAATCGTATTTTACATTTCCAAATTGGTGTTATTTGTGCATTACATTCGGTTATGCATCAGTTGCTTTTTTTAACATTGAGTGAGTGAGTACGGTTTTACACCGCTCTTAACAACATTCCATCAATATCACGGCGGGGGATACCAGAATGGGCTTCACACATTGGACCCATGTGGGGAATCGAACCCGGGTCTTCGGCGTGACGAGAGGACGCTTTAACCACTAGGCTACCCCACCGCCCCCTTTAACGAACAGCATATTTGTGGTGTTTGAATGTAAATGCACCTTCCTTATCCACCTGCAGATCCCATAAAATGTTTTCTCAATTAACTTTAATTCAAAACAGCTGTTGTCTGTGTGAAATGAATTCAAAGAGGTGGTGATGTCTAACATGTTTTGCATGTTAAGCAAATACAGTTTAGTTCAATACTTGAGTTCAACACATGTGTACCACCGTTACACTACAATTCCTTGCAAACGGACCCGTGAAGATCCGGGTTAGAATTTATCTTCAATAACCTATACTTGTCGTAAGAGGCGACTAACGGGGTCGGATGGTCAGGCTCGCTGACACATCTCATAGTATCTTAATTGTTCGATTTTCATGTTGTTGACCACTGGATTGTCTGGTCCAGACTGGATTATTTACAGTCCGCCGCCATATAGCTGGAATATTGGTGAGTGCGGCGTGAAACTAAACGTACTCCTAAACTCCTTCTTAAACGAGCAATGTGTTTGTGATATTTGAATGTAAGTGAATTTGATAAGAGCGTGATTTCCCGAACAGTTTTACTTTAACACATAAGCATCCCAGAAAAGGTTTTCTCAATTCACTTTAATTCAGAACTGATGTTATAAGTGTGATATTTGTTCACTACTCTCAACAAACATCAACAATTATTAGCACTTTTGTTGTGAATAAATACACTTGGATTCAATGAAGTGGTGGTGTCCAAAAAACTGCATTGCATTAACTCATAAGAACCATATAAAATGTTTTCTCAAATGTTTTCATTAACGAAATAACGTCATCATTGCGATACATTTGCACTACACTCATGCAACAATTGCCATTTTTAATAAGCAACGTGTCTGTAATGTTTGAATGTAAGTGAATTCGGTATGGACGTGATATCCAAAACATTGAACATCAAGTAATAACAAATGTTTGCATTCAAATTAGTCATGGTACATTAGTCATTTAACAAACGTTGTGGCTTGGAAATAATGTATTCATTTATTCATTTTAATTAACTTCGGTAGATATGTGTTTACCCCAGACTTAAATCATTAGAGAGCCACAATAGTGATTGCATGAGTGAAAATCAGATCACTATGACAAATGACATCGACGTCGTAATCATTGTTATTTTCTTTATATAATTGGCAATTGCCAACAACGTCATTGTGTTATAAGAGTGAAATATCACTCGATGGGTTTAATTGGAGGAGAGAAACAAGACGAAGATGTATCTGATTGTGAGTGCTGTTACCGTCTACAACATCTTGTCTTTAGGTTACTGTCAGGCTGATTTGTTGAGTCAAGCTGTTCTTACAAAGAATACCCATACGTTGCGAACGTTTGTCTGTGTGTGTTCCGACGCCGCCAGCTGCACTGCAGACAAGTGGGAGGACCTTCTCGCAGAGTGTCAACAGATGCTGGAGAACATCAACCACGAGGTACTCTTAATGTAGAGTGTGTGTGGGTTTACGCCGCGTTTAGCAATGTTCTATGATGGCGGGGGACAGGCGATATGGGTTTCACACATTGTACCCATGTGGGGTCTCGAACCCTGGTCTTCAGCTTGATTAGCAAGCACTATAACCACCAGGCTACCCACCACCCTGTAGTAGTAGTAGTAGTAGTAGTAGTAGTGGTGGTAGGCGTAGTAGTAGTGGTAGTAGTAGTAGTTGTAGGAGCAGTTGCAGCAGTAGTAATAGTGGTGAAAACGTAAACTCGTTGGAGTAGCAGCCACAGTTGCAGCTGCACTAGTAGTTCAACGAAGGGAGGTGGCGTTTGACATTTACATGTGGCATTGACAATCAAGGACCTGGCATCTAGTATTTTTACTGTCCATCGTCGACAGGTTTTCATCTTCAAAATGTTTTCATTTTTTATTGTATAAATGTTTCCGTCTCGATATTGGTGAGATATTGCAGATGTGACGTTAAATATTAACTCACTCACTCACTCAATGACCTGGGGTGGTGGTTGGTGTTTGACATTTACATGTGGCATTGAGAATCAAGGACCTGGGATGGTGGGTGGTGTTTGACATTTACATGTGGCACTGAGAATCAAGGACCTGGGGTGGTGGTTGGTGTTTGACATTTACATGTGGCATTGAGAATCAAGGACCTGGGGTGGTGGGTGGTGTTTGACATTTACATGTGGCCTTGAGCATCAATGACCTGAGGTGGTGGTTGGGGTTTGACATTTACATGTGGCATTGAGAATCAAGGACTTGGGGTGGTGGGTGGTGTTTGACATTTACATGTGGTACTCAGAATCAATGACCTGGGGTGATTAGGGGTGTTTGACATTTAAATATGGTATTGAGAATCAAGGACCTGTGATGAGGGTGCTGTTTGACATTTACATGACGCATTAAGAATCAAGGACCTTTGGTGATAGTTGGTGTTTGACATTTACATGTGGCACTGAGAATCAAGGACCTGGTGTGGTTGTTGGTGTGTGACATTTACATGTGGCAGTGAGAATCAAGGACCTGGGGTGGTGGGTGGTGTTTGACATTTACATGTGGCACTGAGATTCAAGGACCTGGGATGGTGGGTGGTGTTTGACATTTACATGTCGCATTAAGAATCAAGGACCTGGGGTGGTGGTTGGTGTTTGACATTGACATGTGGCAGTAATAATCAAGGACCTGGGGTGGTGGGTGGTGTTTCATATTTACATGTGGCACTCAGCATCAAGGACCTGGGGAGGTTGGTGGTGTTTGACATTTACATGTGGCACTGAGAATCAAGGACCTGGGGTGGTGGTTGGTGTTTGACATTTACATGTGACAGTGATAAGCAAGAACCTTGGATGATTGGTGGTGCTTGACATTTCTAATGTGGTATTGAGATTCAAGGACCTGGCATCTAGTATTTGTACTGTCCATCGTCGACAGGTTTTCATCTTCAAAATGTTTTCATTTTTTATTGTATAAATGTTTTCGTCTCGATATTGGTGAGATATTGCAGATGTGACGTTAAATATTAACTCACTCACTCACTCAATGACCTGGGGTGGTGGTTAGTGTTTGACATTTACATGTGGCATTGGGAATTAAAGACCTGGGGTGGTGGTTGGTGTTTGACATTTACATGTGGCAGTAATAATCAAGGACCTGGGGTGGTGGTTGGTGTTTCATATTTACATGTGGCACTCAGCATCAAGGACCTGGGCAGGTGGGTGGTGTTTGACATTCACATGTGGCAGTGAAAATCAAGGACCTGGGGAGGTGGGTGGTGTTTGACATTCACATGTGGCAGTGAAAATCAAGGACCTGGGGTGGTGGTTGGTGTTTGACATTCACATGTGGCAGTGAAAATCAAGGACCTGGGGTGGTGGTTGGTTTTTTGACATTTACATGTGGCAGTGAAAATCAAGGACCTGGGGTGGTGGTTGGTGTTTGACATTTACATGTGACACTGAGAATCAAGGACCTGTGGTGGTGTGTGGTGTTTGACATTTACATGTGGCAGTGATAATCAAGGACCTGGGATGATTGGTGGTGCTTGACATTTCTAATGTGGTATTGAGAATCAAGGACCTGGCATCTAGTATTTTTACCATCCATCGTCGACAGGTTTTCATCTTTAAAATGTTTTCATTTTTTATTGTATAAATGTTTTCGTCTCGATATTGGTGAGATATTGCAGATGTGACGTTAAATATTAACTCACTCACTCACTCAATGACCTGGGGTGGTGGTTGGTGTTTGACATTTATATGTGGCATTGAGAATCAAGGACCTGGGATGGTGGTTGGTGTTTGACATTTATATGTGGCATTGAGAATCAAGGACCTGGGATGGTGGTTGGTGTTTGACATTTATATGTGGCATTGAGAATCAAGGACCTGTGGTGGTGGTTGGTGTTTGACATTTACATGTGGCACTGAGAATCAAGGACCTGGGATGGTGGGTGGTGTTTGACATTTACATGTGGCACTGAGAATCAAGGACTTGGGGTGGTGGGTGGTGTTTGACATTTACATGTGGCACTGAGAATCAAGGACCTGGGAAGGTGAGTGGTGTTTGACATTTACATGTCGCATTAAGAATCAAGGACCTGTGGTGGTGTGTGGTGTTTGACATTTACATATGGCAGTGATAATCAAGGACCTGGGATGATTGGTGGTGTTTGACATTTCTAATGTGGTATTGAGAATCAAGGACCTGGCATCTAGTATTTTTACTGTCCATCGTCGACAGGTTTTCATCTTCAAAATGTTTTCATTTTTTATTGTATAAATGTTTTCGTCTCGATATTGGTGAGATATTGCAGATGTGACGTTAAATATTAACTCACTCACTCACTCAATGACCTGGGGTGGTGGTTGGTGTTTGACATTTATATGTGGCATTGGGAATTAAGGACCTGGGGTGGTGGTTGGTGTTTGACATTTACATGTGGCAGTAATAATCAAGGACCTGGGGTGGTGGTTGGTGTTTCATATTTACATGTGGCACTCAGCATCAAGGACCTGGGGAGGTGGGTGGTGTTTGACATTCACATGTGGCAGTGAAAATCAAGCACCTGGGGTGGTGGTTGGTGTTTGACATTTACATGTGGCATTGAGCATCAATGACCTTGGATGGTGGTTGGTGTTTGACATTTACATGTGGCGGTGATAATCAAGGACCTGGGGTGGTGGGTGGTGTTTGACATTTATATGTGGCACTCAGCATCAAGGACCTGGGGTGGTGGGTGGTGTTTGACATTTACATGTGGCACTGAGAATCAAGGACCTGGGATGGTGGGTGGTGTTTGACATTTACATGTCGCATTAAGAATCAAGGACCTGTGGTGGTGTGTGGTGTTTGACATTTCTGATGTGGCAGTGGTAATCAAGGACCTGGGATGATTGGTGGTGCTTGACATTTCTAATGTGGTATTGAGAATCAAGGACCTGGCATCTAGTATTTTTACTGTCCATCGTCGACAGGTTTTCATCTTCAAAATGTTTTCATTTTTTATTGTATAAATGTTTTCGTCTCGATATTGGTGAGATATTGCAGATGTGACGTTAAATATTAACTCACTCACTCACTCAATGACCTGGGGTGGTGGTTGGTGTTTGACATTTATATGTGGCATTGAGAATCAAGGACCTGGGATGGTGGTTGGTGTTTGACATTTATATGTGGCATTGAGAATCAAGGACCTGGGATGGTGGTTGGTGTTTGACATTTATATGTGGCATTGAGAATCAAGGACCTGTGGTGGTGGTTGGTGTTTGACATTTACATGTGGCACTGAGAATCAAGGACCTGGGATGGTGGGTGGTGTTTGACATTTACATGTGGCACTGAGAATCAAGGACTTGGGGTGGTGGGTGGTGTTTGACATTTACATGTGGCACTGAGAATCAAGGACCTGGGAAGGTGAGTGGTGTTTGACATTTACATGTCGCATTAAGAATCAAGGACCTGTGGTGGTGTGTGGTGTTTGACATTTACATATGGCAGTGATAATCAAGGACCTGGGATGATTGGTGGTGTTTGACATTTCTAATGTGGTATTGAGAATCAAGGACCTGGCATCTAGTATTTTACTGTCCATCGTCGACAGGTTTTCATCTTCAAAATGTTTTCATTTTTTATTGTATAAATGTTTTCGTCTCGATATTGGTGAGATATTGCAGATGTGACGTTAAATATTAACTCACTCACTCACTCAATGACCTGGGGTGGTGGTTGGTGTTTGACATTTATATGTGGCATTGGGAATTAAGGACCTGGGGTGGTGGTTGGTGTTTGACATTTACATGTGGCAGTGAGAATCAAGGACCTGGGGTGGTGGTTGGTGTTTCATATTTACATGTGGCACTCAGCATCAAGGACCTGGGGAGGTGGGTGGTGTTTGACATTCACATGTGGCACTGAAAATCAAGGACCTGGGGTGGTGTCGGGTGTGTTTGACATTTACATGTGGCATTGAGCATCAATGACCTGGGATGGTGGTTGGTGTTTGACATTTACATGTGGCGGTGATAATCAAGGACCTGGGATGATTGGTGGTGCTTGACATTTACATGTGGCACTGAGAATCAAGGACCTGGGGTGGTGGGTGGTGTTTGACATTTACATGTGGCACTAAGAATCAAGGACCTGGGGTGGTGGGTGGTGTTTGACATTTACATGTGGCACTGAGAATCAAGGACCTGGGATGGTGGGTGGTGTTTGACATTTACATGTCGCATTAAGAATCAAGGACCTGTGGTGGTGTGTGGTGTTTGACATTTCTGATGTGGCAGTGGTAATCAAGGACCTGGGATGATTGGTGGTGCTTGACATTTCTAATGTGGTATTGAGAATCAAGGACCTGGCATCTAGTATTTTTACTGTCCATCGTCGACAGGTTTTCATCTTCAAAATGTTTTCATTTTTTATTGTATAAATGTTTTCGTCTCGATATTGGTGAGATATTGCAGATGTGACGTTAAATATTAACTCACTCACTCACTCAATGACCTCGGGTGGTGGTTGGTGTTTGACTTTTACATGTAGCATTGGTAATTAAGGACCTGGGTTGGTGGTTGGTGTTTGACATTTACATGTGGCATTGAGAATCAAGGACCTGGGATGGTGGGTGGTGTTTGACATTTACATGTGGCAGTGATAATCAAGGACCTGGGGTGGTGGGTGGTGTTTTATATTTACATGTGGCACTGAAAATCAAGTTCCTGGGCTTGTGGTTGGTGTTTGACATTTACATGTGGCATTGAGCATCAAGGACCTGAGGTGGTGGTTGGTGTTTGACATTTACATGTGGCATTGAGAATCAAGGACTTGGAGTGGTGGGTGGTGTTTGACATTTACATGTGGCACTCAGAATCAATGACCTGGGGTGATTGGTGGTGTTTGACATTTAAATATGGTATTGAGAATCAAGGACCTGAGATGAGGGTGCTGTTTGACATTTACATGTGGCACTGAGAATCAAGGACCTGGCCTGGTTGTTGGTGTGTGACATTTACATGTGGCACTGAGAATCAAGGACCTGGGGTGGTGGGTGGTGTTTGACATTTACATGTGGCATTAAGAATCAAGGACCTGGGGTGGTGGTTAGTG
This sequence comes from Haliotis rubra, assembly GCF_003918875.1. Taxonomy (NCBI): domain Eukaryota; kingdom Metazoa; phylum Mollusca; class Gastropoda; order Lepetellida; family Haliotidae; genus Haliotis; species Haliotis rubra. The sequence continues at coordinate 632,649 of NW_025767316.1, forward strand.
TTTGACATTTACGTGTGGCACTGAGAATAAAGGACCTGGGATGGTTGGTGGTGTTTGACACTTACATGTGGCATTGAGAATCGAGGGCCTAGGGCGGTGGTTGGTGTTTGACATTTACATGTGGCACTGAGAATCAAGAACCTGTGGTGGTGGTTGGTGTTTGACATTTACATGTGACAGTGATAATCAAGGACCTGGGATGATTGGTGGTGCTTGACATTTCTAATGTGTTATTGAGAATCAAGGACCTGGGATGGTGGTTGGTGTTTGACATTTACATGTGGCACTGAGAATCAAGGACCTAGGATGATTGGTGGTGTTTGACATTTCTAATGTGGTATTGAGAATCAAGGACGTGGGATGGTGGTTGGTGTTTGACATTTACATGTGGCAGTGATAATCACGGACCTGGGATGACTGGTGGTGTTTGACATTTCTAATGTGGTATTGAGAATCAAGGACCTGGGATGGTGGTTGGTGTTTGACATTTACATGTGGCAGTGAGAATCAAGGACCTGGGATGATTGGTGGTGTTTGACATTTCTAATGTGGTATTGAGAATCAAGGACCTGGGATGGTGGTTGGTGTTTGACATTTACATGTGGCAGTGATAATCACGGACCTGGGATGATTGGTGGTGTTTGACATTTCTAATGTGGCATTGGGAATCAAGGACCTGGGGTGGTGGTTGGTGTTTGACATTTACATGTGGCAGTAATAATCAAGGACCTGGGGTGGTGGGTGGGGTTTCATATTTACATGTGGCACTCAGCATCAAGGACCTGGGCAGGTGGGTGGTGTTTGACATTCACATGTGGCAGTGAAAATCAAGGACCTGGGGAGGTGGGTGGTGTTTGACATTCACATGTGGCAGTGAAAATCAAGGACCTGGGGTGGTGGTTGGTGTTTGACATTCACATGTGGCAGTGAAAATCAAGGACCTGGGGTGGTGGTTGGTTTTTGACATTTACATGTGGCAGTGAAAATCAAGGACCTGGGGTGGTGGTTGGTGTTTGACATTTACATGTGACACTGAGAATCAAGGACCTGTGGTGGTGTGTGGTGTTTGACATTTACATGTGGCAGTGATAATCAAGGACCTGGGATGATTGGTGGTGCTTGACATTTCTAATGTGGTATTGAGAATCAAGGACCTGGCATCTAGTATTTTTACCATCCATCGTCGACAGGTTTTCATCTTTAAAATGTTTTCATTTTTTATTGTATAAATGTTTTCGTCTCGATATTGGTGAGATATTGCAGATGTGACGTTAAATATTAACTCACTCACTCACTCAATGACCTGGGGTGGTGGTTGGTGTTTGACATTTATATGTGGCATTGAGAATCAAGGACCTGGGATGGTGGTTGGTGTTTGACATTTATATGTGACACTGAGAATCAAGGACCTGGGATGGTGGGTGGTGTTTGACATTTACATGTCGCATTAAGAATCAAGGACCTGTGGTGGTGGTTTGTGTTTGACATTTACATGTGGCAGTGATAATCAAGGAGCTTGGCTTGTAGTTGGTATTTAGTCACGATATGGCTGAAATATTGCCGATGTGATTCAAATATTTACTCATTCGTCCGTTTCTTTTTTTGGCCTTAACATCAGAGGTCATACCTTAGCCACCCGGTAATGGTGACAATTCAGCCATACGAAACCTAGACAGTTTTCTTAAATCAGTTTCCCAGCTCAGCACTAAGAACATGATCAGTTCAGAAAGAAAGTGCAAAAGAGAAAAGAAATACTGCATGTTTTTCTTCTGTAGATATTATGAACCAGAGCAACTTCAACCCACTGTGTACATGTGCTTGTGATGTTATTACCGACAGCACGTCTAGCAGGAACATTTGGGGCCATTCAGGACATTAGAAGAAAGGCTACCTAGAATTCAAACTTTCTACATTTAACAAATCTAAATCTACTCCTGCTGATATTTAAAATCCACCCTCATTCATCTGATCATAAAATTATATTGTTGAAATTAGCTGGTTTTTTTTAAGGCGTGTAACACATTTTACAGACCACGTCAGAGAACGCACAAGAGAGAACCACTTCTGTACAAGAGACAATCCCTTTGGCGCAACAAGAGGCAACCACATCGGCACAAGAGACAACTACTTTGACCCAAAGTCCGACCACCACAGGTAATGGTGGTATTCTTGAGGCTCCTGTCCATGTTCCCTGTATATTAGACTCGGCACATTAACTATCGAAGCCCCACATGTAACCCTGAGTACGCCACATCCATAATGACACTACGTCACGTGTGTACCAGCATTGAGTGAAACATACGTCAATCATCGGATGTCCGCACGATCACATTCACTGACGAACGGCTGATGTCACGTATATTTGTAATGATCTCCATTAGACCAGCTCATACGAAACATGCAGGTCGGTGGTAATGACTGTCTGTAGCTAGGTGCTGGATCATTTTGGGAACATTCAGGTGTTAGAAGAAACCTCTCCTGGAACATATATATTTCACAAATCTAAACATGCTATAGTCCGTTTGATTTCATTTTAGACCGATGAATTGTTCACTAACACGAAATCTAATAGATTCAACAATCTGACACTTTTCACAGTCACGTGAAATCGACAGTCAAACTCTGATGATTTGTCTCCTAAATCAGGACACCCAAATAAAAAAGTTGTTTAACAAACGATTGTTACTTTTCGCTGTTGCTTACGGGGGAGGACCAATTGCTGGTAGAACAGCTAGGTGTGCGAGTTGTTCGTGTGAAATTGAAATGTCACTGCACGCGCTTGTTGATTATCTGGCTGTTCTACCAGCATGTGGCCCCCAAATAAGAAATAGCGAAAAGTGAAAAAATAACTTTTTATTCGGGAATCCAAAAATATGAGATAAATCATCAGAGTTGGTCTGTCGATTTCATGTGACTGTGCATAATTTTGTTTTGTTGCAATTATTACATTTTGTGTTAGTGAGCAATTAATCCGTCTAAAATGAAGTCAAACTGACTATAATGTTCATAAGGAAAACCCAATCTCATACATCTGAAAATTTTAAAGTTTCACAATGTAATTTTTCAATTTAGATTTTTGAAGTCATTTTACTGTTCACAAACCAACTCTACAGACAAAATCGATACAAATATATTGCTCACACACCAACGCTACGCTGAACACATACCAACACAAAACGGAACAACTCTACACACACCAAGACTATACACACTCATTGCAACTCTACACATACAAACTCCATATATACCAACTACACACACCAACGCTAACCACATGAACTCTCCACATACAAACTCAACACACGCCATCCTTACACGGCGCCTCAACAAACAACCACATCCGAAAACTAGTAATACATTTGTGGTGATTTTCACGAGTGTTCAGTCAAGTTCTAAACACGTTGACTCCAGGTTTATATTGATCGGTCGTTCTCTGAAAGTGAATCGTTAATAGTATCCTCACATTGTATGTTATGATCAACTGGACACAATCTCTATGTCACCATACACACAACCACTATGCTGAACACTATGTACAGGACAAGATACTTGTAATTAGGGTTTGTCGATAAAGCAGTGAACATACTTGATTGCCAGTATGTCTCTATTGACCGCCAGCACAAGTGCAATACCGTGCACAACAAGTAGAAGTAATTAGTGTCACCTTGGAGCTGTGATGATGCTATGTACATATTTGATAAGCATTTACTTCATAGTATACGTCCCTCTAGCATATAATCCATCATCATTGGCCCATCTAAATCGATACAAAATATCTATTTACAGATTTCTAGGACAAAGCGAAATGCTGAGCCAAGCCCTTGCGTGATGTTTAGCACCGTTATGTCAGTTTTCTTATCATACCCATGTCCGTCCGATGGCCGAAGGTCGAAGGCGATTTTTGGCATTGGAGGGTAGACACGGGGTATAATGATTAAATGACAGAATACTGTATTGTTCCTGACAAGAGACGTGTCCGACGTGTATGTATATAGAAGCATATCTGACACGTGTGAAGGTGTGTGCAAACGACGTGCATGTAAAAGCATATCTGACACGTGTGAAGGTGTGTGCATACGACGTGTATGTAGAAGCAGATCTGACACGTGTGAAGGTGTGTGCAAACGACGTGTATGTAAAAGCATATCTGACACGTGTGAAGGTGTGTGCATACGACGTGTATGTAGAAGCAGATCTGACACGTGTGAAGGTGTGTGCATACGACGTGTATGTAAAAGCATATCTGACACGTGTGAAGGTGTGTGCAAACGACGTGCATGTAAAAGCATATCTGACACGTGTGAAGGTGTGTGCAAACGACGTGTATGTAAAAGCATATCTGACACGTGTGAAGGTGTGTGCATACGACGTGTATGTAGAAGCAGATCTGACACGTGTGAAGGTGTGTGCAAACGACGTGCATGTAAAAGCATATCTGACACGTGTGAAGGTGTGTGCATACGACGTGTATGTAGAAGCAGATCTGACACGTGTGAAGGTGTGTGCAAACGACGTGTATGTAAAAGCATATCTGACACGTGTGATGGTGTGTGCATACGACGTGTATGTATGTGGCGTATATGCATGTACATGGGTGTGGGGTATGTGTCGGAGCGTAACACGTGTGTGTGTGTGCGCGCGTCGTGGCGTAGTTAACGTGTGTGTAGGGTCATATTTATGTAGGTGCAACATGGGTGTGATGTTTGTGTGTGTGTCGTCTGCGTATTTAACATGTCAAAGTCAAAGTCAAAGATATTTATTGTACTTAAGGCCTCCGGCCTATATACAAGTAATACAAGTATATATACAGCACATGTTACATACATTCCACAAAGAAATTACAGTTCAGATAAGATATTGCTTCTAAGGAAAAAATCATGTTTTACATAAATTACGTATTACATTTTCATTTTGGGAGGATAGAATGGAAGCAAAGGCAGATGAAGGATATTTTAACAGATAATTATTTGGGATATATTTTTTTCTTAAATCAGCATAATGTGGGCATACAAAAGCGAAGTGAATTTCATCTTCTAGTCTAACAAGCCCAATCCAAAACTGACAAGTGTGCGTCTGATATCTCTAGATGTCAATACGGATAGATATAGTTCTGGTTAAATTAAGCTCTTATGTGATCTATACAACTGGTATCATGAACTATTGTCTAGACAGGACTGCCATTCTTGATAATACATGCTAACAGATTGTTCTCGAAATTGCTTAAGAAATAGATTAATATTACCAACTGTTTGATTTAGCCACACAAATCCAAAGCCATGAGAAAATAAAAGAGTTCTAATATGAGACGTCCATGTTGTCTTACCCCTATCATCTAAATGTACAAGCATGTTATAAGCTAGTTTGGGGATTCTTTGTTCGTGCATTCCAAAAATCTTTAACCAATAGTTTAGACATCTGATTTGTGAATTTATATATATCGGATATCTACTGCATTCTTCATAAACCATACAAGTTGGTGTTGCTTGCGCTACATTTATAAATATTTTACATGCTAAAAGGTGTAGTTTCTCTAGTTATTCATGACGTTGAAATCCCCACATTTCAGACCCATAAAGCATAATCGGTTGGATTTGCGCATCAAACAATTTAAAATATATTTTAGGGGGTAATATTCCAAAATTCTGGGAAACTGACATAACATGAATAAGGTCTATAACACTCTTTTTAAAGTTCATGGTGTGGGAAAACACTAGTCCGAGACAGGTATACTGATTAACGATTGATAAATTTTTGCCATTCAAAAACCATTTTTCTTTAGAGGCGACAGGCCCACCTCTTCTAAAGATAACTATGTTAGCTTTTTCAAAATTAACAAATAATGTCCATTCATTTGTATAACGTTCCAAAATATTCAGTAGACCGACGATAGTATGTGACACTAAAATTACATCATCGGCAAAAAGGAGGATACAAATTTCAATCATATCTGGAAACATTTGCACACCACGTTTACCTGAATTAGAACTATCATAATACAGTTCGCTTATTAAGAAGGAAACAAATATATGGCTTCAAATACACCCTTGCCGAACTCCCATGGGACAGTCGAAAAAAATCGGTGACCTCATCACCACAGCGAACACATGATTTAATATTCAAGTACATAGATTTTAAAATAGAATACATTTTCCCTTGTTAACCAAACTTTCGTAAGCAGTGCCATAATTTACAACGATCCACAGAGTCAAAAGCTTTCTTAAAGTCAACAAATGCTACCTAAAGTTTGTGTTTATTACGCGATAGACAATTTGTATTATTGCATATTGTGTAAAGATATGGTCAGTAGTTGAATAATCTTTTCTAAAAGTCGCCTGATATTCAGGAATTAAGTTTCTTAGATTTGACCAGTTTGAGATTCTTTTGTTTAAAACAGATGTAAATATTTTCCCAATAACACTCAGTGAAGATATGCCTCTGTAATTATCTGGATTGTCCTTTTTATGTATAGGGACGATAATTGAACGAGACCAGCTTTCTGGAAACGAACCACTTTCAAATACAGTATTAAAACACTTATAGAGGAAGGGCATTAACTCGATTTGAGAACATTTAATCATTTCGATTATAATATTGTCTGGACCAGATGCTTTTTCGCTCTTTAAGTTATTTATAGCATTCTTTATCTCATCTACTGAAATTTGTGTTTCCAAAATCATTTGATCAACTGTGTCATAGTCATTCGAAAAGATAATATCATCATCGAAGGAATGACCATCGCTTGGAAAAACAGCATCATTAGAAAAAAACTGTCTTGAAATGTGCCATCCATTTATATTTTGAAATATTACTTTTAGGATTTGATCTCTTTCTAAATGAACGAATTTGTTTCCAGAACATAGCAGGATTGTGGATAGAATCATTCAATCTGTTCAATCTTTGATTACGCGTGTAAGATTTGAATTTTCTACATGAAGATTTGTATTTGTTTCTCATTTTACAAAAAATAATTTCTGTTGCTCTCCGAGCGTCTACACCGAAAACTTCTAAGTGCTTTGCGCGCGTCTGTGCAGTTTTACACTCTTCACTTAAGAGTGTTTTATAGTTTTGCTTAAACGGCTTAGTCTTTTTTCTTCATACAATCTGCTGAATCTAATATAACATGGACAAACTCATCTCAAGCTCGACCCGTGAAGATCCGGGGTAGAATAGGTCTTCAGCAACCCATGTGCTTGCCATAAAAAGGCGACTATCTTGTCGTAAGAGGCGACTAACGGGATCGGGTGGTCAGTTACGCTGACTTGGTTGACACATGTCATCGGTTCCCAATTGCGCAGATCGATGCTCATGCTGTTGATCACTGGATTGTCTGGTCCAGACTCGATTATTTACAGACCGTCGCCATATAGCTGGAATATTGCTGAGTGCGGCGTAAAACTAAACTCACTCACTCACTCATCTAAAGCTCCGCTTAGATCGAACTCAAATTTCGATAAGAGACGGTCATTATAAAATGAAGTCTTACTTTTCAAATTATCTAAAAATATTTCGCAACAGGCGTCGTTTCAAACAATCTTTTCTTAATAATCATCAATATGGTTTTTTATCACTTGAGTTGTTCTTATTTGGAAATTGACAAGTCAGTTCTAATGGTAAATGATGAGAGTCTACTCTGTCTCCAATATTCAACAAGTTAATAAATTGGAAGAAGTCTGGTGAACCAATAAAATAGTCATTGACACTTGATCCCTGTTGCCCATGAAACGTATATTCGCCTTGCGAGTCTCCATACACTCTACCGTTCGCTATGAACAGGTGGAACGTATAGCATAAATCTAATAACAGTTTACCAAAATTATTAACAACAGTGTCGTGAGAATTACGATCATCAATAGGATAGTTGTCATCATCAGCGCTCGCTTGGAATATATTATTCATATTATCATCATCAAGACTAGGAGACACATTGTTCTGTTTTCCTGTACGGGCAATTCAGATCACCACAGATAACAGGGTGACATTCAGCAAAGTGATGGAGATTCGCTAGCAGATATTGCTCCAGTTGTTCTATATTACATTTGTGATTCATATGCTTGTAGTACGTTGAACCAATAGGAGGAATATAAGTACACATCAAATTCATATCTTTGTCAAGTGAAAACAATTCCTTTAAGAATTTAATACAAATGAAATTATCAATATCAGATGTTAATTGTCTATACATGTTCCTAGCCGAAACACCACCTGAGAGTCTACCGTGATCTGCCAATTTGACAGCAGGGCTATAAAACACGTCATAGGCATCCAACCAACTATAACAGATGTCGGTTACAAAAGTCGCAATCAAACATACGATGTAGGTGCAAGTTGAATGTGGTGGTGGTGGTGGTGTTGGTGGTGTTGGTGTTGGTGTGTGTGTGTGTGTGTGTGTGTGTGTGTGTGTGTGTGTGTGTGTGTGTGTGTGTGTGTGTGTGTGTGTGTGTGTGTGTGTGTGTGTGTGTGTGTGTGTTCTGCGTATTTAACGTGTCTGTAGGGACATATCTATGTAGGTGCAAGTTGGGTGTGGTGTGTGTCTGTCTGTCTGTCTGTCTAGGAGTATTTAACGTGCACGTGTCTGTAGGGACATATTTATGTAGGTGCAAGTTGGGTTCAGCATGTGTGTCCGCGTGTGTGTGTGTCGTCTGCGTATTTAACATGTATGTAGGTACATATCTATGTAGGTGCAAGTAGTGTGTGTGTGTGTGTGTGCGTGTGTGTGTTGTCTGTCTGTCGTAGCGTATTTAACGTGCACGTGTCTGCAGGGACATATCTATGTAGGTGCATGTTGGGTGTGGTGTGTGTGTGTGTGTGTCGTCTGCGCTTTTATTTAACATGTATGTAGGGACATATCTATGTACGTGCAAAATTGGTGTGTGTGTGTGTGTGTGTGTGTGTGTGTCTGTCTGTCTGTCGTAGCGTCTTTAACGTGCACGTGTCTGCAGGGACATATCTATGTAGGTGCGCGTTGTGTGTTTGTGTGTGTGTGTGTGTCGTCTGCGTATTTAACGTGTCCGTAGGGACATATCTATGTAGGTGCAAGTTGGATTCAGTATGTGTGTGTGTGTGTATGTGTCGTCTGCGCATTTAACATGTCTGTAGGCACATATCTATATAGGTGCAAGCTGGGTGTGGTGCGTGTGTGTATATGTGTGTGTGTGTGTGTCGTCTGCGTATTTAACATGTCTGTAGGGACATATCTATGTAGGTGCAAGTTGGGTGTGGCGTGTGTGTATGTGTGTGTGTGTGTGTGTGTGTCGTCTGAGTATTTATCATGTCTGTAGGGACATATCTTAGTAGGTGCAAGTTGCGGGGTTGGGTGGGGTTTAACCAAGTGGTTAACGTTCGCCCGTCGACTCCCACATGGGTACAATGTGTGAAGCCCATTTCTGGTGTCCCCCGTCGTTGGAATATTTCTAAAAGTAGCGGAAAACAAAAGTCACTCACATTCATCTAGGAGTGATTGAGTGATTTAATATTTACCGTCCCATCGGCAATATTTCAGCCATATCGTGACAAGAACAATTGATAATTACATAATAGATCAATAAATTTAGAAAATAAAAGCCTGTTGATGAAGATCAGTCAAACTACTAGCGTATCACAGATATCCATTTAAAACTAGCAATTAAATCTAAAACATTTTAACTAGAAATGACAAGACAATGTAAAAACAGGCTATAGATTGCCAATGACTGAAGGTAGATCACTATACTAGGGACCATGGGGACTTACAGACAATTTACTTCCTGCATGGACCTTAGCTTGATTTACACCATCCCTTCAGCGGTTAGCATCTTAGACAAATCTAGCCATGCAAATAAAAACACTCATATTCTACGATTACAAATAACGGAGACTTTCAAATTACTTTGAATGTTTGTGGACTTTAACCCCTGTGAGGATACAGCCACTCACAATCTCAGTTTAGTAATTTAAACTTCTAATCATAAAATATGTATATATTTACAAATCATTTAACAAATCTAATTCTTTTTAAAATGCAATAACTGAATGAGAACGGATATAATTAAAAGGATGCTTCATAGTTCGTGATTTGAAATAATTAACCCCTGTGATGGAATATCATCTAGGATGTCCATACTCAGATATGACTGAACAAATAGACGCATAACCCTCCCAGTATTTACTGTTGGCTGTCCATCTCAAGCAGTTTGTGTTTATCATTCCAGCATCATGTGTCTCCCGCTGCACTGGTCTGATCGATGGTTTCTACCAGTCGTGTGAGAGGTGCGGCGGCTTCGTGGAATGCTCTCTTGGAGTCCCCCTGGAAATATTATGCGCCGCGGGTACAGAGTGGGATGATAACAACAAATTGTGCAACTTTCCTCCGTCACCTACCTGTGTCATGAATCCTTAAACTCATACTTTTATACGCCGAGTTCAGCACAACGCAGTCACGTTTTGCTCAATCTATGTAACACCGATCTTGATCATCAACAGAAATAGTTCCCACCGGGAGTAACTACCAACGTACTCTTAGAACTTAAACAAATAGATCAATGGGTCAAGTCACCAGATGGTGAGGATACAGCAGAAACACTGACATTTGTCAATTACATAGAAAGTCAGCATTTAATATGTCAGTTGTGTTTACAACATATTGGTTTTACTTCACACAAAGTCGCGTCTACCGCGTGACGGGCAAAAGCTTCAACCACTAGGCTACCCACAGATATCACGGCGGGGAACACCGGCAATGGGCTTCACACATTGCTCCAATGTGGGAAATTGAACCCGGATCTTCAGCGTGACAAGCGGACGCTTTAGCCGTTAGGCTATCACACCAACCTTAGTAGCTAGGATATGTCATATTCACTCGCTCTTCCGCCATATAACTGGAATATTGCTGCGTGCAGCGTAAACCTAAAACTCACTCTCTCATTCGATATCTTTTTAGTCATTTATGTTTAACTTGTAATTTATTTTGCATCGTTGTCGAATTATTTTGTTTGTTTTAATGTGGTGAAGAGTTGGAAGGGTAGTTTCTGTCGACCTCATGTCCCAAAAAGAGTTAATACATAGCATACGTTCAGCGCTGCGCAATAATGGTATTTTACGGTGGCAATCACTCGCTCAGCTACCTAAGTTAGCACGACACATAATTACGGCTCCTTGCTGCAAAGCAGGAGACCTATTGTAATCGTTAATGTATTTATTATTTATTATTCCGCCGTATTTTGTACCACTTCTGCAAAAAGCACCAGTGGACAGAATCGCTTGAAGAAAATCACCAAGGTGCCGACAGCGCTGAAGTTGTTTCTGGAAAAATCTCAAGGCTCTGGGCTCAATAACGAAGGGCAGATAATTCAAAATTAATTCAAAAATGTCAATTTCCAAAGCAATAATCTCTGAAACTACATGTCCAATGACTACCGAATTTCTGGGGCAGCTCTTGAATCCGATTACCTTCAATTTCAACTGAGGACCCATGGGGCTAAGCGGCACCGTTTGGCCGCCATACTGGATTGAAGGAAATTTTACGTTTTTGACGGTTACGCATTTCCGCTGGTCCGTATATCGTGTGTGTGCATCTGATAGCTGAATGCCTGGCCATTGCAAAACACTAATTGTTTTGACTGTGGACCCAGGGACAACAGAGCTACGGCCTGTTAAAGAGGGAACTATTTCTTCTCCAGAACTTCTTAGAAGGTGCATGACCCCCGCTACCCCGGCTGTATTTGGAAGATCCGCTCGCGTGTCAAAAACTTGTTCTGGCTGCGTTCTGGACGATTTCCAGCCCTCAAATAAACTTCAAACACCCGTAACTCTGAAACCAAATGTCTGACTTCGACTAAAGTTTGTGAATGCATTTTAGGCTGATGTGCCGAGTAGGCCTATCAATTTCATTAATATAGCTCCAAAGAAAACTGAGGGACAAGGTAAATGATACTTTATTCATATCAGTTGCTATCTTCTTCGGTTCACTCTAGAGCATAATGAAAGATAACAGTATATATCTCAGTAGTTAGCTGATTACTTTCTGTTCTATGGAGCATGTGAAAAGTATCACCGTTTGGTAGATATCTTCTTCATGATTGTTATAGAGGTAATTGAGTGAGTGAGTGAGTGAGTTATTATTTAACGTCACATCGGCAATATTTCAGCCATATCGTGACGAGAAGAGGTAATTGAGATAGCTGATGGAAGCGATACTAAAATCAACCACCAACCCCCACTCGCTGGCTTTCCAATGCCGAAAGAGCAAATCTACTTTGGGTGACAACTGTGGTTTAAGTTACCTGTTTACAGGTGTTATGTGTACTCCCAGTATATTCGCTTGCTCTGGAGTTCAGATGTTCAGTTGCAACAGTGTGATTGTAACCGTGTAATGGATACTGACACTTGACTGTAGAAATATCTTACGTGCTGTGGATTCACACGGTCAGTTGCGACATCATGAAACAAACAGTGTAATGGATATAAATATGGGCTATAGAAATACATCACCCGATCGCCTCGTGTCAACATTTCAACTAACTTTGCAATATAAGCTGAAATGGCGCAAGAGTAGTGTGTACTAACACCTAAATGTTGATCACGACTGCTCAGGCACCTCTATCAACAGACAATGCGATAGAAGGTGGGCATTTTCGGCAGTGACGTGATGTCATGACTATCTCACACCATCGCTTCTCCCAGTAACAGTTGTTGATGTTGGCGGTTGACTTCGCACCAGCTATCAAACGGGCAAATAGAATGTGCTCCTTTATCAACATCTCACTGACATATTAAAGTGTAGAAACACTAATATTACTTATATTTCATCAAGCTTTTATTAGGCATTTAAGTTACTTGGTGGAAGTTACTTTGAACCAAAATTTCTCACTAGATTTTTATATTTCAATTTCTAGCACCTGAAGTAACTTTTGCTGATGAAATAGCTAAATCTTGTCATAGAAACAGAAGTAGCTGTTACTAATTTTGTTAGTCTTAATTCAAGAAATCAATTAACCAATATCATTTGGACTGTAGTGTTACGGTAATGAATTTCAGCTGCAAATGGTATGAGTATTTTGCGTTGATTTTACACCAGTTGAACCACCAAAGTGAATGCAGAAAATGAATCTTACGTGCACTGACGTTCTATATCTAATTCGATTAGGTCCTTTGTAATTTTTGTGTTAGATCATTGGAATCGTTGTTCTTCAAGTCATATATTGTGAAACACAGTAAACTTTGCACCTTTTCAGCTAAGGCTACCAAATCTTCTGTTTTCTTGTCAGTTTGATCAACGGGTTCTTCTGCCTTGAGATTCCTGTTTTACACGAGACACCAAATGAGATTCTTAGATCCAGATCCAGGAATGCAAGGTTTGCAATAAACTGATCTAATTTTACAGAACGACTAGTACTTCTTTGTATCTAACCGTCGACCATCAAAATTCAAAGTTAACGACTGAAGCATTTCTCATACTGGCAGTGATATGATCCATATTAACTGTAGCCATAACTACTTTCGACATCAATGTGACAGGTACACATGGCTAGATTGTATTACAGCCAGGGAGCCCGACATTGCTGCTCGCAACTATAATTTTATATTATTATTGTTATGATATCTATATTATTAGAATAATATATTTACGTCAGTAAAACGTGCACTCACGTCATGTCATTTAGTATATGCTCGAAAGATACGTTGCACCATGATCCTCTTGTTCATGTACAATAGGGCGGTGGGATAGCCTAGTGGTTAAAGCGTTGTCTCGTCACGCCGAAAACACGGGTTTGATACTGTGCGATATTGTACACGAGTGAGTGAGTATGGTTTTACGTCGCTTTTAGCAATATTCCAGCAATATCACGGCGGGGAACAGCAGAAATGGGCTTCACACATTGTACCCATGTGGGAAATTGAACCCATGACTTCGACGTGACGAGCGAACGATTTACCATTAGGCTACCCCCACCGCCCCTGCAAAAGAATAAACTATCATCCGTCGACATTCTATGGTCAGCGATTACCAGCATTCACCACCATACCATACATTCCAGTCATTAAAGCATGGATCAAGAAGAAGATCACGTTAATCAGTAAAGTGAGTCAGGTATGGATTGCATAGTACCATACATGGTAATATTGGACCAACTAGTGTGTTTAAATTAATAACCTTGAACACGACGTATAACCCTAGTTACGTAAATTGATCCCCTCGTAATTGACACCAGCGTTTTATTAATCTTTGCACACGATCAATACCGACGACATACAGAATGATTTTACAACTGAGGTTGCACAATAATGACTAATTTCATTAGAAGATGTTTCATGCCGTTGTATTTCTCATTAGATTGTCTTATTACCTCACGTCACAATATGTCAAGTCTTTGGATGCTGTTAACAATTAAGCAAGATAAATGAGAGAATTTTCGATACCAATATCTATTGCAAATACAACGTTTCGGTATATTTTCCGGTATATATTATGTTTGTTTGTTTGTTTGGTCTGAAACACCTCACAGTAGCAGTACAGTCCGAAACAGTGTGTTCCTTATAATAAAGAAATTAACAGCAATATGTATTTTTCAAAATTTCAAAATATTTCAGTGCTGGGTTATCTTTGAAGGTTGTTCTAACGTTTTTATCATGGCAAAATATGCAAATGAACCAACGGCCTTTGGAAAATGAATTCAAATTTTACTATCAATTCATATATTTACATGATACATCGAAAATGTCGCACATAGACATTACAATACCTATTTGTGGTACGTAGAGGTATCCGAAACATACACATGGACAAAAGTATTGCAACACCCACTATTATGCACAGTATCAGTATGTTGTCAATAACAATATAGAATAGAAACTTCTGTAAACTTCAGTTTAACCTACAATTTGGATAATTTAACCTACAATTTGGATATATTAACCCTCAAGGAATCTTTGAATGTAAAATCAAATCGCGGAAATAACTAAATAGTGAAGTTTATTCTGAGCGGCAAACATGGCAAAAAATTGACTCATTTTGTAGTGCTGATAAAACTGTGGTCGTATGACGTTAACATCATTTTCAAGATTCTGACAATCAAGAAATCACATAGGTATATCACACGTTGTTTTTGATGTTCAGACCTTGCGTTCCATTCTTGACGGAGTGAGTGAAATAAATATGATGATGATGACAACAAATAACCATATATATGTCACAGAGTCAATGTCTACAATCAGGCAATGTGTACAATGACTGAAATAACCAGTCAATGTGTACATTGCCTGATACACCCAGTCATTGTGTACATTGTCTAAAATTTCCATTAATTAACACAATTATTGTCCAGATTGACTGATTGTTGAACAGGGACTATTCAGAAGACAAAATTAGCATGGGTTTCGTTCTGTTTGAATGAATAAGTGGCGATTATCTAACAAATGCATTAATTGAACCGCAAATGACTTTATTTCAAACAGTATTAAAACACATGATGTTCAGATGTAAAAGAAATAGCATCAGATCAACTTTTGAAGTAAATTACATAGTAGTGAGTGAGTGAGTTAATATTTAACGTCACATCGGCAATATTTCAGCCATATCGTAACGAGAACATACTTGACATTGAAATTGAATGTATGTACATTATAAAAACCTGTCGACGGAGGACACTAAAACAACTAGAATATCACAATTACAACTAAATCTAGTGTAGAAAGTTAAAACTGATAGCACTATTTGGACAATACAATATAAAAACAGGCTACTGATCGCCAACAACTGAAAGTAGATCACCATACTAGGGACCATGGGGAGTTACAGTACCTTTGACACCTGCTTGGGCGATAGTTGGATTTACACCATCCCTTCAGCTGTTGGCGATTGTACGAAATGTTATCCAAAAAAAAAATAACTAGAATACTACGTTTCAAAAAGTGCTTTTGCTGAAATGGATGCGTCGAGATTCCAGGTATAAAGAAAATAATCTAAAACACTCACTTTGTGAGGACAGTGCAGGGAAAATAGCGATCCAGTTAGAATGTTCCTCCCAAACTGTTCCAACAAGAATGTTCCTCCCAAACTGTTCCGCCAAGAATATTCCGACCAAACTGTTCCTCAAAGAATGTTCCTACGAAACTGTTCCTCCAAGAATGTTCCGACCAAAATGTCCCTCCAAGAATGTTCCGACCGAACTGTTCCTCACATAATGTCCTGTACAATCGACCATTTTTAAGTTGTCAGAATAACATAATCAACAGCATTTAACCTCGAAACCACTTATGACCTCAAATAAGTAATGCATCCGTGACAACTAATCATTACCAAACCACAATTTTGTGAACTTCACAAGAATTTTAACAGAAGCTAAATAAATTGTAAAAGTAAACTATAAAACAAAAGACGATACTGAGAACACGATCCCTCAACAAACAAAAATTACTTTCACCAAAAGGTGGTTCATTATTACTGTATATATTTCCCTCTGTGGTTTTGCTACATGGCATTTTCATGTTGTTCCTGGTTTACTGATTATTATTCTGAATAATAGATGCGAACTGATATAAATGCATGCAGATTTGACCGAACACGAATTACGACCAAATATAAGTGATGGATGTATATTTCGTGTCTAAATAACTCATATATTAATTACTGTTTGACAACTTGTCAGATAAACATATATTTGTGGGTGTTTTTAAGTTCACGAACATTAGGAGTATTTTGGTGTAAACTGATAAAAGTGCACGCAGTTATCAGGCCAGTAAAGTGTATGTCCAAATATAACTGACGATTATTACTTATGAATAACAAATGTGTTCAAATCTTCGACGGGCATTTCGAAGTGGAATACATAAAACAAGCAAGATATAAAAAAACGTGCCTACATTTTTACTGGTCATGGAGGCGGAGAGAAACTCGTGTTACAACAAAAGGTATTGTTGTGAAACCTATCGTCTCCAAAGATTAATTGTCCCGTGCCCCGTGTCAATTGTCAAAACAAAACTTGCTGATAACTTTTATGTCTGTAATTTACTTCAATGCTTGTTACTGTTCTAAAAGTGGGAAGCGGTGTGCCACACGTGTGTTAAAAGTTGGGTTTATTGTGTAACAGCAGATGCTACTATTTCAATTTACTTCAATATACTATTCAATTTACTATTTCCATGGACCCTAGTATGGTGATCTACCTCCAGTTGTTGGTGATCTATAGCCCATTTGATTTTGTGTTCTCTCTTTTAGTTAAAATGTTTTAGATTTAATTATTAGTTTTACATATCTACATCTGTGATACTCTAGTTGCTTTACTGTCCTTCGTCGGCAAGTTGTTACACTATCTATATATATTCTATTTCAATGTCAAATGTTCTCGTCACGATATGGCTGGAATATTGCCGATGTGACGTTAAATAATAACTCACTCACTCACTACTATGTAATTTACTTCAAAAGTTGATCTGATGCTATTTCTTTTACATCTGAACATCATGTGTTTTAATACTGTTTGAAATAAAGTCATTTGTGGTTCAATTAATGCATTTGTTAGATATTCGCCACTTATTCACTCAAACAGAACGAAACCCATGCTAATTTTGTCTTCTGAATAATCCCTGTTCAACAATCAGTCAATCTGGACAATAATTGGGTTAATTAATGGAAAGTTTAGACAATGTACACAATGACTGGGTGTATCAGGCAATGTACACATTGACTGGTTATTTCAGTCATTGTACACATTGCCTGATTGTAGACATTGACTCTGTGACATATATATGGTTATTTGTTGTCATCATCATCATATTTATTTCCTCCTTAGATTGGAGATCAGATGTTGATTACATCAATTGACAGTGGGAGTATGTAAAAAGAAAGTAAGAGGTATTAATTTACTGAAAGTTTGATATTAGTAAACTAGCATGAATGTTGATTTGGAGTGACTTGACTGTCAGTTGCTGGTCATACTGTGTATAGTGATGAGGTGCTGGTATGCGGACATTGCAGACATGAGGAAAACAGCGGAGAGTTTGTGAAAGTGGAGGAGCCCCTCTGCATCAGTGCACACACTCTGTGGACGACCCATGAGCAACTGCAGTAATGTCTCGTCGTCACAGTTGTGGAGATGTACATGTAGCTTCAGGGGTAAATAATCCAGCGTGTTGTTCCAGAATTGGTCGTAGATGGCATATAGTGCTGGGCATCCGCAAGAAACATGATGGAGGAGGTCCGTGTACAGGAGCTTGCACAGGGCACAGATCGTTTCACTGGACTGAGGCACTGCAATCCACATCTGAGCTAGAAAGTGGAAGGCCTTGACGTGCTGTCTGTTTCTGGCTAGGGTCCATGGGAGGCATGGTGAAGGCTTCATGTGGAGAGACTTGAATCGTTGGAAGTCATCGTCGAAGGTTATACGCTGTTTCCACTCAATTGTATACTTGTGGGTTACTCGTTCTGTGATGAGTTTTTTCCACGATTGCTTGCTTGGTATTGGTAGACCTTGAATGAAAGCAATGAGGTAGTGTCCGAGATTGTAGAGTTGGAGAAGGGAGACAATTGTGGTACAGAATCCGTGTACAGTGTCTGAGTCGGCTTTCTGGAGGTAGAGAAGAAATCTGGAAGTGAACAAGCGGCGTGATAAAGCTGATGGTGATAGAGTGATCAGTCTGTAGAAGAATGTGAGCTGGCGACGAGTTATCTCCTCTTTGACCGGAAGCCATCCGATCATGCTGAGGCACATGTCTGTTCGGGTACGTGTTAGGAAACTTTGAATGTGCTTTGCCATGTAGCGCCATGTCGTTTCTAACAAAAGTTCATCTTGTTGACATCTGCTTGTCCAAAGTTCACATCCATAAAGAATGGTTGGTAGAACAATTTTGTTTACTGTTGACGCTGCAATCAGAGGATTGAGTCCATATGGTCTGATACCAATGCCAGTAAGAGAATGAGGCTCTTGCTTTACGACAAGCGTCTTTTATGGCCTGCAAATGTTTTAGGTTGTCGCAGACTTTAGTTCCCAAGTGGGAGACGCAGTTACTGCTTGGGAGTGGAATGCCAATAAGAAAGAAGTCATGATGCCTTGTTTGAGTGCCTTGCTGACAGAAGACAATAACTTGGCATTTAGTAGGATTTACATTGTATCTCCAGTTGGAGCTATAGGTAGTGATTATATCAAGAAGTGATTGGAGTCCAGTGGGATTAAGGGAGAGGACGTTGTACTTCTTTGAAGGATGGGATTTCATGTAGCATAATGTCAGCAACGATTGGGAGGTGATCCGAAACACAGTTTAAATCATCTTCTTCTTGAATATAGGCGTGGTCGATATGAGATGTATTCTCACTGGAGATGAGGATGTAGTCAATCTGTGACATGGCAGGAATGAACGTGTAACTGATGCTTGTGTTATCCTTCGGTATAACTGAGACTAAGTTGTTGTCAGCTACAAACTCTGACAGGAGAGTTCCGTTAGGATGAGCTGATGAAGGGGAGTTTAGTCTCGCATTAAAATCTCCCAAGAATACAACCACACCGTCGCTGCTGTAGTAGTCGTGAACATCCTGTAGTTCTCCGAGGACTGTGTGATATTCAGCAGTTCCATAACTCGCAGTTCGCATATACACTGAGAACATAAAAAGCGGGGGCATCTCCTTAAGCACAAGCTGGATGCCAATTATACGTTCGCTTCGATGTGATCCAAGAGAGTTACGTATGGAGACAGAGTTGTCTTGCACATGATGGCAACGCCTCCTTTCCCACATCGTAGGTTTGTTCCCGTCAGAAAATGCGTTTTAGCAAAGGATACGTAGTCAAGATGAATGGTGTTGATGAATTCCTTTGAATGGTGTAAAAGTTTGTGTTCAGTTATAAAGGCGATGTCAGTTTGGTTTATTGTCAGGATTTCACCAAGCGAGAGTGCTGACGACATGACGACTCTGACATTCCACGTTAAAATGTTGAGAGAACCGATTTGAGAGTTTGAGTGTTCTCGAATTGAGTCATTATAGTTCATAATGCCTGATTGAATACAACACAATATTGCTAGGTAGAGGAAAAAAGAGAGCATGATTAGAAGCTTGTGTTGACATCCTCGTGAGATTAACACGACTAATACCAGTAGTTATCGTCATCATATTTGGGTGCCTGATTGCTCTGCTTGTCCTGCCATTGTCTGACACTCAGCCATCTCCTGCAGTAGATTCCCGTGGGCCAATCAACCTGTTCCTCTATCACGGCTGATTGATGCTTGGGTACAATTAACTTCGCTGATTGTGTGCTGTTACTGTGTTTACCTTGTATAAGTCGAAGCCCCGTAACTGTAATGTTGTTCAGCTTAAGGAAGTTCACAATAGCTGGTGTAGTCGAAGTAGCCGAGATGCCGCCGATGTAGTATCTCACAGTTCTGGTGCGTACTGTGCCCTCAAACACTCCTGTATCATCTTCGTCTGATGTTGTGGAGTTATGAGTAGTTTGCTTGACTGGGGACTGTGGTATTACTGTTACAGTACGTTGTGGAGTACTGTTTGCTTTCGCAGAGACAGTTATGTTGAGATTGGATGTTGAGGTTGAAGATGAAAGGCTTGTGGAATCGCTTTTGGCATTGGTAATTGGATCTTGGGCTAAATGTGATTGCTGTAGGAATGATATACCAGAATTGGAATGGCGTATTTCTTTGGAAACTGTATATTTCTTCCCTGTAATGTCAACAATCCCTGTTCAACAATCAGCCAATCTGGACAATAATTGGGTTAATTAATGGAAATTTTAGACAATGTACACAATGACTGGGTGAATCAGGCAATGTACACATTGACTGGTTATTTCAGTCACTGTACACATTGCCTGATTGTAGACATTGACTCTGTGACATATATATGGTTATTTGTTGTCTGTAAATGTTTATAAATATCTTGGAACATTGTTCACCTCAAAATTATCATGGACAAAAACTCAGCTATGCCAATCAGCACAAGTCACTAAAGCTCTGTTTCCACACAACAGATTTCAGCAAACTTTTGAATACTTTTACAATATTTGATAGCATTGTAGGAAAACTGGGTTAAGTTGTAGTGTTAGCAGGGTGCAGAGGGTTCATAAAGGGATATTCAAACAATACGTACCACGTGTAGTGTAATTGTCTACCAGATAGTCTTGTAGCACATTGTTTCACTTGTTCTACTACAGGGCAACTTTTTGACCGGGGTTACTGTTCATCGTAGCGCTAGATACATTGGGTAGGTCACGTGGTTGGCACTAAATAATTTGGGTAGACTCTGATTGGCGGAGACGTCCGTCATCAGTAGATGAACTCTGACCCATGTCAGAGGTCGTTCTAGAGCGCTATATAAGTGGCCTGGCTCTCTGTATTCAGTGTCTAGCTTTCGGTCATCCGAGCAACATCAAGTAATATATCTGTCCCGAGGTCCTGTTTCAGGATCATTCCCTCCCCGTTTACAGAGTGGAATGTTTGGTCTTAAGTAGGGGGAGGCTAGGTTCCTATTACTAGTGATAGGTCGGGTTGGGGGGAAAGTAGAAGTAGGAAAAAGAATAGGAATTAGGCTATACACTTTGGGTAAATGTTCAGTTAAACAGGGTTGGTTTGGGTGTTTTTTCAGAAGAAGTGTACAGGTTTCCACGTAGCTGGATCTTTAATCAGCTATGTGAGTGAGAGAAATGTGTCATTTATAAGCTGTTAAGTTTTTGTTTGCATTTTTCTACCTATTTTTTTCAATAAACTATTGTTATTGTTATTTTTGTCTCTGATATTTCCCCAAGTTTGTTATGTCTGTTATTTATGCGTTATGCCCGATTCACGAACTGGTCACTGAGTTTTGAGTAGAGAACAAGTCAACCTGAACGCTCACCTATAAAATAAAAGTACACAACGCTGAGTCCAAGAAAGGTTGATTCATCATCATGTTCCTACATACTACCTAGCTTAACTCGGCTGTCACTGGGCGATGGTAGTCTACTGAGAACCACGCCTATTACACACTAAGGTGATCGTAAGTCACAGAGGTAACCTTAGTGCAGTGTTAAAGAACGTGAGTTAAGGTTAACCTTAGTAAAGGTTGCTTCGTGAAAGGAGCCCCTGTTCATTGGCTAACAGAGACAAAATAGCCAAGTTTAGGTACATTCTGTCCAAGTGTTATAACCTGGCTAAGGCCGCTTCACCTTAAGCTGTCCGTCCACTGTGTGTCGTTGGAACTGTAGTGCACGGACTTCACGTGGTTGAAACTGACACCACACACGAGGACTCGCGTCAAGACGGGAGCAGTTGAGCTCTTTTTACTCGGGTAGTCAGTATTTTAAGACAGCCAGTATGAGAAATGACAAAATACTTCCAATGTCTCCCTTACTCTGCCACGTATAACTTGTTTTGGTCGCTTTATATTGAAATACAGTCGGGTACCCCAGCAAGGGCTGACTTCCACCATACTGATAGAGATTTTGTAAATTCTAATGTACTTGGAACTTATAATTTAGGCAAGATGAAATGAGTGAGTGAGTGAGTTAAAATTTAACGTCACATCGGCAATATTTCAGCCATATCGTGACGAGAACAATTAATTTTATGCATAATAAGCAATAGCAAACTATAAAACCTGTCAACGAAGGACAGTAAAACAACTAGAATATCACATATACAGATAAACTAGTAATAGAGTCTAAAATATTTAGACAACACAATATAAAATTAGGCTATAGATCGCCAACAACTGAAGGTAGATCACCATACTAGAAACCATGGGACTTACATTACTTTCGCTACTCTGCATGGATCCTAGTTGGATTTACACCATCCCCAGCAGCTGGCGATTGTAGGACAAGTTTAGCCAAAATTTAAATGAACAAATATACTACGATTTAAAACGGGTAAGCAAAAGTGAACTTTGAAAGTTTTGGGACTTACGCATACCCTCCTCAGGAGGAGGACAATAATTTACACTACTTCAACCCCTTTGAGGGCACAGCCACTAACAATCTCAGTTACTAATATAAACTACCAATAATAAAATATTTATCTATTTACAAATCACTCAACAAATCTAATCTTTTTAAAAGGCAATAACTAAATGAGAACTAACAGTAGTAAAAGATCCTTCATTGTTTGACATTAATAATACTTATCCCTTGTGATGGAATATTCAAAACACAGTCAAGCAGGACATGCTTGACTGTGATTCTTTCATCACAAGGGATACAAAACGGAGGATCTTCGCCTTCAGTAAATATTCGTGAGTATATCTAGTAGCCAATGCGACATCGTCGCATAATGACCCTTCAAATCTGGACTGACAACCCAAGTAGGTGTAACCAATATAGGGTTTTATTGCATGTAATTTATTAATACCTACTTGGGTGTCCCACTTTCCTGAGGCACCCATGAAAGGCCACCTCCTCGTGATGGGTGCTGGGTCACGCTAAGCGCTCTTTCAACCCCTGTTGTGGACCTGGGGATATTTTGGTCCACCAACCCGTTTGCCGTGGGTTGCGCCCTGTGTCGGTGGAGGACGGGAGTCTGGTGGTTGAGGGCACTGGGAGCCTGGGAACCGTGTTCCTTTTGCCCAACACACCACTTCGACCCTTACTCCACCTAGACGGTGGTAGAACTGGCCCGGTTCTATCAATCGGCTGGTCACGCCATGCCCTGTGTATGGAAACATTCATATTGAAATTAATGCGCATTTTTGGAATGCTACTAATGAATGTTATAATTTGAAATTTTATGATACATTTTTGCCTAGAGTCCTATACCCAGAAGGCGGTGGCTCATGGGCCAATCTGGTGATGTTGACCGCTGAATTCTGTATGTTTCTAAGTTATTGTTATGGGCCGAACCAGCCTGACAGTGAACTTAGTGGACAAATATAGCTATTCATGTCATATTTGCTGGAGTATATCAGCCCTGTATCCCTGGTGTTTGCGTCTTGATATCCGATGCAATCTAACACTGTCCTAGTTGACACTCCGTGGTGGGTGGGGGGCAGGGTTGTTGAATGTTTTTCTTTCACTATGGCTTACAATCAATCTGGTTCAAAAAGAAGACATTTAGAATCAAGTTCATCCTGATGATACTAGTCCAACTGTTGATTCCTGCCTCGATTCCTGGTGATCGAGGCAAAGACCATCTTCCTATTAGACTAAATCCATTTGCCATATCAAAAGCCTATTCATGGGTATTGTGGTGAAGTAAAAAATGTCACCCGACTTCGTTCTGGCGCCCTTCTTGTAGAGTGTGTGAGAAACAACAGTCCATAAACCTGTTATCAATCCATCAATTTGCCAATGTTGAGGTGGTTGTTTCTGGAACACCGACACTTAATTCCTGCAGAGGCATTGTTCGGGTGACAGGACCCGTTCCCTTGTCCGACATGTCAGAACAAGAAATTGCCGTAGAGTTACAAAATCAAGGGGTTTCATCTGTGAAACGTTTCACACGAAAGAAGGAGGATTCAACTATTGAACCCACACACACGTACCTGTTCACTTTTGCGCGTTTCTCAATTACCAGAGTCTATCAAAGTTGGCTATGTAAACATCGGAGTGGAGGTGTATGTCCCAAATCCACTCCGATGTTTTAAATGTCAAAATTTGGCCATGGTTCTAAGACCTGTACACGCTCAATGGTTTGTCAACGTTGCGGTGATAACCATGACAATCCTGACTGCCAACAGGTCATGAAATGTATCAACTGTGATGGCCAGCATATGGCATCCTCTAAACTCTGTCCTGTTTGGCAAACAGAATCCAAAATTCTTAGACTGAAGTGCGAGAGAAATATCACATTTGGAGAAGCCAGAAAACTCTTAAACTCTCAATCGGCTACCGCACCTACACGTACTTTATTCTGCTGTTGTTTCGAGACCAACTCAGACTTCATCTGTTTCATGCCAGACTGAGCTGACATGGGTCAAATCTGTTCAACTTTGTCAACTGGAACCAGTCATTGAGCTTGACCTAATTAAGGCATCAGCTTCAACACCAGCCTCAACATCATGTACAGCGAGTCAGACACAGTCAACACCAATCTCTGAGCAATCGTCCGCAACAAATCTTGCAAAAGAAAAAGAAAGAAAGAAAAAGTTCAATAAAAACAACACCTCAAGACTCTCACTCAGTCAGAGGTGCCTGTCCAGAACTCTTATAGTGCTCTGGACATGAAGTCACTCCATCATCACAGAGTTCTGTGAAGAGTGCTTCGTCGTCACGTTCTGCGTGTACCTCACACTTCTATTGATCCACCATGAATCATGTATCAAAATATAATTCAGTGGAATTGCAGAGGACTTTAGAAATAATTTTAATGAGATACAGTTGATAGCTCAAGACTTTAAACCGTCAGCATTATGCCTACAGGAGACTTATCTTAAATTTAATGATACATTTGATCTTAGGCAGTACACATGTCACCACTCATTTTCTCCTCCAGGGACAAAGCAACTGGGGTGCTTCTATATTAGTCAGAAATAATGTCATTCATAGTGACATTCCCTGAATACTAATCTTCAAGTCGTGAAGCTATCCGCATTACTTTGCACATAGCATTTACCTTGTGCTCACTCGTACACTCCACCTTCATCTGCTCTTCAACAATCTGATCTTTCAGAATCTGTATGATCAACTACCTAAGCCCTGTATCATCATGGGCGATTTGAACGGGCACAACCCTCTATGGGGCAGTACCTGTATAAACAATAAAGGTAAGGCAATTGAAGATTTT
Organism: Haliotis rubra; assembly: GCF_003918875.1. Lineage (NCBI taxonomy): Eukaryota > Metazoa > Mollusca > Gastropoda > Lepetellida > Haliotidae > Haliotis > Haliotis rubra. The sequence continues at coordinate 658,314 of NW_025767316.1, forward strand.
ATTTCTAATAATAATTTATGTGTGTTTAATGATGAATCACTAACCTATTTGCACCCTGCTACAGGAACCTATTCTTCCCTTGATCTGTCCTCGCAGATGCGAATGTTTACAACGAGTTTGAATGGTCTGTTCATGATGACCTTGTGGAAGCGATCACTTCCCTACTGTCCTGAAAGCTATCAGACCGGATGATGATTCCTCTTCATCACGGTGGAATTTCTCCAAGGCCAACTGGTCCTTATTTGAAATAATGTGATCAACAAACCAAAACCGGACAGCTTTAATAATGTATCAGATCCAATACAGCTGTTTTCCGTTGAACTGAATGAAATTGCTGACCAAACAATTCCTAAGTCCTCTTGCAAATCCTCACATTCGTAAACCATGGTTTAACAACGAATGCAAACAAGCCAGGAAATGTAGGAAGAAGGCAGAAAAATATTTTCGCCGACACCCTACTGTTCATAATTTGAACAATGTTAAATTACCAGTGCCAAGGCACGAAGGGCATATAAGCAAAACAAGCGCCTTTCTTGGAGAAACTATGTCTCCAAATTAATTCGCGCACACCTATGTCTAAGGTGTGGAACATGGTCCAGAGAATAAAAGGCAAAGGCTCCAAATCTGCTGTTCATCATCTTAAAGATGGTGACAATTTAATAACTGATAAATGCAACATTGCGTAAATAAAATTGGCGAAACTCTTGCTAAAAATTCTTCATCAAATTATGTCCTGAGTTTCAGAGATATCAGAAACAACAGGAAAAGAAAAACTTAATTTCGACTCCAATAACGGTGAAGATTATAATGAAGTGTTTTCATTACATGAGCTACATACTGCTCTTGAGCAAGCTCATGACACTGCAGCAAGGGTGATGATAATATACATTACCAGCTATTGAAACACTTACCGGAACCATGTTCGATGACACTTTTTAGATATATTTGATAAAATATGGACGTCTGGAGACTTTCCTCCTTCATGGCGTAATGCCATTGTAGTCCCAATACTAAAACCTGGCAAGGATCATACTGATCCGTCAAATTATAGACCGATCTCTAACTAGCTGTGTCTGTAAAACCATGGAACGTATGGTGAATAATAGATTAACTTGGTATCCTGAAACCAATAACTCTCATAACAAAATATTCAATGTGGTTTCAGGTGAAAATCGTAGTACCATTGATCATATTGGTACGCTTAGAATCCTTTGTTAAAAATGCAATCGTAAATAAAACAACATGCTGTATCGATTTTCTTTGATCTTGAGAAAGCTTTATGATACAACCTGGAAACATGGGATTTTGAAGGATTTACATGATTTTTGGTTTAAGGGTCGTTTACCCTCTTTTATTTCACAGTTTTAACCGACAGGCAATTTCAAGTTCGAGTGGGTTCAAACCTGTCTGACCATTACAATCAGGATTGAGGGTGTCCCACAAGGCAGTATTTTGTCAGTCACTTTATTTAGCATTAAGATTAACAGCTTATCCAAGGTTTTAAACGATTCAATTGATGGATCACTTTTTGTGGATGATTTTAACATTTCTTGACGCGGTAAGAATATGCATACCATTGAACGGCAACCACAGTTGTGTTTAAATAAAATACATAAATGGTGTCTTGAAACGGCTTTAAATTTTCTAAATCAAACTAATTGCATACACTTCTGCCGTAAAATATAAACCACATAAACACCAGAACTGTGTTTTAAATGGCACTCCCATCAAGAAGTTGTAAAAGAGGCCAAGCTCTTAGGTCTCATTTTCGACTCCCCATTTAACTTTTCTTCCCGCATATCAAATCTCAAAAACTAAAATGCCTCGAAGGCACTTGATTTATTGAAAGTCGTGTCTAACTCAAGGTGGGGAGGGATCAAGCTACGCCCCCTACACCTTTACAGATCACTTGTCCGCTCGAAGCTTGATTATGGCTCCATCGTTTATGGTGGAGCCTGCAAAAGCAACCTAAAACTCTTAGATTCAGTCCACCATCAAGGTCTGAGACTTGTCTGGGTCCTTCAGAACATCTCCTGTTGACAGTCTCTACGCCGAGGCAGATGAGTTCTCTTACTCAACGCCCATGATAAAATTATCATTACAGTATATTACGAAGCTATATTCTAACGAGTCTAATCCAAGCGTTTCACTGTGTCTTCACACCTCTTTATGAGGATTTATATAACAAAAGCCTTCTCTTGTTCCGCCTGCTTGGGCACAGAATGCAAACCATTCTTTTCTGCTGCCGGCATTGAGCTGGAGAATATATCTCCTTCTCGTCTTCTTTCTTCCTCCTGGAGCAATTGGTGAGGCTCTGACGTTGACTTTAACATTAACCACATTTAAAAAACTGAAACTAATGATTTACAGTATAAACAAGAATTTAGTCAATTAAGAAATAAATATAATAACTATAAATCCTATATACAGATGGATCCAAGGATGGTGGCGCGGTTGCGCCATTGCCGCATCATTGGGTCCAAAACAATATCTTCCAGACTACCCAATGACAGTTCAATTTTCACAGCAGAAGCAAACGCAATACTAACAGCTCTTAAATATATTAATAAACACCGTAAATATAAACAATGTATCATCTTTCAGATTCTCTTTCGTGTCTTCAGGCTATTAAAAATCTTTTCTTGCAAACATCCACTTTTAATAGAAATTATTGAATTGTACAACGAACTGCTACTGGCCAATGCGACATCGTCTTTTGTTGGTTACCCAGTCACGTTGGTATTTCTGGGGAACACAATGGCTGATATTGCTGCTATAGAAGCACTCAACAAATCTGTGACACTTCTTTATCCCATACTCTGATTATAAAGCCAGCATTAGAAATACATCCGCGATCTCATGCAGAAGAAGTGGACACCCAAGTAGGTATATTAATAATAAATTACATGCAATAAAACCCGTATTGTTACACCTACTGGGTTGTCAAGTCCAGATTTGAAGAGTCATTATTGCCGATGTCGCCACTGGCCACACTCGGTATACCCACGAAATATTTAATGAAAGGCGAAGATCCTCCAGTTTTATCCCTTTGCAGATGAAAGAATCACAGTTAAGCATGTCCTAGTTTGACTGTGCTGAATATTCCATCAAGGGATAAGCATTTTAATGTCACAAACATTGAAGGATCTTTTTACAACTGTTAATTCCTTCTAGTTTAATTGAATTTTTAAAAGAATCTAGATTTGTTGACTGATCCGTAAATAGCAAAATATTTTATGATTGAAAGTTTGAATTTGTAACACAGATTGTTAGTGGCTGCATCCTCGAGGTTAATAAAGGTACTGTAAAATTCATTATTGTCCTCCTGAGGTACGTAAGTCCCAAACTTTCGTAAAGTAACAATTCCCAACTTTCCGTTTTTAATCGTAGAATACGCGTGTAATTTTAATGTATGGCTAGATATATCTCAATTGCTAACAGCCGAGGGAAGCAGTAAATCCAGCTAGGGCCCATGCAGCAGCTAAATGTAACGGTAAGTCCCATGGTCCTCCATATGGTGATTACCACCAGTTGTTATGATCTATAAGCCCATTTTTATATTGTGTTGTCCCCATAGCCAAAATGTTTTAGATGTAATACTTAATTCTTAATTTCGAATCTGTGATTATCTAGTTATTTTACTGTCCTTCGTTGACAGGTTTCAGTTTATCAGTCACCATACCATGTAGAAATTTATTGTTCTCGCTCACGAAATGGCTGAAATATTGCCGATGTGACGTTAAATTTAACCTCACTCACCTCACTCCACTCACTTCTTCGCATTATAGATCACTGATGTAAGTTCTAATGCTGGCTTATAATCAGAGTATGGGATAAGAAGTGAGTGCCCAGATTTGTTGAGGGCCGCCTTTTAGCAGCAATATCAGCCATGGTGTTCCAGAAATGCCAACGCATTGGGTAACTAACAAAAGACGATGTCGCATTGGCCAGTAAGAAAGCTCATTTATAATTCAATTATGGCTCACCTCAAAGGGATGTTTGCAAGATGATTCTTTAATAGCCTGAAGGCAAGATAGAGAGTCAGAAAAGATTATATATTGTTTATTTACGGTGGTTTTATTCATATTTAAGAGCTGTTAAGAGTGGTATTTGTTTCTGCTGTGAAAATTGAACTGTCATGGGTAGTCTGAAGAATGAGTTTTTGATTCAATGACAGTATCAGTTAAATCATGCCACCAATCCTTGGATCCATCTGGTATATAAGGATTTATAGGTATTATATTTATTTCAATTCTGACTCAAATTCTGTTTATATTGTAAATCATTAGTTTCGGATTTTAAATGTGGTTAACTTCGCCTCACTCACAATTGCCAAGGAGGAGAAGAAAAGAAGACGGAAGAGATATATCTCCAGCTCAATGCCGACGGCGCAGAAAGGGAATGGTTTAATTCTCAGCCCAAGAGGCGGAACAAGAGAGAAGGCTTTTGTTATACAAATCCCTCATAAAGAGGATTGAAGACATACAAATGCAGGATTAGATTCGTTTGAATATAGTTTAGTAATATAATTGTAAGGATAATTTAATACGGCGTTGGGAAAGCGATGCCCATCCACCCCCAACATAGAGACTATCAACTGAGGAGGTTCTAAATGATCCTGGTAGACAAAGCCAAGTCTTAGACCCCAGTGGTGGAAACAGAATCAAGTAATTCCATATTACCTCCTTGCAGGCTCCACGCTGATACGATGGAACCATAACTGCCTAGATCGTACTAACGATCGGTATAGTTATGAGAGGGTATTGATCCCTCCCCACTTTGAGCTGGAAACAACTTTTAATAAATCGAGTGCCTTCAGGTACTAGGCTTTAAGGTTTCAATATGTGGTAAAACGCCGGCGTGGAGGTAAAAATAATACCTAAGAATCTTACTCTTCACAACCCTGGATAGAGAGTGCCATTTAGAGATAGTTCTGGCCCATGCGGCTTATATCTCGCCAAAAGTGTAGATGACCATCTTGGACTCTAAAAATCGAAGTCCGGTTTCTCAAGAGACCATCATACCTTATTTTAAACAAATGTTTCAGCAGCTGGGTTGTTCCACAGTACCCAGCATTCTACCACGACAAGAAATATTAAAATCATCCACAAAAGCATGATCCATCCATTGAATCCAGTCAAACCTTTGATAAATCATCCATTTTGATGTTGAAAAGTATGACAGTACACTACTGCCCTGTGGGACAATTCTGATCCCCGACGGTACTCCAATGACAGGCAGGAACTCCACTCGGACTTGAAATTGCGTCGCACAGCTAAAAACTTGATATAAAATTGAGGCAAACGGCTCCCAATCCAAAATCGTGTAAATCTCTTTTAAAATAACATAGCCAAGGAGTCATATATGCTCTTTCTGGGTTTGAAAAGACTGATACTGTAATGCGTTACTTATATTAGTTAAGTGGCATTTTTACAAAGCACTTCTAAAATGCAATTAAAATATCGTGATGGTATTTACGGTTTCTACGGGAAACCATTGTATCAGCATAGCTGGTACGCTGGCTCTCCTGTACAACAAACGAGTCTGTTGCTGATCACGTTCCGGCATGGTTTTGCAAACGTAGTTTGTTTATGAAATTGGTCTATAATTAGAGGATTCAGAAGATCACATGTCCGGTTTGTATGGCACAATTATAGCATCACGCTACGACGCATGGTAATTTGTGCTGTCCAAAATGCCACCAAAAATATGTAATATTGTCTGCAAACATGACTCTGGCAAGTGCTTCAGAGCTGATAATGCATGTTATCAGCATTCCAGAAGCAGCATTGTGGAGCCTGATCAAGAGCATGCATGGAAGCCCAGTGCATCGAAAAGGTTCCCCATTGCAGTCTCCCAAGTTACCTGAACTCCTGAAATTCATTGCTTTCTTTTTCTTGCCTTTGATATTTCTTTGGAATTCAGGTATACACTCTTGGTTGAGGAAGTATGTTTGGCCAACGTCTCACCTAGTTTGTATTCTGTGTACATCTGATCGGATTTAGCTAATAGCTGTGTTCTCATCTTTGCATGCATTTTTGCGATTTTAGAGCCTCCTAACCCTTGATTTCTTGATTCGCATTCCAAGCACCTTTGAGAGAGGTGTATGAGAATTAATCTTGATATATAGCCTCACTAAGATTGATGTTTTATCGCTGGCTGAAAGCAAGGCTGTGCTTCATGCTTCTAGTGTACCTTTAAATTTGTCCTTAAATTGTGGACTTGTGGGACAAGGACGTGAAAGAGGCCCATTTCTCTGGGCCTAGCTCTGTTTTATGTAGCCATTGGTAAAACCATGGTTTCTTTGCACGGGAGGAAATTGGTAGAGGACTTTGGATACACTGTCAGCTATAAGTTATTTAGTTCATCTGCAAAATATCTTATACAGTGGCAATTGTGAACAAGCTGGCCAGTGTCTTAGGCCTAGATTGCCGCACACAGAGCTTCCATATAAAGGCCAGTTAGCTCCTTCTAAAATCCCATCTTGATGATGGAGGAACATCGGATGGATTAATAGTGTACAGTGCATTGTTGGGAAGTGGTCATTCTATTAGAGAGGTCGCCATGGACTGGACTCATCTTGAATCTACCTAGTAGGTTAGAGTCAGCAACAGCCAAGCTGGGAAGAGAGTCAGAATATGTTCCTAAAATGATGTACATGTCTGTGAACTATCATTATAAATGCATAAATCATTATTTGAAATAAAATCCTCCAGTAATTTACTCTGTTTTAGGACATTACTACTACCCTAGAGGGTTAAAGGGCATTGCAATCTCTATGACGTTTGTAGGGCCCAGGAAATACTGATTAAAGAGCTTCTGTAAACTGAAAGGAACAGTTCATGAAGTGGAATGTATAGGAGAGCATAAAGTAAAAAGCAACCTGTGTAAAATGTAAGGCTAAACGCAACGGTCAGAGATTGTTTTTGGCGGGACAGCTGCTGTACATTGTTCACTCACTAAAATTGGATGTCCTTCCTACCTAGAAGCTCTAGGTATCGCTAGTGGAGGAGAGAAGCAGTGATGCAAATTGAACTGGATGTGAGACAAAAATTATCTGCCTGTTCTTCAGATGTAATTTTGCAATGCAGAGGTAATCATGAAGGGCCACTCTCCTCGTGGTGGTGCTGGGCCACAGCTCTTCACTCCTCATGTTTGCCAGGACCCTGGGAGATATGGTCCAACTCAACCTCGTCTTACAAGGCATTTCTGTGTCAGGAGGATTTGGAGTCTGGGTGGCTGAGGCAATAGGGATCCTTTGAACTGTGGTTCCTGTTGCTCTATCATACTCACTTCGGCTCCTGTGGCCTACCCAGACGGGGTGGCAGAACTGGTCTGCCCCATCAACGGTTGGTCACGCCAAACCCTGTGCATGCAGAATCTATTACAGGCACATTTGCTTATTTTGGGCCGTGTATATTTTTGACTCAATGTCCAAATTTCTTATAAGAATCTCTTGCCTAGAGTTCTGTTATATTAAGCTATGGTGCCCAAGGCCAATCTTGGTGATAATGACTTCCAAAATGAAGTATACCAACCTCAAGGTTACGGGCTGACCCAGCCCCAGGGTCTTGGTTGGAAGACAACGGCCATTGTGCTGCTCTTCCTGAGTAGCACACCTCCCATCCCTGCTGTCAGCATCTTGGAGACCCAAAGTACATTGACACCTGTCCTTGTTGGAGCACTCCATGGTGGGTGGGAGAGGTGCCGAACCGGCTACTCCGTCCATTAGACTACAACTCTCTGGTTCACAGCAAGAAATGAAAAAAGAGATGAATCAGATAATGCCAGATGAATCTTGAGAACTGGTTCCCTCAAAATGCTGATTCCTGGGCCTGCTCCTGGGTGATAGAGGCTACTGGATTCTACTGACTAAATTAAATCCTTTACATTTCCTGGCTGTTGGAATTCCCAGGACGTTAAAAACGGCCACCTGTCTCCGTAGCGGGTCTACTCTCTGTGGAATGTGCACGGAACAGCAACTTCCTCTAATCTTTACTGATTGAAAGACGGGCTAATGCTGAGGTTGCTGTGTCTGTGCACAGAACTTCAAATTCCTGTCGGGAATCATTCGCGGACAGAGCCTGTTGTCTTCGGATATGTCCGAGGAGGACACTGCTTTCTAGAAACTACATGATCAGGGTGTGATAGCAGTCAATCGCTCATCGCCCAAGAAAGAAGGTAACATTGTGCAAAACAAATACTTACTCCTCTTAATTCGTTTCAGCCCTACTACTAAGCAGTCTATAAAAGCAGAGATTTACCACCGGAGTGGATGCATGTCCCCAGTCCGCACCGGTGTCAAAAGTAGTCAAAAATCTGGTCATGGATCTCAAACTTGTCTGCTCTGTGGATTTATTACCGTTGTGGTGAGAGCCATGGGACAGCACAGGGACTGTAAAGAGGATTTTCTAATGTGCTTAACTGCCATGGCCCTCATGGTTCCTCATCAAAATCACGCCCTGTGTGGCAAGAGCCAAAAAATCAAGTGATTTAAAGCGGTGAGAACAACATCCTCACCTTGAGGCAAAGAAACTTTTACATGAGGTCTCTACTCCAGTGAGCATACTCACAGCAGCCACTCTACCGTGCAATGTAACTCTGTTGCTTGTTGTCAAATAGACTTGACTTGGGGTCGGGCCAGCAAACTCCTGTTTCTACAAGGCCCACTAAAAGCCACCAGCTTACTCAACTCATGCGCCAGTCAACAACACTTCTCTTTCCTTCCTAGACTGCGAGCGAGAGTCATCAGCCTGAGATATTATCCCAACAGTTCACAAACAGCCAGCCTCAGCCAGTCTTAAAACCAAAAAGGTAAAATAAATAGAAAAGAGAGAGATACATTCTGGTCCCTTTATTCTCTGAGCTCCTCTGGAGGACCCCTCGGACCTCTCGACATGAGGAGGTCAGCACGTCCCCTGGTGGAAGATGCGGAGGAACACCTCTTCCCAGCCTCACGATTTAGATCTCCGATTGTCATCACCAAGGACTCCAATCTGTCTAATAATATAATCTATGGAATTGCAGAGGGACTGGAAGAATAACTCTCTCAACAAATCCAATTGAATACCCAAGATCTTCAACTACAGCATTATTTCTTCTGGCAGAGGCATATACCTAAAAACAATGATACTTTAATTTGAGAAGGTTTGAGTGATCTTTGGGTCATTCCTCCAGGCTGGAGCAAGCCACTGGAGGCGCCTCTTGCCTTTGGTACACCAGAGGCCATTCATAAACCTGTCACTTTACATAATGGATCTTCAAACTCATGTTGGTTATCCTAATTCTGCATTATTGCTCTGATATTCAGCATGCTTGTCTGCATTCTCCTTCTTCTTCAAATATTCAAATAATCCGATCTTCAAAAATCTGTTTGACTTCGTAGAACTCCATGTTCATCATGTCCATTCGACTGGTCACAACCCGCTTTGGGGAAGTAATCTGTATTAATTACTTGAAGGTAAAAATCCTTGAGGAATTATATTCCGATAATCACTCCGTGTATATATAATGATGGTTCTCCACGAATTCTATCTAGCTGGCCAGAACATAAATGGCCTTCCCTGGATCTGGCCAACGCCGAATCCTGCTTTCTGTATAATGAATCTGAAATGGGTGGTCCAAGGATGACCTATGGAGCGGACTACTACTTCCCTCACTCCATCTCTAAAACAGCCAACCCCTGGGTGATGATCCACCTTTATCGAGTAGAGAAGAAATCCCTTGCCAGGGCTGACTGGTCCTTATGACGAGACTCCTGTGCGCTGGGAAATAATCTAACTCCAAGGATTGGTTTAGAAATAAGTAAGATCCTATTCTATCGTTTCTGATATCCTTAATGGTACTGGGCTGGGATGTAAATTCTCTTAGTCCTCTGGCAAAATCCACATATTAAACTATGGTCTAATAACGGAATGGAATAGTAGCCAGAGGCAGTAGGGAAGAAAGCAGAAAAATATTTTCGCCGACATCCCACGTCGTCCATGAACGATGCAATGTAATGTTAAATGCTAAGGCATACGACGCAGTTTTAAATGAATAAGCGCGTCAGTCTTGGCGAAACTATACCCAAATGCTCGAACACGATGTCAAAGGTGTGGAAATATGAGATACAAAGAATAAAGGGCAAGGTTCCAAATCTACTGTTCATCATTATTTAAAGGGACGGTGATAATTTGTTAACTGATAAGGCTTGACATTGCCAATAAGCTTGGTGAAACTTCTCGCCAAACATTCGTTCGTCCAATTATCCCTGAGTTTCACAGAAACACTGAAACAAGAGAAGAAAAGAATAAATTTGAAATTTCAGACAATGGAGAAGACTACAATGAATTATTTCTCAATGCATGAGTTACGTATCGCCCTTGAGCAAGCTCATTAGCAACAGGAGCTGCTGATAATATACACTATCAGCTCTTGAAACATTTACCGGAATCGTTTGAAACTCTTCTAAATATTTTTGACACAATATGGACTTCAGAATTTCTAATCTTCGTGGCGTAATGCCATTGTAGTCCTTATACTAAAGTTCGGCTGATCATATAACATCTGTCTAATTACAGACCAATCTCTTTAACGAGTTGTGTTCAAAACCATGAACGAATAACAAATGATTAACATGGCATCTTGAAATCAATAATCTCACAACAATATTCAATGGTTTCAGGAAAATCGTAGTACCAGTGATCATTTGGAATGTTTAGAATACTTCTTGTTAAAAATGCTATATAGTACATGAAAAACAACATGCTGTATCGATATTCTTTGATCTCGAGAAAGCATACGATACTCACCTGAAGCATGGCATTTTGGAAGGATTTTATATGACTTTGGTTTAAGGGTCGTTTACCTCTTTTTATATCACAGTTTTTAAAAAGACAGGCAACTTCAAGTCCGAGTGGGTTCAACCCTGTTCGACCATTGCTAATCAGGATCAGGGTGTCCCACAAGGCGGTAGTACTTTTGTCTGGTCACATTGTTTAGCATTAAGTTCATCAGTTAAATCAAAGGTTTTAAATGATTCTATTGATGGATCACTTTTGTGGATGATTTTAATATTCTTTGTCGGTAAGAATATGCATTACTAGTTTGAACGGCAACCAGTTGTAGTTTTAAACAAATAACAATGGTGTCTTGAACGGCTTTAAATTTTCTAAATCAAAACTAATTGCATACATTTCTGCCGTAAATATAAACCACATAAAGAGGAACTCTTTAAATGGTACTCCCATCAAGGTTGTAAAGAGAGGCCAAGTTCTTAGGTCTCATTGACTTATTTAACTTTTCCGCATAAATCCGAAACTAAAATTGAAGGCACTCGATTTATTGAAAGTCGTGTCTAATTCAAGGTGGAGGATCAAGCTATTCTACACCTTACAGAGATCACTTGTCCGCTCGAAGCTTGATTATGCTCATCGTATGCGGTGGAGCCTGTAAAAGCAACTAAAGCTCTGACCAGTCCACCATCAAGGTCTGAGACTTGTCTTGTCTTTTAGAACTTCTACGTCTCTATGTTGAGGCTGATGAGCCATCCTTACCCAACGTCGTATCAAACTCTTTACAGTATAACAAAACCTATTCTAACGAGTTCAACTTGCATTTAACTGTGTTTTCAATCTTATGAGGAGTTGTACAACAAAAGCCTTCGTTCCGCCTCTTGGTTTAAGAATTAAACCATTTCTGCCGTCATACTGAGAGCTGGAAAAATACATTCTTCCCGTCTTCCGCCTTACAATTAATAGCTGCTGACCTAACATTAATCATACATTTAAAAATCAGAACAATGAATTACAGCATAAACAAGAATTTAGTCAATTAAGAAATAACATACAACTTTATTTACAGATGGTCCATGATGGTGGCGCAGTGGCATGTGCCACTGTCATTGATCCAGAACAATACCTTCTAGAATAACGATAACAGCTCTATATTTACAGCAGAATAAACGCATATTAACGGCCTAAATATATTCAACGACATCCTAAACATAAACAGTACGTAATTTTCCGATTCCCTTTCATGTCTTCACAGTCATTTTGTAACATCCACTTTTATTAGACATTGAATTGTATACGAGCTGTTACTGGCCATGACATCGTCTTTTGTTGGTTACCCAGCCACGTTGGCATTTCTGGAATACCATGGCTGATCTGTTGCTACAGCACTCAACAATTGTGACACCACTTTATTCATATTCGATTATGTAAAGCCGGCTAGAACTTATCCGATCTGATGGTAGAAGAAGTGGACACCCAAGTAGGTATTAATAAATTACATGAACAAAACTTACATTGGTTATGCGTACCTACTGTCAGTCCAGATGAAGAAAAAGAAAAGAGGAGTGA